>NC_085136.1:193688848-194368515 GCF_035046485.1 Aedes albopictus
AAATGCCTAACATTCTCTGGAACAGAACGAACAATAAACGCTGTCTGTTATTGTGATTACAAGTCAACCAATTTAATTCTTCATTCAGGCATCTCTGGGATTCCTCCAGATTCACTTGTGAGGATTGCTCCAGATATTTATTATGATATTTGTGTTGTAGGTTTTCGGCTTGGATTGCTTCAAAAAATGCTGTCGGAATTCTTCCATTAGAACCCATTAGAAACCCTTAAGGCATTCGAGGTGGGATTCCCCCAGAAATTCTTGCTGCGTTTCCTTCAAGATTTTTTTCTTGATTCTTGTAAGTATTCTTGATGGTGTTTCTCCAAGAAATCCGCCAGAAGCTTTTAAAGGAATTCTTTCGGGGATTTTGTAACGATTCATTCAGATGTATCTTTTTAAGATTTTTCCGGGTATTCCTCCTGTGATTTTTCCAAAGGCTTTTCTTGAGATTCGTTGAGGAACCCCTGCTAGGATTACTCCAAAAATTTTGCTTTTTCCAAAAAAATCTACATGAACTCCTACAGAAATGTATCCAGGGGTTTCTCCAAGGATTTCTTCAAAAAATCCTCCAACAATTGCTACGTGGATTTATCCAGGGATTTTCCTAGCAATTCTTTCAATACATGCTGATGGAATTTCTCTATACATCTGCTTTGATTGTCTGCTAGATTTCTTCCAAGATTTTTTCTGAAAATGTCTATAAGAACCCTTTCATGTATTTCCCTAAGAATGCATTCTTCCTACGATACCCCCAGGGATTCCTTCAGCAACTCCTACTGAGATTCCTCCAGAAATTCTTGTCGATATTCCTGTAGGACTTTATCCAGTGAATTCTACAGGAACTCCCTGAATGTGCCCCTGGAGGCAACCTACTGATGAATAAATCTAGGGATTTTTTTTTAAAGTTCCTTCAGGGATCCTTCTAGGAATTTCTTAAGTAGTTCCTGTATGTATGCCTTCAGGTATTACTTAGGGAATCGCGCTACTTGGGCGGTGGCTTCTATATTCGTCTGTTTTCCACTATAACTCAGTCAAATTTGAACCAATTGACACAACTTTTGGAATGTGGTGAGATAGGTATAGTATCTACCAATGTACAACATTTCAAGTCAATTGGTTCAAAATTGACTGAGTTGTAGTGGAAAACAGACGAATATAGAAGCCACCACCCAAGTGGCGCGATACCCTATATAAAAATTCCTCTAGAGATTTCACTATGATCCCTGTGTTAGATTTCCCAATTCGGCATCCACTATGGTTTTCCCGGCGATCCCTCAATCCAGGGTTACCTCTTGGTGTTTCTATACGAAAATCTCTTGGCATTGCTTCAGAAAGTACTTTAGAAAATCTTGTTTGAAATTCCCCTGGAATTCATGCTAGAATTTATCAACCCATTTCAGCTGTGATTTCTCCTCGAACTGCTCCAGATATTTTCCCAGGTTTTCTCAAAGAGATTTCTTCAAAGATTGCAGTAGGGATTCTGTTACGTACAGTATTAATTAGATGTAGATAGGCCGATATTAGACTCATCGATCAAACCGAGTCAGATTGAGCAGAGCATATGAGTACCACAGAAACAGCTTCTCTGTTGCACACTGCAGACCGATAGCAGTGTAAGTCGTGCAGGCAGTCCCCGATCCTCGGCTTGTGAGTGCCACCGATCGCACTGTTGAACAGCAGAGCACAGATTTATTGAAATAGTTATCTCCCGTACGTCGGTCGCGCCGGCAGTAAAATATAGAGTCCACATTTGAAGTATCGATCCGTGCTTTTTTGTTGTAGTTAATAAACTACCCGTGAAGTTCAAGTTCGACGTGTTTTAAAATCATGTCCGAAAAACCGCTATTCCGCGAGTGAACCGTGGGGTTACTATCCCGCCAGTGAAGTTGTTTTTAGTTGTAACAGATTCCTTCATTTATTTTTCAGAGAATATTCCAAGAAATCCTCCAGGAATGCCTATAGGAATTTCAACGGAGATGGAAAAGGTTTTTGCAGAAACAACTGACGGAATTCCTTCGGGAATTCGTTGACAGCTGAAGTTAGATGTTATGATTTAAGCTGCGCTAATCAATGTCAACTGTCTTCTGTAGACCACAATTGCTATAAGCTACGAGAAGGCTGTGTTCCAGTTGGGATGCTATGACAAGAAAAAAATAAAAGATTTAATAGTTCTGCTGTATAAAGCACTTAATGTTAACTTTACCAAATACCATTTTTTATGTACCCTTAAGGAGAAACTTCAGAAAATACAAACATGGCTGCTACAATGGCCGACTTGGTCCCCTACTCACGTTTTCAATAGCACAAATCTTAAAAATTTGTAATCAAATGCTCTCGATTTGGAAAAGTTGCCTCTTTTTGCAAGTGAGTAAAGCCGGGATAAACAAGTGCGGCTTAATTCGATGCTTCGTTTGTCAGATTTGTGCACTAAAGTTTGTATGCAAAATTGCAAAGGGACTTGTTGATGCTTCACTTTAACACACATTAGATTTTTTTACCACATAAGGTTCGTTCGAATATTACGTAACGAACGCAAAATCTGGCAATTTTAGATCCCTCCCCCGCGTAACTATTTTTGAAAGAGAAATTTTGAAATATTATATAATACAGCGCTGGACTCCTTCCCCCTCATTGGCGTTACGTAATATTTGAACCCCCTCCACACCTATCTCCGTCTCTGACGTGCTCAGAACAATTTTTCATGAATAAAAAAATATATTTAAAAAATTTCCCGATTTTGTCAACTAAAAATGCTACCAGGGGCTAAAAAAAATGGGTCCCTATTGTATTTTTTTTTTCAACGAAAGAAATAAATTCACCATACTTATCTGAAGTCAACAGGCATTTGAGCCATTCACGGGAAAGTTTTTTTATATCTGTATTAACGAGATTTTTAGCCCTAGGCTAGTTCATCTCGGGACCCACGCTTTACTTCCTTTTTGAAGGAAGAGTTCACATTTTGTGAGTTTGTCGGGAGTGGGATTCGGTCCCAGGTCGTCGGCGTGATAGTCAAGTGTTCTAACCATCACACCAGGTGCGCTCCACAGTTTCACGAGAAGGTATGTTTTTCCATGTGAAATCCCATATAAACTTCAATTGCGATGTGCAAAACGTAGTCATAGTCAATTGTGTCCAAATTTTGCCCAGTTATTTGATGTCTCAATTTGAGCCTGAAAAACTTTGATCTGATCGAATCGGATCTAAGTTTCCATTTTTCGCTATAACGGATGACTCAGTCTATTACTAAACGATGTCAGCAAGGTGTCCACTAAAACGACGCATACGATAAAAATATATACAAAAATAGTAACAGCGTGCATTTTGATATTTAAGCAATTAAAACATATTAAACATTGATCAGGTATCAGGTATCAGAAGGCCGGCTCCAGAGGCACGTTATCCTCCATTTGGGACATTTGTGCCATCGCCATACATATAAGCCTATTTCATCATTTACCTGAGGGAGCATGGGACAAGGGATGGAATGGGATTAGGCAAGGGAAAGGTGATGAAATAGGAAGGGGTGCCCTAGAAGAGGGAATGAACGCATAAGCGCAACAAGAGCTTATAGCCCATACCACAACGGGTTTCAGTGACCTGAAATGGACATTGTAAAACGCATAAGCGTAAAGAGAGCCTATAGCTCATTGGAGGTAGCTTGTGACGTCATGCGACTTTCAATATGACATAGAAAGGCACGTCATCGAAAGCATCCTCAATATTCAAGAAATCACCCAAGCAAAAACTACGTTTGAGCGAGTACTTTCTTGAAAACGTATACAACTTTGTGTAAAAGAGTCACTGTGGACATCCCAAATTGGGAAGCATTAACAGGCATGTCAGCCAGACGAACATCACAAATGTGATACTCGACAATGCGTTTCAAGCATTTCAGAAAGAACGAGGTAACCAGATGAATCTGGAACTCATTCCTTCTTTATACAACGCACGCACCCTTTCGGGATAAAACTATGGAGTAATTCCACGCCATGAACATACCCAATAGCAAACTACAAGAGTTCAAAACATGTTTGAAATACTCCAAATGCCTTTGGAGAAAAATAGGATAAACCCCCATTTACACCTGGAGATTTAAAGTAAGTAGAGCTTTTTAGGGCTCACTAAGGCGATTATATAGCTATAATTCTCAAGTGGAAGCTAGAGATTCGTAACTATACAATAGAATGGTGTATCCGAAGATATTTTGAACTTGAACGGATCATTCAAGAATACTTCTTGCGGTCCGCACAGGCCGCAGAGGACAAGCTTCTTTCAAAGCAATAGTTATGGTATACCACAATGGAGGGGTTGTAGGTACAAAACCACAATTAAACTCTCTTGGAGTAGCAATGGAAGCGAGTTATCCAGTAAATGTGGTCGCAACCAATTAGTACAGGTTCCCTAGTTTGTTGAGCAGGGTCGCCTGAATACGCAAATTTTGCGAAGGAACACTCAAAAGTGCAAAGAAGGTCAAATGGACACTCCTCATCTGACACATTCCAATCAGTCAACTCATGACAAATTCTGCTCATGCAGAGTTGGGTTAGGTGCAATTCTATGTTAAGTTATCCATGAACTGTACTACCTAAGTAATCCATCAAACTGAAGCATCTCAAATTAATGTTTAAGCTACTTCTGATGATGTAATCATCGTAGCAATATTGCCAAATATCAGCGAAAAAATGCTGAATACAAGAGCTTGCTTGAAAGCATCCATAAGGAAATGTTGAAACATACTGTTAACGTTATTCTAAAATATAGCATGCTCGAGGCACGACACTTCATTTATAATGAAAGAAGCAAACTGGGTTCACAAGGTAACCTATACAGAAGTTACCCTAGGAAAATGAACTTTTTGAAGTAGAGCCACTTGGGCTAAGCACGCTTTTTACGCTGAAAATTGATCTGAGGCTTCCTAGCCGTAGCCACTACCCAAACTAGACAGGATTACACTCTTCACAATCACAGCATAAAAAGGAAACATCAACGACAAACCAAATCGGTGTCAATTGAAAAACGCCAATGGCGAAAACGCATTAAGCGAAACCATATAGGTAGTAATGTAAGCTAATTTACAACATTTGAATAATCCCGCCCTTATTTAGCCTCAAATTTGAGACTTAAGAAGGGCAACTGATTATCTCGGAGAAACGCAAGGTCCACTGCACTATTGCTCCGGTTAGTGCAGCAAGGGCGTAATACTGTGGAGGACGCCCTAATTCTCCACAGGCTCCGTTTGTGGTTAGGTTTTTATTAGACCCCCCTAACCATTCATTCCTTGGCACGGTAAGCATAAAGCCGCATAACACCATGAATTAGGGGTCACCTGTTTAGTGGACTCTTACCACTGGATCAGGCGGTCCGTAGTGTTATTCTTAGCCAATTGAGACAACCGCTACCGACACTACACAGCTTTCTAGGTTGATCGGGAAAAGAAGTTAACATTGATGGTTAACTTCCAAACGAGGCCGAACAGCCCCATATAAACTTCAATTGCGATGTGCAAAACGTATCGGATCTAAGTTTCCATTTTTCGCTATAACGGATGACTCAGTCTATTACTAAACGATGTCAGCAAGGTGTCCACTAAAACGACGCATACGATAAAAATATATACAAAAATAGTAACAGCGTGCATTTTGATATTTAAGCAATTAAAACATATTAAACATTGATTATAACGTCTGAATTACGTTTCGGATTTATACTTTCTGCGATAAATTTATAATAAATAAAAAATATTTGAGAATAGCAAGGAAAATGTTCCAGGCTAGTTACTTTTCTTCATTCTCAACAGTGATTGCATGCTTAAATTTGTATAGGGAAGTGGAACCATTTCGGGAGGGATCCTATTTTGAGCACTTTTCTGCTATAATTCAGTCAATTCTGAACCAATTGACACAGTGTTTGGAAAGCGATGAGATACACATAGTATCTAGCCGTGTACAAAATTTCAAGTCAATTGGATTGGAATTGGACTGAGTTATAGCGAAGAGTGCCCAAAATACCGGCCGCTGCCCAAGTGGTTCGTTACCCTATATACCAATCAACATATAGCTTCTACTACCAAGCAGCCGCCAAAACGATGGAAACAAAAAAAAGAAATGCACATAAACCAGACGAATGCCTTGCGTCGTCGTTTTCTCGCCTGCACTACTGCTGGCTGGGCTGCTTTACAATGTATTTTTTTTTGTATTTTGTTTTATTTGTTCTCCTCCCGTTTTTCGTCGTTTTCGCAGAATTTGTTTACAGAGCAATTAAAAACTTCATTCAATTAAGATAACTCTATTCTCAATTAAACTGCACTTTACGATTGCATTTATTTCGCACGGAATTACGTTGGCCATAAAATGAGTGGATACAGAATAGCGGCAGGGGTTGGAAAATGTGGCGGCAACGGGGACGCAGCTGCTTAGCATACCGGAAGTAACGTCAGGAGCTGTATCTGGTTCAGTATGACTTCTTTAGAAGATGTTGCACCTACCTAACCTTCGTTTCCTAAAACAGATACATAACATTTTTCAACGAATGATGTTTCGAAAAGAAGTACATAGAAATGGTAGTTTCCAAGGGTCTCGCAAAATATAGCTCAATGTCGTAACTTGCAGTGAGGTGACCGTGGAAATGGAAATGACAAAATGTAAGCAATCAAAAAGCAAAACTCGTTGGAACGACAAATATGGAAAGCAGAAGAAAAACGCATCTGTGACAATTTCGCACGTGGTAGTAGCTAGGGCAGTTGCAACCAAAAGGTGCTCCCAGACCTCGGCGTCAACTACGCAGATCATATTAGTAACCTGCGAAGGACTCCCGGAATTGGTTGATGACGTTGCATCAGTTAACTGGGTTTGATCCGATCCCGCGGTATGGTATGGGGTCTACGCAGAGGAACGTGGTATACAAAGGCCCCATGTTGGTAAGCCTAACTGCATGTAAGCGGATAGGGCTTGGCTTGTGGTGCCGCGATATTTTTGGATATCTGCGGTGCCTAAGGAAGTAGGCGTGGTGTCGACACTGCCCCGCCTCTCGAGGACATAGGTAGTGGTGAGGCCTTCTCAAAAGTAGGCAAGTAGGCAAACAGCGGCATACTTTAGAGTCCTCCCATGAAAGTGTGCAACGAAGCTCGTAGCATAAGACTCGGCGGTTAAACTCAAGGGGTCATCCTGCACTATCAACCTTCAGGTGGTCTCGGAAAGCTGATGGGCTTGGCAGCAATGGGTACGATTTAGGACGGCGGGAAGTAATTCTGCTTTCCTTGTGAGTATTATACATGGTTCCAGTCTCCCATTGACTAAGATTCCTTACAGGTGTATGTTGGGCAAGTGTCCCATTCTTGCTAACAAAAGAAAACGAAGAGATATAGCAGACTAGACAGTACAATGCAAACATTTTACCATGTCTAATGCTATCTCAATCATGGTTACGAATTGAGTTTAACAGTAACGGTCTATTGAGGTTTGCCATCTGTTTGCTCAGCCTGACAGTCGAAATATGCGACATTGTTACATGGATCACTGGAGGTATGCCATACGTCAACAAGTACACATTTCAGGAGAATCGCACGATACAATAGTGTCGTAAAGTGCATTCAAGTGCAGTTTAAATTGTGGTTTTAATTGCGCATTTCCACTCAGCTGTTAAATAGTATGAATACTATTATCCTAATTAAAATAAGCTGCGACCCAATCATCTCACGTTCATTTCTCAATTCAAATTACGTCATTAGCATACAGAAAAGCTGTTTGGCTGTCAATATAATTGATAGCTCAACAATGAGCTGCAGAACAAACACGGTTTGCATGCAGGATCAGAGCACTAATATAAGCATCTGCTTGGCGACAGATTGGAATTACACAAGCATAATGTCGCCAGCCACCACCCGAGCCACCCCGACACGGCGGCGTAAAATCGATCAACCTCGTTTGACAGCTTCATTTACAGCGTGCCCTCTGAAGGTCAACGAAAGTTGCTAATTATTTATAGCAAATTTATTACTGAATTAGCTCGTATAAATCAAACAAGAATATAATTACGCCCAAATAGCTCGTAGCTCATTAACCATTCCGCTCTTGCTAGTAGCGAGGTGAAACCCGAGTGGATTGGCTTTTGAGTTTGACATTCCTTTCCCGGTCTCCGGTTTCCACCCAGCCCAATCAACTGTCGAGGAGGAATCCCCACTCGTGCGCGACGGAGTGGGTTAAGATTAAACAAGATTTGGAAGTTCTTCCGAATAGTAGCTTTCCCAAGCTTTTCCCAATCGTGTTCCCCAGAAATCCATTCCCCCATTAGCACCTTTCGTCGAAAGATGGTGGTTTAGGTTTCTGTTCAACCGCAATTGCTTTTCATTCACCGCTTTAATGCCGTACGACTGACTTAACCAATCTGGCAGACGATACCATTATCATGCAATATGGAACTGTCGTATACGTTGGTGTGTGGGTTTCCCGAGGAGAGAAGGATACACTGGAGTGTGCTTTTTACGCAGAGCCAACATAGCAAATCTATATCGTTGGTGTGTGGGTTTTCCAAGTAGATAACGATAAACAGCAGCTTTTTGAACACAACACGCATAGCCATAATAGAAATCGAATGTCGAAAACAAACTAAAAAATAGAAAAAAAAGGAAAAAAATTCTGACATTTTTATGAGCTTAAGAGAAGAAAAAAATGGCAGTTGTCAAACAATCACATCCAAAAAGGCAGTACAATGGCTGCCGGAACAGCTACTTTGCTATAAAGTTATCAAACCAGCCTCGTCGATCAAAGATCTATAACAGACCAGATCTTTTACTACTTGCTTTCAGTGCTAAGCACCCATGGTGGTGCAGAGGGCCAGAGTGAAAGTTCAACAACCAATTGTCCACCTTGACCTATATTTCTTAACGAATAAGATGGTGGCTCGATGGAGGAACAAGTGGACGCTACTAACGGAGAACGCTAAGACCATCTTTGGCAATTCGTCCTAGAAGCAACGAAATTTCAAGTGCTTTTCCAAATGTTAACTTTTTAAGAAATGACTAGCGAACGTTTCACAATATGTCGAAAGCCCATATAAAACTGTAAGTACAATGTACTACTCGAAAATTTGGAAGGGATTTGAACAGCTTAGAATTGCAGGACGCGGAACAATGGCTATGGATTCCAATACGCTCAGAAAATGTTCCCGATGAAGGGGTCGCGATGAAGCCCAATGAACTACAAGGAACTTAAGAAGAAAGCGCTGTCGCGCTCCCATCAAGATAGCAATACTACCACCGAATAATGAGGCAGAATACTTATCATTTACACCGGGACGCACGCCTGCCCCCGGCATTTTGGAAGCCTCAGACCCGCCCACCACAATCGAGCGCCTCCCGCTAGCGACCTACAGCCGTGCCGGTTCTGTGTGTGGTGCCGGCGAATAGGTCTTCCGAAATCTACACACTTCCATGAACAACAATGCGTGCCCTGAAATCTCTGTAGTTTCCAGTTCAACCGCAAAACGTGATTCCAACAGCATCTCTGCGTGGTGTCGGCGATGAGATCTTCCGAAACCTATATGCAGGCATAAACCACGCTTCCTTGAACAACCATTCGTGCCATGGTTTCTATGTAGCTTCTAGTCCATCTGCAAAACGTGATCCCAGAACCTTCTCGATCCAGTCACCAGGACGTACGCCTGAACCCGCCGTTCGAAAGCCTCAGACTCGCCCACCACAGTCGAGCCTCTCTCGCCAGCGACCTACAGCCGTCCGGATCTTGTGTGTGGTACCGGCGATGAGGTCTTCCGAAATCTACATGCAGGAAAGGACCACGCTTCCATGAACAACCATTCGTACCCTCTGTTGTTTCCAGTTCATCAGGGACACGTGATTCTAGTAGTAACATCCAGACACGGCCGCACGCTTTCTAATCAAATATTCGACAGCGCTTACGAGGTGACAATGATTTTTATTGCCCTTTTCCGGCTATACCAGTCGGCTAGTATGTCTGAAATAGACGTAAAAACTTGAAGTATTTTTAGGCAAAGTACGTTTAATTGGCAAATTGAGAGATACATTTGTGAAAAAATTACCACTTGTTTTGGTGGGATTCGAACCCACGACTCCGTTATCGCTAGTCCGGCGCTTTAACCAACTAAGCTACAGAACAAGTTACAACTCTGCAGAATAGAAAGTCAAACTGGATTCAAAGCACCACCCTAAACCGGGTCCGTCTTTCACAACTTTATCTCTCTTTCGGCTCTTAGATGCCAATCTCCCGCACTCTCGCGGCTTACGAGGTATTTCGGTGTGATCGGTGGCCTGATAATAGTAGTAGCTTTGCCGCAAAAATACCGTTAACATGGACTGGAAAAATAAGAGCAGACAAAGTGGAGAAAAAGAAGACCGTCTTCACGAGTCTCTTCTTAGGCCATGCCTTCAAAAGTTCATCTGTGTTACCGAAAATGGCACCTTGACCTCAAGTATTATTAACGGCATACGTTCGTGATTTAACATTTATTGGAATTCACTACTTCGGGCTCTACTTGATGAAACATGGACGCACGGAGCGCTGTGAAACGCTGGAGAGTTTTGTTGGCATGCCATGAAAGTGACCATTAGAGCGATACACATCGTGATTGCGAGTAGTTTGACTGTTGATTCCTGCCCCTTTCTGCGCCACACATAAGAGAATAGGTCAAAGTAGCCCTAGCATTGGTTCCAGTCAATAACAAGCTTGACGACGAATCACTAGGAACACAGATTGTAAATTCTCGTTGGTAATTTAATCAATAGTGGACCCCTTTGTAGTTTCGAGGGGCTTCTTCCGCGTCATGATCCTAGTCCTTGGCCACCTTTCGTAGGACAGTCCGGGGACTGGGGCTGGCGCTGAGGAGAGCGTCACCGATGTGAACTTGCGGGGATAGCCAAATCCCTTAGCTTAGGTAAGGCCTCAGGTCCGGACGGACTTCCAAACCTAGCCTTACAAGAGGCTATTGCAGAGGCTCCCGAGATGTGCAGGTCTGCTATACAGAAATGCCTGGACAAGGGAGTTTTCCCAGAAGCTTGGAAGAGGCGGAGCCTGGTATTATTGCCAAAGGCGGGGAAACCACCCGGAGACCCGTCGGCATATAGACCAATATGCTTGATAGACACGGCGGGGAGGAGCTCGAAAAGATCATCCTCAATAGAATGTTGCGGTTCACCGAGGGCGAAAATGGTCTTTCGAGTAGCCAGTATGGCTTCCGGAAGGGGAGGTCCACCGTAGACGCTATCTTGTCGGTAACAAAAACCGCCGAGAAAGTACTCGAGCCTAAGAGGAGGGGAATTCGCTTCTGTGCGGTAGTGACTCTGGATGTTAGGAATACGTTTAGTAGCGCCAGCTGGTCTGCTATTGCTGATGCGCTCTTGCTTCTGGGGATACCGGGGTACCTGTACAAGATTCTCGAAAGTTACTTTCAGAATCGAGTACTAGTTTACGACACGGAGGTGGGTCGGAAGTGCTGGGTCCGGTGTTACGGAATGTCATGTACGACGAGGTGTTGAGGTTAGAGTACCCGGTGGGAGTGGGGATTGTCGGATTTGCCGACGACATTACGCTCGAAGTCTACGGTGAAACGATCGAGGAGTTGACTACCGACCACTCGATCAAGGTTGTGGAGGCGTGGATGCAGTCCAGGAAACTGGAGCTGGCTCACCACAAGACAGTGGTGACGGTTGTTAACAACCGGAAGTCAGAGCAGCAAGCGGAGATCAGTGTAGACTGTAGGTGAGTGCACTATCGTGTCAAAGCGCTCCGTCAAACACTTGGGCGTGATGATCGACGATAAGCTAACCTTCGGTAGCCACGTCGATTATGCCTGTAAAAGAGCCTTCACAGCTATTGCGGCACTGTTCCAGATGATGTCCAATAGCTCTGCGGTGTACGCCAGTAAGCGCAAACTTCTGGCTAGTGTTGCTACGTCCATACTAAGGTATGGCGGCCCAGCGTGGGGCACTACGCTAAGTACTAAATGCTACCGACGGAAGCTGGAAAGTACTTACAGGCTAATGTGCCTGAGGGTTGCGAGCGCGTACCGTACCGTGTCACACGACGCTCTCTGCGTCATTACTGGTATGGTGCCTATCAGCATCCTTATCAGTGAGGACATGGAGTGCTTCGAAATACGCGGCACAAGAGGCATACGCAGAACTGCCAGAATGGCCTCTATGGTCAAATGGCAGCGCGCGTGGGACAGCTCCACCAAAGGAAGGTAGACCCATAGATTGATACCGAGGGTAGATAGTTGGATTAATAGGCGCCATGGGGAAGTTACATTCCATCTGACACAGGTCCTTTCAGGTCATGGTTGCTTCCGATAGTATCTACACCGTTTCGGGCATGCGGATTCTCCCGAATGCCCAGTGTGCACTGGTTTAGAGGAAACTACGGATCACGTTTTGTTCGTGTGCCCGCGTATTCACACAATGCGTGACCGCATGCTTGCCACATGCGGGGAGGACACAACTCCGGACAATTTCCGGCTGGAGATATGTCTGTAGAACCGAATGATGTTCTGAGATTAGTTTTCGCGAAACCGGTGATATTAGATATTGAACAAGATGATGGTGGCTCCACAGAGGATGACGCACGTATAATCTAGTGCGATATCCTTGGGAGTATATCACTAGAGGTAAAAAATTGACCCAATGAGCGAATTGTAGGAAAGGGAGAGACGATTACGTTAATGTCATCACCATACCTGATTTGTTAAGTAAGAATAATGAATTTACGCGCATGTCTGTTTAAATTTTAAAGGCTGTATAAACTTTCCTTTTGTGGATATCTTGAATAAAGTGAAATCATTTGGTAATCTTCCACCTCCGGTTTCTGCAACATTTTTTCGGCTGTCACTTTAGGAATAGCTTGAGGTATCGAAGCAGTTTATATTTAACCACTATATGCCAGAAGAGAAACTGATTGAGCCGCAACTCCTTGGTGAACAGAGTCAGTGCTTAAACAGCAATGCCAGTCAAGGAAACAGCTCTTATTAGGGGACATTTATCGTCGGCTGACCAGTGGGAGCATGAGGTAGGAATTTGTGAGAACCGTAATTGTGTTCGAAGCTTCTTCCAGGTTGTTGACTTATAACTGGCGTGATTACTAACAACGCATCACCCATTTATCGACTTTAACCCTTATGTGGCCGGCAGGGTACCCGGGTACCAAGCACCCATTTAAAATACACGGTGTAGAAAAAAGCAAAAAGTTTGCCGGCCACATAACGGTTAAAGCGGCATACCGCCCAGAGCTAAGGATAATCATCAACGATACCAGTTGACTAGGCTGATAGTTGTTTTGATGAAAGATATGTAAGATCTCGCAAACGTTGTTGGTTAACTCTGGTTAACAATTTATTTTTATATTTCTATACAAATTTCATATCGATGTCCAAGTTCTAGACAAAATTGATTGTGATCAAATTCCACATGTAGTTTACGTTTCATAAAACCATAAAAAGAGCCTAATTGGATATTTTCGAGTTCTCGAGTTTTCCACATAACGGATGAGCCGCCTTAATACAAACGCACAATGGAATGATCCCATTCGAACGTTACTTCCCTTCAGCGTTCGGGTCACACTACGTAGTGCAAAGACTTCTCTGTTGCGGTCCACACGTACATATACACCCATATGTGGTCTTATCGGCGTAAGAGGTGGATACGACGACGCCATTGTGTAATTGATGCTGTCAGATTCAGTCAGTCCCCGGTGGCAATTGCGGGTGCCGTCCAATGCAAAGTTTCGCAAATGAGACGGGAACCGCCAACCGGTTTCTGGAACGTTGCGGTATCCAATTATTATAATTACTAATTAATTGGTTGAAGACATTGACCATAACAGTAACGGGGGATCATGACTTCAGGATTGTAGCCTAGCATGATTGCGTATTGTGCAGTACATTGTGTTGATAGTTGTAGATGGAATCCATATAAAAATATATTTGTAGATGCGTAGACGTAGACGTATAAGAGGAAAATCTCATAAATCTCATAATCTCAACCCGCGTTTGGATAATATAAACTTTTTTCTAAACTTCACTGAGAACAGCCCGAGAACAGTTTTATCGAATCTTGTGTATCTCCATTTTAGTGCCCGGCTAGACACAGTCGACCAGTTTATATGGATCACGACTTTAATCTATTTTCATGGTCCATTACTATTCTAAGTTGTTTAGACTTTTTGCGATTACCCAGGGTTAACAGTTTTACTTTAAATACATACACCAATTACGGTTTCGCCATTATTTTTCGACGCCTTCTGGAACCACCATTCACTTAACCTTAATAACGCTGAAAATGTCATTGGAACTTCAGCGAAACCCCCGGTAATCACCTCAGTCGCAATCAAATATGTGCGCCAGCGGCGTATGACAACGAAAATGGAAAATTTATTTAATTGAAATTATAATTAAAATTGCGGGTCATGGTATGAGGGGGCTGCTGGGATCACGTGGCAGTCGGTCGGTGGCGGTGATGGTGAAGGCGGTTGAAAGATGCGTTGTTGATTGCGGTTTGTTGGCGCGTAACCGGCTTGTGCTCAGCCCGTGTGCTCGTCAATTACCTACTGGGAAAAATTCTTGCGAAATCGATACAATACTCTCTCTCTCTGGGATGCTGGGAGAGGGGGAGTTTATGGGTCGATCAGGCGGATCGAAGTTATTTCCATTCATTTTCTCTGTCAACATTCAGCGGCCGTTGAATTGAAACTTTAGCACAACGTGAAAATATTGATGGTAATGAGAGGTCCTCGAGGGCCAAGGATTAAATTATAAAATCGCATTGATCGCATGACAGCGCGTTTTTTTTTTTTTGTTGGCAGCACCAGCTTGATTTTAGTCGAGATGCATCGATGCCAGAGCTTGTACATTGGGTACGGAGAATTGAAAAATTATTGATTCAGGAGATGTCAGACGGCCAAATGGAAATTTTATAATTACCAGGTTCTGTTGTGTCAGCGAAATTGGTCCGCTGTTTTCGTTTGCATATTGTTGGTCGAGAGCACCGTGACTGGTCATGAATTTTCCATTACGTCGAGCCCAATTTTATGGCAGAAGAAGGATCCAATATGACGGCAAAAGTGTTACCCAAATCAGCTACAGTGAAATAGCTCCAAAACATTATTTAACTAATTTCAATACTTGTTCCAGGCTCATTGACGGAATCCAGAGGTTTTAGTTGTTCCTCATCATGTTGAATTATGCCTCTATTCCATCTTCCTCCCATTCTTGTTTGTTCAGGAGAGTGACCAAGAAAAAAAGAAAAAAAAAACTGGCACAAATGTCCCAAATGGAGGATAACGTGCCTCTGGAGCTGGCCTTCCGAAATAGGCTGGTCGATCAGCAACATAGCCATACTGTAAAGCAGCTATTTCCTCAAACTTCCATAAGCAGCTCTTTATTTTTCTCGACTTTTCTAGACCATGCCGTCCCGTGAAATAAATTCCTAACCTTACAAATTCTTCTTTTCAAGATTCTTTCTCGCTTTTGGAAGCAAATCTTTGAATTCATAAAACTCCTTACCCAGCAAGCCCTGTATCTCGTCAGCCTTTACCTGAAAAGAGCAACCACTTACAACCAGCAATGACCTGGAAGCAGGAAAATATTCAACAATTATTCTCCTGATTACGTTCCTCATTTTCCACCTGCATTCATCGGACAAACTTTTTGCCTCTGTCATAAAAAGGAAATAAAATTACATGCCAGCCAGTGCCGACCTACCCGCACATCGCACTCCTGCCCCTTCTAGCCGGCAGCACACAGCTCTATCGGGCATCTCGGAACAGTGTCTACCAGCGAATCGGACCGAGATGGTTCCTTGTTTCTTCGTTCTTTCCCGAGAATGCTACAACGGACGGCAAACAGAAAATGAAAGTTGATAAGGAAGTTTTAACGGCGCGAAAACATGCAAAACAGTTCCGGTTGCGCCTTCCGGTACAATTCCGCAGACGTCTTATCACTTCTTTTTCCTTCGGCTCTGGTCTGCTAGCTGCTGGCTGGTCTTCGTCCGTACTGGTAGAACATTTCCATTCGAGGTTTGGTCACTTTGGGTTGTTGCACACAGCTCAGATCTGAATGAGGAAAAATAATCGATAACAGTGTGCCAGTCAGTGGTGGAAAGGAGCAGGAAGTGCTCTGTCCGGAAATGCGAGAGTCTCTAGAGCTGATGCGATGCTAAGATTCGGCCACGGATTCAATCACGTAACACGAATATTTCTTTCGGAAGGTCGTTTTTAATTCTAATTCATATCGCAAGTGGTGGTTTTTCGGTAGGGTTGCGGGGAGGAAAATTGCTGGATCCATTAGAGTACGCATTCCAGATAGATGAAATACGATGCTAGGGGGTTCCTGGTACACATATCCCTTTTTGAATAAGGATGAAAACCTGTGGAGACTGCTTAGTAGCCTTTCACCCGTGTTTGCTTGCTCAGTAGGAGATCTTTAATTCGATTTCTGCCCCATAGAAAAGTCCCGGAATGCCCACTATCCCTTGGATCATTTTCCTTAGAATGTCTTGCCACCAGGAAGGAAGTATCACCTCCTCTAAGTACGTCAAAATAGTATTGTTAATAATTGACCCCCATCCAGCTTTCCAACAAAAAATATTATAGTACAAGATGCAGATTGTCACTCTCGAGGAGAACATACCATCCCGAGCAACGTCTGTCAAACATTTTGTTTACACTACCAACCAGAGATGCCAGATTATTGTTATCAAAAATCTGTATCAATACAGATTTTTCTGTATCGCCGTATAAAAGTGCATAGCAGACACCGACAGTCCTACATTTCAATAGAAACCAACAAAAATATCCTACATTTTGACGGTTTTAAATTTTTACTGGTAATTATTTTTCTAAAACATGTGTGAAAATGTACAAAATTTAATAAATTCTTTTAAGTTTTAGCAGCAATTTATAAAATTTTCGTTGAATTTATTGAAAAAAATACTTCAAATTTTATGCTTTCTGGAGAAATCCGTATCACATTTTAAAAATCTGTATTTTTCTGCACTCTGTATCTTGTCTGTATAGAAGTTCAAAAATCTGTATAATACAGAAATATCTGTATATCTGGCATCTCTGCTATCAACCAGAGATGGAAACACTCTCATCGTGAATCAACTCGCGAGTGTAAAAGCAACAAACGGTTTACTCACGGTGCCGAGAGTAAGCCGTGTGTGAGTTTATTCGCACCCGCTTGCTTCACGAGTATGAAGCAAAACAAAAACAAAAACACTCATGAATTTTTATTCGCGAATAACAACTGGAGATGCGGGAATTGTATTTTAGTGCGATTTTAATAGTGGGCTGCAAAACGGTGAGTCGACAAGGAGAGCGTCCAATATAGCTCTGGTCCTCACAAGTTCCTACCTCATGCTTCCACGGGTCAAGCGATGACAAAGACCGCCAGCTAAGAGTTGTGTGCTTAGCTGGTAGTGCAGCCTGGGCACTGTTGTCCTTCTGACTTCAGCTAGATTGAGGAGGTACGATCCGAGTGTCTGTTCACCAAGGAGGTGCGGCTCAAACAGCGTCTGTTCTGGCATCCAGCGGCTGAGTAAGAAACGCTGCACCACGCCCAGCTAGATCCAAGGTGGTAGCCCCATCAGCGTGGTCGTCCCAGTGTTGGTTGGGACGTTAAACAGAACTGGCACGATGGCCCTCCGGCGAGACAGGAGTGTTGGCGTAGGCCCAATAAGCCACCCGTAAAAATCCCCATTGCGAATAACATAGGAGAAAATACG
Organism: Aedes albopictus; assembly: GCF_035046485.1. Lineage (NCBI taxonomy): Eukaryota > Metazoa > Arthropoda > Insecta > Diptera > Culicidae > Aedes > Aedes albopictus. The sequence continues at coordinate 193,706,592 of NC_085136.1, forward strand.
ACTCGATACAATCGGCAAAGACCCACGCGACGAAATAAGGACTACGATTGGAAACTTGGAACATGGAAGGGAATATTCTCACGAGCAAGCGTGAGGTGGTCGAGAGGTGGCGGCAGCATTACGATGAGCACCTCAATGGCGACGTTGCAAGTACCGAAGGTGGCGTGGTAACAGATCTAGGAGTATGTGCACGGGACGAAAGACTTCCGGCCCCTGACCTTCAAGAGATTGAGGAAGAGGTTGGCCGGTTGAAAAACAACAAAGCCGCTGGAGCAGATCAACTACCAAGCGAGCTTCTAAAATACGGTGGAGAAGCACTGGTGAGAGCACTACACTGGGTCATTACCAAGATTTGGGAGGAGGAAGTATTACCGGAGGAATGGATGGAAGGTATCGTGTGTCCCATCTACAAAAAGGGCGACAAGTTGGATTGCGGGAACTACCGCGCGATCACACTACTGAGCGCTGCCTACAAAATACTCTCTCAAATTTTATGCCGCCGTCTATCACCGATTGCAAGAGAGTTCGTGGGGCAATATCAGGCTGGATTTATGGGTGAACGCGCTACAATGGACCAGATGTTCGCCATCCGCCAGGTGTTGCAGAAATGCCGCGAATACAACGTGCCCACACATCACTTGTTCATCGATTTCAAATCGGCGTATGATACAATCGATCGAGAACAGCTATGGCAGATTATGCACGAATACGGATTCCCGGATAAACTGATACGGTTGATCAAGGCGACGATGGATCGAGTGATGTGCGTAGTTCGAGTATCAGGGACACTCTCGAGTCCCTTCGAATCTCGCAGAGGGTTACGGCAAGGTGATGGTCTTTCGTGCTTGCTGTTCAACATTGCGTTAGAAAGTGTAATAAGGAGAGCGGGGATAAACACGAGTGGGACGATTTTCACGAAGTCCGTTCAGCTGCTTGGTTTCGCCGATGATATTGATATTATTGCTCGTAAATTTGAGACGATGGCGGAAACGTACATCCGACTAAAGAGTGAAGCCAGGCGAATCGGATTAGTCATTAATGTGTCGAAGACAAAGTACATGATGGCAAAGGGCTCCAGGGAGGAATCACCGCGCCCGCCACCCCGAATTCACATCGACGGTGATGAAATCGAGGCGGTTGAAGAATTCGTGTACTTGGGCTCACTGGTGACCGACGACAACGACACCAGCAGAGAAATTCAGAGGCGCATTGTGGCAGGAAATCGTGCCTACTTTGGACTCCGCAGAACTCTACGATCGAATAAAGTTCGCCGTAACACGAAGTTAACCATCTACAAAACGTTGATTAGACCGGTCGTCCTCTATGGGCACGAAACATGGACCCTACGTGCAGAGGACCAACGCGCCCTTGGAGTTTTCGAACGGAAGGTGTTGCGTACCATCTACGGCGGAGTGCAGATGGAAGACGGGACTTGGAGAAGGCGAATGAACCACGAGCTGCATCAGCTGCTGGGAGAACCAACCATCGTCCATACCGCGAAAATCGGGAGGCTACGGTGGGCGGATCACGTCATCAGGATGTCGGATAGCAACCCGACTAAAATGGTTCTCGAGAGTCATCCGACCGGAACAAGAAGACGTGGAGCGCAGCGAGCTAGGTGGGTCGACCAAGTGGAGGACGATCTGCGGACCCTACGCAGAGTGCGGAACTGGAGGCAAACAGCCATGGACCGAGTGGAATGGAGGCGACTACTATGTACAGCAGAGGCCACCCCGGCCTTAGCCTGACCGGTAAGGTAAGTAAGCGATTTTAATAGCAAAACAAGTAATTATCCATCAGATAGTAGTGTTTTGTGCTTTTTTGTTCCTGAAAAGTTAATCTGTCGGCCGTGTAAATTCGTTTTTTTTACAAAATTGAAAAATGTTCAGAGCTGCTTCGCGAATCAATCACGAGTGCGACCAGCTTCATTAGCTCGCGAGTGAAGGAAGTGCGAATATATTCTGGCTTCTGTTGTTCACGAGTAGGATAGCTTAGCGTTTGTGTCTACTCAGCTGCATTCCTCACTGTTTTCCATCACTGCTATCAACTGGTGCCGATAAAAGGCTAACATGTGAAAGCGTCTGATATGGGAAATTTCAATCTTCATACTGAGGTCATGAAATCTTGTACACTTTTGATACTGAAATCAATGTTTTAAGTAATCTGAACCGAATATTAACCATGGATTTTTTTTAATCTGGCGATCAAAAATCTATTTTATGGGAACTTGTAAACCGTTTGTTAAAAAAGTGTATTATTAGGCTATAACCAAATGTTGCGATAGAAACATTGAAAGGCGAATGAGGGACACTAGGGATCCCAATGCAAATCGTCCTGATTGTCGTCGGTAATCAGCATAATCGGTGTAGTGATTCCGAGACATCCATATTCTTTTTTTCCTTCTAAACCATAAGGGAAAAAATCTGCTCAACAGACACCCTAAAATGAGGGTTAGGGTAGTGTGGGGTTAAGGCCGTCTTCAACAACACTAGTAAAAGCCAGGGCTACTCTCTCCTCGACCGACTAAAACACATTCCTGTGGTCGCCAAACCCTTCGTCTCTCCGGAACCACCAAGAAGGTATTGCTTCAGAGAGGGGCTAGTGCACATCGCACCCTCAAGGTTAGCTGCGTAGCCTAGCAGCAACGAACATCGATGACTCGCCCTGGAGAGTCCATCACGGTAACATGCCTGCACTTAGCCAGTTTCCCGAGTGGTCCTCGCCACTCGCCAAGGGCCTCAGAAGGCGGGCAGGGTCAACCCCGCCCGCGCCCAACTGCTTTGCAGACATCAAGAACTGATGTCCACGTGCAACCCGATCTGACCTGCTGAAGGCAAGGGTATCACTACCCTTCAGGCCCTATCAGCTGCACCAGAAGGTTGTTGACAGCAGGGTATCCCCCTACCCCGACCCTTGCCGGGGACCCCTTTCCAACCGCGGGCTCGGATCCAACCCAGTAGACCGACGCCACGACAGCACCGCTACCGGGACTTCCTCTCCGCGGCCACTTAATCGCTGTAAGGGTCGATCTCGACCGCAGGGCACGCAGGGACCGCAGGGCACCGAAGCCGACTTCGAGCCCCTGGACCACCTCTTGTACTGTATCTGGACTAGCCACTCTCCGAGTCCACGCGCCACCTCCTCTGTAGCTCCCAGACGGTATGGGTGATAGCCGTTGAAACGGCGTTCCAGATAACCTCATCCCTACACATCCTCTGGACCAAATTGTCCGGAGTTGTGTCCTCCCCGCATGTGGCAAGCATGCGGTCACGCATTGTGCGAAAAACGCGGGCACACGAACAAAACGTGTTCCGCCGTTTCCTCTAAACCATTGCACACTGGGCATTCGGGAGAATCTGCATGCCCGAAACGGTGTAGATACTGTCGGAAGCAACCATGACCTGTAAAAACCTGTGTCAGGTGGAATCTAAATTCCCCATGGCGCCTATTAAGGCTTTTTACGGCATCATCGGCATCGGCAGCCATGTTGGATATGAGCCTCAAAATTTCAAAGTGATAATTCTCTGTCACCAAAGCGAATATTCGTATGATAAAGTATCATCCTATATGCTCACTCGCAGCGATTGCGATGATACTTTTTACGCTGCGTTGCTGCAGAATTGACAGTTTTTTATCACTTTAAAAATGCGAGGCAAACAATCATTAAAAAGCAAAAAGTCAATGATTCGTTTGAAAACTTAGTGATGCAGTAAGACACCTTAATCCAACTATCTACCCTCGGTATCAACCTATGGGTCCACCTTCCTTTGGTGGAACTGTCCCACGCGAACATGGAGGCCATCCTGGCAGTCCTGCGTATGCCTCTGTGCCGCGCATTTCGAAGCACTCCATGTCCTCACTGATAAAGATGCCGATAGGCACCATACCAGCAATGCCGCAGAGAGCGTCGTGTGACACGGTACGGTACGCGCTCGCAACCCTCAGGCACATAAGCCTGTAAGTACTTTCCAGCTTCCGTCGGTAGCATTCAGTACTTAGCGCGGTGCCCCACGCCTTGCCGCCATACCTAAGTATGGACGTAGTAACACTAGTCATTAGCTTGCGCTTACTTGCGTACACCGCAGAGCTATTGGACATCATCCGGAACAGTGCCGCAATAGCTGTGGAGGCTCTTTTACAGGCATAATCGACGTGGCTACCGAAGGTAAGCTTATCGTCGATCATCACGCCCAAGTGTATGACGGAGCGCTTTGACAGGATAGTGCACTCTCCTACACTGATCTCCGTCTGCTGCTCCGACTTCCGGTTGTTAACAACCGTCACCTCTGTCTTGTGGTGAGCCAGCTCCAGTTTCCTGGACCGCATCCACGCCTCCATAACCTTGATCGAGTGGTCGGTAGTCAACGTCACCTCCTCGATCGTTTCACCGTAGACTTTGAGCGTAATGTCGTCGGCAAATCCGACAATCTCCATTACCACTGGGTACTTTAACCTCAACACCTCGTCGTACATGACATTCCCTAACACCGGACGCTGAATGGAACCTTGCGGGACTCCTGAGGTTATGTGAAAGCACTTCCGACCCACCTCCGTGTCGTAAACTAGTACGCGATTCTGGAAGTAGCTTTCGAGAATCTTGTACAAGTACTCCGGTATCCCTTGACGTGGCCTAGACGCAAGAGCGCATCGGTAATAGCAGACCAGCTGGCGCTATTAAACGCATTCCTTACATCCAGGGTCACTACCGCGCAGAAGCGAATTCCCCTCCTCTTAGGCTCGAGTGCTTTCTCGGCGGTTTTTGTAACCGACAAGATAGCGTCTACGGTGGACCTCCCCGTCCGGATGCCGTACGGGTTGCTCGAAAGACCATTCTCGCCCTCAGTGAACCTCAACATTCTATTTAGGATGATCTTTTCGAGCACCTTCCCCGTCGTGTCAATCAAGCATATTGGTGTATATGCCGACGGGTCTCCGGGTGGTTTCCCCGCCTTTGGCAATAGTACCAGGCTCTGCCTCTTCCAAGCTTCTGGGAAAACTCCCTCGTCCAGGCATTTCTACATAGCAGACCTGAACATCTCGGGAGCCTCTGCAATAGCTACTTTTAAGGCTAGGTTCGGAACCCCGTCCGGACCTGGGGCCTTACCTACGCTAAGGGACTTAGCTATTCCCGCAAGTTCCACATCGGTGACCCTCTCCTCATCGCCAGCCCAAATCCCCGGCTGTCCTACTAAAGGAGGCCAAGGTTTTAGGATCATGACGCGGGAAAAGTCCTCCAATGATCCCCTCCAACATCTCTGGAGATTGCTCTGTAGGAGCCATCACACCTCTCGTCTTGGCCATAACGATCCTGTAGGCGTCACCCCACGGGTTCGTATTGGCACTCTGACAGAGACCCTCAAAGTAGGCCTTTTTGCTTGCTCTTATCTCGGTCTTAAGCGCGGTTTTTGCAGCGGCGAACACCACCCGCCGTTCGTTTCGCTCTTCCTCTGATCGCGTCGGTCCACCAGTAAGCCGGTGGCCTCCCATTTCTAGGGTGGACTCGCCTAGGCATGGTCGCATCACACGCACGTGAGATCACCGCTACCAGCTCGTCGCCGTCTAAATCGGTTAAGTTTCACTCACGGCGGAGCGCCTCCCTAAATACCTCTTCGTCGAAGTATGATGTCTTCCACCTGCGAGGGCTTGGCCTTGGCCTAGCCGCCTCTTCTTCCATTAGCTGTCTGCTGTTGTTGTAGTCGATACTGTAGCGAACCGCCAGGTGGACATCCATATTATGCTTTGACGGATATGTACGTGAGATGTTCCGACACCAGAACAATATGTACCTTAGCGACATTTTTTATCAAGTGTAGTCACACAACCATTCATCGAAAGAATCCTATGAAAATAATAGGATCGACTTCTTCTATCATTTTTCTTGTCATCATTAATGATTGCACTGCCGTGAATCGCATATCAGTCCCATCTTTGCTGGATTTCCTATGCAAATGGGACAAATATGCGATTCACGGCAGTGCAGTACATCGGAGATGCATTACAGGCATTAAAGCGGTCAGGCCTACTCTACAGCATTTTCAATACAACATACAACAATAAAGACAATGAGTGGAGACAGCTCGCAAATCATCTCTTAAAGTGCTTCTAGTACACTAGAACCTATATTCTAAATGAATATTTGGTTTTAGTGCATCTCACAAAGCAAAATACGGTGACGATCGGTAGGGGTTACGATGCTAGGAAGGCAATATCTTTTGTTTCAGTCAATCTGAATAAAAGCGACGGAACACTACCGTCTACATTTAGGTTCCGTTGACCTGAATCTTCCAGTCCGTGAGGCGCATGGTGTACGGATCAAGTCCACGTTGGAGATTGGCTACGAGTATTCACATGACTCGTCCTTCCTAGGAGATGGCTGAGTCGTCGGGAGGGAGGAATATTCGACGTATATATGTAGATTGTACAGTAGGGCTCCGAAGATGCACTCTTGTGGAACACGCGGCACTGACCGGATACGGGGTGGATACTACGCAGACTTGGGACGATCCGCCGTCGAAGTAATCGGAGATTATCTTGATCCAGTCAACTGGAAAGTTATACCGGGACAGCTTGTGGTTCATACCATCAACGAGGGCCATGATGCTCAGCTTCGTGTTTGCCTTCGAACGCTTTATCAGGTTCTTCACCTTGCGGAGCTGGTATACCGTTAAGTGGCCATGGCGGAAGCCGAATTGCTCCTCCGAGAGCATGTTGTTTGTGTCGACGTGGGTCAACAGTCTGGAGTAGACTGATCTTTCAAAAAATTTGCATATCGATGACGCTGGTCGATCAGTCTGTAGCTTACGGTGTTCGTAGGTTCTTTTTCTTCCTGGTTTGAGAATAGCGACCGCTATTGATTACTTCCAGGTGGATTATGAAGCATCCACGAGCCAGACAGTGATTGAAAGCTTTGGCAATGAGAGAGGGACTTTGGTCATAGGTGAGCAGCGGTGAGTTCGCCTAATGTGATGCGTACCGGCAGTTCGGTTGGTGTGTTAACCAGCTGAAAGACAATTATTAGTACACCAGTCCTTCCGTCGGACACGTGCGATTCGAGCTTTTGTTCCGCCGCAGTGATGCCGTTTCCAACGAAGGCTCTTCGAGAATATTCTCTGCGATGAATCGCTGCAGTTGTAGCCTGTTTGAACGCCTCCGGGAGCCTTTGGTGTAGATAAGGGGGGGGATCGCTGGTAGAGTGATTTTAAAATCAACGCGAAAACTTCACTTGATACGAGCGAATCCGAGAGCAGATCGCGATGAATACTCAGATGGCTACAGATATTTAACTCCCAGTCGGATGCAGACTGAAATGTAAAGCAGGTCGAACTAGGTGTGTCCATGCAGAACGATAGTTGGATACAGAATGATCACCAACTATTCATTGCTAGGTACGATAAGAATTTAGCTGCATCACACTATGAATTGGGGGTCACCTGTTTAGTAAACTCTTTCCGCTGGAACGGGCGGTCTGTAGTGTCTGTAAATGCGTCTTCCTGATTTTAAGTTGGTTTACAGATAAAAAAAATGTTGTAACGACATGTAAGGAGAGGATATATGCACTTTTGGTTTACTGTTACCCCTTCTGACGGTATTTAGAATCTTATGCATCGGAATTTCCTGTCCATCCTTATTCAGGAATTACTCCCACCCCATTTATATTGGTGCTACGCCGGCATGTTCGAAGTTAATTATGTGAATTAAATTAAATTCATCAGAGAACTATAGCATAATCTTCCTGCCAATGTGTGTTCCTTACACACAACAGATGCCAGACCAATCTCCTTTCGATCACTCCCGGTGGATAAGCGGAACCCGACATCGACATAAGCCACCCAACCTGGGGCTTCCTCTTTGTATGCAATGTCTGACAGAAACTGAACGCCAACAACCAAGAATAGTAGCAGAATTTCGCTTCCGGCTCGTTTAATCGAGCAAAACTTTCCTCATACCAGTCCGCATATTGGATTAGGCAGTATCGCCGAGGAAAAACGAGCTTGATTATGAACTTTTCACTTCCTCGCCAACAACAGACCCTTCAACGTGCTATCTAGCCGTGTTGCCCGCTACCGCCTACCCTATAGTAGGTAGAGGTATTATCTACGCAGTCCTCCACTCCTTTCGCCGGGAGAAAATCTCGCTCCTCCAAAGACCAAGATAAATGCTCATCCCAGAAAGATGTATCTTTTGTCATTTGCCCAATTCCCAACACGGTTGCTCGTAACGATGAGTGCTATAGCTAAGCTATATATGTTGTGTAGGTGCTTGGTTGGCTCTGGCTGGCAGTGTTAGTGCCACAGAATTGCCGGGAAGGGAAATTGTACGTCAATCGTATGACAGTGCCACTCAAGTTCATTATTTGTTTCGAGAAGTTATGATTGCTCACTTAGATGGCGCCTTCTGTTGGCACTTTGTTGACGAGCGCTCCAGCAGTGTGTGGTCCAGAGTGTTGCCAGAATTAGATTATGAGCTGGACCAAACTGCTAGAGATGACTTTCGCAAAATCCGGTCAATTTGTCCGCTTTACGGATGATATGGACATTACAGAAAACGGTTGCGAAGTTGCGAAAGACTGGTGGTGCATTTTTCTAACACATAATCCTTGGATCATTGTTAATGTGAGTCTTGTAATAAGAAGACATACCATCGCGTCTTCTTAAGTATGCAAAGCTAAACACTAAAAATTTAATAGGAACCCTATTCGGACATAGTAAAATCTTTGCCATTGCTGTGTGGCAATGAGTGTAAGTAAGTGAAACTTGAACCCAACCAATTCAACATAACAAACTAGAGTGTCCTTCCCGGGACATCCCGGGACAAGAATTCCCGGGATTTGTATGATTTCGGGATTTCCCAAATCCCGGGATATAGTTTTAGAAATCCCGACCATCCCGGGATTCCCGGGATAAAGATCATTTGTAGCTATAACTACCAAATATCAATGCAAAACATTATTTTCACTTTTGAAATCTGATCGTTTTTTTTCACATGCACTACCATCGGGCTTTGGACTATAGGTTTTACTTGAAAAAGAAAAAAATAATAATGAAAATATTGATTTTATGTTATACATTTAATTTAAATTTTCTAGAACAATCTGGACATAGCCCCAATATCATATAACTTTGTAATGTTTGGAAACACGATTCCAAACTTGTATTATATTATGTTAATAAATCGAATTTTGTTTCTCATGAAATTCATGAATCTCAAAATTAAGTACTACAACATCTTTAAAACTATCCAAAAACTGCAATGAATTACACGCATCGCCTGTTTTCCTACTCACCGTATGGCAAATGGCATCTAAAGATAAATTTCTTCGAAAAAAATATTTGGTAGCTTAGATGGATTATGTCAAATTATTAGAAATTTGTAATTTTCTACCTTGTAATAAATCAACTATCAAAGAGCTAAAAACAAATATTTCATAGTGAGCATCATGCTGATACTTTTATTTCTCGTTATAATACTTCTTGTTTTGGAAACAAAATATAATCATAACTGTTCAAAAAAAAAAAAAAAATAATACTTGAACTGCACAAGAGAAAAGGAAAACTATTTTCTGGGTTTTTATTAAAATTTTGAAAAATCCCGGGATCCCGGGATTTCCCGGGATTAGCTAAGTATTTTGTCCCGAATCCCGGGACAAGAAAAGTGGCCGGGAAATGGACACTCTATAACAAACATGTTGATAATTTTCTTACGATATACCCATCCTAGCAACACTTGCTTCGCCGCCATCCACTTGTGACCATGTCAATGGCGCTCGACACACCACACACTACACGTAGGTAGGCAGTATTGTTTGCTCTCAACCTGCCAGCAGGCAAGATTAGCATTAACATATTATGATAACGAATTGGCGGCTCTCATAGTGCCATGGTGTGACGCCAGTTGGGCCAGACTCGCGCCATCAAACAGACAGTCAACCATATGAACGAGCATACAGTCGAGCACATAGGAGGATTCGCATGGAATCGCAGCTGATGCTTCGATTCAGCCAAATACCCAAAACACTACATATACCTACTACTATAGAAGCAGTGACTGCCTGGCCAAGTGAACCGTTACCGTTGCCGGGTAAACAGTGATAATAACAATAGAAGATTGAAGGTATGAGATTAAAACGTCGCCTTTCGGTTGACTATGTCCGAACAAACACCGTTGTTCAGCCGTAGAGCCCACAGCAGAGCATTCTAATCTAATTCAATTTCTATGATTCTCCTAAGATATGTACTTGTCCGTATACACACGCCAGGAGCGGCCCGGAGCGAAGATGCTGTCGTCCTTGTTCGCCACAGACCATAAACGAAGGCTTATTTATCTATAAGCGGTGCACAATTTGTGCCAAAGATGGCGAGTTTCTGTGTCTATATCCGAGATTGATTTGATGTAATTATGATGACGATGACAGCACGTGTATCTTTTGTGGTGTCCTGCCGAGTCGTGGAATGATGGAGCATCACGAAGGATGACGAAAAAGTGTACTTGTTTTTTTTTAACTTCCCGGGAAGCCAATCTGAATATAATGATAATGACGCATCACAGATTTTTCCGGTTGAAGAGCTGTTCAACGAGAGATGTATCATTCTTACATGAAGAATAAACTCGTGTTTACACTTGTTTTATTTCATAATATTTCTATGTTATTACTATTAGGTACTCTTGATATATGATCTTTGAAGAAATATTTCACATACGCATGATACAACATCAAATTTAAGACATAATTAACAATAATACGTCAACATACTCGATTCGTGACTATCGCTCTTCATCCTTGGTCACGCCCAATGCTCTTCAGATCACGCTCCTGGTCCATCCTTCCTTCCGGCTTTGAGCACCAGGTGGATGCTGGGTTTGCCGTAAAGCGCAATGAGCTCGGGGTTCATCCTTCTCCGCCTCACATCGCTCTCCTGCACAAAGATCGTCCTTAACCCTCTAATACCCAAATTTTAAATTTTGATCTAAATATAATTTTTCGTCATCTAAAATCGATTTAAACATGTTTTGGAAGATGATTCTTTTTAATTCTCGATTTCGTGAATTTCAGTTTTTGATTTTTCTAATTTTTATTTTTGTACATCCCCACCCTTTTATATTTTTCCTGGAAGCCATTTTGGGGAACGGATTTTTTGAGATGAAAACAATTTGAGATTTTATGATTATTGTTAAAATATTAGGGTGCGTGTACCAATTATGGCACTACCTAAGGAAAGCTATTTATACAAAATGAACGATAAGACCAACGAATGTCATCAATAAGTTAAAAGACAGCTTAGTTCTCATACTTTACAGGAAAATATAGAAACGGAGCCAAAACTACTTTTAGTATTGATTACAGCGTGTGCCAATGATAGGAACCCTGTACCAGTTATGGTTACATTTTTTAACTTCGGTTCTTTTTCGCACTATTTGCATGCATTCCTTATGGGGTTAGCAATAACTGGTACACTATGGCGAAAAAGGGTGCAAGGTAGCCGACATTTTAAGGAAAATGATTTATTTCTACCATAATTTGAGAAAAATGTGGATTTTAAATGAGTGCGACTATCTTTTGTGAACGTGATCTGTTGTTCACAGAATTTTTCTAGTTGATTTACATCGTTAAAGGGTGAAATTTAACTATGACGAATAATTGGTACTATAGCCATAATTGGTACACTTACCCTATTATATTAAATTTTTTTCGCAGAAAATTTTATTTTCCGTGTAATTTTAAGGAAAATAATTAAAGAGTGTATTCGATCCCCTTAAACTATTAAACAAGGATAGAATGATTTGGGAAAAATTTAAAATATGTTAATTGTAACGATTCAATACAAAATAAACAATGACTTCTAAAAGGTGACTAAAACATCAATTTTTCAATGATTTTTTAAAAATGTAAACACGCTTCAAAATACACCAAAAACCATTCTGAGATATGTATACAGAACAGTCCTAAATTTCAGCCAAAAATATAAAAAATTTGGTTTTCCACGAAACAAAAATTACAAAAATGCTCAAACTATACCCCGTCTAAAGGCAGGATTGGGTATTAGAGGGTTAACACTCGTCGCTCGAAAACTCCCCAAATGCTTGCAGGCCCTCCACCGGTTTTATTAGCGTTTTGCTAATCGTGCTAATCGTGCATTTGGTGCAGGATGAATCTTTTTAGACCGCTGCTTCTTCTGGAGCTCGTAGTAGGCACGACTTCCATTGTTGATGCGTCTTCGTATTTCACGACTCAGTAAAGATCAAAGTTATGTAGATGAATTCCTCCGCTACCTCGAAAGTATCCCCGTCTATTGTAACTTTACTTCTTGAACGAGTCCTTTCATGTACAGCTCCGCCTACAAGCACGTACTTTGCTTTTGACTCATTCACCACCAGTCCGACCCTTGCTGCTTCGCGTTTTAGGTAGGTGTGTACATCTCTGTCACCGCTTCAAATGTTCTAACGATAATGTCCACGTCTTTCGCAAAGCACACAAATTAACTGGATTTAGTAAAAAATCTTATCCCGACTGTTGATGATTTTACAGTGCTACTCGTGGAATTTGTACATGAATAATAACAACAATAAAAATCACACATCTACCAGGGCCCATATAGCCGAGGCGGTAAACGCACGGGTATTCAGCAAGACCATGCTGAGGGTGACGGGTTCGATTCCCGGTCGGTCCAGGATCTTTTCGTAAAGGAAATTTCCTTGACTTCCTTGGGCATAGAGTATCTTCGTGCCTGCCACACGATATACGCATGCAAAATGGTCATTGGCAGAGGAAGCTCTCAGTTAATAACTGTGGAAGTGCTCCTAGAACACTAAGCTGAGAAGCAGGCTTTGTCCCAATGAGGACGTTACGCCAAGAAGAAGAAGAAGAAGAAGAACATCTACCAGAGGTAGCGGTAGTGTCAAGGTTTACCACTTCGCAAGAAGCGGGTTTACTAGGTCTCCGTTAAGGAGAGAAGACGAAGGAGTAGGACGCTGTGCACGTTTTTCCAGTATTAGTAACCAGATTTCCTCACCGGCTAGTTTGTCGGGTGAGGTATTGGACGTATCGTGGCTGATAAGGGCTATCAACAAGAATCGAGAACGGGCTCTCTGTGATGAAGGTGGCTTCGCAGCAGCTTGACTTCATTGACTTTGCGTCCAACAGCAGCAGAGACCTCAAGCAGACCTTGCTGAGAATTTGAAAATAAACGACGGCAGACAAGCAAGACCATGAGAAAATCATGGAAAATGCGGCAGCGGCAGAATCAGAACCAAAAGCGGCAAAAGACAAATGTTCCGAAGGCTTTAACAGGTAGCCCAAAGTTTGCGGCGGATGTTACTGCTTTTGACAAGCATTCGTAGAAACGTGTGAGGTAGCCGTCAGATGAGGAGCTACCAGACGATCTCGCTGAGGAATGAGATAAAGGCAAGCAAACGGCTGAGAGCCTCTATCAGACTGCCAATGGGAATCCGTGAGGGAATGCCTACAGGATCATGATGCCCAAGATAAGAGGTGTAATGGCTCCTACAGAGCAGTCTCCAGAAATGTTCGAGGGGCGTTTTCCACATCATGATTCTAGTCCTTTGCCTCCCTTCGTGGGACTGGCGATAAAGAGAGAGTCGCCGATGAGGAACTTGCGGGAATAGCAAAGTCCCTTAGCGTAGGCAAAGCCCCAGGTCCGAACTTGACTGTGGCTTTGTAAGTAGTTATTGCAGAGGCTCCCGAGATGTTCAGGACTGCTATGCAGAAATGCCTGGACGAGGGAGTTTTCCCAATGGTTTGGAAGGGGCAGAGCCTGGTTCTATTGTCAAAGGCGGGGAAACCACCCAGATACCTGTCGTCATACAGACTAAAATAATTGATCGACACGGCGGGGACGGTGCTCGAAAAGATCATCTTCAACAGGATGTTGAGGCACACCGAGGGTGTGAATGTGTCTCTCGAGCAAGGGGCCGTAGACCTTAGACGCTGTCTTGTCGGTTAGGGGAAAGTGAGGTAATATGCCATTTTCCAGACTTTCATCGTTTTCAATGATATATAGCCTCATTTGTTTGGCATTCAAAGTGGTAACAGCAACTAGACAATATTTTCTCGATAATTCAGCAAAAATATTCACTAAATTATTGCATTTTCATCGATTTTTAGCGATTTCAAAAACTGGTCCGTAAAATGGAAGTGGTGCAAAAAGGCCATCGACCATGGGGTAAGATGCCACTTCATGAAAACATTAAAAAATTACGTCCATCAGTTTTCTGGCGTTTTCGACTCACTTTCACCCCTCTGTCACGTTTTTTTTTTTCGTATACTAAATACATGGAGTGTCATCCCCTTCCCCGCTAAACGATGGTCGTCATATTTGAATGACCCATAACATGGATAGCGTAGACATCAACAACCATGCGTCTCCATGTGTGCCTCAATCTCGTTGGAAACACTTGGCTGGTAATAAAATCACCCGACAACCTTAATTGCAAGCACGAAAAACCGGCAGTTGCCAGTTTTTATTGGGAAATCAAAAGATTTTCCGTGGGTTTGGCGGCCTAGTTTCTAGAAGAATGTTTAATGCAAGCATATCTTGACACCTTTCACCTATAGCAATGATCAAGTCTCAATCAGGAATGATTTTATGAGTTGGGCCATTTTACCCCATCTTGGCATTTTGAGCTCTGTTCCCCTACAAAGAAAACCCAGATAGCGTTCCAACGTAAGAGGAAGGGGACTCCTGCAGTAGCGATTCCGCCTGCTGTGCTGATTTCCAGGGATGATAAGGGAAGCTGTGTTGGAAAACTATATTATGGTATGTATTTTCGGTTGATTAAGCCTAGGTTGCCTCTGTTCTGAGTAATCCAAGAAATGTCTGTCGTTTTCCTTACAGGATATGGCACGCTTAAGTTGTTCCTAATAAGAGTGGCTCTCAAAGAATATGACATACAGAATATGTTGTTCATCATTCTAAATGTACCTGATCTGTGAGAAACTTACAACAAATCTCCCCTCTAAAACAATAAATCAATCAATGTATGACACATATTCCTACTTGCATCTAAATACCAAATTAAAAAGTGAACAAATTCAAAATGAAAGAGGTCACAGGTGCCAAAAAAAAACTCATATCCGCGCTTGAATCGTCACAAAACTGCCATCTAATCTCGTTCCACAGTTTCTCCCGGAAAGAGGGTTTCTGAAGACCCAACGAAATCGCACGATTCAAATTGAAAAATCATCACCTGTATAAATCATCTTGACACGTCCAGATTGATTCAAGCCACACGTTTCCCAGGTGCGGAAAGCAACACCTGTCACGATCGTCGCACATTTGCCATGACATCCATGTCGCTCCTTAACTTCAACAAATGTTTGCTTATCATCAAAGATCGAGGAGGAGATAAGAAGGGAAAAACCCAGAACAACAAAAGATGATCGAAAATTGAAACAAATCCTGCGTCATGGGCCAGCTGGTGCTTTGAGCCTTAACCGAACAAGGGGACACACTGTGGATAGGAAACAATTCCTGCACACTTCACACACGCTTTCGATCCGATATCTTCCACGCTGTCTGTGGCATGGAGAACTGTAAAGAGGACTGACACCACTGTGACTGTCTCTGGGCTAAATCTGCCAGCAAATCTGCCACCACCGGCTTGGACGGAAACGACTACCACGGGGCCTCTCCCGTTCCGATTTTCGCACGTACCTATCGTCTCATGAATATCAATTGCGGGCGTCCTCGTGCGGAGTGCCCCGGGAAGAACCCAGGTGTAACAACCGACAACTGTCACGTGAATTTTCTCACCGACGACGTATTTGATTCCCACTTTCTTGGGACTCGGCTGTTTTTTTTTTTCTTTTTTCTGTCATTTGGGATTTTTTCTCCAGACTGCTGCTATGGTCGCCACTGGAATGACGAAGTAAATGGCGGTTGATTGCACTGACTAGTGGAACTGGTGCGGTGTGGGGGTAGTTCACAAGTGGATGAGATTAGAGGGAACGATGAGGGAGAAGTGCTTTCTTTTTTGCATGCTCGGAGGCGCAGTTGCGTGGCGGAAGGGAATTTAATTTTTATTTGATTGCATTCCGGTTGGACTTTTGATTCGATCAAAATGGTGTTGGAGAATTGATGAATATTGAATTCATCAGGAATTGTGAATCACATGCAAAAAATCCCCTCCCATTGTACCAACTAAATAATCTATGATTGCTTCTTCTTATTCTACCAGACGTTACATTCAAACGGTGACGAATCCCGCTTCTCAGCAATGTGGCCTATGAGCACTTCTTCAGTTAACTGAGGGCACGTTTTTGCTGTAACTCATTACGTGGGAGCAAACTATTGACACAATGCGAGGTACTGTGGAAGCTCGAAGAAAGGAGATGCTTAATGCACTGTCACCGCATTTGTAGCCGCCAGTGATGCTGACTGTTACAAAGATTCAGGCGTTACCAATCACATGAACCGAGGCAAGGTTCTGCAGGAAAACCTGAAGCCATCCAGTGGTAACGTTGTGTTTGCGAATAAGGCCTCTATGAATATTCAAGGTACAGTGACCCCACAATTTATGAATCGGCAAAAATGACCACAGTTCATTTGCCGTTTCATTTCACTCATTTGATCAACATGGTGATTCATAAATAGTGTACAAAATTAAGGTGATTCATCGGTGTGGGGTCACTGTACAAGAACCATTTCCCTCAGGCCCGGTTGCCAAGAAGACGGAAGCGAAATTTCTGAGGGAAATGTCCAGTATATTCCACAGCAGGCCGTCCTATCTGCCAACAAACTCACGAGTAAAGGATATTCAATGGTGTTTGACAATGCTGACAGCAAGGTCATCAACTTGAGCGGGGGAGCTCCGAGTATGGACTGTGCAAGCTGGAGCAGCGTGAGACATGCAAACTAGCGAGCGGTGACTGGCATGAAATTGAAAACTAAAAGTACACTCATTGCACAATTATGGGTCACACACAATTATTAGTCACTTTCCACTTTAATAGATAAATACTAATTAATTGCAAGCTTTTGTTAGCCATCATCATTTTTCGTTGATGAGTTGATTTGTTTTGTGTCACTATACATATCGCACACGGGCTTATACGTCAAAACATACATATTTTCAGCAATTTTTTGTTCGGCGTAAAACCATCTGTCAAAGTAACGCTTCGATTAAGAACATCAGAAAGTGCGTGCGCTGCTTTCGTAAGCTCTGTGAAGGCGAGCTTTAGTGATTTTCAAGTGCGAAATGGTATCGCCACCAGAACAAAGGTATAATTTACGTTCTAAATGTAGAAATTCATGTGACTGCAGCGAATTAAAGCTTATTTCAGGCAAAATTTAAATGACTCATTATTGTGACAAGGAACACCGAAAATCATACAATTATGGGTCACTTTTTGTGCAGCATAATATTGACAGTTCTGCGTACATGTGAATTGCATACTTTTAGGCGTTTATCAGTGGTTGTGTTGGAGATTTCGTCCCAATTTTGAAAAATTGATTTCAAAACGTGAAAACACGCTTCGTTAAGAGGTTTGAGACCAGTTTTAGATTCTACTATAGATGATCTATCTTGAATAAGTGACGATTCATTGAAAAGATAGACAAAACATTATTGTTCAGCCGATTCCTCTTGAGTGACCCATTATAGGCAACAAATTGACCCATAATTGTTACACAGCCAATTTTGGCCCATAATTGTGGTTTTCATTATTCACCAACATTTCAGTAATTTTCACCGCCTAAAGTGAATTTTACAAGCAGATTTTGATATAAAACAATAAAAAGGAGTTTCAATGAAGAGAATATAAAATAAAAATAATGAAAGTGTTATTTTTGTATGAAAAACGATTCATATTATGAAATTATTGTTCCTTGAGTGACCCATAATTGTGCAACGAGTGTATTAGTGGCTGCAGCTTGTGCACCAGGGACAAACAGGCTTGAATTGCATTCGGCGAGAAGTGATCCCGAACGAAGGAATAGTTGGAGGTCATTCACCTAGATAATTATGGTACGATGGAGGAGCCGTTGCGTCGCTAGGAGGTAGAAGATACGATATTGTGGCCGCATGGTCAGCTATTTCATACGAACGAAATCCGAGGACGAAATATGGAGGACGTTTTAAGTTGTCCACGTGATGGCGGAGAGGTAGACCCGGTTCGAAGATAACAACTATTCGAACACCAACAAGGAATTCCAGGGCAACCTGGAGAAACATCTGGCCACCACAATCAATTCAGGCAGAAGCTGTTTAGGGCCATTCATAAACCACGTAGACTTTTTGGGGGGAAGGGGGGGGGGTCTGGCCAAAGTCCACGGTCCATACAAATTTTAAATTTTTTGTATGGACAAAAGTCTACGAGGGGGGAGGGAGGGGGTCTGAGATTGCCAAATTTTGGTCTATGTGGTTTATGAACAGCCCCTTTCAACTGTGGTGTACTTTATTGATCGATTGCCGACCAGTGATCATGGTATGACATCTGAGGAGTAGTGTAACGGGAAGAAGCCAGATTTGCCGAACGTCCGAATCTTTAGCCGAAGAATGCCGGTTGGTCGAATTCGACGAAGATATGATGCTATCGTGTATATGGCCAAGCGACGAAACTCGTTTCCAGAAGCCGAGATATCACGTTCATCGAAGAGAGAAACGTCGGGACCATGGTGGCGGCAGACAAGAGCAGCAAACCAAGGAAGCCAACGGTTATTAAGGCGAAACTGGAAGTATTTCCTCACTTTTTGGTTTTTGATTTATTAATAAATAACGAAGCAATATTTTCAAAATCAGTTTTCGTGCACATGTAGAGTATGGATCAAGGTATCTTCTGATTTTTTTTTTTTTGTAGTGGAAAATGTTTTTCGTTTTTGCAGAAACCATTTATAAACAAAATTTCACAAAAAATGGTTTCTGCAAAATGGAAATACCTGATACCTGACTGTTCTGATGTGGCGAGTGAGGAAGCAAGTGGTCTATCCCTGGGACATATCAGTATACACTGTGGTGCATAATTGATCGGACAAACGCCGATTTTCATACAAAATTGCAAGTTTAAGATGCTGTAACTATGGTTTGCTTTGATGAATTGAGCTCAATTTTTGACACGGAACTACAAATATGTTGAATTTTGTGTATACAAAGTATAAAATGTTTTCGTTCACAGGTCTGGGCGTGGCAAGGCGTTGAAAAAATTGCAAAAGTGATCGGACAGCGGCACGCGTGTAAATCAACGCCCTGCCACGCCCAGACCTGTGAACGAAAACATTTTATACTTTGTATACACAAAATTCAACATATTTGTAGTTCCGTGTCAAAAATTGAGCTCAATCCAACAAAGCAAACCATAATAACAGCATCTTAAACTTGACCATTTTGTATGAAAATCGGCGTTTGTCCGATCAATTATGCACCACAGTGTACGTTCAACAACAATAATGTGCCATAATCCCTGGGACCTAAGACCACAGGCCACTTATCCGGCCTCATCCGGCCTGGCCTGGTCTTAGACCTTGAGAAATTCTGCTCAACAGATACCTGAACAGGGAGGTCCAGGTGGTGTAGGGTTAAGGCCGTTTTCTACAATAAATGTAAAAACCGGGACTAAACCCATTCTAATGGTCATCAAACCCTTTGTCCGGAACCACCAAGAAGGCATTGCTTTAGAGAGGGACTAGTGCATGTCATGCCCTCAAGTTTAGCTGTGTGGCCTGCAGCAACGAAAATCGATGACTTGCTTTGGGGAGTCCACCAAGGTAGCATGCTGGCGCTATGCCAGTTTCCCGAGCAGTGAATCAAAATTCAACCATCGCGCAACAATAATGACAATGTCGCAACCTGTATTTGTTGCGACAAACAAACCCATGCGACATAACTATGTCCCAACTTGAAAATAATGGGATAAACATCGTACACCACTAGTTTAGAGATTTTTAAGCCTTGCATTGCGATTTTCGAACGGTAACTTCGAGTCGGTAAACACTGCAACTGTGGTGAAGCTCTATCATCAAACAGTTTCGACTTTGGGTTTGTAATAATTGATTATTCACGAGTTGAAAAGTACGCAACAAATTCAGCTTCCGTTTTGTCTGCAACAAAAAAATTCGAGATCATGTAATTATCTGTTACCAGTAGGGATAAAGAGTAATCGTCGCACCTTCTTTGTTGCTTGTTTTGTGCCTCTTTTGTCTGACAACTCTCTTCACTGTTCCCGAGTGGTCCACACCACTCCCTTTAGGCTTGACAGAAACTCCCTCGCGAGAAAATGAGGAAGCGATTTTGGCGATTTTCTGAGGAGTGGAAATAAAACTCAGAAATCACAACGCAAATCCTCAACAGCCCCGAGCGCGAGCTTGCCGCGCAGCGAGGAGTTCGTCCAACACTCATAATTGCTTGTTGTGTTTCTCACGTCCACTCACACTCAAAAAGCTCTCGCGAGTTCCACTCCCATACAAAGAAAGACTCGAGGCGAAAATCGCACTCAAAAACCCAAAATAATCATCGGCTCTTTTTTCGTTCCCGTCTTCCTCGCTCAGTTTTTATTGCCTCTCTGTTTGGGGTTCGTTCGCTCCCTCGCGACGAGGCAAAAGCAAAACACCGCTCTAGAGCATGTTGCAAAACTCTTTTGATTTCGAGGAGGATTATCAAGCCTGGTCCTCGGAAAGCGAGCAAGGTCAACCAGTACGCCCGCACCCAACTACTCGGCAAGCATCAATAACTAATACCTGCGTGCAAAGCTATTTGACCTGCTGAAGGCTGCCCTATCAGTGGGCCACCATCTGCCCCGGCCCTTACCGGGAACCCCTTTCCAACCGCGGATTCGGATCCAACCCAGTAGACCGACGCACTAAGGGGCGTTTGGCCAATCTAGCTGGCCAATATTATTTTCAGGAGATTTTCACATATCTAATTCGCAATAGGACAGATCGGTGAAGTACTAGATTTGTAGTAATGAGCTGAATTTTAGTATGGTGAGAAGGCCAATTCTCCGTTTCTGCAGTGAAATGGTACAAAAAGCGTGGGTATTATGATTCCTTGCCTAATTTGATGCTGTTTGAGCAAAACTTTGGGCAACAGTGTTGTTGTTTTTTCCATTTCTTGCAACATAAACAACATAGTTATCCAAAGTTTTGCTCAAACAGCATCAAATTAGCCAAGGAATCATAATACCCACGCTTTTTACACCATTTCATAGCAGAAACGGAGAATTGACCATCTCACCATACTAAAATTCAGCTCATTACTACAAATCTAGTATTACACCGAACGTGCCCCATTAGCATTGAAACACTACATAAACGACATTTGAATGCAATTTGCATGATTCACACAGTTACAAATGCCCTTTTCAATTAAATAATTGATATATTAAAGGAAGTCTTTCACTTTTTTATGAAATTGCATACCTTTAGGCGTAAATCACGGTTTAGAGAAATTTATTTATCAAATAGGGTAAAAAATATAATTTGGACATGTATGTAATTTGAACAGGAACGGCGTTGTATGTCTTGTTCCGGAGAACTTATAAAAGTAGATACTTCTCAATATCGATTATTGGATCAAGTAGACCCTATTATGATGACTTACGGTGAAAATACGCTTAACAATTAAGAATTTACTTCAAAATTATCGAAAATGTAAATTATTTCACTAAAACCCCTCAAATGCACAGGTATGCAAGACGACATACACTTCACAGTCACATACAATATTCACCCTAAAATCGTTGAAATGATAATTGTAAGAAATTCAAATGCCTTATTTCAATGAAAAATGTTCAATAAAGTTTTATATCCTTCAAAAAAATAATAAAGATGTTGACATGTCCAATGCTTGTGCAGTCTCTGCTGTGTGGTCCAATGACCACCCGTATTTATACTACCTTAGGTAAACATAATGAATCATACCTAGACATTTAGGTACTGTCATGAACAGTATTTCATGTAGGTAGATATCCTACCATTAGGTAGACACTACATAAAGAAGCATTAGGCGGCCAATCTCTTAACCTTCATCTAGAACGCTTAAAATAGGTGGTGTCCAAAATACATTACAAGTTTTCTACTGTAAATATATTTTGGTCACCTGACGAAATACATGGGGATGCTGTACAATTGCATACTTGGAGGCGTATTCTGTGGGTCTGGCGATATTTTTTCTATTTTAACTAAAAGTATAATAGTTATCAAAATAGATGCCTGTTAAGCGGAAAAATTAGATTATTCGTGAGAAAATATTTGTTAATTTATGCTACTTCCATGATTTAGCAGTATTCATGGCTGAACATTGAGATAATTGCCCTGTCCAAATTATACATATCTGAGGGTGTCCAAAATATATATTCGGTGTCCAAAATGCAATTCTAACAGGTGATTGGAAATTGTGGTTTTCTCAGCTTAAAATGCGTTCGTTGTCACCAGGAACGGAAAGTACAGTCATATTATAAGCGTAATAGTAACTTTGCGAAATAATCAATTGATTTCTAAGTAAGCTAGGGGATGATTTTTCCAACGTTGTCTTCAGCCTGTCCAAAATACGTGAATTACCCTAACTCCAAAAGTACATCACATGTAAGAATTTTGACAACAAATTCGAATTTAGGGAAGCTGCATTTTACTTGTCAGGGTATTTTTACATAACACAAGTTTACAAAAAAAAAACGAAAGTCGTGAACTTCTGTCAACGACCAAAATTTTTGAAGCACAATTTAGTGCTGATTTCGAAACCGACCTTCAAAAAATTTTAAGTAGAACAGTTTTTGAGTTTTAGCTCAATATCGAGTTTTACAACTTTTCAAAACATGTAATTTACTCAAATTCAAATATATTGCGTTTTGTTCAACCAATTTTAAATCTTTCTTCACCAATTGAAAGCTGAATACAATACCATTCGATCATCTGAAAGCAGGTTTTGCGTCAGATTTATGAAATTCAAGATATTGGCGAGCTTTAGAGACGATCTTCATAAATTTTAGCCAAATTCCCAAAATTTTTTGAAGAAATGTATTTTTTTCAATAAGAAAAAAACAACTTAAAAATTCTTTCTCGACGTTTAGTTGACATATCATATGTAGGCGAATTACAGTAAAAAAATCAGCTCAATCGAAGCATTGATTACGGAGAATGAGATGTTTGAAGTGAGCGACTTTGCTTAAAAATAGAACAAAAATCGACTTCAAATCATCAACCTTGTATGGGAAGTCGAAAAAATTTCCGCTCTACTGTATTTTTTTTCTTTCGCATTTTCGAACTCAGGGCATGATTCTACACCAAAAATGATCATCAGCTTAACGAGTTCAAAAATGCTGTAAACTAGTGTAATCGAACAGTTTATTGAAGACATTTCTCATTTAAAATCACAAAAAAAATTGATAGATTCTTGCATTAGTTCAATATGTACTGGGTAAACCAACACTTGTTTTAATAAAATGAAACGTGTAACTTTCACTTTTATAAAATGGTCGTTGGTAAAAGTTGATAGGTATGATCAATGTCACCTTATATTACGATTACTTTGATAACTCGTGAAGCATTGCATACTTTACGTAATAACTATCATTTCAACGATCAGTTCAGCAAAATGTATACGAGGATCAAAAATTATAAGTAAAGAACTCCATCTCAAAATTATTTCGATGGAAAAGAAGTTAACTTAGAGTTTTTAAGCCAAAAGTTAAATTCGTAGATGTGTTTTCCTTTGTTGAAAGGAACCTTTTCTACTACCCCATTTTAAACAATTTTTCAATTAATTGACATTTATTTTTGGTAAATCAAACAAAATAGAATCAAAATATGCCCTTCAAACGCTTAACTGAATGGATTCTGATGAAATGGAACTAAATTTGAAAAATCAGACGGCTATCTTCAAAGACTGTAATACGCCTTAAAGTATGCAATGACCCTGAAATTACATGTTCTTCAATAGCTTTCATTCAGAAAAACGTTGATTACTCAAAAGTACGCACTTTTACGCAGCTGGATTTCTATTAGGCTCAAAAAGGATGTAAGTGCTTGTTTTATAGGAAGTCTCGACCCAGCAATCGCCAGCAATCAAAAACTGCAGATGTTTCTTTGCTTGTTTTCACATGAGGGAGCCCCAAAGTAAGAAACTATACTAATTTCGAAAACATGAATGGTTTTATCACCTTGTTGCAACAATTGTGGTATATTTTGTCTATTGAAACTGACTGTGCGGTTAAAAAACTGAAAACATATTCAAACAACCAGAGACAAACTTTACTCAAAAATTGTAAAATTCCTCAACCCTAGCTTTGACCTAAAGCAGACTTTGTATAGGTTTGTTGGATGGATATTCGAGTATAGGGCATTATTCCACAACTATCCATGTGTCATATTCAGTACACATTTTCACAATACGAGCGACTTTGAAAAATGACTTATGGCCAGCTAGATTGGCCAAACGCCCCTTAGTGCGACGTCGTGACAGTAACGCTACTTGGATGTTCTCCCCGCGGCCACAGAGCACCGGTATGATCTACGCAGCCGACTCCGAGCCCTTGGATCACTCCTTGCATAGCATCTTAACTAGCCATTCTCCGAGTCTACGCGCCACCTCCTCTGTAGCTCGTAGACGATGTGAATGATAGCCGTTGAGACGGCCTTCCAGCCAAACTCATCCCTACAAATTGTTACGTTAGTATTTGTGTTGGAGAGTCACCCTAATGCAATAGTGAGAGAATAAGTTACGGAATGGGGAGAAAAATGTATTCTCTTTGCCAAATTTAATTATGTACCATATCGTGATAAGACAGTGCCGGTAAGGTCTCCAAGGCGATAAGAACGGCCTACCGCACAGGATTTTAATCTGTTTTAATGTAAATTTGTGTAGTATTTTAAGAACAATCAGTGTAAATATTTGTAACTATTTGTGTAAAATATATTCGTTTTGTGTTCAACCAACCAACGTGTGTAATGTGTAATGAATTGTGGACAAAGGACACGTAAATGTTATTACCCGGATACCTCAAACCCCTACTCTAATGACTATCCCCAGTAGCACACTTGTTCTACATCAGTTTTTATGACTCTTATATGACCAAATTTGGTCATATAGGAGTTACATTGACTTTTATAAAACATATGTGCTACTAGGGATGGACCCAAGAAAAACCGATGTTGGGGAGTGGAACACACAATAAATGAGCTATCGAAGAACCCATGGAGGACCACAACCCAACAATTTGTTTTACCGAAAAAGAAGAACTTATTTTACTAAAAGTTAGCATATTCGAACAAATATTATAAAAAAAATACTTTTCCGTGCTGCCTGATGGGGAAAACCCTGCAAAAATATCCCATAATCCAAACTATTTGCTGATACAACCGCAGATATGAAGACATAAACACCTTTGCACACTACGAAATTCAGCTCGAAATCGCGTCGCCATACATGCCCGAAATGCAATCGGGTCAATCCACTCTGCATCGCGCCTTTAGTTCGTGCGGCCGAACCGGAATTCAACATCATCGGTACTTGATTCAAGCGATCTACAAGAGACCAGCAGTCATACGAACCAAGGCGAGAGCGAAGAGACGAAGCGGTCACTCATCCCAGGCAACGACTCTCGTTTCATTCCCTTCTGGTATACCCTCAAGAGTCTACGAAGAATGTTGATCATGTTTGTGGATCGGGCTAGTCTTCCTTAGATCGTCCAACAGATCAGTCGATCGCTGCTCAATGTCAATTGGTCAAAATCCGTCCGCGGTTACGATGAAAACGCTTCAGTGTGTGTCCACGCTGCACTCTTAAAAAAATAGGAATTTACACGTGACGTAAACCATCAACGTACGTAAACATTTCATGACTGAATGGCAAATTTGACTTAATTTTACATCCATCATGTAAGTTCGAGTTCGCTGCACAAGATGTCAACAAACCTATCTGACCAGATAGGTAGAAACAGTTTTACATCCATCATTTGTTTGCAGAGCGAACCGTGTGCCACGGTACGGTACGCGCTCGCAACCCTCAGCCTATAACTACTTTCCTGCTTACCACGGTAGCTGTCGGTACTTGCCCCACGCTGGGCTGCCATATCTTTGTAGCGACACTAGCCAGAAGCTTGCAGTTACTAGCATACTCCAGCTTATGCCCAGGACAGTGCCACTATATCTGTGGAGGCTCTTTTGCATTTGTAATGAACGTGGCTACCGAAAGTTTGACGGAGCGCTTCGAAATAATAGAGCAATCACCTACACTGATCACCACTTACTGCTCCGACTTTCGGTTGTTCGAAACCACCAACTCAGTTTTGTGTTGCGCCAATTCCAGTTTCCTGGATCTCACCCACTCCTCCACAACTGCGATCGAGTGGGCAGTTATTCCATTTCTTCGACAGATTCACCGTAGACCTTCTGCGGAATGTCGTCCAGCGTCGATTGTCACTCCCCAACCGGGAACATCAATCTCAACACCTCGTCGTACATGACATTCCATAACACCGGGTCCAGGATGGAACCTTGCGGAACTCGTGAAATTAAAGCACTTTCGATCACCTCTGTGTCGCAAACCATGACTCGATTCTGGAAGTAAGTTTCGAGAATCTTGAACAGATACCCGGGAATCCCCAGACGCAGGAGAGCAGAGCCTGACGCTATTGAACGCGTTCCTTACATCAAGAGTCACCACTGCATAGTAGCAAATCCCCCTGCTCTTACGCTGGAGCGCTGGCGGCCGGCATGGCCTTTCAGCACCAGACTAACGATCGGCAAGCCGTGCCCGACAACCCGGTAACGCACCAAGAGACGATACTTCGTGACGATGCGTACAAGTAGAATGTGGCTATGCAGAAGGAGTCCAACGCCCATGTACCCAACGAAACACGGCTGGCCATCATTGGATTTTTTTTATTCTTAACCACTTAACCTATTTTACAGCCCTTTTGTTCACTAGGGCACTACGTGAGCGATTCCAATTGGCGGCAGCACTTACACTTTGTACAGCGCCTAAATGTATTCTATTAATTCTTATTCTACAATATCGAACTGGTTTGCTTTGTGCTTTCACTTTCCTACCCTGTTCTTTGTAGAATGATGAGCACGATGATGAAATGATGTGTGGCTGTTTTGTTCCTTTCCCAGTCCGATTGGGGGTCGTCCATTATATGGGTTGCTATTCGCCAATATCCAATTATCCGGGTCCGTTTGAGCTATGAGAGCTCAGAAGAGGGTTAAGTACCAGCCGCTCTCGGGGGGAAGAGCAACTGACGAAGTGCCGGGGCTGGGATCGAACCCATGACCATCCGCTTATGAAGCGAACGTGTAGCCACTGCGCCACGGGCCCCAGCATTGGATTTTTGCAACAAAAGATGGTAGATTATGACGAAACCAACTTAGACATACAGCCTAGCATACCGCAGATAAACGCCGCATCCGCTTTCCGCCAAAGTGATCTGGCGGAGTAAATCAGCTTGGTTCAACCTCTGTTATTTGTCGATCGTCGAAATTCATATCTGATGTGCGGTGTCAATAAGGATCTGTACGGACTGAGACAGCCCAGTCGAATCGGACACAAAAATCTGGGCCAGGTGTTGAAGGAGTTCGGGATGATTCAAGCGAAGTACAATCCGTGCGTGCACTATCGTATCGAGATTTGAAACACGTGATCAAGCGGAATCATATCGCTGGACCAGGAGGCAGACGAGGAGGCTATGTTGACAAATTTCAACATGGTGAATCACTATAAATTTCGACAATCAGAGCACTGTTGCAATTACCAGAAGCGATGGCTACAACCTCCGGACCAAGCACATTCCAAGTAACAATCAACATGCCTTGAAGGTTTATTCATGTTTTTATGCAATTCAGTATCATAATTTACATTTTATATAACTCATTTTGGTATCATAATGGCCAATTTTTCCGAACTGGTTCATTATGCAACTGAAATGAGTTGCATAATGAAAAATAGTTGTATAATGTTCATAATGCAACTCATTTGAGTTGCATTATGAACATTATGCAACTCAAATGGGTTGCATTATGAAAAAATCATTGCATAAAATTTTGTATGGAACTCGTTGCAAAACTCGATTTTTTCAGCACTCTTCGTATTTATCCAACTCGACAAGCCTCGTTGGATAAATGTACGACTGGTGCTGAAAAAATCAACTTTTTGCAACTCGTTACATAAATAACTATATCCTGGTTTTATACGAGCATGTAATAAAGTTATTTGTTCTATATTAGTTTTATATGGTAGTTTTTTACTTTGCATCTTTGGCATTCCATAAAACTATCATATAACTTCTGCTATAAACACCCTCAGTTAAAGACTTGAAAGTAGTCATGAATTGGTTTTATCACTTGTTTTATATCATTTCAATAAAACTTGCATTTGCGGTTGGTGACGATGAGATTTTTTTAAAGGTCTCTAGTCGTTACCAATGAATAATGCATTTTTTATGGTTCTTGTCAACTGTCACTGACCAAAATTATGGATACAAACTCTGTTTTATACAAACCTTTTTTTTGCGATAAACCAGCATAACCATTTGTTTCCTTATTCTCGTTGCAGGTAAACATCTCTATCAAGAACCAACCATATAATAATTCTGAAATGTAAGAAGCCCTATGCTTTGGATTCTATGGTAAGAATATTATTTCATCATAAAACCATAAAAGTTTCAAATGACAGGTCATCAATCGTCCGACACCAAAACATCATAACTCTCGGACAATTTCTTCCCCATAGTCTTGGACAAGACGCCAATAAATCAATTGCAAACAAGACGAGAGCATTTAATCGCACAACCCCCGGAGTCTTAATAATACGCTTGGCTTGCAAAGTTTGTTCAAATGCAGAATATTTCAAGGACGTAGCACCAATGACTTCGCCGGAATGAGCCAAGCCAAGCACTTGGCGTGGACGAGGACGCCGACGGTCGCGGTTCCCACCAGCCAGTAGCGACAGAAATGTGCAGTAAACTGTAAGTCATAAATTTAAACGTAATCCCTTGTTTGGAGCCAAAACGTCGACTAGCAGCACCCGCAACCGCTGGTTAGTTTGTGGAACAACGTGGAAAACTTCCACACACAACCCGTGCCGGTTCTCAAGGGCAGCGGTGTACACTTGGAAGGACACTACGGACTGTCCCTTATCTGTTATTGGCAAGCAGATGACGATGCATAAGTTGAGTGCTGGACCACACTAACTTTGGACGGGTTTTGTAAATATTGAAAGTAAGTTGGGAATGACAGTGAATTTGAACAGTATATGAGTATTTAGAATTTTCTAAAAAGAGATATGTAAACTAACAATTGAACATATGGAGGAAGGAACAAAAATGACATTTTCATTTTTGCTATTAAAGTAGATGTTTATTTGTTTTCTGAAAACTCTGCCTGGGAATTGTCATTTCCCTCCTATCGTTAAAAACCACGCACGCTGCTGTTCTGGACTGCCATATCCAAAGGTAAACCTTAACCAACCATCCAACTCCATCACGGGAGGCTCTCTCTGGCTAGTTCCGGTATGTAATGAATATGCGAATCAAAATCTCACACATCTGCATAATTGATAGGTGATAAAACAGTGTTACGACTGCAGCTTTTCCGAGCAATGGTCCCCACGATAGACCAAGGCAGTAGGTATGTAGGTAGAAGTTGGTCCACCGTTCTTTGCACCATCGTCGTCGACGTCGTCGTCGTCGAGACTTTGGGAGCAGGAAGCAACTCAGCCACAGTGAGAGCGTAGGTAGCTGCCATAGGAACGGTTAAATAGTGCAAGCCAGAGTATCCAGCGTGACTGGCTGGCAGTAATGCTGATGTGTTGGATTAGTAATCTTTGTGGACCCGTAAATTTAGTCATTACAATGCCAGCCAGTGTTCCAGTTGGTTGATCTGCATGTAGAATAGGAGCAAATTGCTGACTTGCATTTCAAGTGCCTGTATCTTGAAGTCATGAGCCATGTTGAGCGAGAGTGCCAATTGAATACGGAAGATGTTCCCATGGAATCATCAGGTATCGTACTGCACTTTGATTCTGTTTGGACGTTTGTAGGTCATATTTACTGATGGGTTGTTTATTAGATGAGAATGTATTATGATAGTGAGCATTCTGGTTTTGAATAAGTTTAAACTCAGTTTATCTAACATAAAGGTTAGCAAAACTGACTGCATACCTGCTCTGATAGATTTTAGTGAACATCAACATGTAGATATATGAGATTAACATGTGTGATTAATGCAGCGAAGCAAAATTAAACTTCGAAAACTCCGACGCAGCCATGAAACGACATTGAATGAGAAGATGTCCAAAGGACAGAATGACGAAGTTTTAAATTACCCTTTCGATCTTTTGTCATTCGACCATTTGCCCTTTTAGCCTTTTACCTATCGAGCATTTGTCTCTAAGCCGTCAAATGCTTTATGAATTTATACATTGGGATAAATTAACCCTCGAGCAGTCGCGTCTTTAACTACCTGCAACGACGCCACGCTCACGCTGTGTACCAAAAGCGTGCATTCCTCATGTTGCGTGTACTCAATACACTGAAACCTCCATTTAGGTAGTATCCATTTAGGTAAAATCTATTTAGGTCCCTTCATTTAGGTAACGTTACCTAAATGGAATTTGATTATGTTCAGAGCAGTTGGAGTACTCTTTTGGAGTTGGTTAACGGAAAAAAAGCAGAATTAAATGCTAAGGGACGTTTACGAGTGTTTAAGGGTTGAAAGTTTCAGAGTATCCGAGAACTCCCTGGAGTTAAGGCCATCTGATCTACAGGCGTATCCAGCGATCTATTAAAGTATTGTGAATGAAGTGTATACTTACACATCCTCATGTTGCAATGTGTCGTTAAGTGGTGAGTTCGTGTCAGTCTGAGGATCCCCAAGAACTTCCTTGTGTATAGATCATCGGATCTACCAATAATTCTTTAAGGTTCTCCAAAAACTCCCTGGAGTTAAGGCCATCAGTGATCTATTGGAGTATTATGAATGAAATTTATGCTTACACAGACCCATGCAACTATGTGCTGTCAGGTGGTAAGTTCGTTGTCAGTTTGAGGATCTTCAAGAATTTCATTGAATATAGGTCATCGGATCTACTAACGTGTTTAGTCGTCGCTAAGTGATTTACGACTAAGGTTTATACTCACACAACCTCATATAATTATGATCTATCAAGTTTTGAGTTCGAAGAATCTTTAAGGTTCTCCAAGAACTCCCTTGAGTATAGGCCATCGAATCTACGAGGGCTACTAGTTGTATCTAAGAGCATTAAGAATATTCGATTGTATCTAAGAGCATTAAGAATGAGGTTTATACTCACACAGCCCCAGGCATCTATGTTCAATCAAGTGGTTGATTCTATGATTGCATAGCATGTCCGAATATCAGGTCTACAAGCGTAATCAGTGATATATTGGAGTATTATGAACAAAATTTATGCTTACACAGCCCCATGCAACTATGTGTTGTCAAG
The DNA here is from genome assembly GCF_035046485.1 of Aedes albopictus. NCBI lineage: Eukaryota > Metazoa > Arthropoda > Insecta > Diptera > Culicidae > Aedes > Aedes albopictus. The sequence continues at coordinate 193,737,996 of NC_085136.1, forward strand.
TGACAAGTTCGTTGTCAGTTTAAAGATCTCCAAGAATTTCCTTGAGTATAGGTCATCGGATCTACCAATGTATTTGGTTGTCTCTAAGAGTTTCATGACTAAGGATCATACTCACAAAACTCAGGTAGATATGATCTATCAAGTGGTGAGTTCGGTGATTCCTTAAGGTTCTCCAAGAAATCCCTTGAGTATAGTTTATCAAATCTACGAGGGCTACTAGTTGAATCTAAGAGCATTTTGAATTGGGTTTATGCTCACACAGCCTCAGGCATCTATTTTATATCAAGTGGTGGGTTTTATGATTCTATAGGTGTATCCAAGAACTCCCTGGAGTTAAGGCCATCAGAGGCAGTAATAACTTGTAAAATGTGAAATTATTGTAAAAACAATGATTTCGGCTCAGTTATGCCCATGTGGCGCCCGAGCCTTCAAAATAAACGAATAAGTAAAAAAAGGCCATCAGTGATCTATTGGAGTAAATATTATGAATGAAATTTATGCTTACACAGCCCCATGCAACTATGTGTTGTAAGTGGTGAGTTCGTTGTCAGTTTCAGGATCTCCAAGAACTTCCTTGAGTATAGGTCGTGGGATCTACTAACGTATTTGGTCGTCTCTAAGTGGTTTGCGATTAAGGTTTATACTCATACAACCTCAGGTAACTATGATCCATCAAGTTTTGAGTTCGAAGAATCTTGTAGGTTCTCCAAGAACTCCCTTGAGTATAGATCATCGAATCTACGATGACTACTAAAGGTATCTAAGACCATTGAGAATGAGGTTTATACTCACACAGCCCCAGGAATCTATGATTGTATAGGAGTTTCCAAGATCACCCTGGAGTTAAGGCCGTCTGATCTACAAGCGTAATCAGTGATCTTTTGGAGCATTATGAACGAAATTTATGCTTCCACAGCCCCATGCAACTATGTGTTGTCAAGTGGAAAATTCGTTGTCAGTTCTCCAAGATCTCCAAGGATCTCCAAGAACTTCCTTGAGTATAGGTCATTGGATCTACCAACCTAGCTTCATGACTAAGGTTCGTACTTTGAACGCTTTGAAAAGCCTCTGAAGCCCTCATGAAACCTCCGTGAAATTCACCTGCGAGCCTCTGAAGCCCCCCATTTACCTCTTGAGACGCCTTGAAACGCTTTGAAACGCCTCTGAAGCCATGAAACTTCCGTGAAATTCACCTGCGAGCCTCTGAAGCCCCATTAAGCCCCCCTTTTATCTCCTGAAACGCCCTTAAACGTATTGAAATGCCTTGAAACGCTTTGAAACGCTTCTAAAGCCCTCATTAAACCTCCGTGAAATTCACCGGCGAGCCTCTTAAGCCTTAAACGCTTCTGAAACGCCCTAAAACGCTTTAAAACGCTCTGAAACGTCTTGAAACGCTTTGAAACGCTTCTAAAACCCCTATAAATTCTCCGTCAAATTAATCTGCGACCCTCTGAAGGCACCCTTAAACTTCCTAAAACCTCCTGAAAGGCCATGAAACGCCCTGCAACGCATTGAAACACATTGAAACGCTTTGTAACGCCAATGAAACGCCCATGAAAACTTCGTGAAACACTCCTGAGAGTTTCTGAAGCCCCATAAAAGCTCTCTAAAACCTCCTGAAACGCCATGAAACGCCTTTGAAACACAAAAGGAATCCATTGAAACACACCTGAAATCCTCTGAAGCCCCCTGAAATACCTCTGAAACCTCCTGAAACGCCTTGAAACGCTTTGGAACTCCCGTGAAGTTCACCTGAGAGCATATGAAGCCCCCTAAAAGCTCTCTGAAACCTCCTGAATCGCCCTTAATCGCCTGGAAACACCTCTGACCCACCTCCCCCTGGAAACTCCCTTGAAATCCATCTGACCCTCCCCCTTTACATCTGAAAGCCTTGACCCCCTTCCCTTTGCATAGACAAGCCTCTTGTTGTTCTCAAACTTGTTTGCCACCTTTAAATCCATTTAGGTAAAAATTCTATTAAGGCAGTCCCGACTCGTACCTAAATGGAGGCTTTAGCATGACAATTGGCAGCCAAGGAGACAAAATAACTATTTTTCATCAATTACCACCTAATTTATCGTGTAATATCAGTGAGATTTTTTTCTTCTCTGATCTATGGGGGGATATTTGCTCATCAGATACTTAAGCCGGATGTTCAAATAGCGTGGGACAAGTCTCCTCGCAAGACAGGCAGAACCAACACCACGCCTGCATCCCATTGCACAGCATGTATCATGACTGATACCGCTATAACATAGTTTAGATTTGCTAACACACTGGGAACTTGCCGATATGAGACCTCCACGTGACCCGAATCTTGTCATGGATTCCATCCACGAACGGGTACGGATTAAGGACAGACTTGTGAGAATCCCAAAATGGCCGCCACAATGGCCGATTTTGGCACCTACTCACGATTTCGAGGGCACAAATCTCTTCGTAAACAAAACCAGTGCACCTGAGCTTTTTATTTTAAGCTAATTACAAGTGAGCAAGAACAGAATAATGAAATACATTGTTGTTTGAAGCTTGCTTCTTGAGATTTGTGCGTCTGAAGTTTCGATGCGATGTTTAAGCGGGATTTCAAGACGTTTGTCCTTAAACCTATCACACCGACGCTACGACAACCACGCTACCAGAATGTTCTCTACGCGTCCACTTGTTCTATGGAAGGATCGAGTTTGACCGCAGGGCGCCGGTGTATGACCTGCATAGCCGACTCCAAACCCTTGGATCATCTCTATTAGCGGCTGCATTAGCCACTCCTCAAGCCCACGCGCCTCCTCTGTAGGGTTGTTTGGGTATTCCGAGACAATGAGACGTAGTTTATGGGCGAACCTATAGGAGGTCCAATGTACCTAATGGCTTTAACCTCCACATCACCTGCAAAGCTTGTCCCTGGCAGGGTTGTTGCAATCCAAGACTTTTGTTTCAGTTCGAGACACCCAAGGTAAGCCTCTGGCACACCAACTTTCACAGGTTGCCGAATCAAGGCCACATGTGTTTACTTACCTTACCGATCAGGCTAAGGCCGGGGTGGCCTCTGCTGTACACAGCTGTTTGTCTCCAGTTCCGCACTCAGCGTAGGGTCCGCATATCGTCCTCCACTTGGTTGACCCACCTAGCTCGCTGCGCTCCACGTCTTCTTGTACCGGTCGGATGACTCTCGAGAACCATTTTAGTCGGGTTGCTATCCGACATCCTGATGACGTGACCCGCACACCGTAGCCTCCCGATTTTCGCGGTATGGACGATGGTTGGTTCTCTCAGCTGCTGATGCAGGTCGTGGTTCATTCGCCTTTTCCAAGTCCCGTCTTCCATCTACACTCCGCCGTAGATGGTACGCAACACCTTCTGTTCGAAAACTCCAATGGGCGCGTTGGTCCTCTGCACGTAGGGTCCAAGTTTTGTGCCCTACGGCAAACTTTATTAAATCGTAGAGTTCTGCGAAGTCCAAAGTAAGCACGATTTCCTGCCACAATGCGCCTCTGAATTTCTCTGCTGGTGTCGTTGTCGGCGGTCACCAGTGAGCCCAAGTACACGAGTTCTTCAACCGCCTTGATTTTATCACCGTCGATATAAATTCGGGGTGGCGGGCGCGCTGATTCCTCCCTGGAGCCCTTTGCCATTATGTACTTTGTATTCGACACATTAATGACATGTGCTTACCACAACCGAATTGCCGCGATGGCCACCTGCATCACGCACTGTTGCCGTAGTTCCGTGGCGAGCTCCTCCGCATAAGCGATTTTATCCGGGCTTTTGCCCTTTAGCGGTGAGGGCTCTCACCTATACTACTTCGCCATAGGCTTTCTCTTACAAACATTTGTAGGCGCTCAATGTCCTTCTTACGATCAAGCATCATTTCATCAGTACGCTGATGCTGCAAACTCCAGCTCCCAGAGACGTGAGCTTGGCAATGCTCCGCATCGCTTTCAGCTCCTAGACTCGTGTCGGTCTTGATGATGAGAGTGCATGTGAGAGCATCACCTTAGTCTTACTCAACCGGACCTCTTTTTGTACTTTTTCTTTTGTCATCCCACTAAATTTCGAGGGGCATCCTCTCCGTGGATCACCCTTATATGTGATGGATCACTTGTATACGTAACCGCTTGTTTTCTTCAACTTGGAACGGGGCTGCTTTTTCAGGTTCTCTGTTCTCAGTTTTCTGGGGATTATGGCTAGGACCTACCTCACGGCTTTTATTGCCTTCTTTATTTGGGGTTACCAAAACCCTGGTCTTTTGAGTGTCACCGGATATCTCTCCACACGACAGCAGCTTCGCATGCTTCTTTGACTGCTTTGAGAAAATAGCTGCATCTGGCTTTTTTGTTGGGTTACAAAAGCTTCAGTCTGGGCTTTCATGGCCGTGCTTGGCTGCTAACATCGATTTTCAAAGTTTCAGTAAGGCCTGTCTGGGCAGCCACTGAAATCGTCCTGTGAGAACTTCGATTGACCAAGAGGTAGACAAGCTCAGTATCGCGTGTCGCGGAATCGGCAAAGCAAAGCAAAGATAACCGTACACATCGTAAGTAGTTGCTACTCCGTGAATCGAAGTTGCTCGGAGAACCAATGAATGTGAAAGCTTTTGACTAGCTAATCATACTCATTATGCACATTCGAGAGTTCAACATTATAAAGTCAATAACGACGCCGGCCACGTCCTTACGGTCACCGGGAGAGTGAAGGACTGTTAGTTCGACAACCGTTGCTACTAGAAACCGTAGAATCCACAACATCCCCACAGTTGTTACGAGAAGAAGTATTTGTTAGTATTGTAGGGCAAGGTGTTGATCTAGGATCCACCTATGGTAGGTGATAGGATCCACTATTTATATGGAAATACACGTCGCGGTCTTCATCACGATTACGATTTATTTAGTCGCGATGACCACACCACACAAAAGCAAGAGGAATGCACATACGTCAATGATCGTTCAATAAATATTATACGCGTCAGCGCATTGATCGTTTACTTAACGGTAAAAACCGACTGACCCACGAAAATTGTCGCGCCGTTCTGATCCCGGATTCCGAACTCGTCCCTCCTCCTCATCAAGTACGTCAAACGACCCCCTCTTTCAGAGGCTTGATCAGTATGGAAGATAACTGTCCTTGATGAAGGTTACTATCCAGTTGACGATCGCTGCATTTAGGATGTAGCACGCGTATCTCACACAGCAAGTGCCAGAAATACCTTCAGAAACTGGGACCAATTTACCCCCGGTACTCGCTTTGGATTAGAGCCGTAGTGTCCATCTTTGTGTGAAGCTCTGCTGAATTTGGTGGTGGCTTTCAACGTCCGTTTGTTCGAACGGGAGTACTGCAACTGTGCGTCTTTACAAAACAACACTGATAGTCTGGGTTCCTCGCCGTCCGCTAATACTTTATCACGGCCGACGTTCAAGTGGCCAGTACTTTTGCCAGAAGCCAAAGCCGCAGCCGACATAAACTCCACTATGACCCCCCCCCTTGTACGACGTTCAATCAAATCAAGAGAATACATCGAATAAAAGGTAAGAGATTATCACTTTCTTCAGGAACATTCCAGCCAGAAAACGCCCTGGGGCTCAGAAGTCAAAAAAGGCCTTGTAAGCCCGCCCGGAAGCTGCCTTTGTTTAGATCAGCAGCTTGGGGATTAGGCACGTCGCCTCCTAGGTCGTCTCCTTCAATTTTTCAACCATTTTTTTATCGCGAAAATAGCATATCTCTCATTTTGTATTTATTCATAAGAAAATCATAGCATTGCAATGTTATTTATGGTATGACGCAATTATAAACATCCACCCAGTACATCAGCAGCAATCAACCATTTTATTTGATAATACAATACAATTATACCTACACACAGTTTGTACGAAAATATTACTTCGATTATCGGATATAAAAAGCAACGTTAGACAATGTCTACCAAGCGTTTTTCAAGTTCTCTATTATTCAATCAAACGTGTAAGATTCATCTGTCAATTCGGTATAATTGCACTAGGAATAAAAAAAGCAATTCTGGTCATTTTAATTGGAGGTTGGAAATCAAGTTTTATGTGCCACAATCACTGTACACTGTATTTTATGAAGTACAATGTGACTCCACCAACCTGCCCCGCAATCTAGCGCAGCGTGCAGCAGATGTTAGCACCAATGGCGCAAATATGGAAATGAGCATTTAAAACTGACCATTAACAGCGCTCGGGTCAATGGTTGCATGCGCTTATTGGTTTGTTGTTACCTCGCTCCCTGCCATACAGAGAGTGACCACTGCTTCGACAGGACTGCTCGCCTCCGCGCTGCTGGTCACGGATTTGAATTTGATGTTAGTTTTAATGACAGGCTGTTGATAATTAAAATTTATATGACGGTCATTAATGACCCTCGCGCCGAAGCGTAAGGTTGCTTGTCGTGTTCATACCTCGATGGTGTTGATATCTTATATAGGTTTGTCACGTCAGCATGTATGGCTTGATATCTGGACGGGGGAATATGAGGGATCCAGAATTTTCTCATATCAGGAAGCTGTATAAATATACCATCTTCCATGGATAATTCAAAAATATTTACTACTTTGGGCATTGTTGCTATCATTCTATTTATTCCTATGGAAAAACTCATAAACCGCGTATACAACCGTTCATCGTGTCCGTCCAAAGTTGATCCTATGGTAGAGGTAACACGCTTCCGAACAGCAAGCCGCTTTGTTCGCATCCTCTATTAGCGCCAATTTTCACATTTCTCATATCCATCACAACTTCCATTAGGCTAGGCTCGCTTTCGGTAGACGAACCGGTCCATAAAACGCTCGTTCGAACCCAATTATAGAAGTACACCTACCATTTGTGCACTGCCTAGTGCCTAGGTTATGGTGCTTTGTGGCAAAATCGTAAAAGGATTCTAACCTACCGTCGTCGTCGGGCCATTGTGCCTAGCTGGCTGGACGGATATAACACCGTTAGGCTTAACAAGCACTCACTCGAGAGGCCCAGACAGACGAGGCTGGATAGGTTTTAATTGCTCATAAATTTGGCGTAGCTTTCTACTGGCGAATTCCATTTCGGGACTGCCCGTATAGTGTAGAGGTTCACTCGAATCCATGAACAACACGGCTCAGGAGCAGGTCTTCTTTGATTCAATATGAAATTTGATGGCGCTCAATTCGTGTACTAAAGTGGGAAACTGTTCACCTGAGTTTTCTAGTTTGGATTACATGTGCGGCTCACGTAATTTGGGCGGTGAATGCGCTGCTTTTCAGTTGTTGAGGTAGTTTGGGTTCGATTCTCGGTTGGGTCTAGGTAAAAGTTCTTTTTTCCATACAGACGTTATGCCTAGAATATAAATTAACGCTGAATACGGCTTGGTTCAAATCGTGAAGAAAATAAACTTGCTGTGATTTGTACACAGTACAGACCCCACTGGGGTCATAAACCTCTTCCCAACAACTCAAATCCCCACCTCTTCCCCAGGCGTTGCGGGATGCGTTGAGCTGATAGAACTTCCGTGTTTCTTGGGAACGGCACAGCAGTTTGATTTCTTCACACTCTGCTTCTTCCAGGCGGCGCTTTTTCTCCCGAAAGAGATGGGCCTGCTGTTTCCGCTTCTGTTTATAACATTCCACGTTCTGTCGAGGCCCTTGCTGCAGCATTACCGCCCTCGTTGCGTTCTTCTCCTCCAAAACCGTTCTGCACTCTTCTCGAACCATTTGTTTCGTCGATTCCGTTCCACGTACCCGATAGTGCTCTCGGCTGCGTCGTTGATGGCTGTTTTCACTGTACTCCAGCAGACCTCTAGAGGGGCCTCATCGAGCTCACCCTCGTCTGGCAACGCGGCCTCGAGATTCTGCGCGTATGCTGAGGCGACATCTGGTTGTTTCAGTCGCTCTAGGTTGTACCGTGGCGGTCGCCGGTACCGTACATTATTGATGACGGAGAGTTTTGGGCGCAGTTTGACCATCACCAGATAGTGGTCGGAGTTTCAAAGACAATGTTAAAAGTCCGCTAAAAGTTAAAGTAAACCAACTTAGTTATGTGCCACCATACTAATGCCAGGACTTTAAGTTATACGAAACATAAGTTCAACAAACGACCAAATGAGTTACCCCCTATCCTAAAGAAGACACTAATTCCTTGTCGAAACGTTGAGCGCTAATGCAAGACTGCGACGTTTTTAACGATAATTGATAAATACGTACACTTTTGTTTATGAACTGGCCGGGGTTCTGCTAAACCGAACTAAGCGCCAAAAACTTTATTCCGAGATAATTAGGCTTAAAGTTTAACCACTCACAAATAAACAACGGCTAAGATTATTTGAAATTTTTCCACACACATGTAACTTACAAGCCTTTCTGAATCATCAGAGACGAAGAATACATGTAAATTATTTGAAATCATTGATATAATTACATTTAATTTTTCAGTACTTCGCACTCAGTTCACTCTGGCTGAACAAAAACATTGGAATATGGTTTATAGTTCAGTGTGGCTGGCTGTGTTTCTTAGTTTCATAGAAAACCATTCGGATTGTAAAAAAACTCGAATTTTCATCGTCTATGAAATTAAAATCGATATCACTCACAATTCTTTACATGAATCAGAGAGGACGCGTTTATTATGGTAGCATGGAGGTTTCAAAATAGTTTGAAATATGAACGGCGGAAGCCCCGGAAGCCCTCCTAGCTCAGCCCTTCCCACCTATGTTTTTTTTATAGGCGGTGCATGTGCAGGCACAGAGCAAGAGTGATTATGTAAAATAATGTCCTTGCATGTCCTGAGATCCTGAGATGTGAAAATGGAGCAATTTGTGTACTTCAAATTTATACTGGTCGAAGAAAACCATGAAAATGATCTGCCAAAGTGAACTAAGACAAAAAAAAAATCGAAAATATTAAAGTGATTTGAACTTGGGTCCTTTAAGTGATAACCAAGCACGTTACTTCTAGGTCATTTTCCTTAGCTGAAGGTCAGTCGTTAAATCTGAATCAAGTTCTAAACATTCTTCACTAGCATGGTTTTCATGAAAACGCCATATTTCGATCAGCCAAAGCGAACCAAGTGTTTGATTTTTTTCAAGCTTTATTATTCTTATAAGCCTTGTTGTTCAATGACGGCTTCTGTGTTAAATTACACTAGTTTACAGCATTTTTGAACTCGGTAAGCTGATGATCGTTTTTGGTGTAGAATCATGCCCTGAGTTCGAAAACGCGAAGGAAAAAAATTACAGTAGAGCGGAAATTTTTTCGACTTTCCATACAAGGTTGATGATTTGAAATCGATTTTTGTTCTATTTTTAAGCAACGTCGCTCACTTTACACATCTCATTCTCCGTAATCAATGCTCCGATTGAGCTAAATTTTTTACTGTAACTCGCCCACATACGATATGTCAAAGAAACGTCGAGAAAGAATTTTTAGATTGTTTTTTTCTTATTGAAAAAAATACATTTCTTCATATATTTTTGGAAATTTGGATAAAATTTAAGGAGATCGTCCCTAAAATTCGCCAATATCTTGAATTTCATCAATCTGACGCAAAACCTGCGTTCAGATGATCGAATGCTATTGTATTCAGCTTTTAATTTATGGAAAAAGATTTGACATTTGTTGAACAAAACGCAAGATATTTGAATTTTAGTAAATTCCATATTTGTAAAAATTGTAGAACTCGATATTGAGCTAAAACTCAAAAACTGCTCTACTTTAAATTTTTTGAAGCACGGTTCCGAAATCAGTGCTAAATTATGCTTCAAAAATTTTGGTCGTTGACAGAAGTTCACGACTTTCGTTTTAATTTGTAAACTAGTGTTATCAGTATGAGGTGTGTCGACATAACGCAGGTATTAAAGACCAGTTGATTTTTGTATTGTTGCGAAATAATAGATTCTAAAATGCAGTGGATTTTGTTCGGTCTGGCTGAATGTGATTTGGAAAAATGGCGATCAGCACCATCGAAACATAGTTGTATCCTCCAACATCCGTACTTCTAATAACGTGTTCAATTCTCCTACAGATTGTTACTATGAGTCGGTTGGAAGTCAGAAATTTGACGACGATGAGCATAACTTGAAATGTTCCTCATCTGGACCAACACTAAAACATTTCGCTGATTCTATGGAATGGTTTACAGTTCACTCTGGTTGGATGCAATTTTATTTTTTGTATGTTCTGCCAAACAGAAATTTTGAATTAACTCCACGAAGAGCTGTCAGAATTACTGCATTTTTACATGGAAGGAGGATCATCAATTTCTTCATCCAATGGTAAAGAAAACTCTATTTTTCAAAAAATGGTCTTTGGTTCGGTTTAGCAGAACCCCGACCAACTATCCCCTCTTACCCCCATAATGGACTTAAATTAAAGTCGGCGTATATATCAATGATCGTGATGATGAACCTGGACGTGTTAATGGAATACCTGTTAGTTAAAATAAAATTAGGTTAAGTACTATTCAACTGAGAAGTTGCATCCTTGACAGATACGCATTTCGACCTCAACTGTGAGGTCGTCTTCAAATAATGCAAGTTCAAGTGGAATTGAAAGGAACAGTATTTACTTAGCCCCATTTTATTTTAACTTATCAATTATCGAATGCAAAAAAAAAGTAACAGTGGTTTCTAAAAAATAAAAAAGTGTTTTGAGCGTTCACGTATCCACAGCTGTAAAGGCAATAGGTATTCAGCAGTACCATTCTTGCTGAGGGTGACGGGTTCGATTCCCGATCGGTCCATGAACATTTCGTAATGCATATTTGCTTGACTCCCTTGGGCATGAAGCTTCTTCATTAAGCTCCCAGTTGATAAGCTGAGAAATAGTCTTCGTCCTAGTGTCAAAAGAAGAAGAAGTACAATAAGAATTATATTTCTTTGCTACTCTGACTTTGGGTTTCAGATTCTAATTGGCTCTCTGATTAAGATCTGAAAAACTATCAGAACTTGACATATTACTTGTGTACTGTTAGTTTCAAGGTGCACTCTAACATTAGTATTGCACAACGTAATTTGTTAGACATCTGATTTAAGCGCAATATAAACAAAACCCCGAAGTGATGTGTGTTTGTCGCTTGGCACGAAAAAAATCAATTAACACTCAAATTGAAATACAACGTCAAGTTCAAGTAACTGCGGGGCTTGTTTCTGTCAAATGAACATCTGCTCCCACTCACTATCGGACGTCGCGCATCATAACGTCTGACAAGCATACAAGAGAACTAGACACAAATGGCTGTTAATTTTGAATCCAAACTACCGCCGTGTCCATCAATCCGACTAGAGATGAAGTGCCGCCAACCGACATGGCCGACCAGTTTGTTTGTCGGCTGTCATGTAGAGTAGGTACACCTAGATGCAGCACGCGGCTGGCTGGCTGGCAGGCTCATTCAAATGAATCTGCCAGTTTGCCTGCTCCTAATGCCGCGCCGAAAATCATATCCCAAAGGCCGGAATTCAATTAAACTTCCAGTTCACGTCCAATTATCATTTTCAATCAAAAGCAAAATCAATTACAAAGTGTGGCGTTTTTTGAGCCACACGTGCGAGGTCCTTCGCCAAAAACCATTTCAGCCGGAAATGATTCGGAATTAGTACGGCGGTGCTCGGTTGGTTGGTGCTGCTGTTGCTGCTGCAGCTGCGGTCACTCCAGGCATGTGTAACAAAATGTTGATTCGACTTTCGTGACATCGGAGAAATGGCCAATTTTTGTCCTTGGTATTTTTTGGTCCTCCGGTATCAGGGGCGTATGGTGAAGTGGGGATGTGGGGAAGCTTTGGGATCTTATGATTTTATAAATTTGGGGGTTGGTTTGAGAAGATTCTATAAACTCAAGTTAATCCTGACTGGTGACGGCAATCGACGGGTTATGCTGACTTGCTGGCAGGGTCGGGATTGCCCTGAAATAGCACGACTGTTGCCTAGAATGGAAAGCGAACGGACAATGGCGATACTTTGACCAGGGATAGATGTATTAGAAGCTCAGCCAAGTGACCCGACGATTTGGACCGGTGGCCGGTTATAGTGAACAATTGGGGCGAGCGGTGGTGGTGGAGGTCGCCGTGAAGCTAGTGCGGGTCATTTGGAAAGCGCTCATTTGCGTGCTGATCACGCGATGGTTCGCATTTGAAGCCGACAACGTTCCACGAGACTCTGGGCGTTTCTTGTAGAGAATCTCGCTCTGGGGTTCACAATAGCATCTACACCACACTCTCTCAAACTGACAGCGATGTATCACTAACGGTTCTGAATAGTTACCGGATCCGGGATAGGTTTAGTAAACTAACTCTGCTTTCCATGTAATCTGATAAGTTTTCTGAATTTCCCCTCAGCACCAACGTACAATGTCTTGTACTGGAACAAATTGTGTGGCTCTTTCTGCGTGTCTGTTGCTAATCGCTAGGCGATCTGCTAACTCGTTCTCAAAAACCCCTGATCTTTGCCTTGTGCTTCTCTTGGATATGCGAATGTGCTGAATTTCCTGCTTCTTGACAGCTTACAACATCGTTATATGGCAGATTTGCTAGTAATTTCTTTAGTGGCTTAGGCTAAGGCTGCAGCTTCCGCCGAATATTCCGAGCATTGAATGGGAAAGCTAGCTTCACTTCTTCAAGTAGGTCCAATGACTCCAAATCCAACTTGTCCATTCGCAAAAGAACCATCGGCAAACTATTTTTGGTGGTTTCTGTATTTTTCGTGAACATGTTCATTGAAAGAGTTGATCACAAGCTGGGGAAACTGCCCAGCTTTTGCCTTTGCTTCATTTGTGTATTTGATATTTGACCCTGAATGAGCCATGATCTACTATTGATTGAAATTCATCTGCAGGCCTGGGGCACAATTTTACATTTCAAACTTTTGAAGAATCTACCTGTTACAGTGTGGCTGGACCGGTATTTTTTTTTTCCTAAACCATAGGGGGATAATCTGCTCAACAGACACCCTAACAGAAGGTTAGGGTAGTGTAGGTCTGAGGCCGTCTTCTACAACAAAAGTAAAAGCCGGAACTACTCTCTCCTCGTACCCACTAAACCATTCCTATGGTCGCCAAACCCTACGTCTCTCCGGAACCACCAAGAAGGTATTGCTTCAGAAAGGGGCTAGTGCACATCGCACCCTCAAGGTTAGCTGCGAAGCCTAGCAGCAACGAACATCGAAGACTCGCTCTGGAGAGTCCATCACGATAGCATGCTGGCGCTTAGCCAGTTTCCCGAGTGGTCCTCGCCACTCCCTTTGTCCTCGAAAGGCGGGCAGGGTCAACCCCGCCCGCGCCCTACTGCTGAGCGGACATCAAGAACTGATGCCCACGTGCAACCCGATATGACCTGCCCGTAAGGAAGGGTATCACTACCCTTCAGGCCCTATCAGATGCACCCGTAGGTTGCAGACAGCATCGGCTGGATCGGTATGGACCGACAAAATTGCTCACTTGCTGGAGATTTTTTTTTTTATTTTTCATTTATTTATTAGGCTCATTCGCACTGGGCATAACGGAGCCGTTTCTCCATATTTATAATTACAATGAATTAAAGTGTACAACCCTGCTTGATTTATTCTTCTATTCTCCGACTCTTCTCTTCGATGTACTGCTGTCGAAGGTCGGGGTCGTCGATATGCGAATAAGAGCCGCGACGATATCCAAGCGCGGCGGCGGAGGGAACATCAGAGTCGACATCGCTGCTATCACTTTCACTCGATACGGGGATAGGTGATGCGATCGGTGCGATACGTTTAGGTGCATTGGTGCTGGATGTGTCCGAGTCAATTGATCGCTGTCGTTTTGAGTCCAGTTTATTGTTTGCTTGCTGTTTCGTTTTGTTTTCACCAACCGCCTTCGGCTTGGAGAGCGAAGGCCATTGTTTAGCGGATAGCGGCGATGGATGTTGTGTTACGATCGGTTTAACTGGCTGGAGTGGTTGTTTGTTTGCGATAGATGCTGCCGCTTCGGAGCATCGTTGTTTCGGATGATCTTTACCTCCACAGTTTCTACAGATCCGGGTTTGAGAAAAATAGGAAACAAATGTTTCCTTAGCTACAATGATGTACGACGGAATGGGATGGCCTTACACGTACGCCATTGCTGAGGCCTGAAAAAAAAACTTCTCCAGACATCGTTCCGTATAGAGATCACTTCGCCATATTGTCCCATATGGCTGATGATCGTATGGGCTTAGATCTCCTCCGGAAGGTCGTGCAGACGGACATCAACAGCACAGTTATCGACCTATATCGGCAACGGAACGGCGATTTGTTTCCCCTCGCAGTTCATAAAATGTTTCAGGTGGTGATTTGATGCTATCCTGGCTGCTACCTCTTCACTGTGCATGGTCATGTATGTATATAACATGCCGCACGTTATGCACTTGGATGCTTTTCACTTGCGTCATGTCAAGCTCCAACTCACGATTCAAGAACTGCTTCATATCGGCCATACTAGCGGCGGAACAGATATCGTCGGTTTCCTGCAATAGGGGCACAACTCAAAAAATGTGAATTTTCAGAATAAGCGTTTGAAAATTGGCAATCATGAAGCACCTCCTGCAAATTCACTTATTTCTCTCATCATTTGACAAAAGTAAACAAATGTTGATTGTTGTATCATTGAAAGGGGCTGAAGGACTATCTGTTTCATGAACTTTTGACAACTATTTTTAAGGACTATTGAAAAAGTTGACTGATTTTGAGTTGTGCCCTTACTGCGGAAAATTGGTGAAAATGCCCAAATCTCGCGTTTCACAACGAATTTTGGAACGGGTCTTTGTGAGATGAAATTTTACATAGTTTTTCATCATTTGCCATTAAAACTCAAAAATGACAAATTTTGAGTTGTGCCCCTATTGCAGGAAACCGACGATATGTCCAAAACAACGCAATTACTCCTCGGAACCGGCATGGTTGCAGAACAATATAACTCAGATAAGAATCAAACGCGTGCTGTTCCGTTGGGTGATGGATAGCAACTGATCTGCTGGAGGTTGTGTGTGTGTTTTCTGATAGCGTGTTGGTGGGAAAACGCCAGCTATGGCTTTTCTCAGGTTCCTACAGCACCACAGCACAGGCAAACCACCGTTTTAAAAACCATACTGAGCTCAGTTTCCGTCACCATGTCACTTCAAAAATCGTCTTTTAAATCTTTTCTAAACTACGCATTTGAATATAAGCTAATTTAACTCATTTAATGCCTGATTAAAAAAAACTTAACAATTTAATTTCTATATTCTAGTACTCGACAATTGGGGACTACGAAGGTAATGATTTTGTTTGCGGTTTTCTGTGAGAAAGTGAAGGAGGGAAGATTTTTTGCTTTTTTTCACTCATACTCCCATAAGAAACCCCGTAGGAAGAAAGAGTGTTTCCCGGCTCATTAACCTTCGTAGTCGCGAATGCGCGTTCTGTTCGCACGAGAAAAAATTCACTTCTAATCCAAATTCAAAAATTTGAACTCGCTTGCAGCAATTGCGGCTCGCGTGATTCGTTCGTTGCCACGACAATCCTTTCACGTGGACGCGACAGTTCTGTCGACGTCGGGCGTCGGCAATGCCCGAGCAATAATATAATGTTCGAAACATTCTCCGGGCCAGAAAGCAAGCAGATGAGTTGCAGTAACACTATCTTATCGACTGGTCTTTTATACGTCGATTTCGACGTTCGCATTTGCCAGTTCTTATTTTGTCGTCCGGGCCGCGATAGACCTTATCTACCGTGTCCTATGGCCAACTACCTCGATGCAAATTTTCGTCCACAATCATCTCTAAATTGCCGACTCTGTATTCATGGTACATCCTGTTATCGCATGAGGCCGGCTTCGAATCAGCTCCGGGCGATAGGATCCATCTGCACCAGAAATGGTCCACATAGACCTGCGAAATCGTGGTCGA
Source organism: Aedes albopictus (assembly GCF_035046485.1). Classification (NCBI taxonomy): domain Eukaryota; kingdom Metazoa; phylum Arthropoda; class Insecta; order Diptera; family Culicidae; genus Aedes; species Aedes albopictus. The sequence goes on from NC_085136.1 coordinate 193,753,844, forward strand.
ATTGGATCACGTTTTTTTCGTCCGAGCAACAGCAGTTGGATGTTAACGGTTCTGGATCCTGGTGACCATCTTCAACGTGCGCCAACGGTCGGTTGTTGACGGGTTTGTGGAGCGGACCTGGTGTGATGGTTAGAACACTTGACTATCACGCCGAGGACCTGGGATCGAATTCCACTCCCGGCAAACTCGCAAAATGTGAGTTCTTCCTTCGGAAGGGAAGTAAAGCGTGGGTCCCGAGATGAACTAGTCTAGGGCTAAAAATCTCGTTATAGTACCATACGTACATATGGTTGTCGACGGTGTTCATCGCCTCACACAACGCTGTCCGTAGCACCAAGCCGGTAGGGTGTCGGTCCCGTAGCATCGCACCAAGTGTCGCTTTAACGGAACGTCCCGTTGTCGGTCATGGTACAGTGCGGCATTCCACGGATAGTCATGAAATAGCGTATTGCCATTATGCAGGACACGAACATCGCTCCTCTTGTCCGCGACGATTTCCGGCTCTGGAATTCAACGAGAACTCTACCAGCTCAAATCCGACATGATCATGCACCTTTATAACCAATCGATCTTCGTTAGTGTGAGAACAGTCGAAGTAGTCGTCAACATAGTGTTGTTTTACGACAGCTCGGTCAACGCCAGGCTGCTTTTCGTCCAGCTGTTTTGCGTTGTCATTCTGCATCTTTTTAAAATTGGTTACGGTCGCGTTTTGGTTGTAAGAGCTAGCGCTTGTTTCTTTCTAATATTTCTATACCAAACTAGCTGTACCCGGCAAACTTTGTCTTGCCTACTGCGTTTTTTGCCTTTTCAAGTTGCTAGTCAAGACCAAGTCCCCGGTGAAAAGGGTATAGAAAATCGATTTTCTAAAACTCTCAATTTTTCTATGTTTTAGGCCTCATAAACCTTCCTTGGGTGAAAACTAACAGAACAAAACTAAGACGACCAAAATCGGACCTTCCGTTCGCAAGTTATGCGCGGTCCCACGTATGCCACTGCATTTTTATATATATAGATATCAGTTTTGAGAGAATCGTTTCGTCTCTTTTTTTATTCTTAATCACTTAACCTAATTTACAGCTCTATTGTCCACTGGGGCACTACGTGGGCAATGTCAATTGACAGCTGCATTTACATTTTGTACAGCGCCAAGATTATCGAACTGGTTGCCTTTCTGCTGCTTTCACTTTTTCTACTTTATACCTAGTAGAATGATGAGCACAAGGATGATGATGAATGGCCGTTGTTCCTTTCCAGTCCGATTAGGGGTCCATTATGAGTAGCAGTTCGCCGATGTCCAGGTATTCGGGTCCGTTTGAGCCATGGGGCTCAGAAGAGGGTCAGTGTCAATTACTCTCGGGGGAAAAGCAACTGACGAAAAATTGCAAGTGCCGGGTCTGGGAATTAAACCCATGACCATCCGCATATGAAGCAAACGTGTGACCAACTACGCCACGGGCCCCAGCAAACTTTTCGTCTCTTTCTCGAACCCGTCCTAACAACTGGTTGATTGTTTCTTCTTTGCGAATGTCCTGCTCGATGGTCGTACTGACTTGGTCTTCAATCGACCTCTTCTTTGTAAGTTCTCTCTCTATCCTTTCGATTTTAATCTTGCTTGGTCGAGCCTGAGTTGAACTGCTACCTGTGCGTAGCTTTCGTTACCGGTTTCCACCCTGTTATGTACATCATCGTATGAGAGGTTGAAATAATATCTTATCTTCGTGATTTTTATCGGGTTTGGATAGTTTGTTAGCACGTGACCGTTTTGGAAAAATTGGAAGTATAACAGGGGGGTCGAGTAGTTGTTCCTTGTTCGTCTTAAAAAATCGTCGAGCCGCAGCACCTTCTTGAGCTGTTCTAAGATGATTTCTTCATCAGCTCGAGTTCAACTCGATATAAGGGCTGAGTAAAGCTTGTTTTCGGCATTTCCAGAAGGTTTCCCATCTGAAGAGGATTTTTTAGTTGACTCGGTTGATCCAACAAGGTCATCAATGCTCTTTTCGATGATGGAAGGCTTGGTTGGAAGGCTTATTCCACCTTTGCCTTTGATGCGAAATGTAGTGATAGCCATTGGCGGATCCAGCTTTTTCTTTTTTCTTACTCTGGTGATAGCTCCGAAATCATTTTTTGGGTAGCGATCACGGGACACGTTCTACCGTTTGACCCACCTGGGTCTCCCGCACCCCCACTTGTAGAAGTCATATACAGCTGTCCTATCTCAGTTCACTTCACGCTGATCATATGGCTAGTCGCCCCAAACGCTAATGTTTACCCTGGGTACGGTGGGAGAGGAAGTAAGGGATGGTTACTAGTTTGGTTCAATCACTTTTTCAGTGAATCAATGGAGACGCATGGTTTTTCGCTTCACCACATAACTTATTGCAGTTTTCTTCGAACTACAGGGTTCGTAACTTATGCACTAAAGTCTTTTGGCTGCTTCATACATACAATGTACAACCTTCAAATGGGGACGCACTGTATATTGTGTGGCAGGTACGAAGATACTGGTATGTCCAAGGAAGTCAAAGAAATTTCCATTACGACCGGGTATCGAACTAGTCATCCTCAGCATGGTCATGCTGAATACCCAGGCCTTTATAACTGTGGCTATATGGGCCCTTAGTTATTATCTATAGAGCAGAGCCTAAACTGAATAGGTATATAACGTAATCTTAACGTGACAAAAAACATATTCACTAGGTCACATCAATATTCACACTTTTGGACCCCAATCCACCTGGAAAGCATTCGTTCGCAGGTGAAACGTTTCCCTCTTGATCGCTGGTGACCACAGGGGGGCCCCGGCTAGCTGGTCATTTGATGCTCTAAATTATCAAATGATACTTCACACACCCTGTGGCCATTGATCCGATTGCGAATGAGGCTGATTCCAAAATCCAAACACCAATTTTCCGCTTTCCCTAACGTTGGCCGAACGAATTCGGGTGTTTATACCACCGACCGACCAGTTCAGGCGCTAAATTTGAATATTATGAGAATTAATATCTCACTTGTGGAGTGGCAGCGTGTTGGTCGGAACGGTGCGACGACGAGCAGCTCAGTAGCAGCAGTATCAGCTGGTACGAGTGCACTGCTCGGAAAACCGATTTCCTATAGCGAATTATAAAATAATCAGCATGCGAGTTCTGATCAATAAATAACGAAATAATAACAGCCCAGCGAAAACAATTTGAAAATGATTATCTTCCCGTGGAAGGATTTTTGGTTTGAGCACAACAATGGCGAAAACAGATGATGGGTAAGGCGAACACGGCGCATGGTTGGCATTATATTTATTTGTATGATGATCCAGTCAGAGACTCCTGTGTCCATAGCAATAGCTCCAAGCTATACACCAAGCTCAACCATTGGAAAACCTACGGTTGTCAATCTATTGGCTACGGTCCAAACAACGTCAACAACGTAGACCAAACAGTTAAGAGCTACCGGTTAATGCATAGTTCGCATTATTTGTAACATTCCTGCGACAGTAATACAATTTCTATTAAGCTATTGAATGTTTACATCAATATACGAATGAGAAAAAAAATAAAAAAAAAATAAATAAATAATAAAAAATAAAAAAAAAATAAAAAAATAAAAAAAAAAATGAGCGCTTAAATATATGATCTTCAAGCTGTAAAAATTTCAGCAAAAAATATGACAGTAAATTTATAGAAAACTGATCATGAAGCTTTGGCTCGTTTTTTTCTACTGCTGAGTTTAAATTCGTATTCTCATTCGACTAGTAATTATACCTAAAACCGTCTTTGCCTTCTAGGCTCATAAGTTTTTCTTTTATTTTAGTTGTAGATGAGCTGACTGATTGGATCTCATGTTTTTTTCCCAGCTCTTGAAGTCAAGTATGGGATTATAATAATTACTCGTCCCCAGTTATTTGATTGCTAAAAAACAAATAGTTTCTTTGGAAACCCACTATCACCTGTTCCTAGAATGTTTCCCCACTAGCAATATCCGTAAATGATGTTGCACAATGACAATGCTCCTGACACGGAATCTGATCGTTAAAACCACAAAATTCAGTTGGATACTAGACCACAAAATCAGCAAGCAGCATCCTCTCCTCCTACTCTGCACAATAATGGTTTCAGTCCGCAAACCACCCGCCCTGAATGCTCTGCCACCCAACCAGGAATTTCCATATTGGAAACAAGTGAGTGCACAGTGTACATCTGATAGCTAAGTTGGCTCATATCATCCCCCGGTTTGATTCCGAAGCAGAAGTGAGTGCAAAATCAAATTGCCATAGTGATTCCACGCTCGCTGTTGATTAGCGGTTTTTCGTAGCACGTTACCAGCGCCACAGGAAGCCACACGACGACGACCGAGTACAATTCCATCGCAACCCATCCCGTGGATCGCGTGGTCCCACTGCCACTAGTGTTCGCCGCAAATTCTCGCCATGTCCTACGGATAATTCGAATGTTCGAAATTCTCAGTCTGTCTCAGGTGCTGCAACCCCCGGGGGCGTTACCGAAGCACGTCACTCGTTAGCCACGAAAGTCAGAAATTGATATTCATTCCCATTTTTTCGTGCAGCGCAACTTTTGTGAATCCCCACTACAATTTGGGAGAAATGCTTAACCAGTTTTTAATTTCGACCAGGCAATTAAAATTTAAATCTAACCTCAGTGAGAGCGGAGGCAGAGATAAGAAAAAAAAACTTTCTTCTTCCTTTGGGTAGTTCAGAACAGACATCTTATTCTTGAAAACACCTTCATTTTGTGTCGTTGCCTTGCCGTGCCGATTGACTTCATGCGCTCGGCAGTACTGTGGAATACTATCTTCTTCTGAACGGCATCATGGGAAATTAAAAGTAGAAAGAAACTTTTGCCTTTCAAGGTTAGAAATAAGTACGACTATGGGAAAAGAAACATGCCACGGCTATATTGTAATTCTGTAGGTATCAAAATTGTGACTAATCCAAAGTGGGTATTGCTCAGAGAAATTTAAGTTTTGCCCGGACTTCTGTAACACCCAGCTAACGCCTATTGTAATTTTTTGGAACTTCTTCATCATATTGTAAAAAATATCACGTATCTGATTGAGCAGGACATAAATAATCATTAAAGATCAACTGAATTGGTTTAAAGGTAATTGAATCATAATGGTGTACGGTAAGTGGGTGCCACCGTTCTATGCAAGTTCTAGTTTAGGTTTGTCTGTATCCAATCTCTTGGATTAGGGGCGTTTCAAGGGATTTTCTAAATGTATCTCAGGAGCCTTCTAAGTTCGTTTTAAGAGGTTATGGTTTGACCTTCCTGTAAATAAAGCCAGCAGACACAAGGAGGGGCGACATGGGGCCTTCACCTGCCACGATCTTGCCGAGAACCGCTTCCCAACCGTGGGCTCCGATCCAACTCAGTAGACTGACGCCACGACAGCAACGCTACCCAGATGTTTTTCCCGTGGCCACTTAATGTAATGTAAGGGTCGATTTCGATCGCAAGACACCGGTATGACCTACGTAGCCGACTCCGAACCCTTGAACCATCTCTTGTATAGCGTCTGCACTAGACTTTCTCCGAGTCCACGCGCCACCTCCTCTGTAGCTTCTAGACGATGTGGGTGATAGCGGTTGAAATGGCATTTTAGCCAAACTCATCCCTACACATTTTCTGGACAAGATTGTCCGGAGTTGTGTCCACACCGCATGCGCGTGTGGCAAGCATGCGGCCACGCATTGTGCGAAAACGCGGGCACACGAACAAAACATGTTGCGCCGTTTCCTCCAAAGCAGCACAAACAGGGCATTTGGGAGAACCCGTATGCCCGAAATTGTGTAGATACTATCGGAAGCAACCATGACCTGTAAGGAACTGTGTCAGGTGGAATGTAACTTCCCCATGGCGCCTATTAATCCAACTATCTACCCTCGGTATCAACCTATGGGTCCACCTTCTTTTAGTGGAACTGTCCCACGCGCGCTGCCATTTGAGCATAGAGGTCATCCTGGCAGTTCTGCGTATGCCTCTTGTGCCGCGCATTTCGAAGCACTCCATGCCGTCACTGATAAGAATGCTGATAGGCACCATACCAGTAATGACGCAGAGAGCATCGTGTGACACAGTACGGTACGCGCTCGCAATCCTCAGGCACATTACACTTAAAAAATATTCGTGGGCTCGGCTTTCCGTGCACAGCCGACTAGTCAGCAAACTCAAAAACTGATATCTCGGTTAAAATAACATTTGTTAGCTGATTCTCAGCGAAACAGTTGCCGAACCCCAGTAATGAACTGTTAAAGTAGCTGAGATCTCAGTTATGTTGTTGTTTGCCGAGCGCTCGGCTGTGCGGATCTCGGCGAAAGTTTAAGGAAATGCTGAGATCCCGGCATTTTTAATTAAGTAAAGCCTGTAGGTACTTTCCAGCTTCCGTCGGTAGCATTCAGTACTTAGAGCGGGGCTCGCCGGGCCACCATACCTAAGTATGGACGTAGCAACACTAGCCAGGAGCTTGCCCTTACTGGCGTACACCGCAGAGCTATTAGACATCATCCGGGACAGTGCCGCAATAGCTGTGGAGGCTCTTTAAAAGGCATAACCGACGTGGCTACCGAAGGTAAGCTTATCGTCGATCATCACGCCCAAGTGTTTGACGGAGCGCTTTGACAGGATAGTGCACTCTCCTACACTGATCTCCGTCTGCTGCTCCGACTTCCGGTTGTTAACAACCGTCACCTCTGTCTTGTGGTGAGCCAGCTCCAGTTTCCTGGACCGCATCCACGCCACCACAACCTTGATCGAGTGGTCGGTAGTCAATTTTACCTCCTCGATCGTTTCACCGTAGACTTCGAGCGTAATGTCACAGACAAACAGACGTAACACTTGCGAAATTTCCATTGACCACGCTTTTAACGATCATTTTAAATTTTTATAGTTGTGGCTTTCACAACCAGAGGAGCGCGCATCATTTTTCTATGCGTTTGACGTTTCACACTAGTGCCTTCTGTTGACGATATGGCACAACACAGTGATTCGTGCAACTTTTCCACCAGGTGATGGTAGTGTGAACTGGGCGATGGATTTCCATGAAAATCGTTCAAGGTGTTACGTCTGTTTGTCTGTGGTAATGTCGTCGGCAAATCCGACAATCTCCACTCCCACTGGGTACTCAAACCTCAACACCTCGTCGTACATGACATTCCATAACACCGGACCCAGGATGGAACCTTGCGGGACTCTTGAGGTTATGTGAAAGCACTTCCGACCCACCTCCGTGTCGTAGACTAGTATACGATTCTGAAAGTAACTTTCGAGAATCTTGTACAGGTACTCCGGTATCCCCAGACGCAAGAGCGCATCGGCAATAGCAGACCAGCTGGCGCTATTGGACGCATTCCTTACATCCACAGTCACTACCGCGCAGAAGCGAATTCCCCTCCTCTTAGGTTCGAGTGCTCTCTCGGCGGTTTTTGTAACCGACAAGATAGCGTCTACGGTGGACCTGCCCTTCCGGAAGCCGTACTGGTTGCTCGAAAGACCATTTTCGCCCTCAGTGAACCTCAACATTCTATTGAGGATGATATTTTCGAGCACCTTCCCCGCCGTGTCAATCAAGCATATTGGTCCATATGCCGACGGGTCTCCGGGGTGTTTCCCCGCCTTTGGCAATAGAACCAGGCTCTGCCTCTTCCAAGCTTCTGGGAAAACTCCCTCGTCCAGGCATTTCTGCATAGCAGACCTGAACATCTCGGGAGCCTCTGCAATAGCTACTTTTAAGGCCAGGTTCGGAGCTCCGTCTGGACCTGGGGCCTTACCTACGCTAAGGGACTAAGCTATCCTCGCAAGTTCCACATCGGTGACTCTCTCCTCATCGCCAGCCCCAGTCCCCGGCTGTCCTACGAAAGGAGGCCAACACACCTCTCGTCTTGGCCATAACGATCCTGTAGGCATCACCCCACGGGTTCGTATTGGCGCTCTGACAGAGACCCTCAAAGCAGGCCTTTTTGCTTGCTCTTATCTCGGTCTTAAGCGCGATTTTTGCAGCGGCGAACACCACCAGCCGTTAGTTTCGTTCTTCTTTTGATCGTGCTCGCTGCATCCGCCGCCTAGCCCGTAGGCAGGCGCGGCGCAGGTCCGCAATCGCGTCGGTCCACCAGTAAGCTGGTGGCCTCCCATTTCTAGGGTGGACTCGCCTAGGCATGGTCGCATCACACGCACGTGAGAGCACCGCTAAAAGCTCGTCGCCGTCTAAACCGGTTACGTTTCGCTCACGGCGGAGCGCCTCCCTAAATACCCCTTCGGCGAAGTATGATGTCTTCCACCTGCGAGGGCTTGGCTTTGGCCTAGCCACCTCTTCTTCTATCCGCTGTCTGCTGTTGTTGTAGTCGATACTGTAGCGATTCGGCAGGTGGTCGCTGTGAGTGCAGCCATCATCTACTCTCCAGTTCGAACTACTTGTTAGGCCAGGACTACAAAAGGGCATGTCAATAATTGACTCCGCTCCGTTTCGACTAAAGGTACTCTTGGTACCGACATTAGCCAAGTCGACATCTAAGATGGCCAGTGTTTCTAGCAGGATCTGACCCTGTTGGTTCGTGAAACGGCTTCCCCATTCCACGGCCCAGGCATTAAAGTCACCCGCTATTACCACCTGCCTCCACCCTGTTAGCACGGTCGTTAAGCGGTCCAGCATTTGCGTGAACTGCTCGATCGGTCACCGCGGAGGCGCATAACAGCTACAGAAGAAGCTACTTTGGCGACCACGAAGTCCTCATAGATAGTAGACACCAACTCCTGGACGGGGTATTTACCCGTCGTCCATATCGCCGCCATTTATCTGATCCCATCCGCGACCCAGTTGCCGTTGCCGGCGGGTACTCGGTATGGGTCCGATATGATGGCAATATCCGTCTCCCACTCAGAAACCGCCTGACAAAGCAGTTGCTGAGCCGCATCACATGCCCCGCTTAGGACAAAGCGTTTGTTTTTCGGTGTGATCCGTTTTTCGTACCCTGGTCAAGCTACTGAGCAGCCATCTCCATTAAGGAGAGCCCATATCTATTCTTGTTGATGGCCCTCATTAACCACGCTCCGTTCAATACCTCACCCAAAAAAGATGTAGGGAAGGAAATTGGATTACCGAGGCTGTGCACAGTTCCTTGCTCCTCCTTCTGCCTTGCCTTCTACTCTCTTTACCGTCAAGTCAAGCCACTGGACTACCATGGAGTTCATATTGCCGATGCAGTATTTAGGGGAAAGTGGGGCAATATGCCATTTTTCAAACTTTCATCGTTTTTAATGATATATAGCCTCATTTGTTAGGCTTTCAAAGTAATAACAGCAACTAGACAATATTTGCTCGATGCTTCAGCAAAAATATTCACTAAATTATTGCATTTTCATTGATTTTTAGCGATTTCAAAAACTGGTTCGTAAAACGGAAGTGGTGCAAAAAGGCCATCTGCCATGGGGTAAGATGCCACTTCATGAAAACATTCAAAAATTACGTCCTTCAGTTTTCTGGCATTTTCGACTCACTTTCACCATTTTGTCACGTTTTTTCGTTTACTCAATACATGGAATGTTACCCCCCTCCCCGCAAAACGATGATCGTAATATTTGAATGACCCCTAACATGGAAAGCGTAGACATCAACAACCATGCGACTCCATGCGTGCCTCAATCTCGTTGGAAACACTTGGCTGGTAATAAAATCACCAGAAAACCTTAATTGCAAGCACGGAAAACCGGAAGTTGCCAATTTTCATTGGGAAATCAAAAGATTTGCCGTGGGTTTGGCGGCCTAGAATCTAGAAGAATGTTCAATGCAAACATATCTTGACACCGTTCACCTATATCAATGATCAAGCCCCATTCAGGAATGATTTTATGAGTTGGGCCATTTTACCCCATCTTGGCATTTTGGGCTCTGTTCCCCTACCACGAGTTTCATCGCAACCATGTTGAGGGTAACGAGTTCGATTCTTGGTCAATGCAGGTAGGCTTGATAATTCTCCTTAAAATCAAAAGAGTTTTGCAACATATTCTTGAGTGGTAGGTTGCTTCTGCCTATATAGCTGAGGCGGTAAACGCACGGGTATTCAGCATGACCATGCTGTGGGTGACGGGTTCGATTCCCGGTCGGTCCAGGATCTTTTCGTAAAGGAAATTTCCTTGACTTCCTTGGGCATAGAGTATCTTCGTGCCTGCCACACGATATACACATGCAAAATGGTCATTGGCAGAGGAGGCTCTCAGTTAATAACTGTGGAAGTGCTCATAGAACACTAAGCTGAGAAGCAGGCTTTGTCCCAGTGAGGACGTTACGCCAAGAAGAGGAGAGGAGGAGTTGCTTCTGCCTCGTCACGAGGGTGCGATCGAGCCCTGAATAGTGAATAAAAACCAAGGAAGAGAGGAATGAAAAGTACAACCAATGATGATTTTGAGTGGAGGAATGTATGTTGGTTGAGCTTAGCGAGTCTTTATTTGTATGGGAGTGGAACTCGCAATTGCTTTTTGACTGTGAGTGGACATGAAAGGTGTCAGACCATTCGGCCGAAGCTCATTAGGCCGAATGGCCATTAGGCCGAATGGTCATTAGGCCGAATAGTCACTAGGCCGAATGGTCATTGGGTCTTATTTTTTGCCGTTACGTCCCCACTGGGACAATTCCTGCTTCTCAACTGCCAATGCCCATGTTGTATGTGTATATCGTACGAAGATAAAATATAACCAAAAAAGTCAAGGGAATTTCCTTTACGGAAAGTTACTGGACCGGAAAATTGAACCCAGTTCCAACCCTCAGCATGATTTTTTCCTTCTTTTAAACATATATCGTTCTTTCTAGTATAATTGCCAAAATAGTTTTTGGTACAGAAACTGCTGATATTTAAATCACAAATTTTCCCTTCTTTTATACATAAGATATTCTTTCTAGTTTTATTGTTTAAATAGTTTTTGGCAATAACTGTTAAAAAGATAAAAACCACAGATCCGTTTCCACTTCCAGTTTCCTGCTGAATTGCAATTCATCCCGATGACAATTCGGCCTAGTGGCCATTCGGCCTAATGACCATTTGGCCTAACGACCTTCGGCCTAATGGCCTGCGGCCTAATGACCTTCTGCCTAATGACCCTGCATCTTCAGGATTTGCGTTGTGATTTCTGTGTTTTAATTGTCCCATGTTCATAGGGGTTTCCATACTACCTGGGACAATAGTAACAGTAATAACTGTTATGCGTAGAACAGCATATTAATTCTCGTTAGTACAATTGTTTATTGTGAGTAACCATGCGTCTCCATTTCTATTTCGCTGTTTGTAAGAAAGCACATGTACCTAGTTAACATTAATGTGCTGTTCGTGGAACTTATCAACCGAAGCTTAGTATTCTTCGGCCTCTATTCGCGCCTTTTCAGTTGCCGCCTCACATGAAGGGATTGCTTTATAGTTTTCGCCATGTACCATCCCCTACATCACGCTCATATAGGCAGACATAATCACAAAGGCACACATAAGCCATACCTCAGGTAGATGCCGGTGCGGTGTATAGTTGGGATATGATTGTTAATTCATCATGGTTAACTCCCGCGCCGTGACGCCCCACGCCACAACCACGTGCTGCCGGTCATAGGGAAAGCAAATTTAAAAGAGATTAGCTCCGCAGCAAAAATTAGAGAACAATCACAACATGCATGGAGCTCGGGAGCTGTCAGACGACAGATATGATGAAATGGCTCACCACGGGGAGGATGGTCATAATCCGCGCTGTCAACAGTTGTTGGCCACACAGTAATGGTTACATGGACTTCACAGTGAGGTCGGTCGGTGGTATTGTGTTCTGTCCCGCTTTCATTGATCCCACGGCAGTTGGGCTTCGCAGTCAATGCAGCTCAGCGGATGCCGCAGCGGGTTGTTAGGCATGCAACAACAACAACAACAATGCATGCTGGAAAAAGCTAGGTACCTTGTACCTATTTCGAACGACATGATGCACTTGAGCCTATAATCCACCCATCAAAAATGGCATTGGTGTTATCAGGATAACGGTGTGAATAGTAGGGCGCCTTTGAGTCGAGTACTGTGTTGTGTGTGACCTAGTGTGTGACTAATCATCGTTCCACAATATTCCTGACTCAGTGGTGCCGAAAACAGCAAACCCAATTATTTGTTGTAGTTTGAAATACGAACAACAACTCTCGAAAATATATTCAAATATCCGATGTGATTGGAATTGGTGTAGCTAGTGTTTGGTAGTTTATAACTAGATTCGAATAAATTACCCTTTACTTCCACTCCTCCGGTAGATGATTACAATTGATGCAGAAAATGACCAATATTGACGACTTACCTTGGTAAATTCATCTGCACAGTCACCCTTACAAGCTGCCTTGCTATTCTTGAGCTATTGAATACCATCTTGAACTTTATTCAGCGAAGAAGTTGGTTAGTTCACGTTATCCGCCATGCGGAAGTAGTCGTTTTCAGCTGCTTTGATCCTCCGTGCATGCATGCCCCAGTAGGGCCCATATAGCCGAGGCGGTAAACGCACGGGTATTCAGCATGACCATGCTGAGGGTGACGGGTTCGATTCCCGGTCGGTTCAGGATCTTTTCGTAAAGGAAATTTCCTTGACTTCCTTGGGCATAGAGTATCTTCGTGCCTGCCACACGATATACACATGCAAAATGGTCATTGGCAGAGGAAGCTCTCAGTTAAAAACTGTGGAAGTGCTCATTGAACACTAAGCTGAGAAGCAGGCTTTGTCCCAGTGAGGACGTTACGCCAACAAGAGGAGAGAGGATGCATGCGCCAGTATCGTTCAGGTGTTCGTCGAAATGCTGCTCCCACCTTTCTCAATCTTTTGTTCTTCTTGTATATTGAGGTATTTTTTTAAATAGGATAGGAATTCCACACATTACCTAAAGATTGCGATGTCCATCCGTTTTTTTCGTAACAGAAAATATGCGTGAAACATTCGCGGTAGGTACAACAAATGCTGCAAACATTAAGGTTGCTGTTTCTGGCTTAGACGCAAGACAGCTATCAAAGGCCGATTCTTAACCCAACATGACTGGCTGTTTTCCGGCTATTAGAAAAAATGGCAAGGCTTTTTCTGCCGACATTCTCCAAAGCGTCGCATTATGGCACCCATTGACCATCGACAGAATGACTATCGAAAATCGACCCGCCTGCCATCGTTGCCTCCGTTGAACGATAAAGCCTTTTACTGTTCGGCTATAGTGCGAGCAAAAAATGAAATGCAATCAATGATAAATTGCCCGTCTCGTACACCTTTCCCATTATTTTACAACTCCCAAAGGTCTTTCCCAGGCAATCACCATTCAATTTTTCCCTGGCAAAATGGCACAGTCAAAACCCAAAAAATTCCGGCATTATTCGGTCGTGCCATTACCTGAAAGTGAGGCAAACGTGCTTTATAGCAGAAAAATTCAATTTTCCCGTATTGTTCGATCGTTTTTGGTCGCGTTCAAAATTTTATTATTTTTCTTCGTCCAACCCGGCCCCAGGTCCTACCTACCGCCTTTTGTTCATCTTCGATGATATTCATCTTTCTTCGGGCAAGTTGTCCCCGTTTTGGATTGGCTTTATGGCGTCAATCGAACCAGGAAAACTTACGGCCAAAATACACATACAAAAGAATACATGAAGAGGGTGATAAATTCCTTAAATTGCTGTTGTGCTTTTCTTGTGTGTCTGTATCCCAATTAAATGAATGTAAAATTCTCAAAAAAAATTCACGATAAAACGATTTCTAGACTGGAATGAAATATATTTGAGTGATTTTCGCTTTTTACCATAGCAAACGTAATTGACAAATGATTCCATCCAAAGATGTCATAACCTTTCTCCGTAGTGGAAGATTGAAAAATGTATTTGAACATCATAAAAGCTAAAACATGCCAAACTTAAGTGCCGGTAGGCCAACCCATTGCCGGGTAAGCCTCCTGGCTCACATCACGATGAAGAATAAACCCTTCCCATCTCTCATGAGCGACCCCTTTTTGAACAAACACCTTCTCCCACCACCGCAGCATGTGTGTGCCCCTACGTTGGCCCGTTCGTTCGGCACAGACTTGGGACTTGGAAGATGCTTTTAAACATTTCTTGCGAAGAGGCAGGAAGGAAATCCGATCGTTTTCTGTCGAATAAAGCTTCTCCAGAATACTTACCTACTCGAATGGAAAACGAACGGAATGTGGGTAATGGGTGCCACAGCAGCCAAAACCATATTTCAATTCAAAGCGAAAAGCGTGATGTACCTTTTTTGCGGTGAGTATAGAAAAGGAATTGTTCGAAGAAGCTTTACCCCGAGTTAAATGGGAAATTGGAAAACGAATAGTGGAATATGGAGTTATCAATAATGGATTTACTTTGATACTTTTGCTTTAGTTTGTTAGAGACCCGCTTCAAATGCACAGCTTAAATTCAAAGGTAATGTTTTTTTTTTTTTAATTTGTTACTAAATAGAGGTTAGTTGGGCTGCTATAACCTTTTTAACCCGTAGGCTACGGGGCTTACAACTAAATTTCAAACCACTGCCAAAGACGCAAATATCAATATTTTTCAATGAAATTTTGAGGTTAACTTCACTATTAGTTGTAGTTTCAGTTATGCTGGGAGCCACAAAAATTGAAGCCACGAGGGCAGTTTTATTCTGGTGGACGTCTGGGTCAGGAGGGGTAAAAATTGCATAACCTTCCTTTTAGCAAGGCCCCATTATTTGGAATTCGAATAAATTCATCAGAAAAGTTGTTAGTTCTATGTATTATTATATATTAGGTCAGGCCTGGGGGTGAAGAAGTGTATAGGTGGTGTAGAACTTTTTTCAGGCCTCCAAAATATTTTCAATTTTGAGTCTAATTTCCATGCGCTTGTAAAAGATTTTGAGGCACGCATGAAGTAGATTTTTCTTTCCTAAGGCAGGTCTTAAGCATATTGAATTTAACTATAAGTAAAACTTGATGGTAACATACTGTTTTTGTTAGAAAAATCATGTTTTCCCCGAAAGTAAGACGATTTTACAAGAAATTGCATACTTTTAGGCGATAACTGCGGTACCTTTTGTGAAACATTAAACGCCTAAAAGTAGGCAATTTCTTGTAAAATCGTGTTACTTTTGTGAAAAACATGATTTTTCCAACGAAAACAGAATGTTACCATCAAGTTTTACTTACAGTTTAATTCAATATGCTTAAAACCTTGCTTAGGAAAGAAAAATCTACTTCTTGCGTGCTTCAAAATCTTTTACAAGCACATAGAAATTAGACTCAAAATTGAAAATATTTTGGAGGCCTGGAAAAAGTTCTACACCACCTATATACTTCTTAACCCCCAGGCCTGACGTAATATACAATAATACATAGAACTAACAACTTTTCAGATGAATTTATTCGTATTCCAAATAATGGGGCCTTGCTTAAAGGAAGGTTATGCAATTTTTACCCCTCCTGACCCAGACGTCCCCCGGAATAAAACTGTCCTCGTGGCTTCAATTTTTGTGGCTCCCAGCATAACTGAAACTACAACTAATAGTTAAGTGTGCCTCAAAATTTCATTGAAAAATATTGATGTTTGCGTCTTTGGCAGCGGTTTGAAATTTTGTTGTAAGCCCCGTAGCCTACGGGTTAACAACGACAACCAGGCCATTTGGCCAAGGTGAGTTTATTCCAATAATCAAAAAAGATGATTCAGTAAAAACACCTAGCTGTTTACACTATTGCTCGATGAATTTTCAAAAAAGTTTACGCTATGGAGTGAAACCCAAAAATACTCGAATCTTGGAGCTCTCAAAAAGCCATTGTCATACTACAGTTTTATTATCTAATATTTACAACAAAGAAAAATAGAGATCGCTGCGGTTATTCTAAATACCGTTGGAGCCGGCTGCGCATTGTGAAGATCCATCGACAGGAGGAGAAAATCGGGCGCCGATTCAACACACGCCAACTGGAAGGCGCTGCGGTGAAAAGATCCTTCTTCGAGAAGCTAGAGAACCGTGCTGAGGATATTCCGGAAGGTGGAAGCGTAGAAGACCAATGTAGCGCCATTAAGAAAGCCTTCATCGCCACCGCCTAGAGGAACGCCAAAGCCGCGATAGAGCGAGCGTAAACATGAGGAGCCAAAGCCGTGGCCCGCCAGTGTTATCTGGCTCTCGCAAAGGAAGTGAAGCGCTCATGTAGGCGGGACACAAGAGTGTAGGCGGACTTCCTAGCCGACGAAGGCGAATAAGCCGCAAATACCGGCGACATTCGTCTCCTCTACGATGTCTCACGTCGCCTTAGTGGGACTAAGGTGATTACTACGAATTTGATATCCGTGAAACACACGTCTAGACAGTTATTGATCGACCTGGCTGACAAGCTGAAACGCTGGTTCGAGCACTTTGGAAATCATTTTCAAGTATCGACCAGGGTTTGACGCACTACCCGTGTCAACACCGAAGCTCCATCATTGCGGGAGATAGAAACAGCTATCAGTAGCATGATATCAAACAAGGCCTCGGGGGTCGATCGCATATCTGAGCTGACCCCGTAGTATTCGCACAACTGCTGCATCAATCATTCTGCAACACATGAGAAATCGCGACATTGCCGGTTGACTGGATGCAAGGCGTCTTAGTAAAGGTGTCCAAAAAGGGTGACCTGACTGTATGCGATGAATTGGCGGGGTATCATGTTGCTGTGCATCGTTCTCAAAGTCCTCTGTAAAGTGATCCTTAACCGGATACAGGAGAAGACTGACGCAACTCTCCGACGGCAGCAAGCAGTCATCCGTGCCGGACGATCTTTTGTGGACCATATCATCCTGAATAAAATCAATGTATACCAAGAATCTCTCTACCTGGTGTTCATTAATTACGAACAAGTTTTCGTATGGAAACATGTGGAGGGCCCTCAGGCGCAAGCGTGACTCTGAGAAAATCATCGGCCTTATTGAAGCACAGTACAGGGCAATTTCGTGGAGAGTACTGTAAAACGGTGTCTTGTCCGATCCCATCTGGGTCGTTCCTGGAGTGAGGCAAGGATGTATCCTATAATCGCTATTGTTCCTCATCGTAATCGATGAGATCCTGATAGGTACGATTGATCATGACACAAATCGTGGGTTGCTGTGGCAGCTCATTATCATGGAGCACCTATGACTTCGAACGTTGTACTCTTAGCTCCACGGCGCTCTCTCTCTTCTCTCTCTTCTGGGCGTAACGTCCTTATTGGGACAAAGCCTGCTTCTCAGCTTAGTGTTCTATGAGCACTTCCACAGTTATCAACTGAGAGCTTCCTCTGCCAATGACCATTTTTGCATGCGTATATCGTGTGGCAGGCACGAAGATACTTTATGCCCAAGGAAGTCAAGGAAATTTGCTTAACGAAAAGATCCTGGACCGACCGGGAATCGAACCCGTCACCCTCAGCATGGTCATGCTGAATACCCGTGCGTTTACCGCCTCGGCTATATGGGCACGGCGCTCTGATATGCAGAGTAAGCTCGATCATCTTGCCGATCGGTCCTCGGCAGCAGATCTTACCATCATCGTCAACAAGACCAAACCGTTGGATGTAAACACGGTCGATCCTTCCAGCTTCGCGGTAGCTGGTCAAGCAGTGGAGAATGTAGAAAGCTTCAAATATCTTGGTGGCCAAATGGCGGCCGATGGTGGCACCAAGATCGACTTAGGTGCACGGATCAAGAAGGCGAGGGCTGCCTAATGTGAAATCTGTGTTGCTGTATGCCAGTGAAACTTGGTGTGTATCAGTGGAGAACACTCAACGGCTGCAAGTCTTCATCAATAGATGCCTGTGGTATATAATTCGTGCATGGTGGCCTCACAATTGGATCTTCAACGTGGAGCTCCATCGAGATGTCATAACAAGTCGATAGCGACAGAAATTCGGGGGCGAAAGTGAAGTCGGCCACACTCTTCTCAGGGGCGGGAACGAAATCTGCAAACATCTGTAAACATCTGCAAGATTGGAACCCAGCAGGACATCTCAGCCACTGCATTTCCACAAAAAGCACTTATATTGATGAAGTATTGACGTTCCTGAGGAGTTCGCTTATCTGCTCCGTATAATGATTTTGATCTAATCTGGAAATACTTGTAATTTCAATGGGAATCGAATTGCCCCAAACCTTCTTATTATTAACAAAAACTCCCTTCAGGTATGGCGCCATCCACAAATTACGTAACGCTCTAGGGGGAGGGGGGGAGTATGGCCGAGCGTTACGGCCCATACAAAAATTTTCGGGTTTTCATACAAAAAAGCGTTACGGAGGGGGGAGGGGGGGGGTCGCAAAATGTCGATTTTAGCGTTACGTAATAAATGGATGCTGCCTATGTACGAACAAAATACGAAGAATCGTACGTCTTCCAAAGTTGAACATTTTGCTATGTATAAATCTGTACAGCTATAGTAAATCTTGTAAAGCTTCTGTCCATAAAAGTTTAAACGTTTAAAGTCTGTGGTAAAAATATTATGCACCATTTTATTGGCCAATTCTTTTTGCCCACCAACATTCCCGAGTTTAGCGAGGTGGAACCTACCGCCAAATAGACCTGTCACAATAAAGTGTCTATAGTCTCGTAAATTGTAATCTCGCCAACCATTACCTCGTGTTCCGTCTTCTAAAACTTTGATATGCTCCACGGACAGGCAGACGGGCAATTCTGCTGTGTTTTTTACGAGCCAGTCGCCATAACCATGATTTCCTCAAATGCTACTAACTGCTGACAAACGGTTGGTGTCAACTTTTAACGCGCTTCAGCTACGCAGGCAGGCAGGCCTCATCCGTGGAGAAGAGGAAAAACAACACCCATATAAACAGGGATGAACCGAAATTGCATTTTCTTTCCTCATCTACGGCCGATGTCACGCCGCCCAGCCCAGGGGCACTTCTATGTTAGGGTGAGTAAAAGATCTCCTGGGGCTGAGATGTGATGATTGAACAATAATTTTAAGACGATGTTACTTGAATGCACGGCGTACATCATAATGATGGCACGCGCACAGCTACACCCCTCTGGGATCTGGAGCCGTGGCTTTCGAGAGGAATTTATGAGTTTGATCTCGTAGCTTAATTCCATTATAAACAGTAACAACAATCTGTTTTAAAAGTAAGAAGCTCATAATTGAAACCTTACCGACGTCAGAAACCCTGCATCCACATATATTACTATTAATGGATTTATAATTTCACTTTGTTGGATCTATGTTTGATGAATTACCGTAAAACGGGGTATCATTGATCAGCGGGGTAACATTGATCGGCTTGACCGACCTCATGAAATGTTCAAACAAGCATTTTACATTGGATAAGTTTCTGTTATCGAATGGTATATCGTGATCTGCTATCATTTGGCTATTAAATGCCATGTAATTCATGAAAATTGAGTTTCATAAACAATAAAATATATCGATTTTTCCATAACTGTGTTTCGTAGCGCAATGAGATACATTGTCAAACATTCATGCATGGCATGAATACTAGATGCAATATGAGATTCGAAATCACTGTATTACTTCAATATGATATCCTAGAGTTGGATGTAATGAACGAAACTTTTATAAAAATGCTCTTTTTAAATAAAATATACAATTTATTAAAAGTAGGGTATCAATTCCTTACGCCATTGCCTACCTTTAGGCGTCATTCGCGGTTTGGAGGATTTTAATCCTAAAATAACTCAAAAAGTACATAACTTGTAAGAATTTGGACGCCATTTTCGAAATCAGCGACCCCGAATTTAGTAAGAAAGGGTATTTTCAACACTAATGAACATTGATCACTGACATGATGAATGACATGATGAAAATTAGATTAAAAAGTATATTTAAACATGTTTAAAAGTTTCACAATACTTTTTCGAGTAGCTTAACACATAATCAGAGGGTCAGTACTTGTTTTAAAAAAATAAAACATGTAACATTTGCTTTAACAAGAGAATTATTCAAGAAAGATCGAAAATTCTGATCAATGTTACCCCGGATTACGGTACTCGGAATCTAAAACAAATGTCCATATATTAATGATCTTGCGCATTTCAAAATTGGTAATCCTCTTATGGGGAACCATCCGACAGTTCAATTGAATACGATGGAAGTACCGTCATTATTTTATTACATCCATTTGCCGCTACAGCATTTAAAACTGCATACAAGTTAATGTCCACCAAGCCGCTTCTAACAGAGGGCGATTGACTCGAAACAGCGAACTCCAGCATCCCATTCACTGTCGGACGGGAACGGGAAAAAGTCTCATTTGCATCTGCTTTTACGGATAATGTATGAATCGTTTCACCTTTAGGACACATCCTGCCTCTTACTCTTCCTCCTACTGTCTGGGAACCATCATCGGGACCAGCGGACAACTGTAACATGTGAAATAAATGTTCCACTCAATAAGGATTTATCTTTCATTTCAGTTCCAGTTCCGGGTTTTTCCGAAAAAAAAACGGGAACGGGTAGGGTGCACTACTGTCTTATGGTTCGATTCTTCCACCGGAATCCTGATGTCGTAGCTTTGAGCAGCACAGAGGCGTGCTCAGTTTCGGCAGGTGGATTAAGGATTGCTAGACACTGGTAAATATCTAAAGCTACTAGAAGTTAGAAGCAAGATGCTACCAGAAACTATAAGTTGCCAGAAGTTTGAGGCTGAGCCAGAAGCTGCCAAAAGCAGCCAGAATCTACCAGAAGCTTGACGCTGCCAAAATCTGGAAGGCGCCAGAAGCTAGAAGTTTCTAGACTCTAGAAGCTAGAAGCTAGTGGAAGCTGCTTGAAGCTGCCAGAAGCCAGAAGCTTTTTGGAAGCTGGGAGCTTCCGGAAGCTAAAAACAGTCAGAAGTTAGAATCTTCTAGAAGCCAAAAGCTGTTAGAAACGAGAAGCTGCTAGGAGCCAGCAGCTGCTGGAAGGCAGGAGCTGCTAGAAGTCAGAAGCTGCTAGAAGTCAGAAGCTGCTAGAAGCCAGAAGCTGCTAGAAGCCAGAAGCTTCTAGAAGCCAGAAGCTGACAGAGGTCAGAAGCCAGACGCTTCTAGAAGCCAGGAGCTGTCAGAAGCCAGATGCCAGAAACTGGCAGAAACTGCCAGAAGCAAGAAGCTGCTAGAAACCAGCAGCTGTTAGAAATCACAAGCTGCTAGAAGCCAACAGTTGCTAGAAGACAGAGGCTACTAACAGTCAGAAGCTGATAGAAACCAAAAGCTGCTAGAAGCTAGGATCTACTGGAAGTCAAAGCTGCTACAAGCCAGAAGCTGTTAGAAGCCAGAAGCTCATAGAAACCAGAATCTGCTAGGAGCCTGAAGCTGCTAGAAGCCAATAGCTGCTAGATACCAGTAGCCGCTAGAAGTCAAAAGAAGCTACTAGAAGCCAGAAGCTGCTGGACACCAACAGTTGCTAGAAGCCACCAGCTGCTAGAAGATAGAGGGAACTAGCAGCCAAAAGCTGTTAGAAACCAGAAGCTGCCACAAGCCAAAATCTGCTAGAAACCAAAACCTGCCAGAAACCAGAAGCTGTAAGAAGCCAGAAGCCAGAAGCTGCTAGAAGCCAGAAGCTGCTAGAAGTCAAAAGCTGTTAGAAGCCAGAAGCTGCTAGAAGCCAGAAACTGCCAGAAACCAGAAGCTGCTAGAGGCCCGTAGCTGCTAGAAGTCAAAAGCTGGTAGAAACCAGAAGCTGGCAGAAGCCAGAAGCTGCTTGCATCCAGAAGCTGCTAGAAGCCAGGAGTTGAGAGAAACCAGGAGCTGCTTGAAACAAGAATCTGTTAGACGACAGAAGATGCCGGAAACCAAAAGATGCTAGAAGCTCGAAGCTGCTAGAAGCCAGAAGCAGATGGAAGCGTTACGCAGCTAGATGTCAAAAGCTGCTAGAAGCCAGAAGCTGCTAGAAATCAGAAGCTGCTAGAAGCCAGAAACTGACAGAAACCAGAATCTACTGGAAGCCAGCAGCTTCTAGAAGCCAGTACCTTCTAGAAGCCAGCAGCTGCTATAGGTCAGCAGCTGCTGGAAGCCGGGAGCTACTAGAATCAGAAGCTGGTAGAAGCAAGAAGGTACTAGATGCCAGAAGGAGCCAGAAACAGAAGCTGTTAGAATACAGAAGCTGCTAGAAGCCAGCATTTTCTAGAAGCCAGGAGCTGCTAGAGACCATCAGCTGCTGGAAGCCAGGAGCTACTATAAACCATAGAAACTGCTAGAAACTGGAAGGTTCTTGAAGCCAGATACTGTTTGAAACCAGAAGCTGCTGGAAGCCAAAAGTTGCTACAAACCAGTAGCTGCTAGAAGCCAACAGCTGCTACAGGCCATAAGCTGCTAGAGGCCACGAGATGCAAGAAATCAGAAGTTGCTAGAGTCTAGAAGCTGCCAGAAGCTAGAAGCCAGAATGTGCTGTAAGCCAGCGGCTGCTAGTAGCCAGAAACTGCTAGAAGCCAGAAACTACTTGAAGCTAAAGTCTGCTAGAAGTCAGAAGCTGCTAGAAGCCAGAGGTTGCTAGTAACCAGAAGCTGCCAGACGCCAGAAGCTGATAGAAGCCAGAAGCTGATAGAAGCCAGAAGCTGCTTGAAGCCAGTAGCTGCTAGAAACCAGCAGCTTCTTGAAGCTAGAAGCTTCCAGAAGCCAGAAACTGCTAGAAGCCAGGAGCTGCTAGAAGCCAGAAGCTGCTAAAAGCCAAAAGTTTCTCAAAGTCAGAATCTGCTAGAAGCCAGGAGCTACCAAAACCCAGAAGTTGCTAAAAGCCTGAAGCTACTAGAAGCCAGAAGCTGCTAGAATCCAGCACCTGGTAGAAGCCACCAACTGCCACAGGCCAGCAGCTGCTGGAAGTCCGAAGCTACTAGAAGCCAGAAGCCAAAAGCTACTCGAAGCTAAATGCTACTCCAGGGCAGAATCCAGAATCTGCCTGAAGCCAGCAGCTGCTAGAAGTCAGAAGCTTCTCGAAGCCAGCAGCTGTTCGAAGACAGCTGCTGCTAGAAGCTATAAGCTGTAGTAAGATAGAATGTGCTAGAAGCTGAAAAGTGAAAGCAAGAAGGTAGAAGTTAGAAGTTATTGGCTAAAAACCAGAGGATAAGAGATGCAAAAAATATAAAAGGTACGAAACTCATATAATAAATACAGACACTAGATGTGGGCTTCTTTTATCTCTGAAAAGCGTTTCTGACGTGTTATTATTGATTGAAAAGTTGTTTTTATTTTAAACAAATGGTTAAGAACATCTACATCCGCCCATGAAACGCCTCATCGCCGGGTACGAAATTTGCACGTATCTCCGGTTGCAGCTTCCAGCCGGAAACGATAAAGACGAGAACGAAGACGACCGAACCAAATCCCGTTCCAGGATCGACGACGATGGCGACGTGCTGCACTCCGAAATGCTTCCTTCTCGGGTTTCAATATCGGGTTGGAATCTAAATATCGGCTGAGGATTGGAGCAACCACCACCACCAACACCGGATGGACGAAAGGACGGCCACCACGGAGGTAAACGAGTTGGGATTTTAGTTCAATAACATCGAGCACATGATTTACATTGCAAATTGGTCTTGGTATTGCTGTTGCTGCTGCTGCTGGGGTGCACATAAAAGTGCAAAAGTGGGAAACGTAGCCAAAGGGTACTCGAAAAATTGTTATTCTGAATAATTTAATTTGAATTGCGGACTCATGCCAAAGGTCGCTTTCCTAGCAATTGGCCCGTCGAGTGGGATGTGTTGAAAAAAGTTTTTTTTTCGTGTTTTCCTCATTCCGTCAGTATGGTTGGTTTGATCAGCTTCGGTAGAATTTGATTCCGGCTTTACTCTGCATATTTGAGCGTAACTTTAGTTTGGCTTTTCGGGGATTCAATTGGTTACACCATTGTTCGGATTGGTTCTGTGATTTGAATGACGAGTACGCTGGACTGAATTACAATGGGTATTGACAAGAATGAAATTACAGCCACGTTATTGGACGAGATTTCCATTCGATGGCAATTTGTTGAGCTCTATTTGTATTTTATAACAATGGTCCGGAACAAGAAGAATCTATATATCTGTGTCAGTACAACTGATTTAGATACATCATCCGATGAATTTTTAGTGACAATTTCTACTTAAAAGCAAAATAATGTTACTTCGTCTGCAAAATACGGAACTTAAGCTGATAACGAATATTTAAATTGCTCTTTCCACCTGGCAGCTACCATAGTTTTATCTGTCGGTAAGTTACCTCTACGGTCATTGAACATGATGGACAACGGCGCTGTTTTCTGCCATGTCATTGACAGTAACGTAAAATTTCCGCATATCATTTTGTTTCATACTGTATTGCGTAATTAAACTCTGCTCACGCTGCTTCTGTCGCTGCTGTGCTTACTACTCCGTGGATTGATTGAGAGAGTGTTGAGGTTTTCGTTTACGTTAATTTCTCTTACTCTCTTATCAACACTCCGGCGGTAGTCATCTGCCACACCTTGTGTTGAATTCTTGAGTTCGCCATGGTTGACAATCGTGCTCCAATCTTACTGACAATAAGCAAGTGATCGAAGTCGTTACATATCAATGACAGGAAGGAAAGTTCGACATAGCTCTCTGACAATTCGAGGCCAGTCTTCTACCTCATATTAAGAAACAAATGGCAGAACACATCCATAGTATGAATATATTTTTTTTTCAACAAAATTTTCATGGTTCATAAATTTTGGATGATAATCAGTGAATTCTATCATCTATTTGCAAGAGTATTCCTAAAACATTGTTTAGTACAAAGATGCTTTAAACGAACAAACAAGTAAATTATCACAGACAAGGTTGGCTTCGTTCATCGTTCATCGATTTCATGAATAATTCCGTCAAAATTGAAAGACAAAGAACGTTTCAATCACGTATGGCACTGGTTGAATATTATTTCACCGAAAATCCATTCCATCTTGTCCCGTCAAATAACATTCAATGAATATCAATATCGAGCAACCCACAAACCGTTTGAAGTATTTCTCCTGTCTGCCTGCACCATTCGGAAGCTTTGCCAGCCACTCTAGCTCGTCGTGGTCCTGTTTTGCACTGCACTACTGGAAGGAAGGCAAGGAAATCATTGAACCAGAATCTGGGAATGCTACTACGCCCGGCAGACTCTCACGTTTCACTCTGTTGTTTATTTATCTTTCCATCCATTAATTCACTGATCTCAGCATTTTTCACCCGGTCAGTAGGAAAATATCGATTGAAGCCGCCGGAGATGTGAATCTTTGGGTTGCTACTGCCGCTGCTGGTGCCGTAGCCATATCCTGATACGAGGAAGTTTCCTCCGCTCCGTGCTGCAACTTCCGCATCCGCATGCCCTATCTGGCTGCCTGCCTGCTCTTGTGTCCAGCTTGACCAAATCACTAGAGAAGAGTGATCTACTGGGTCTGGATATGTGGTTGTGTACTTTTCTGTATCGGGAACAGGTCGAACCAGAAAGCGATAAATTTCCAGCTTTGATATGGAAACATCGACATCTATCTTTCGCTTTTTAGGGAGTCGAGCTTTCTGTCGTATCCAGTACTGTAGTATAGAGGAGAACCGTATACAATGGACATCGTGTGTTCCAATGTTATTCCAAGTTACAATATGCATGTGAATCTTTAATTAATGCAGCTAATTCAATTGCTATTGATAAAAATGTTGGAGCATCGTACTAGAAGCTTACTTCCTGTACTGCATATTCTGTGAAATATGAAGAATTGTAAAATAATGGTTTTCTAAAATAAGCCATTCCGGTTGTTTTTGAAATTGTTAAACTTCAAAGAAGATCCGTTTTGCACCACTCGCCCGTGCTGCGCTTCGTGCCGAAATAAGAGAATCCGCCTCAAGGAGTTTGATACGGTTGTGTCATGTGGAAATCGAGTAAAAAACGGGAAGGAAAAATACACTTCAACTAATACCCACCTACCTACCTACCGACCTACCAGCAATCAGTCTGGATTGTCGTTGCCGTTGATTTTGCTTTGCGAGCTAGATCGAAAGCGCTCAATTTATGCGATCAAAATGTCCTTCTGTGATGTTTTGCGGTTTGGCTATTTATGTCAAAAACGTTGGAGATTTTATGATGCTTTGATTGGCACGGTACTTTGTTTGCAGTAATCAATACATATGTGCTCAAGTGAGTTCTTGGATAGGATTTTTTCTTGATAATTGGTGATGGCTAAAATATAAACGACTCATAAGAAAGTGATCATTCGTCATAAATAATTCCTAAAGTCCCAGTCAAGAAGCAGGGGTGTAAGCAGTAATAAATAACAAAAGTTCCATAAACAAATAGAAAAATGCATTAATAAATCAAAAGTTTCCATAAATAATTGATTTTTGAGCAATTAAAAACGTCAAAAATGCAATGAATAATTCAACTGTTGCAATAAAAAAAGCCAATTTTCCCACCAAAAACCTTCGAATTTTCCATAAATAAATCCGATTTTTCCATAATAAATTAGAAAAATCACAATAAAAAAATATCTAAAAAGCAATAAATAATTCAAAAAGTGCAATAAACGGAAAACTAAATTATCAATAAATGTCAAAAAACGAGCAATAAACGTAAATGCATTTTAAGCCAAAAAAATACATAGACTATGCGGCGAAGCCGCATAGAGGATTGAGGAACTGAGGCGGCAGAAGGCCGCCGAAGTTTCCGATGTCCGATGCACCGCAGCTGCATCGTTTCGGTTCTAGGCAAACCACAGATCCAAGAATTTGCCCGGTATAATGCAAACATAGATGTTATCCCTTTTTTAGGTCCGACGAGCGATAGCGAGTTCGGACAGCAAGCAATTGCTCGGTAAATTGCAATCATAGTTACGCAAGCTTTTCAATTGTTTCAGTCATATAAGTGCGATTCAGCATTTCACTGTCTCATACTTTCCTGCATTTGTTTTTCATGGGTAAATTCGTCATTTTTTATTCCATTTTTTTAATTTTTTATTGCTTTTTTGATATTTTTGCCTTTCTCGTACACTAAGTGTACTGGAAAGGCTATATGTTCACTCCAAAAATGACTTTTTGATAGGAGGCCCGGAGATTCGAGTCACATATACCAATCAACTCAGCTCGACGAATTGAGGTGATGTCTGTGTGTGTGTATGTGTGTGTGTATGTGTGTGTGTGTATGTGTACAAACGAACTCACGTCACTTTTCAGCAGTAAATCTCAACCGATTTTAATGACCGACGGTTTATTCGACGCGGAATCTGGTCCCATTGTTTGGTATTGAAAATGGTTCGGATCGGTCCAGCCGTTCCGGAGTTATGGCCATTTAGGCGTTCCGGATCGGTACTCCTGGAAGGGGCTAGATATGAAAATGCAACAAACCCACGCATGCGACACATCAAACCACGGCATTTTCGATAATATGGTGAACGGTAAGCAAGAAAATAGTCTCAGACCATATCTGAACCGGTAATGTTCCGGAACCGGTTCCGAAGGTCCCACCAGAAGTGGCCAAATATAAAAGTGAACCAAAACCATACATGCGACTCATCAAATCGCAGCTTTTTCAATAACCTGATGAACGGTTAACATGAAAATAGTCTCAGATCATATCTGAACCGGTAGTGTTCCTGAACCGGTTCCGGGCGTCCCGCCGGAAGTGGACAAATATAAAAATGAAACAAACCCATGCAAGCGACACGTCAAATCGCGCCTTTTGCGATAACCTGATGAACGGTTAGCAAGAAAATGGTCTCAGATCACATAAGAAACTACCGGTGTTCCAAAACCGGTTCCGGAGGTCCCGCCGGAAGTGGCCAAATATAACAGTGAAGCAAACCCAGCCATGCGACAAATCAAGTCGCGGCTTTTTCAATAACTTGATGAACGATAAGCAAGAAAATAGTCTCAGACAACCTAAGATTCTACCGGTAGTGTTCAGGAATCGGTTCCGTATGTCCCGTCAGATGTGGCCAAATATAAAAGTGAACCGAACCCATGCATGCGACACTTTAAATCGCGGCTCCTTAGGCGACTGGATGAATGGTTAGTAAAAAATAGTTTTAGACCATATTTGAGACAACCGGTGGTGTTCTGGAACCGGTTCCGGGTTCCCTCCGGAAGAGACCAAATTTTTTTTTTTGGTCTTTATTAACGAGATTTTTAACTCGAAGCTAGTTTATCTCGGGACCCTTCCCTTCCGAAGGAAGAACCTACATTTTGTGAATATGTCGGGAGTAAGATTCGATCCCAGGCCCTTGGCATGATAGTCTTGTGTTCTAACCATCAAACCAGGCCCGCTCCACCGCCAAATATTTAAGTGAACCAAACACATGCATACGACACATCAAATCGCGGCTCCTTAGGTAACCTGATGAACGGTTAGCAAGAAACTAGTCTCAGACCACATAAGAAACTACCGGTAGTAGCGTTGGGCGCTTCGTAGAAATTCAAAAGTGAGAAAAATTAAAGCAAGCGATAGATATCTTGACAAAACTAAGACGATCTCATCCAATCACACCATTTCAGATTCCTGAGATGTAATAATGCAGAAGGATGGGTCAACGTTGTACGGGAAAAATT
The DNA here is from genome assembly GCF_035046485.1 of Aedes albopictus. Taxonomy (NCBI): domain Eukaryota; kingdom Metazoa; phylum Arthropoda; class Insecta; order Diptera; family Culicidae; genus Aedes; species Aedes albopictus. The sequence goes on from NC_085136.1 coordinate 193,782,321, forward strand.
AAATTTAATCATAATAACTCCGAACAAACTTTTTCAATTCTCTTTCGCGTCTAAAATGACTGCATAAAATTTTTGTGCGACTGGTTGCTCCCTCACGCACTGTAATGTGGTTAAAAGTTGAATGGGATTCAGTATGAAAAATTTCAGTTACTTGCATGTTTTTGTCAAATTTTACTTGCATGATAATAAAATATAGCGTGTGTAGAAGTGTGTAGAAAATTCTTTGTCGAAAATCGTTAAGGTATCTGTGTTTGTGAAAAAGTTGTATCGTCTTGGTGTTGATCGGCCTCCAGTGATAGTGAGGAGGTCAAGCTGTCAACTGAGAGGTCTGATATTTTCCAGCTCTGCCTATACGTTGAACATAACGTCGGAATATGTGCCATCAATAAGTTTAAAGTCAATTCAATGATGCAATGATGGCTCTGATAAAATTCTAAGTACAGTATTCTCATGATTCAGGAACATTTCAGCTCACGTCAACGGAAACGTCATGAGTACATATTCGACGAGAAAGGCACTATCACCACTAGGTGGATCAATCCGGGTTTTTTATTGTGAATTTTCTAATTTATTATGGAAAAATCGGATTTATTTATGGAAAATTCGAAGTTATTTGGTGGGAAAATTGACTTTTTTATTGCAACAGTTGATTTATTCATTGCATTTTTGACGTTTTTAATTGCTCAAAAATCAATTATTTATGGAAAGTTTTGATTTATTTATGCATTTTTCTATTTGTTTATGGAACTTTTGTTATTTATTACTGCTTTCACCCCTGTTTCTTCACTGGGACTTTTGGAATTATTTATGGGAAATTTTGTGTTTATTATGGAACGTTTAATTGTCTGCCATTTGTGATTCACTTGTTGAATCAATTTTTAAGGCAAAGCAACTTTTCGTGGGCCACCACAGAGTCATTGGTAATCCTATGCTCTCGAATTCATGCTTTTCAAAAACAAAGTGATTACGGCGATACGAACTATGCTTTTCTGTATAAACAAGTTTAAAGTTTACTTTAAGTTTTTGTGGAGAACCTCAAATCTACACATGGGCCAATTTCACCTTTGAAGCAACGCAGTTCGAAAGCATAGTCTTCATTCATCATATTTGCAAGTGATTCCCATGGCACTGGTGTGGGCTAACCACTCCACTGCTACTGATAACCACTCCATCAGGTTTCGAGACACGTTAAGCAAAATAGTCGAAATGATGATACATTGTTTCCCGCAAGGCATGGAGTCATATTATGGACACTTTCTGCTTTACCTCAATAAATTTTATATCTATCGATTTTTTGTGTACACGTTGAAACAGGTACAGTATTAATCTTGTGACAAGCATGTCGCGCAACCTGATATTCACAGCATTTTTGGAGGATTTGCCGCATGGTGAAGATCTGGTCCGTTGTCGAGCGGCCATCGAAGAAGACAGATTGATAACTTCTCACAATCTCTTACGCTTTAGGTGGAAGACGATGGAAGATTATCGAGGATAGCACTTTGTAGGCGACATTCATAATTGCGATCGCTCGGAAATTCTCTCACTCCAACTTGTCACCTTTTTCGTAAATGTACCCTTCCATCCAGTCCTCCAGTAACTGTCTCCCTAATCCAGACTATTGGCCAGTCAAGTAGATGGGCCTATCTTGAGGAGTTCAACTTAAATATTATCCTTTCAAGCTGATTTATTGTTCTTGAACAACTGGATAGCATTCTTAACATCCCCCAACGTGGGAGTAGACTGCCTGCAATACTGACGCTGTTATTTTGTCTACTGTCTTGGTCCTCCATGTCTGCGGTACCCACACCATGCAAGTGCTCATTGATCCAAGTAGCACACTTGTCACAAGAGAGTAACGGTAGCGCAGGTTTTGGTTTCGCAAAAGTCATTGTGACTTACTTCTAGCAAGTTAGTATGCATTTGTTAGAAGTAAGTCACAGTGCGAGTAACTTCTGCGTAACCAAATCCTGCGCTGCCATGACTCTTCTTTGACAAGTGTGTTACTTGGGGAAGTGTTGCTTTCACCTTTCGATAACCTCACGTTTATTCGTTAAGAGGATCTCGTCTGCATATTTCGGCTCGCGGCACGAAACCGTTACGAATGAGTTGGGTGTTTCTTGACAACGGTACAGGGTTCCATTTTCTCGCGCTTCTCTTTTACCAGGTGGCATTTTTTTTAAAGAGATGGGCATCGTTCCACATTCTGCAGCATCGTTCCATGCTGCAGCTTTTCCGCTCTCGCTGCATTCTTCTCCTTCACAGCCAATCTGTTGTCCTCAAGGAACCCTTCTGTTCCGTCAATCTGAAGGCGAAGAAACTCGGCGCAACCGTTTGGTTCGACAGTAGGCTAACTACACAGCAAAAAATATGAAATTTAAACAGCACGTTAATTGGAGACCAACTGAAATTTGCGGCAGAAAACTGTACAGATTTTAAAGCATATTCGCTTGAATTTTACATGTATCTGCTATAAATCATACGAGCCAGTCATCAGCTAATCGAACGGCTGCTCGCAGCTATAACGGGGTTCTCCGTTGTCTCTCTCAGTGCTCTCTGCAGCAGCCGAAGCAGGTCGGCAATTCCTGCGTTGTGGTACAAGCTGAGATAGCCGAGAGTGCACGGGCGTGCTACTCACACCCCAAGGATCTGAGTTCAATTCTCGCTTGTAGTTCAATTTCACTTTGTATTTCGTAACAAATATCAGCAGTGTAATTTTATGATCGCACAGACATTTCCATCATATATGACGGGGTCCTTTTGTTATATTCAATTCGTCATTATTTTACAGGTTTTTTTCTTCAAACTGTTTAGATTCGGTCGGCGTGTTGATGAATTTGATGGAGAATGCCCCGGAAGTCGTGGCGGAGTAGGTCATGTTCGAAGAAGTGGGACGGGAGGCGAAGGCGTTAATAGTAAGTTTCATGGCCAACGAAAGTCCACGGCCAAGAAAATTGGGCAGCCCTCGAAGTATTGTTCGCAATCAGATCCGCAAGCGACCCAATCGACTGAAGCTGAACGAAGGCGATCCGAGAGACCTCATCCACTGGCGTTCGATCATTAGGTCCGACAGATGGAAATGGCTGGCGCGAAGGAAGACGGTGCTGACCTGGTATTGCTGCTGTTCCAGACGCTGCCAGATTCCTATGATCCTCTGGTGATGGCCCTAGAAATTGTTCCTGAGCAAGATATGGACGACGTGGTCGCCAAAGTAAACGAGGTCCTCTTCTGTAGCTGTAATGCGCCTCCTCGGTGGCCGATCGAGCAGTTCACGCAGATGCTGGACCGCATGACGACCGTGCTAAAAGGGCAAAAACCGGTGGTAATAGCGGGTGACTTAAATGCCTGGGCCGTGGAATGGGGAAGCCGTTTAACGAACCGGCGGGGTCAGGTCCTTCTACTAGAGACACTGACCATACTAGATGTCGACTTGGCTAGTGTCGGTACCAACCTTTAGTCGAAACGGTGTGAAGTCGATTATTGACGTGACCTTTTGTAGTCCTGGCCTAACAACTAGTTCGAACTGGAGAGTAGATGATAGCTACACTCACAGCGATCACCTGGCGGTTCGCTACAGTATCGACTACAACAACAGCAGGCAGCGGGTAGAGGAAGAGGCGGCTAGACCAAGGCCAAGCACTCGCAGGTGGAAGACATCGTACTTCGACGAAGGGGTATTTAGGGAGGCGCTCTGCCATGAGCGAAACTTACTTGGTTTAGACGGTGACGAGCTGGTAGCGGTGCTTTCGTGTGCTTGTGATGCAACCATGCCTAAGCGAATCCATCGTAGATGTGGAAGGCCACCGGCTTACTGGTGAACTCAAGCGATTGCGGACCTGTGCCGCGCTTGCCTACGGGCTAGGCAGCGGATGCAGCGTGCACGATCAGAGGAGAAACGAAACGAACGGCGGATGATGTTTGCCACTGTAAAAGCTGCGCTGAAGACTGATATAAGATCAAGCAAAAAGGCTCTGTCAGAGTGCCAATGCGAACCTGTGGGGTGATGCCTACAGGATCGTAATGGCCAAGAAGAGAGGTGTAATGGCTACTACAGAGCAATCTCCAGAGATGTTGGAGGGGATCATCGAGGAGCTTCTTCCACGTCATGATCCCAGTCCTTGACCTCCTTCCGTAGGACAGCCGGGGACTGGGGATGGCGATGTGTAGAGGATCACCGATGTGAAACTTGCGGGGATAGCAAAGTCCCTTAGCGTAGGTAAGGCCCTAGGTCCGGACGGAGTTCCGATCTGAACACATTACGACGACATTACTCTCGAAGTCTTCGGTGAGACGATCGAAGAGGTGCAGTTGACTATCGATCACTCGATTAAGGCTGTGGAGGGGTGGATGAGGTCCAGGAAACTAGATTTAGCTCACCACAAAACTGAGGTGACGGTTGTGAACAACCGGAAGACGGAGCAGCAGGCGATAACCAGTGTAGGCGATTGTACTATCACATTGAAGCGCTCCGTTAAACACTTGGGCGTGGTGATCGACGATAAGCTCATCTTCGGTAGCCACGTTGATTATGCCTGTAAAAGAGCCTCCACAGCTATTGCGGCACTGTCCTGGATGATGTCCAATAGCTCTGCGGTGTACGCCAGTAAGCGCAAGCTTCTGGCTAGTGTCGGTACGTCCATACACTAAAGTATGGTTGACCCTGCCCGCCTTCCGAGGACAAAGGGAGTGGTGAGGATCACTCGGAAAATTGGTTAGCGCCAGCATGCTGGCATGCGCCAGCTTGATGGACTCTTCAAAGCGAGTCATCAATGTTCGTTGCTGCAGGCTACGTTGCTAACCTTGAGGGTGCGATGTGCACTAGCCCTTTTCTGAAGCAATGCTTTCTTGGTGGTTTCGGAGAGACGAAGGGTTTGGCGACCATAGGAATGTGTTTAGCCTTCACATACCCGACCCCCGACATCTCATTTTCAAATTGCTGGCATTTCATCAATTTTCATCCGATTATGTTGAAGTCACCCTCAATCGATCATAAATTGGTGCTAGTTTATTACACTCAAGTGGGCATGAATAATCTGGAACCATTCCGGGGATATTCCGGATTGTACTGGGGTCAGGAGGTTGCCAAAATGGCTAAAAGTGATTATTTCGCGTGTTATTGTGTTTGAATCATTGCTTTTCAGCGAAATTTTTGTTGAGAATAGTGAAACACAACTGCGATAACCAGATTTGAATAAGTTGACCCATCCGGATCACCGTGACAGGTTCCGCGGGGCCTCATTGGGGACACTTCTGGCTTTCAACCTAAACATGCCGTGCGACATACCAATCTTCATGATTTCGAATGACTGAGTCAGAAACGATAGACTGAAGTCTGTATCAACTAATATGGCCACCCCGGAACATCTAGCACAGGTTGCACAGTAGTGTCATCGGGGACATTTCTGGTTTGCAATTGAAACATGCCGTACGACGTATCAATCTTCATGATTCCGAGAGAATGGGGCAGAAAAAATAGACTGAAGTATGTATCAACTGATATGGACGCTCCGGAACACCTGGAACAGGCTCCGCAGAGGCCTCTCAAACACAACAACACATGAAACAACCACTTTTGGCTATTTGGCAAAACAGACCCCACCCCCACCTTCTGACCCCATAGAGACACGAATGCCACTACCAAACGTGGTAAAGTGTCTTTAATAAATAATAATAATAATAATAATAATAATAACCTTCTGATCCCAGTACAATCCGGAATATCTCCGGAATGGTTCAGGATATTACATGGCCACTTTGGTGTAATAAACTAGCACCAATTTATGTTCGATTGAGGGCGACTTCAAAAAAATCGAATGAAAATTGACGAAACGCCAAAATTTTGAAAATGAGCTGTCGGGGTTCGGGTACGTGAAGGTTAGTGGGTCGAGGAGAGAGTAGTTCTGGCTTTTACTTTTGTTGTAGAAGACGGCCATACCCCCACACTTCCTGTTCGGGTGTCAGTTGAGCTGATTTTCCCCTATAGTTTAGAAAAAACCCTAATTAATCCACCTAGTGGTGATGGCGCCTTTCTCGTGCCTTCGAAAACACATTTCAACACAACTCAAGTGACATGTTGATGAATATTGCACTTTCATACGTTTAACAGAAATTCATTTCTTGACATCAGAGATCATATCGTTTATCTGGTTTTTAATTTTTGAGCCGCCGTTTAGGATTGAAGTCCGGCAGCTTGGAAATTCTGGTCGCTATTTTTTGGACTGCAGAATTCTTCCTCATACCAAATACATCCATATTGAATGGTTTTAGAGTCCAAAACTTCATTAAACAGCCACCATTTTGAATGTTGAGACGCCTTCTTTGATATTCTGGTAGCTATTTTTAAACTCCGGTTGTCTTCCCCATACCAAATAGGCCCATATTGAACGGTTTTAGAGCCTAAACCTTCATTAAACACCTGCCATCTTAAAGTTTATGCCGCCATCTTGAATTTTGAGACGCCATCTTGGATGTTTCGGTAGCCATCTTGGATATTTTAATCGTCATTTTTGGACTCCAGACTTCGTCACAATACCAGATATACCCATATTGCATGGTTTTAGAGCCTAAAACTCCATTAAACAGAAGTCATTTTGAGTTTTGAGCTACCATCTTGGATTTTAGACCACCATCTTGGATACTCTGTTTGTCATTTTTGGAGTCCAGATTTCTTCCCCACATCAAATATACCCATACTGTATGGTTTCAAGTCCATAAATTCCATTAATCAGTCGCCATCTTGAATTTTGAGACGCTGTTGGATACTTACCGTAGTGGACTGTATTGGGTTGGGATATGGGGCTGGCTATTGGCCGGTTTGGCGTCACCGAATGTGCTCACGTCCCCGCAGAGACGGAGCCAGGTGGGAGCAGGGGTTTTGGGAACTCCTTCCCGGGATGCCCTCAGGCTGTGAAAATTTGGGAGCGATTGGTTGCGTCCCCGTATTTCGCATTGCGATTGAAATTTCGACACTGATTCTTCATTGAGGCCTAACTGGCATTTTCGATTTCTCTTCATCGATCCTCTCTTTGTGTTATTACGGGAAGTGTATTAAGTTTTCCAAAGATTTTTTGGTTGAAATGCGAAGACGACGACTAGATCTTGCTCTAGAAACAAAAAGAATAATAATTTGTTTTGATCAAGTTTTTAGCGAAAGAGAGAGTCGAGATCACTTTGCGGTCTTCGGCAAAGTTTTTCGGCTTATCCTAGGCTATACTTTAACGTCAATAGTTACATGGTGTTAGGCAAAAGAATTCAAATTTTGAATAAAATGCAGAAAAGTACGTTTTCCCATACTACATTCCATACCAATTTCAATCGCAAGGCGGAATACAAGGACGCAACCAATCGCTTCCAATTTTAGCACAATAGTTTTGGACGCTAATACAGATTGAAAAAACTTTGTTCCGGGTTGATGCGATCAAAATTAAGTTTTCTCCATACAACGTTGACCCACTCTAATAGACACATACAGACGTCATCTCAATTCGTCGAACTGAGTTGATTGGCATATGTGACTTGACCCTCGGAGCCTCTATCGAAAATTGGTTTTTGGAGTGAACATATAGCCTTTCAGTACACTTCGGTGTACGAGAAAGGCAAAACAATTCTTTCGAGCTTATTTGCTTTAGTAAACTAAGTTATTTAACTAAACCAATAGACTGAAAGATCTTCTTTGGTAGAAAATTAAATAAACTTTCGAATGAAGGTTAAAAAGCTGCGATAAGTTTGACCGTTTTCAAGTAATAACCAGTTTGAGGCAAGCAAAGTTAAAAACATGTAAAGTTCAATTACTACGTAACGGTTGAGATTTAACCATATGCGTACACATTTTTTTCACCATTTATTATCCTCTATCACTCCTTAAAAAGTTTGCATTCACCCATCGGGGCCCCCCGGAACCGGTTCCGGAACACTACCGGTTCAGATATGGTCTGATACTGTTTTTCTGCTAACCGTTCATCAGGTTATCGAAAATGCCGCTGTTTGATGTGTGGCATGCATGGGTTTGGTTCACTTTTATATTTGGCAACTTCCGGCGGGACTTCCGGAACACTACCAGTTCTGATATGGTCTAAGGCAATTTTTCTGCTTATCGTTCATCAGATTATCGAAAATGCCGAGGTTTGTGTGTCGCATGCATGGGTTTGGTTCTCTTTTGTATTTGGCCACTTCCGGCGGGACATCCGGAACCGGTTTCGGAGCACTGCCGGTTCAGATATGGTCTGAGACGATTTTCCTGCTTACCGTTCATCAGGTTACCGAAAATGCCACTGTTTGATGTGCCACATGAATGAGCTATGTTCTCTTTTATATTTGGAAAATTCCGGCGGGACTTCCAAAACCGGTTCCGGAACACTACCGGTTCTGATATGGTCTGAGACTGTTTTTCTGCTTACCGTTCATCAGGTTTCAGAAAATGCCGCTGTTGGATGTGTCACATGAATAAGTTATGTTCAATTTTATATTTCGCCACTTCCTGCGGGACACCCAGAACCGATTCCGGAACACTACCAGTTCAGATATGGTCCGATACTGTTTTCCATCTAACCGTTCATCAGGTTATCGAAAATGCCGCTGTTTGATGTGTCGCATGAATGAGTTATGTTCAATTTTATATTTCGCCACTTCCTGCGGAACACCCAGAACCGGATCCGGAACACTACCGGTTCAGATATGGTCTGATACTGTTTCCCATCTAACCGTTCATCAGGTTATCGAAAATGCCGCTGTTTGATGTGCCGCATGAATAAGTTATGTTCAATTTTATATTTGGCCACATCCGGCGGGACACCCAAAACCGGTTCCGGAACACTACCGGTTCATATATGGTCTGATACTATTTTCCTGCTCACCGTTCATCAGATTACCAAAAATGCCGCTGTTTGATGTGTCGCATGAATGAGATATGTTCAATTTTATATTTGGCCACTTCCAGCGGGACACCCAGAACCGGTTTCGGAACACTACCGGTTCAAATATGGTCTGATACTGTGCTCCTGCTAACCGTTCATCAGGTTATCGAAAATGCCGCTGTTTGATGTGTCGCATGCATGGGTTTGGATCTCTTTTATATTTGGCCACTTCCGGCGGGACATCTGGAACCGGTTCCGGAACACTAACGGTTCTGATATGTTCTGAGACTATTTTCCTGCTTACCGTTCATCAGATGATCGAAAATGCCGTGGTTTGATATGTCGCATGCATGGGTTTGTTGCATTTTCATGTCTGGCCTCTCCCAGGGGTACCGGTCTGGAACACCTAAATGGCCATAACTCCGGAACGGCTGGACCGATCCGAACCATTTTCAATAGGAAACAATGGGACTATATGCCGCGTCGAATGAACCATCAGTCATTAAAATCGGTTGAGGTTTACTGCCAAAAAGTGATGTGAGTTTTTTGTACACACACATACACACATACACACACACGCACACACACACATACACACATACACACATACACACACACAGACATCACCTCAATTCGTCGAGCTGAGTCGATTGGTACATGTGACTCGACCCTCCGGGCCTTCTATCAAAAAGTCATTTTTGGAGTGAACATATAGCCTTTCCAGTACACTTAGTGTACGAGAAAGGCAAAAAAGGCGGCTTGAGCATTTGAGCGAGCAAGAAGTGAATACATGGCATCGAATAACCTGGTGACTGGTGCTGAATTTCGTGGAGGCAAGCAGAATTTCTGCAATGCTTGTGTGCAAGGGAAGCCGTGCCGATAACTTTTAAGCTGATTTCTTGATCACGCGACCAGGCCTCAGGAAAGGATCCACTCGGACGTGTGTGGTCCCATCGACAACCCCCCACTCCCCCCCTCTGTGTGGGACAGATCCCTGTACTTCGAGAGCTTCATCGATGTCCATGCTTACTTTGCGGTTCTGTACATGATGCGGAGGAAGTCTGAGGTCTTCAGCATGATCCAGGAATATGAATCCATGGCGACGGCGAAGCTCTGCTTGAAAGTTTCAAGTTTTACGGTGGACCAAAGAGGTGAGTGTGGCTCGAATGCGCAAAAATTTTCGTGCTGGGAGGAAGATCATCATTGCTTGGGATGCGAAGTGCGACGAAAACAGCTTTCCGTACCAGGAATGCTCTGAGAAGAAGGACTCTCCGCTGGTGGTGTGTTTCCCTTCCGATCATGATAGGGAAGGTGATCTCGATACTGAGGATGGCAACCCCAACCATCCAAAGGAAATCGAATCAGATCCTGAAAACAAATCAGATGCTGAAATCGAATCAGAAGCTGATCAAGATCACAACGGAACTGACGAGACTGTAGACTTGTGCAACACCGGGGCGCTTCCTCTGCAACTAGAATAAGAATAGCACGAATCCGAGCATGAGGGTCAACCGTTGCTGAGGCCCAGCGAACGGGAGCTCAAGCTTCCGGTAAGTTTCCCAATTTCGTTGCTAGCTACGGAGCTGTTTCTGCCGGTCCATGTATTACAGATGACCCAAACCCTTTGGCTGAAAGCAGTTCAACAGAAACTGGATTCGATAGAGGCGAACCAAGTATGGGCATTACGACGTTGTCCCCGCAGTGTCAAGTCGCTCCAGTCGAAATGGATGTTTGATGTGAAGCAGGATAGCAATGGCAAGGAAGTTCTCTACAAGGCTCATTTGCTGATGAATGGGTATTTATCTACAGCGTCAATGCATCGACAATGAAGAAAACTACGGTCCTGTTGTGAAGTTGACCACCATCCGTACTGTACTGGCTGTCGGCGTACATAAACATTTCCTGTTCCACCAGATGAATGTAGAAACGGCGTTCCTTCATGGTGACCGGGACAAGGAGGACGTTTATATGGTGGTGCAGGACAGCGTATAAGCGAGTCAAGTCATGGTGTGCAAACTACAGAAGTCCATGTAGACAAAATGTATGCCAGGGGATGAGCTGTTTATCATTATATACGTCAACGTGCTGTTGATCACTTGAAGGAACTCGACTTCAGTCGTGAGGCTCGAGAAAGAACTTTCTGCCTTACTCAAGATGACCGACTGTGGCGAGGCGAACTACTTCTTGGGCATGAAGCTGGTGTACAACCGTGAGGAAGGAATACTTCGACTTTCGCGAGAGGCCCTAGTAACAAAGATCCTGAAGCAATTCGAAAAGGTAAACTGTAATTATTGCAAAACCCCAATGGAGAAATGATTCTGTGATGGACCATTAACGAAGGAAACATATAGAGAGCTATTGGGTAGTATGATGTACGTACACCATGTTGTGTGTGCGCCCGGACATTTGCTACCCGGTTAGCTACATGGGACGATTCCAGCAGAACCCAGCCGATCATCACTGGCAGACGTTGAAGCGAATTCTAAGATGTTTGCAAGGGACGCAGGGGCTCTGCTTGGAGTACAGACGTGAAGACGAAGTAAATGCTGGCAGGCGTAACCACGAACGACACGGCTAGCCTAGCCATACGGTGGCACTTTCGAGGTGGTGAAGGACATCGTTTACCTCGGGTCCTTATTATCAACAGACAACAACGTTTGTCGAGATATACGAAAGCACATCATCAGTGGAAGTCGAGCCTACTATGGGCTCCACAAGAATCTGCGGTCGAAAAATATTCACCCTCGCACCAAATGTATCATGTACAAAACGCTGATAAGACAGGTGGTTCTCTATGGGCACGAGACCTGGACTATGCTCGCGGAGGACATGCAAGCACTCGAAGTGTTCGAGCAGCGGGTGCTTAGGACCATCTTTGGCGGTGTTCAGGAGAACGGTTGGGCGGCGAAGAAAGAACCACGAGCTCGCTGCACTCTACGGCGAACCTAGCATTGGGAAGGTGGCAAAAGCTGGAAGTGGAAGTGAGAATGCCGGACAACAATCCTGCAAATCTAGGTTTGTAATCAACATAGGACAAGGATTTGAGGAATTCTAGACTGTGGAATATAGGAATAATTTCCCATAATGCTTCACTATTGAACCTTCAGGGAAAGTTGAAAAAGACAATTCAACCGAATCAAACCCCAGAATCGGACGGGATTGGAACTTAGCACAACTGAAGCAGTTGCCCGATGCATTCTGAACTGCGTTTGGAAAATACAATCGTGAGTTAGAGGGAATCGTTCCTACAGTTAGAATCGAAAGTGATGAGTCAGTTATACACCCTCATTCTTGCTTTCGATTGAATCCACTTTCGAACGTAAATCGTTCGCATTTCCGTTTACTCCAGCAAAATCAAATGAGCTGCGGATTTGAACGAACCAAATACGCCCGAAAGTGGATGTGCCCGTAAACAAAAATGACGGTGATAAGCAGGTCTATTAGATGATAAGTGAACAATACATGTTTGCTTTGATTTTAGCCTTAACAAAGAGTTGTGATTTTTATACCATCGTTCACATACAAAGGAAACTCATTTACTTCAGCAATTCGTGATTATTGAGAATAAAAAACTGTTTGATAGGACTGCACTTCGCCTTAAAATGTTCTCAGCGATAGAGACCAAACATCTGGCAAAAGTCACCAATGTTGAGATAGGTTTCCTGTTGGGAAATTGCACATTTATTCTTGTCAGTTAAATACATTTTAATTACCATCGTGAACTTTGCCAACACCATCGCCCGGCAAAACATTAAAGGAAATTGTCATCATTGTTCAGAAAGCATCAACTGAAACCAATTTTCTTTTCCCGTTTGTTGGCTAATAACTTTAAATTATACTTTTTTCCGCTGACAATTTCAGCTCCACGCTTCTAAAGACGGACTGCTGTTTACTAGATCAGGTGAGCACAGTCTAGCCCTAGCGTATCTAGCGCCTTCTGGTGTTGTGGGTGTTTCCTCGGTTGACCGTGGAGGAAAATTCTCCATTAGCTAGTAATGAGAAAATGTTTCACTAATGGGCTATTGTTACACACCAACTGCTTCAGTGCTGTGGGGCTTTCGGAATCCAGGAGCGCAATTTGCTACAGAACAACTTCCTGTGGTGCCTTCCATCGGAAACTGGTCGCTAAATTGTGTATCAGGTGAAAAAAATAGCATCCAGTGTCGCATCGCATCATTTACCTTATGCGCAATAAAATAGCGGGAAGGTTCCCATATTACGATGGCACAACCCGCTTGCAGGAGAAGATAATAAAAATGTTTAAAATCAAGCAATTAAGCTTCAATGGAATAATTTATTGCCTCACTTATTGAAACCTGTTCCTGTGTGCACTGACTTGCTCAAGGCGGCTAGAAGTGAATCGGAATTGCCTTTTAGGATATCGTTTCCGTACCTGGAAGTCATTGTGGTAAAGCACACTATCTAGTCTCCCTGTCGGCTGAGTACTAGCAGAAGGATATAGAGAATGTGAGGAAAAAATAAACGTCACGGATATAAAACTTCCCACGAAAACCAATAAATTACGAATCTATTATTTGTGTGGTTCTGCGAAGTGCCGCCTCTATTTCCTGCTCCCAGTACAGTATACTGCTGCCTCAAATCGAACTATTTCTCCTACAGCCTTGAATGTAGTTACAGCCATAAAGAACGAAGAACATTGCCAGGGTGGCCTACAAAAAGCGTCTACGAAAGAGCTTGCATCAGTTTAGAGGGCATTATTTCCAATCGAATCACCCTGATGCAGTGCGGACCACATGGGAAAGACACTCTCACCAATTGCGCAAAGCTTCTGAAACCGACTGCAGTCTCCGCTTGTAAAATGAACAGATAGACTGTCATAGAGCACACTTTTTGCTCTTCCGGTCGTATCTCGGCGAAAGTGAGTGCGGCGGCTGCTGCTGATGCTGATGCTGATGCTGTGATCAACGCAGAAGACCCCATGGTTGCATTTTTTAGCTTCACCTACATATTGTCTTCTTTGTGTTCTCCGCTTCTGCGGTGGAATCAATGAAAGCGGAATCCTTTGTGCCAGGTGAGGACCTCTGGGATTAGAGTGGCAACTCGGTGAACCGAATGTGGATTCGCAGCTACAATATAACAGTGACTAATTAAATCCGGTCGTACCGGAAAATGGATCTGATGTGGCCACACACGTGCTTGGGAATGGTCTTAGCTGGGAAACTAATTGCTTGTAACGGTATTTACTTTCCCTCATGTGATGATCCAGGTTATTTGTTTACATTTTGACATTTTGAGGACACTAAATGCCAATTATCTCAGACATATTTTCCTATTCTTCTTGTGTTTCGATAATTGAACCACGGAGGCTTAAAATATTCGTCCCTGTTTATATCAAACAATAGAAAAATAATAATAATTTGACTGAAAAGCGATCCCGTCTTTGTTTTTGGACGAGTACTTGTACTACCGCCCTGTCCGAAGCGTTCGACTAAATTATAAACATTTTAAAAGGATCTGAGTTCCCGAAAATTGGTGCAGATATGTATGAAACCGATTTTAGTTATCGAAATGCTTCTTTGGCTAATTGTGTCCAAATAAACGCGTCTGCGTTTCGAGGTGATAGTGCAATCGCCTACACTGATCATCCCTAGGTGCTCCGACATTTAGTTGTTCACAACCACCACCTCAGTTTTTTGGTTAGCCAACTCCAGTTTCCTGGATTTCATCCACTCATCCATAACAGCGATCCAGTGGGCAGCAGTCAGTTCCACTTTTTCGATCGATTCACCGTAGACTTCCAGCGTGATGTCATCAGAGAAGCCGATGATTGCCACTCCCACCGGCATCTTCCACCACTACACCTCGTCGTACATGACATTCCATAACACCGAACCCAGGATGGAACCTTGCGGAACTCCTAAGGTTATGTGAAAGCGCTTCCGACCCACCTCCGTGTCGTAAACAAGTACTCGATTCTGGAAGGAACTTCCGAGAATCTTGTTTAGGTACCCGTTTATCCCTAGACACAGGAGCGCATCGGCAATAGCCGGTCAAATGGCGCTATTGAACGCGTTCTTTACATCCAGAGTCACGATACTACACAGAAGCGAATCCCTCTCTTCTTACGCTGTAGTGCTATTTCGGCGGTTTTTGTAACCGACATGGCTACGGTCGACCTCCCCTTCTGGGAGCCGAACTGGTTGCTCGAGAGACCATTTACACTCTCGGTGTGCCTCAACATTCCGTTGAGGATGATTTTTTCTAGCACTTTCTCCGCCGTGTCGATCAAGCATATTAGTCTATATGCCGATGGGTCTCCAGGTGGTTTCTCCACCTTTGGCAATAGAACCAGGCTCTGCCACTTCCAAATCTCTGAGAGAACTCCCTCGTCCAGGCATTTCTGCATAACAGATTTGAACATCTCGGAAGCCTCTTCAATAGCTACTTTTAAGACCAGGTTCAGAACTCTGTCCGGATCTGGGGCCTTATCTACGCTAAGATACTTCGCTATCGTCGTAACTTCCACATCAATGGGCCCTTCCTCATCGCCAGCTGTCCTACGAAAGAAGACCTAGGACTAGGATCATGCCGTGGAATAGCCCCTCGATGATCGCTGTATCCGCCTCCTAGCCCGTAGGCCAGGCGCGGCGCAGGTTCACAATCACTTGAGTCCACCAGTAAGCCGGTGGTCTCCCATTTCTAGGGTGGAGTTGCCTAGGCACGGTTGCATCGAACGCACGCTAGATCATCGCTACCAGCTCGTCACCGCTTAAACCGAATTGGTTTTGCTCACGGCTTAAACCGAGTAGGTTACCTCGTCATCGAACTATGATGTATTCCACCTGCGAGGGCCTGGCCTTGGCCTAGCCTCTTCCTCAACCTGCTGCCTGCTGTTGTTGTAGTCGATACTGTAGCGAACCGCCAGGTGATTTCTGTAAGTGTAAGATTCCACACCGTTCCGAATAAAGGTACTCTTGGTACTGACATCAGCCAGATCGACATCTCACATGGCCATTGTCTCTAGCAGGATCTGACCCCGCTGGTTCGTCAAGCGGTTTTCCCATTTCACGTCTCAGGCATCGAAGTCACCTGCTATTACCACCGGCTTTCACCCTATCAGCACGGTCGTCATACAATCCAGCATCAGCGTGAACTGCTCTATCGAACACCGCGGAGGCACATAACAGCTACAAAAGAAGACCCCGTTTACTTTGGCGACCACGAAGCCCTTATAGTTAGTAGACACCAACTCTTGGACGGGGTATTTACCCTAGTATGCTTTCCTAGTTTAACGGACTTATTTCGCGTCCGTCACAAGTGGATGTACCAATGCCACCTGTGGCCCTGTCGGGCCCTTTCGTAGCTAAACGGCTGCTGTGGTCACCTGCACCGCGCATTATGGCCTCGGGTCCGTGATGAGCTCTTCGGTATCTTCTGCCACTGCTGCACTATTCCACGTGTACCTGAGTATTTCAGATGGGTCTGTATGAGATCTGTTCGCCGTGTAAATCAGGCATTTTGGTGTTGTTACCGGTACCGTCGAGATAGGCACCCTATCCGAAACGGTTCAACCACTGCAGTGACAAGCCGTCGCTGTTGATAGGACATAAAAGAGGGGAGATGAAAACAAAACGTGAACTATAGACACCGAACGTGGAATTTTGCTACTCATGCTACATTTCATTATTGTCAATTATTATATCTTAAAATTATTAATTTGTGCTTAAGACTAGTGTTTTTATCCTGCTTATGAACTAGTAAAGGCACTAAAACTAACCTAAGAACAAGTTGGACAGTGATATAGAAGGGTCCAGAATTGTAAAGGACACTGCAAAAATGAGTGGTCGCCCTTTCTTTCCTGTCGCAACACTTCTTCAAAATTTTCATCCGAGATGAGTCATCATCCCGCCACGAGCAAGAAGTATGGATGCGACCGGCCGGACGAAGCGGACAACCTGTTCCAATGCGACGCCTGTGATGCGTGGTGGCACTTCAGTTGTGCCGGCGTTACGGGATCAATTACTGATCGTTCATGAATGTGCACCCGCTGTAAACGCACCTCTCGCGCTTCCTCCAGAGCCAGTGTCACTGTGCCCCGTTTAGCGACTGCGTCGACGTCAGCGGCCCAAACGGACAACATGGGAACAGCGGTAAGCAGTAACGAAGTGCAGCAGCCTTCAGAGCGGCAACCCGCGATACAGCAGCTTCCAGTGCAGCAGTCTTCGATGCAGCAGCCGTCAGTGCAGGAGCATGTAGATCGTCAATCTCAAGTGCAGCAGTATCCAGTGCAGCAGCCTTCGGAGCGGCAATCCACGATGCAGCAGTCGTCAGTGCAGCAGCATATCGAGTGTCAGCGTCCAGTGCAGCAGCAGGAGCCTTTGGTGCAACCGCGTATAGTGCAGCAGTCTCAAGTGCAACAGTATCCAGCGCAACAGCTTCCAGTGCAGCAGCCTTCGGAGCGACAATCCACGATGCAGCAGCCGTCAGTGCAGCAGCATATCGAATGTCCGCGTCCAGTGCAGCAGCCGCGTAAAGTACAGCAGCCTCAAGTTCGCCAGTATCAAGTCCATCAGTATTCATCCGAGCAGCAGCATATAGAACGTCATCATCCAGTGCCACAGCCATCAGTGCAGCGAGGTCAAATCCAACAGCCAATGCGGCTGGCTTCAGCGCAGCAACGGTCAGTGCAGCCACCGTCAATGCAGCAGTCGCTGATGCAGCCATCTTCACTTCAACAGCAGTCAGGGCGTTGGCCGTCAGTGCAGGCACGTCCGGGGCAACAGTATCCAGTCCAGCAGTATGCAGAGCAGCCAAATCTGCTGCCACAATTTCCAATGTGGGCACCACCGGAACAACAGTCTCCAACGCAGCAGCATTTGAAGCAGCTACTTCCTGTCGGTACTCCGCCAATATCATCTGAAGGTGCGGCACCAGACGTGAACGGGCAGGAGAGAAAGGTAGACGAACTGCCAACGCAGCAACAGTTTACCTCTCGTCAATCTTTAGCACGAGATCTGCCTACGTTTTCTGGGGATCCAGCCGAATAGCCGATATTTATCTCCAACTTCGAGTACACGACAAGAACATGCGGGTATTCAAACGGAGAAAACATGGTGCGCCTACAAAGATGCTTGCGAGGACGTGCGCAGTCGCTTAGTCTTTCCAGCTGCCGTACCTCCAGTGATAGAGACTTTGCGGATGAGATATGGCCGTCCGGAGTTGCTGATCAACGTTTTGTTGCAGAAGGTGAAAGCGATACCCAGTATTCGGGGAGACAAGTTGGAAGCCCTCATTGAGTTCGGGATGGCGGTTCAAGAACTGTGTGACCACATCGAAGCGGCGGATGAAAGAGCGCATTTGTCGAGCCCCACTCTCCTGCAGGAACTCATTGGGAAGTTGCCCTCAGATCAGAAGCTGATCTGGGCAGGTTTCAAGCGCGGCCGTCCGGGGGTAGATCTAAAGACATTCAGCGAGTATATGGTCGGCGTAATGCAAGATGCTTCAAGTGTGGTGCTCTACGAACAGGATTCATGGAAAATCGGGACCAGAGAAAAGACGAAAGGGTTCATCAACTCGCACGTTACCAGGCCAGACGAAACACTCTCTTCGACGACATCGCAGCAAAAGCCGAGCGGGTGCCTTCATTGCGATAAAGAAGGTCGTAAGCTTCGAGAATTCCAAGCATTCAGGGCACTTCCCGTCGACGATCGCTGGCGACGTATTCGGGCACTGAACGTGTGTCAAATATGCTTGTACAGCCAAGGAAAAAGATCCTGTCGGATAAACAACCGGTGCAATGTAAATGGATGTCAATTCAAACATCATCCACTGCTGCATGGAAAATCTACAATTCCGACAACACAAGCAGGTAGTACTCACACTCACCAGTTACTTGATTCAGGTATCCTATTCCGGATCATACCAGTCACGCTTCATGGGAAGTCTGTCAAAATTGACACCTTTGCCTTTCTGGATGAGGGCTCTTCATCAACATTGGTGGAACGTAATCTGGTAGCGCAGCTTGGCTTGACTGGGGATCCGCAACCAATCTGCCTCAAATGGACCGAAAACACGTCGAGGGAAGAGAAGGACTCTCAGCTAGTATCGATCACCATTTCTGGACCAGGGCAGAAGCGACATTGCAAGCTGGTGAACGCTCATACCGTGAGGAACTTAAATCTACCAACGCAGACATTCGAGCTAGAAGAGGCGGCGAAAGAGTTCGCTTATTTGAAGCAACTGCCGATTCAAAGCTACCGCAATGCAAGACCGGAAATTTTGATCGGAGTGGACAACATAAAACTTGCTGTGCCGCTGAAGATAAATGAAGGATATGGATCCGGACCAATCGCCATTAAAACACGACTGGGGTGGTGCGTCTATGAGCGACAAAGTTCTCGAAACAACGAAGGATTCAGCTTCCATATATGCGGATGTACGAGAGACGATGAGCTACATGATACCGTGAAGCAGTTTTTTTTGTGGTGGAAGAGAATGGAGTGAAGCATCTAGAAACAACGCTCAGACCGGAAGAAAGGCGAGCTCAGGAACCACTGGAGACAATGACTAAACGAGTTGGTAGCCACTTCGAAACGGGTCTACTGTGGAAGGAGGATGAGATCGAATTACCGGACAGCTACGGCATGGCGTTGCGAAGACATCAGTGCCTTCAACGGAGGATGGAGCGTTAGCCAGTTCTGAAAGAGAACATAAGTCGACAAATACAGGAATACATCGACAAAGGCTATGCTCATTGGGCAACTTCGACAGATTTGGAGACTGCGGATGCCAGGAGGATTTGGTTTCTACCGTTAGGACCCGTAACGAATCCAAATAAACCTGGGAAGGTGCGTCTTATACGGGACGTGGCTGCAAAAGTTTCTGGTGTATCGCTGAACAGTGTCTTGTTGAAAGGTCCGGACCAGCTAACATTGTTACCGGCTGTACTGTTTCGCTTTCGGCAGTATTCCGTCGCTGTTAGCGGATATATAGAACAAATGTTCCATCAAGTGGGCATTCGACCTGAGGATAGAAACTCTCTGCGCTTCCTGTGGAGCGAAACTTCCGATGGACCAGTGGAGATTTACCTTATGGACGTCGCTACGTTCAGCGCAACGTGCTCACCTGCATCAGCACAGTACGCGAAAAATCTCAATGCCACGGAACACCAGCAGCGATACCCAAGAGCGGTGGAAGGAATATTGAAGAGCCATTATGTCGACAGCTTTGGCAGCGAAAGCGAAGCGGAAAAGGTTTCAACAGAGGTGCAACTGGTACATCATAACGGAGGTTTTCATCTTCGTAATTGGAGGTCTAACAGCAAAAGGGTTATGGCAGGACTCGGAGAAATAGCCAAGGAAGACAGTACGAAGCTGTATCTAGAATCAGACGAACGAGACGAACGCGTGCTCTGGATGCTTTGGTCTTCAAATACGGACGAGTTGAGCTTCTCCACCTACATGAGAGAGGACGTCAGGCAGCTCTTGGATAGCGGTATTCGTCCGACAAAACGGCAAGTGCTCCGATGTGTCATGTCAC
This sequence comes from Aedes albopictus, assembly GCF_035046485.1. Lineage (NCBI taxonomy): Eukaryota > Metazoa > Arthropoda > Insecta > Diptera > Culicidae > Aedes > Aedes albopictus. The sequence goes on from NC_085136.1 coordinate 193,802,669, forward strand.
TGTTCGACCCTCTGGGACTTTTGGCATTCTTCGTTATTCACGGGAAGGTGCTTATTCAGGACTTGTGGCGAGCCGGGACAGAATGGGATGAAGCAGTAGGTGAAGCAGTATTTGAACACTGGAATCGCTGGACGAAGATAATTGAGTTCGTGGCATCCGTAAGGATACCCAGATGCTATTTCCTACGAGCAACAGAGCAAACATACAAAGATGCCCAAATTCACATTTTCGTGGACGCCAGCGAGATAGCGTACTCGTGTGCAGCTTACATTCGAACGGCTGTTGGAGATGGATCGTTCACCTGTGTTTTGGACTCCGGCAAATCCAAGGTTGCTCCGCTCAAACCGATGTCTATTCCGAGATAAGAGCTGCAAGGGTGTGTCCTTGGTGCACGTTTGCTCAAAATCGTCCAGGATAATCACCCTATCATATTCTCCAAGCGGTTACTCTGGACGGATACCACAACAGCGAGATCATGGATCAGCTCAGATCCAAGGCGCTACAAACCTTTCGTGGCTCATAGAGTTGGGGAAATTTTGGAGACTACGAACGTCAACGAATGCCAGTGGGTTCCGTCCAAGCATAACCCAGCAGATGAGGCAACCAAGTGGGGTCGTGGACCTTACTTCAGTCCAGAAAGCCAGTGGTTCAACGGGCCAAAATTCCTGCGACATCCAGAAGAATCGTAGCCTAGAAGAGACAATCCCATACAACCGACGACATCAGACCGTCAGTAATGTTCCATTTCGTATTCGTGACGACACTGGACTTTGAACGCTTTTCATCATGGAATAGGATGCTGCGCACCGCAGCCTACGTTTTACGTTTCATCTGCAACATTGCTAAGCTAATACAAAAGCTTCATAACTCGCTTTCACAAGCTGAGTTGCTCAGTGCAGAATGGACGATTTTGAAACACATACAGCGTGAAAGTTACCCAGACGAGATTGCTACCTTGGAGAAGAATAAATCCGAATCAATGGAACTACCCCTAGAACTTGGTCAAGTTGATGGCCGCTCTTGACAAATTCGGATTGTTGCGGCAGCGAAGCCGTATTGTTGCTGCGGAGAACGTGACCTACGATGCCCGGTTTCCCATAATTCTGCCATTGAAACACAATGCTGTCAACCTTTTGGTAGAAGACTATCATCGCCGCTATCGGAATGGTAACAACGAAACCATTGTCAACGAGCTTCGTCAACGCTACGCCATTTCAAACTTGCGGAGAATCGTGAAGAAGGTCGCATTTAGATGTCAGCTGTGCAAAATTCGCAAGACACGCCCGTGCAATCCACCGATGGCGGCACTTCCTCCAGCCCGCCTGGCGATGAATGTCCGCCCGTTCAGCTATGTTGGTCTGGATTATTTTGGGCCACTTCTAACAAAAGTAGGACGTTCCAACGTGAAGAGGTGGATTGCCCTCTTTACATGTCTCACGGTACGAGCCGTACACCTTGAGATAGCGTATAGCTTGTCAACAGCCTCCTGTATTTCTTGTGTGCGACGGTTCATCGGTCGCCGAGGATCGCCGATAGAAATCTTCAGCGATAACGGAACAAACTTTCAGGGGGCGGAACGCATATTACGAGAGCAGATCGACAAGCAATTGCCCACGACATTCACGAAGTCGAACTTCATTCCTCCTGGAGCTCCACATAGGGGGGGTGCATGGGAAAGGTTGGTACGGTCTGTCAAGGTAGCCATGAATGATGCATATTCAGAGGGGAAATTAACCGATGAGGAACTGCAAACGCTGGTTGTTGAAGTAGAGAGTATTGTCAATTCGAGGCCTCTGTCATACTTGCCCTTGGACTCTGAGGAGTCTGAAGCTTTGACACCCAATCACTTCCTTCTGGGTATCTCTAGTGGAGCGAAACAGGGCGGTGTGAGCATTGGGAAATCGCAGAAATATCTTCGTGATACGTGGGGAAAAATACAACGTCAACTCGACAAGTTTTGGCAGCGTTTCCTTGTAGAGTATCTTCCAATTATCAGGAGACAACCGAAACGGTTTAACGAAACCAGACCCTTGAAGGTGATCTTGTCCTGGTCGCGGACGGGGCTAGTAGTGAGTGGCCACGAGGCATGGTTAGCAGTGGTGGAAAGCATCATGCGCTTGACGTGTTTTTTTGGTTCGCATCAAACACAATCTTTGCTCTCGCGCTCGCGAACCCAAAAAGAGAGAACGGTTCACGATTTCCCGAATCGACGAACCAACACAAAACAAATGTCGAACGAGCAGAATCGCAGTTGGTTCGCCAGAAGGATCGCAATGTAGATCACTTGGTTTGTTGCCATTTTTTGTACACTTAAAGGTAATTAGTTGGGTGTTTTATGATTATACTGGTCAGGTATTATACCAATAAGTGGTATCCACGAAAAAGTTTACCAACATTTGATTTCATTACAAAAATATCGGCCGCGAACCTCTAAAATAAAAAAGCATCGCGCTTGCAAAAGATGCGATGCACTCGTTGGCGTTCGTGTCGTACGATCGTGAGCCACAAACGTGCGAACACAATCACATAGCAAAGGTTTGCGATGCAATGGCATTTTTTTGTAGCGCGTAACAGAGTGTTAATGATTAATCATAAATTTAATCATGATTAATGATTAAGATTAATCAAAATCATTAATCATAATCACAAAAAAATCTCATTTAATCATTAATCATTAATCTTAATCACACTGTTTTTGCAATCTAATCATTTATCAGTAATTATAATCATAAGAAAGAATATTAATCAATCATTAATCATTCATCACCAAAAATGATTCATCATATAAAATATATAATCCAATTTAAATTGGTTCAAATGCTGTTTCAAATAATATAATTTTTAAAACTTTTTACAAAAATCTCCCGGACAGAGTTACCTTTTACTTTTGAAACTTCAAAAACATGTTAAACAATAAATATATTTTAATCATTTCCAGTTTTTTGTGATTGATTAATCATGATTAATCATGATTTTTAATCAATGAGCCGTTTTTAATCATTAATCATAATCATTAATCACAGATAAAACTAATTTTAATCATTAATCATAATCTTTAATCATCCTAAAAATCAAATTAATCATTAATCATAATCAATAATCACCAAAATTGGAATTTTAATCACCAATGATTATTCATGATAAAAATTTTTGTTAATCATGAACGCTCTGGCGCGTAAGCACACGTTCGTGATCAATTTCCACCACTGGCCGAGTGCGCCAAGCCACCGTACAAACTCATCATGGAATCTACAGACGACCGACAACTAGGCTGGCAGTGCTCGACGTACATGGGCAAAGTGCTGGCCCTGAAGGGGAGCACCGGGGGAGACTGTTACCGGAATCGTGTAACGTTTTGACGTTTTTATTCTGTTTAAGTAAAATAAAGTTTGAATTCAGTTAGATTAAATTGTTAAATTTTTTGAATATTTCGATTTTGATTTTAAAATTTGTTTTTTTTTATAATTCATTATTAGTTTTCATGATTATTTTAGTTAATTTGTAGCTTTTGACGTTTTTATCTTTTCAAGTAAAATCTTAATTGAATTGGATTCGTTGATTTGCCTTAGAGTTTGAGCCGTTTCATTTAGTATAGATTATCCGTTTCATATATGGTTTTTATCTAGGCTAAGCTAATGACGATTCATGTTGTATCTTATAGGACTTTTTCGATGGCGTTAAATAGTTTTTACGCCATGTGCGATTTAAATTTTACGCACTTGTATATAATAGTTTGTAGATTCAATAGACGACTGCTTCAATAGCAGGAAATTTACTTGACTAGAGAAATCGACTTGACTCGATCACTTTATAGTTAAGTCGGCTGGAGAGCAGAAGTGAGCTTCGGCGACCTTCTCCCAGTTTGTACAGTTTTAAAGGTGTGTAGTGTTTATTAGAATAGTAGTTTAGTAATTCAGTGTAGTTTGAAGTGAATTTAAATTTATTTGTCTTTGTAGTTATTTAAATTGTGGATTTAGTCGCCAGGGGCAGACACTCTGTTCCCTGAGCATTTGTTTGTTTTCTAAAAGGTAATTATTGAAAGTGAATTCGTTTTTAGTGTATATTGTTTTAATTTTGTGTCTCGTCTCTGGACCTTAGCGTCCAAGACGCTTTTTATTTTGGATTCCAAGCCATTTTTGCTGCTCCTCGCCCGCCTAAACTGGCAGTCAAACGGAGAGTAGTGAGTATCCGGCCTACCCGCGTGCGGTTTAAGTACGAACGGGCAGAGTACCGGACTGCCGACACTCCCCCTCCGCACCTTTAATCCGGCGAACATTAACGGGAGCTAAGCAACGTCGACGATTGGCCACGAAGCACCGACCACGAAAAAGCCTGCGCAGGTACGTCGTTTTTTAGTTCATGGCCATGATAACACACACCCACACACATACACACAACACGAACCATTTGACGAGCATATTGTGAAAAAGAATATACGTTTAAACGAATTCCATTGTTTAGTTTTTCCTTGTTTCAATTGTTTTTTTTGTTTGTTTATTTAGATATCGTTTAATAAATTCACTTCAGCGACTTGTACTTGTTTGCTTGTTGTTATTTATTTTGTTCTAACTCTCTTTTCATGTAAATTTCCGGTTTTTGACTCAGTTTGTACGTTTTATATTAGATTTTGGAGGTTTTTTAGTTGAGCTAGCGGCCGTTCGAGGAAGCTCTTGAGAGGAGAGTCATCACATTAGTCGGGCAAACTTAAATATGAACCGGTGGTCTCTCGTTCGCGAGAGTGGCGCAAAAGCCATCGCGTTTACAATCGTCGAGATAGGCACCCTATCCGAAACGGTTCAACCACTGCAGTGACAAGCCGTCTGTGACCAGTCGCTTCGCGATGTCCACTCTTTTTCAAAGATTTTCAGTCTGACTCAGTGAAATAAATAAATTTAAGAGGGAACACAAAGGATTTCATTAGCTAGCTAGTAGAAGAGATTATGCTAAATATTAAGATAAAATAAATAAATAAATAAATACCTAAAATATTACAAAATCATGCAGCTATATATAAACAATACCCATGCAATTATCATATCAGATAGATAGGAGGACGGCAAACAGTCAAATCAAATTTTATACACAGAACACAATTTGTTAAATGACAGACAACACCACACACCCACATTACACCCCACGCTGACTGCGCTTGGTAGCCGATACAGTTTGGCACTTGAGCAGCTACCAACAGACGAAAAAAGGGCTATTCGCTGGTTCCGAGTAGGTCGGGAGCCCGAGACTCGTCCACTTGCTAGAGGACTACGATAGCTTCAACACCTCTCGAAGACTAAATCTAATCAAAAGTGTTTTAAAAATATTGGGAACGTTTAGATCCCCTAAAGTGAACTGTGGCCAGTGACTGGCAGCGAACGACAGTGCCAGTTCGAACGGCAAGATCCACAAACCCCACAGTGCTGGCCAATACTCACCGTTTGTAGACCGCGTGGACGGGCTGCGCTAATCAGGCCCAATCCGTGGTGCAGAAGAAGACGGAGTCGGGTCCAAAGCCGTGGTGCCATAGTATCCACGAGCTGGTGACGAATTACACCCCAAGCAGTGAACGGTATCCGAAGCGTAGGACGAAAGCGGAGAAGTGAAGCCCAGGTTTTGGACTGGAACCTACTTTGAGAGCCGTGCCGAGACTACGAGGACCATTCTTGCCGGCGAAGCGAGACCGCTCCAAGACCAAGAGTGTGGAGTGAAGGTGTTCTGGGTCCGCAGAGGAATTCCGGTGGACGAGACGTACCAAGCCGGCCACGGCAGGACGCCCGTGAGCCCCACGTGAAACACCGGCCGGCGAAGCCATTCCACGAGGGCCAAGTGACGGTCAGGACGGCAGCGCGGTTCCAGGCAGCGGTATCAGGGCCCCACACTGACACCACACACTACCGTAAGTACAGCGTTGGGGCATAGATAGGGCCGTAGGGACATAGGTTACCTTTGAATAAAGCCGTGAAACATTCCAATCCTTTGTTTCCCCTCTTCTTGCGAAGCCTCGGCGGAACTAGCCGACCCTGAGTGGGCTGGGGGTCCTTGGGACTGAGCGGGCGTAACGAAAGTTAGTTACACGTCACTGTTGATAGGACATAAAAAAAGGAGATGAAAACAAAACGTGAACTATAGACACCGAACGTGGAATTTTGCTACTCATGCTACATTTCATTATTGCCAATTATTATATCTTAAAATTATTGGTTTGTGCTTAAGACTAGTGTTTTTATCCTGCTTATGAACTAGTAAAGGCACTAAACCTAACCTAAGAACAAGTTGGACAGTGATATAGAAGAGTCCAGAATTGTAAAGGACACTGCAAAAATCTGTGGTCGCCCTTTCTTTCCTGTCGCAACAGGTGTCGAGTGCACTCCCTGACGATGAGACCCTCTTCTTCGCACGTTCTACTATATTTGCCAACATTCTATACTCCTAAGATTTGTAGGCTGGCTTGAACCACTTGCAGCACGTCTATGGCGACTCATATATTTTATGTGGATATACTGATCAGTCAATATGTTTACTTAAATACTTGCTTCATTAAATGAGTTGAGGATTATCCCTACAACCACTTATCTTAAAGCCTCTCACTGGGATCAATTTGCCCATCAGACCAGAAACATAACGCGAACATTCCGCAATTAAATTAGCATTTGGATGCAGCTTGGTCAACTCTGAATCTAAAAACCGATTCACGTTCGCTATACGGAAAGGGTATACATATGTGTGTCTTCGCCACAAAACGCCACTGCTGATACTAGGAATCAAACAACCTTCGGGGCAGGCAGGTACACACACAAACACCGATCAGGGATCAATTTATTTGTCCAATCATCGATAAATCTTTAATTCACTTTACAGTCTCACGCCTTCGGGCGGTTACGGAAACGCTCTGCAGTTTCGCAACCCGTGAAAAGTGAATTGGCCCACCGACGACGATGGTTTTCCGGAAGTGTCCGTCAATCGTAAGCCGGCGGCGGCGGTGGTAGCCAATGCTGACGACGATGGGCGGCGATTCTTAGAACGTTTTGCTCTCTTTTGGCGGTTGCTACCGCTGCTGCTGTCGTTAGATGTGTATCGTGTACGGTCGAATAAATAAAAGTACCATAAAATTAAATCAATCACTTCGGGTGGACCACTTTGCTTATGTGCGATTAGATAAATTGGCGAGTTGAAATTTGGTTTATAGCCGTAGGCGGCGTGGGACCGAAAAAAGGAACGGTAATCAAGAAGAAATATGAGATGCGCTAAGCAATCCCCCGAGAAGTAAATAGCTGTTGATGACAAGCCATCATTTCTGTACTTCATAGTTGTGCACTTTATTTCTGCCTTTTCTGGCTTGGTGTTTGGGGTTGGGATTTGGGAGAATAAGAAAAAGTTTCTTTGATACTATTGTTGAAAAATGACAAGACACTCCTGTAGTTTGATTTTATTATCTTTTATTATTAAATATATACCATTATTTTTTTTGACATTAGGTCCCGTGGGAATACCACACACGTCCCTGGAACTAAGCTCGCTTCTCAGCTTAATGTTCTATGAGCACTTTCACAGTTACAGTTTTCTGTGAGTTAAATTTCGATGATTTGCTACAATTTGTAATCAGTCAATTAATGCACTTCAAACTTGAGCTTGTCCAAACAGTAATCTGAAACATGTCATGCGCACACGTGCCATCGGTTTCCAATCAACTAAAAGCATGATTTTCTGAGAGCCTTTCCGAGCGTCATAAAACCATCATATACCTACCAGCAGCAACTGAACTTGCGTTTTTCCAGAAATTGCAGCTTTTCCAATTAGCCCTCTCAACTTCAGAGCCCGGCCAGCGCCCACTTCGGTGCCAGTGTCCTGTGTACACCTGCAAAAATCAAATTTATTTACATTCGTTGTGTCGTTCTACGTTTTAAGTTAATTAATTTGTCACCAACCGGTCCGAACGATTCTAGTGGTAGTGGTTGGCACAAAGTAGGAACTGGCACCGTTGTACCAGTGCAAGTAAGTCAATCAAACTGTGCAAGTAGAAATTTGACTCCGGTCTTCGTACTACAACTGCGAGCTGACGAAGAAGCAACCACTTGAATGTTTCCAATCTGCTCCTGCGAATCGGTCGACAAAACGTAGGTATTGCTTTTCGATTTGGTACACACAGATTGAATGAAAAAAAGCATCACGGGAACTCAATTTTCCACCATCCTCTGAATCCATTGGCTGGTTGTTGTCAGCTCAACAGTTGATTGGTCGCATTTCGATTGCAAACCAGTAGAACTAAGCTAACAGATTGGATGCAGCAGAGACTGGTGCTTATTCTGAGTTTTCCCCACTGACACGTTCAATTGACGTCATTCGGATGAATTCGAATAATTTGGCCTGGGGGACTTACCGTTTGTCAGAGCAGAAGGCATATTTTTCTCTACATGGCTCCCATATCTCAATGATACTGCTTAACAGGAGCAACAAACAATCTCCGACAAACATAATTCTTCCATTTAGCCAAAAAACTTCCAGTCTACTTATCAGCCGGAATGAATTGAACATAACTCAATTGTCTTATCGAGAGTATCAGCCTTCCCTGGAGATTTGACTCAACAGCCCTTTGGCCCTGGGAGGAGGAGAAAGCCGTCGGAAAAGAAATCGACTTTCAACTCGCACAGAAATCACACTCCCAACGGTTATCAGCACTCACGAAAGTTAAATTAACTTCTTCACTCGGTGTCTCCCGTGATGAGACTTTTTTGTTCGGCACTTTTAGATTTTAATTAAGTTCCATAATCCGCTTTGCCGGTTCGCTGAAGCTTGCCACCACCACGTAGGCTCCCGAACTCAGTGGGGTTACTTCTGAATGGGTGGGGAGGAGTATTGCTTTGTTCTAGTTGCCCAATACAGAGAAAAGCATTTCTTATCATAATTGTCATAACTTTTGCTAAGCTTTGGGAATCATTCCGTGGATTGTGAAGATTATTCGAAAGGAAGTAAAGGAATATCTGATGATTTGGATGAACGAAATTGTCGGTGGTCGACAACTACCAAACTTTTCGTGAAGTGGAACAGTTGAGATTTCCTCCGCCCTTTTTCAAACAATAGGCTAAGAAATTTCAGAATCAGACGTAACTTGTTATATATTCTAGAATGTAGGCCGTTGCCGAGAAATCGATCTCAACATATTACGATCGTCAGTGGCTTTCTAACGTCAAATTAAACCGATGCGAATCCGTGAGGTGATGCCTACAGGATCGTGATGGCCAAGACAAGAGGTATAATATTTAGCTCAGAGATGCATTTAAACGTGTTCTGTTCAAAAGCAGTGCTCACGTGAGCCATGTTCAAGTTCAAACACTAGTGGGTGTTTGAACGCAGTGCACTGTGTAGCTAAGCAACGATTTGCTGACTTCACTTACATTCGGTCATCACCGCTAAGACTTGGCTGTCGGTCGAGGTCAATCGGATATTTTCATAACGTTTTCGCGTTCATCGTTGGATACAAAATATCTGCAGAACCTACGAAGGTTTGCTCTTTCCTATATGTATAAGGCTTCCACCCACTTTCAGTAAACTTCTAAACATCTAGGGCTCATCGCACCTGGTCGAGCCCGGCCACTTTCTGGACATCAGTTTCATCCCAATTATAAAATGATGAACCAGAAGTGCTACTTGGTACTCCGGTCGATGCCCATATGAGCCATGGTACGGCGTGCGGAGCACCACGGTCCGTTTCTGACGCAGTGTATTGGAAGTTTTTATCTCGGTCATCTTGCACCCTACATCCAACATAAAGACACTTAATAATAATAAGCTTAATAAATGTTTACTCATCGGATAATTTGGTGGGCTGCTGGTTGGAAAATAACCAATAAATCTTCATTGGTGATAAGTTGACTGAATACACTGGTATGGAAGCGCAGTCACGTCGAACACCTAGAGTCTTACATTCGGCAGACAAATGACTGGCTCTAGATCTGAACTGTCAGTTTTGAACACCGTTGTGTGAGCCATCTAGTTACCTAGATTTTGTTCAAAAGTGTGAACACGCACTTGAGAGCAATCAGGGAACACTTAAGGCACGCTCATCGCACATGAGCGTTCAAAATGCATCTCTGTAATATTTAGCTTCTACACTCTTAAATGAAACAACACAGCACACGAGTAACTTTCACGCAGCGACCGAAAAGACAAAAGAATTTTCACGCAGATTTGTGTAACACCGGATCAGCACATTTTTTGTGTTGATCCAGTGATACACAAATCTGCGTAAAAATTCTTTTGTCTTTTCGGTCGCTGCGTGAAAGTTACTCGTTACGCTGTGTACATCGAGTTCTGCGTGTACAGAACAGTCTCCAGAGATGTTGGAGAGAATCATCAAGGGGCTCTTTCCGCGCCATGATCCAATTCCTTGGCCTCCTTTCGTAGGGCAGCTGGGGACTGGGGCTTGCGATGAGGAGAAGATCACCGAGTGGGTACGTACGAAGATTGGAAAATCCCTTAGTTTAGGTGAGGTCCCGCGTCCGGATAGAGTTCCTAACTTGGCTTTAAAAGTAGCTACTGCAGAGGCTGCCGGGATGATCAGGTCTGCTATGCAGAAATACCTGAACGAAGGAGTTTTTTCCAGAGATTTGGAGGTGGCAGAGCCTGGTACTATTGCCAAAAGCGGGGAGATCACTCGAAGACCCGCTGACATATATATATCAATATGCTTCATCAACACGGTGGGGAATGTCCTCGAAAAGATCATCCACAACAGACTGCTGAGGCACAGGCCGCCAAGATTACGCCCAATGTTAGAGGAGGGGGATTCGCTGCAGTGCAGTAGTGACTCTGAATGTAAGAAACGATTTCAAACGCGACAGTTGGGTACCTCAAATGCATGCAAGTAAGACACCCCAATTGTGACGTCACGTAAGATCGTAATTGCCTAAGGTAGCCTAACAGTAGAAAGAAAGAGCAGCCCTGGGTTTACAATGTCTTTCACCAATAATAATCCGTTACTTCGTTTCACCGGGCTCACAAAGGAACCGTCAAGCCTCGTCTCGTCTTGTATGGATTACCATTGTAGTTAAATATTTCACCCCTTTTCTGTACACGTTTGCCTATCCTATACATTCAGCCTTTTTGTAGAGAGTTTTCCTAAATGTTGCTCCTGCTCGAATGAATCATCCTCTGAGTATTGGGTGAATGAAAAACCATAAACGACTCTGAAGATACTCATCCCGCTGAACCAGCGAGTTACAACATATGAGTTGGTGACAGGACTCCAGACAGTCTTGTCCTGAGGATGTGTAAAGACGAGCTTGACAGGAATTCCGTTTCATCGGCTATCACCCAAATCGTCTTGGAGCTACAGAGGAGGTGGCGCGTGGACTCGGAGAATGGCTAGTTCAGACGCTATACAAGAGGTAGTCCAAGGGTTTGGAGTCGGCTATGTAGGTTATACCGGTGCCCTGCGGTCGACATCCACCCTTACAGCGAATAACTGATCGCGGTAAAAAACATCCTGGCAGCGTTGTTGTCGTGGCGTCGGTCTACTGGGTTGGATCCGAGCATGCGCTTCGTAAGGGATCCTCGGCAAGGTCGGCGCAGGTGAAGGCCCCATGTCAGGACGTCCTTCTGTGTGCTAGCTGATAGAACCTTACTTACGGGAAGGTTAAATCAATGTGTACGCGGTATCAGTTCTTTATGCTTGCTGTGCAGTTGGAAGCAGGCGTGGTGTCGACCCTGATGGGCTCCCCAAAGTGAGTTATCGATGTTCGATAATCCTCTCTGAAGCAATGCCTTCTTGGTGGTTCCAGAGAGAAGAAGGATTTTTTTGCGACCATGGGAATGTTGTTCAGTGAGTCTAGGAAATAACAGTTCTGGTATTCACTTTTTTTTTGTAGAGGACGGCACTTGACCCCACACAACCAGGACCTCCATGTACAGGTGTCTGAGCAAATTATCCTCCCATGGTTTAAAAGAAAGAAAAAAAAAAGACGGTCCAACGCTTTGGAGCTGACTACGGAAGTCCTACCGGTGCACTGCGGTCGAACTCGACTTATAGCGAATAAATGTCCACGAGGAGAACGTCCTGGTAGAGTTGCTGTCGTGGTGTCGGTCTACAGGGTTGGATCTGAGCCCGTCGATGAAAAGGGGTTCTCGATAAGGTCGGGACAGGTGAAGGCTCCAATGAGAATGGGAAAGGTTTAGTGGGTCGGAGATGTTTATCTGCTTCATTCGTTGAAAGTTGGAGGCGGTCATGTTGACTCCCCATTGCTTAGAGATGAAACAAAAAAGGGTGTGTGATCCCAACAAACATTTTTGCTGCACATCAGTTGCTGCTCGTATGGTTAATTTTAAAACAAGTTGTTATTCAGCTGTCATAGTTATTTGGGTTCTTCTTCTAGTCCACCTAGAACACTGAGTGCATTTGCTGTCAATCCAGTATCTAAACAGGAGATAGAGAAGGGTTGCTTAAGCGTCCACTGCCATGTATGATTGTCTCGCAGGTCAATGACTCATTAGTGAACTTCACCAAGATCTTTATCTGGTGGCTTGGTTGGTATACGTGATACTCCTGCGTAAAAAGTTAATAGGCCACAAGCTCATTGGCCTGCTTTCGATCTCCTGCTGTAACCCGAGGCAATCTGCATCATATCAATGGCGATAACGGAAGCAAAATGCTTTGCTTCCGATCTTTGCTGATCTGAACAGTGTTTTAACGATCGCCTCTGGGTCGGAGGAAAATAACATACGACTCGCCAAAGACGGCCCTAAGGAGGGATGCGTTCAAGCTTATTTATTGTTGATTGGCTTTGGAGAAGTACCTGGGTGACAGGAGTTGGAGAGATTACAACTTTTATTCACTTGTTGGTTCGGGAAAACTAATAGTAATAGTCGGAGCTCCGAAAAAAATATGAATTATTGCTAAGAAAAGAGAGATCATTAGACGATGTGAGCTGGAAAAATCGTTCCAGCACTCACAATTGAGAAGTTTTTAGCTCTACGATGTTGAGATATGGATGATTTGTCCATGGCGTCTGTAAATATCAAATCTTTATCAAATGAGTTAAGTTTAAAACAGCCTGAAGCAAGAAGAAAGAAAATCAGGTTAAGTACTGTTCCTTTAATTTCACTATGAAGTGACTCGACTCATACGAGACACTGAAGGCGACCAGCTGAGGATAAAATACGTATCTGTCAAAGGATGCAACTGCTTAGTGGAATTAAAAGGAACAGTACTTAACCTGATTTTCTTTTTTACTTACAGGTACACTAACGCGCCCATGTTCATCACCATAGTCAATGGTCAATTGGACATTTAAAACTGTGGATATGCTTATGAAATACTGTTGATAAGGAGTCTTTATCCCATTTGGGAAGTACCGCCAAAAAAGAAGAAGACTACGCTCACAAAATCATGTTCCAGCCTTGGTTCCAGCAATCCGTGCAATTCTATCGAGTTAGTTCTAAGTTATCCTAAGCTGGAACGTGATCAGGACTCTCTCTATAGTCTAAGAGTTAACGATAAGAGCCTAAACTTTGAATGTGTAATTAGACTGGAAGAAGGAAGTCTCAACACTATGGTCTAGGACTGTACCGCTACATATATATAGAAAAAAAACCCAGACTAATCCACCTAGCGGTGATAGTGCCTTTCTCGTCGAATATGTACTCATAATCTTTCCGTCGACGCAATCAATCTTGCCTTAGAGTCAGTGATCAGCCCCAAATCTCTGTGCTTTGGTAACGGACGAGACAGAGGAAATGCTCATAACGGCGATCTGGAACTGTACCACCTATGAATTTCTGAATCATGAGAATACTTTATTTAGAAATTCAAGGTCATCATCGAATTGGGGCACTTATTCCGACGTTATGTTCAACGTATGGGCAGAGCCGAAAGTATAAGACCTTTTAGTTGACTGCTTGACCACCTTCACTGGAGGCTGATTCATACCAAGATGATAATTACTAGCCAGGATTTAACTTTTTCACAGATCACTTTGACAAAGTTTAATCTGCACACTTTATGCTACACTGAAAGACGGCTTGCGGTTGAAATTACTTCTGAGGGTCAATTTAAATACACAACGCCACTAAATTTGTGCAGACTGAATTCGTTTCAATTCAACAGATTAAGGTTTTCAATTTTACCATGGACCCGATTGATAATTAAAAAAGTCTCTGTTAGCAACCGGATTCGAAACAAGAACCTTTAGATCACCAGGCTGACACGCTACCACTAGGCTATCGAACCGATTGATATAAGAGGAAACAAAATGCATACAAGAAGCATTTGTGGGTTGTTGATTATGTTTTGCCATAGTAAATTTGAAAACATTTTTGTGCTTATCATTACCGCAAGCCGTCGTTCAGTGTATATTTTATTATCATTGGTTACAAGATCCATGTAAAATTTGTAATGTAGTAATTTGAATTGCCAATGCTATATTACATTTAAATATAAACAACATTACAGTGCTCGCCCTCCAGTCGCATCAAAATTTTGCGCAGTAATTTAATTTAAAAAAAAAAGACACTACACCGTCTTCAACCAGAGGTTGTACAGATTGAACAAGCACTAACACATGACAACGGACAACACACCAAATAAAGATTTAAAAGAATGTTCGGGGCTGATGCGCTTAAATTTTAATTTTTCCATACAACGTTGACCCATCCTACTGTAAATTTACCGTCTCAGGAATCAAAAATTGTGTGATTTAACGAGATCGCTTTAGTTTTTTTTAGGTTTTTGGTTTTCTTACACATATCCATCGCTTGCATTGATTTAGTTCACTTTCGTAATTCCGCTGAAGCACCCAACACTGCTTCTGCAACACCACCGGTAGCCTCTTATGTAGTCTCAGTCTATTTTGTACTGCTTACGAGACCCCCGGAAATGATTCCGGAACATTACCGGTGTATTTAAATGTGGTCTGAGTTTATGAAAACTGGTAATCAGGTTACCCGGAATTAAAAACACTACCGGTGCTAACTTCTATGGACTGTGCCTATTTTCTTATTATCCATGCATCAGGTTACTGACAAAAAAGCGATTTGATGTACCGCAAACATGGGTTTGATTCACTTTTATATATGTCCATTTCCAGTGGGACACTCTTAACCGGTTCCGGAAAATTTACATGGTTCATTTTTACATTTGACCAATTCCGGCGGGACACCTGAAACCTGGTTGTGGAACACTAGCGGTGGTCTTTTACGTAATCTCAGCTAATTTTCTTTACCGTTCATCAGCTTATCGAAAAAACCGCGATTTGATGAAGCGCATGCATAGGGTATGGTTCCCTTTTACATTTGACCTCATTCGGAGGGACACCGGGAACCGATTCCGGGACACTACTAGTTCTCCCAAGCATGATCTGAGATATTTTTTCTTTGTAACCGTTCATCAGGATACCTTAAATGCCATTTGATGTGTCGCGAATTTTTGTTTTTTTTTTTTGCATTCGGCCATTTTCAGCGAGACACCTTGAACCGATTCCGGAACACTATCAGTAGTTTATAATGTGGGCTTTGCTTATTTTTTTTTGCTGATCGTACAAGTTATCGAAAAGGCTACGATTTGATGTGTCGCATGTATGAATTAGGCCACTTCCGGCGGGACATCAGGAACTGGTTTCAGGATGCTACCGGTTCAGATATGATCCGAAACCGGTTCCGTAACACTACCGGTTCAGATAGAGAGCACGACTATTTTCCTATTTACCGTTCATCAGGTTATAGAAAAGGCTGCGATTTGATGTATCGCATGCATGTGTTTGGTTCACTTTTATATTTGGCCGCTTCCGGCGGGACACCCGGAACCGGTTCCGGAACACTACCAGATCAGATATGGTCAGAGACAATTTTCCTGTTTACCACTCATCAGGTTACAGAAAAAGCGGTGATTATATGTGTCGCATACATGGGTTTGTTCCACTTTTATATTTGGCCACTTCCGGCGGGCCACCCGGAACCGGTTCCAGAATACTACCAGATCAGATATGGTCAGAGACTATTTTCCTGTTTACCACTCATCAGGTTACAGAAAAAGCGGTGATTATATGTGTCGCATACATGGGTTTGTTTCACTTTTATATTTGGCCACTTCCGGCGGGACACCCGGAACCGGTTCCGGAACACTACCGGTTCAGATATAGTTTGCCACTATTTTCCTGCTTGCCGTTCATCAGATAATCGAAAATGCCGTGGTTTGATGGGTCGCATGCATGGGTTTGTTGCAATTTCATATCTGGCCCTTTCCTGGGGTACCGGTCCGGAACACCTAAATGGCCATAACTCTGGAACGGCTGGACCGATTCAAACCACTTTCAATAGGAAACAATGGGACAATATTCCGCGTCGATTGAAACATAAAGCGTTGAAATCGGATGATATTTACTATCCAAAAGTCAGGTGACATTTTTGTACACATACACACATACACACGCACACACACACACACATACATACATACATACACACACACATACACATACACACACAGACATCATCTCAACTCGTCGAGCTGAGTCGATTGGTATATAAGACTTGGCCCTCCGGCGGTTCTATCAAGATTTCATTTTTGGAGTGAACATATAGCCTTTCGGTACACTTTGGTGTACGAGAAAGGCAAAAAACATGACATATAGAAGTAGTATTAACAAGTTCAATAAAAAAAGTTTGGATAATATCTTTGCTTTCAATTCTTACATACAAATGACTAACTTGAACAACTTAGCGATTGATATTTTTCGAGAAAAAAGTGCACATGTACTCACTTTATCTATTTATTAATAATTGAAACATCAATTTGTGGATCATGCTGTGCCACATTTCAGTCTCTAAGTCTGTTTATTAAAGAACACAGTAGCATTTTTGCAGCAGCACTACTATCCTACTACCGGGCAATATAGCAATCAATCCTAACACCAAGCTAGTTCATCCGGACACGTATGTTTGTCTTTCTATAAGTAGTTTTCCCATCCAACCGCGCCGTACCGAGACCTCCAGAGCTATGCGTTCCGTTCGTCGTTCAGCACTATAGCGCTATGCCAACATTTGCTTCTTCTACCAGTAGTCCTACCCCCTTCAGTTTTTCCAGATATGTTTGCACACTCACAGTGCGCTCTCCTCAGTCTTCAGTCAGTCAGCTCTTCGGGGGAAAGCCGCTCCACGGTAAAGCACAAAATGCAACATGACGTTCGGAAAACATTTTAATCGGCAGCTTTGGATTTAAAACTTTATACAAACCTTTCATTTCTGACTTGTTTCGCTTACTTTTCCCATTGCGCTACGCTGGCTGTCGTTACTCCGATGCGCAGGGGTCCATCATATACGTCTCGAGCTGGCCATGTGAAAGGTGACTAATGGTGGACTTTTTCTCTCTCCTGTCTTCTGTTTTTTTTGCAGGTAGCAGTAGTAAAAGTATTTCGTCGTCAAACAACGGACTAGTGCCACGGTTTATTTCACGAGGGCACACGTACCGGGCGGTCGTCGGAGACACTCTGGTGCTACCATGCGAGGTCGAAAATCTAGGTGAGTAGTACGCTTTGGTATTGAGGAAATACTACTGTTATTCTTTTTCAGGAACGGCCGTAGAATAGTATAAGAACTAGAACAAGAACTAGAACAAGAACTAGAACAAGAACTAGAACAAGAACTAGAACAAGAACTAGAACAAGAACTAGAACAAGAACTAGAACAAGAACTAGAACAAGAACTAGAACAAGAACTAGAACAAGAACTAGAACAAGAACTAGAACAAGAACTAGAACAAGAACTAGAACAAGAACTAGAACAAGAACTAGAACAAGAACTAGAACAAGAACTAGAACAAGAACTAGAACAAGAACTAGAACAAGAACTAGAACAAGAACTAGAACAAGAACTAGAACAAGAACTAGAACAAGAACTAGAACAAGAACTAGAACAAGAACTAGAACAAGAACTAGAACAAGAACTAGAACAAGAACTAGAACAAGAACTAGAACAAGAACTAGAACAAGAACTAGAACAAGAACTAGAACAAGAACTAGAACAAGAACTAGAACAAGAACTAGAACAAGAACTAGAACAAGAACTAGAACAAGAACTAGAACAAGAACTAGAACAAGAACTAGAACAAGAACTAGAACAAGAACTAGAACAAGAACTAGAACAAGAACTAGAACAAGAACTAGAACAAGAACTAGAACAAGAACTAGAACAAGAACTAGAACAAGAACTAGAACAAGAACTAGAACAAGAACTAGAACAAGAACTAGAACAAGAACTAGAACAAGAACTAGAACAAGAACTAGAACAAGAACTAGAACAAGAACTAGAACAAGAACTAGAACAAGAACTAGAACAAGAACTAGAACAAGAACTAGAACAAGAACTAGAACAAGAACTAGAACAAGAACTAGAACAAGAACTAGAACAAGAACTAGAACAAGAACTAGAACAAGAACTAGAACAAGAACTAGAACAAGAACTAGAACAAGAACTAGAACAAGAACTAGAACAAGAACAAGAACTAGAACAAGAACTAGAACAAGAACTAGAACAAGAACTAGAACAAGAACTAGAACAAGAACTAGAACAAGAACTAGAACAAGAACTAGAACAAGAACTAGAACAAGAACTAGAACAAGAACTAGAACAAGAACTAGAACAAGAACTAGAACAAGAACTAGAACAAGAACTAGAACAAGAACTAGAACAAGAACTAGAACAAGAACTAGAACAAGAACTAGAACAAGAACTAGAACAAGAACTAGAACAAGAACTAGAACAAGAACTAGAACAAGAACTAGAACAAGAACTAGAACAAGAACTAGAACAAGAACTAGAACAAGAACTAGAACAAGAACTAGAACAAGAACTAGAACTAGAACAAGAACTAGAACAAGAACTAGAACAAGAACTAGAACAAGAACTAGAACAAGAACTAGAACAAGAACTAGAACTAGAACAAGAACTAGAACAAGATCTAGAACAAGAACTAGAACAATAACTACAACTAGAACGAAAACATTAACTAGTGCTAGAACTAGCCTAGACAAAACTGTACAAAACTCTGACAACGTGAAAAAAAAAGATAGAACTTCAGTGTTACTCTGAATCTCTCGAAACCGAATAGAAGTATTGACTTTATTATCCTACATCATTTCTGCACAAGCTAAAAATCGATCTACACATCAATCGCTTCAGACGGTCATGAGCAGACGGTGAACCTTTAAAAACAAGTTACTTTTCTATCCTAACGCATGTTGAACCTGAAACGTGGGGCCACATTTTTTTCCGCAAGGCGCCCAATTTCGGTGGATGATGAATATCCCTCGATTTTCCGTGCCCGTCACGCTAACGAGCATTGACTGGCTGGTGAAGTTCGTGATACGAACGCCGACGCGATGGTCGACTTCATTGCCTTTCCAGCAATCATCCGTGCGTCAACAGTTGCGGCGCTGCTGAGGCGGCGTTTGATAAATGATAAGCGATTAAAGTCCCATATTTGCTTTTTAATGCGATTTTTCGACAGGGCTTTCTCGTGCTGCCCTTGTGTACGGGATCTGGTAGCCATTTGCCCTCGGAGGGTGTTCGTTCCATTTCTGTCCGTAGGTTTAACAGCAGCTTGGTACACAGATGAACGATATCGCCACCGTAGCGAGCGACCGCTGCTGGCTGTTGTCGTTCGTTTTATTGACTTCCTAAGGTGTTGTGGCAGCGCGGGGGTGAGTTAAACTGTGCCACTGGGAGGTCATGCGGTCGCTTGATAATTCTCTGGACCACACCAAATCGGCACGGTGGAACAATTTGCAATTTGCTTTATTTCGTTTATTTTTGGTTGTCACAATTAAATTCTGATTAGAAATTACCTAAACCTGCGAAAGGTCAGTCGGAAAATAATTCCGGAACCAAACATCTTATTTTTTTTTTCAAGACTTTATTAATGCTATTAAGACAAACAGTTGTTTGACAGGAACACAGTGGCTGCATTGCTAGTTTGACAAGGCCAGTTAAATTGTAGTTTGAAGGAGGGAGAACATTCAGACCTAAATCCATATTATACTATCGTGAACCCTTACCCTTCTTATACTTTCATAAAACTCGTGAAGCTCTCTTATCCCATCTTTTCAAATATCCTTAAAATCTTGAGCCTAGGGTGTTCTTTAAAACCTCTTAAAATATTTTGCAGCCTTTTGAGCCGTTGCCCTTCCCAAAACTTCCAAAGTAACAATTTCAAAACAAGTTGGTTGTAAGGAGTTTATTAGAACCAAAATGAATTTATTTTGGTTTATGATGGTGTTGAGGATTTCTTCAAATTTCTTTCACTTTCTTGACCTCCATTAAACGATCCTTGGAGCTTCCCTGCATAATGAGAAGAAATTACCATTGGGGTCGAATATAATCCATTGAGTTCATTGATCTATCAGTTTTAGTCAGATTTTGAAGCATAAGGTTTCCCAGCGTCGTTGTAATTTCACGGACGATTTCCTGAAATATTGTTTGCCTTCACCACGGTTTCCTTCCAAACTGTCCCACTGTGACACGTTTTGTCGATTTTTTCGCAGCACGAGTCTTTTGTCCCATTATGTTGGCCGCACTCTTCGTGTGTCACCTGTTGTTGCTATTGTGTGGATACCGAGGAGTAATGACAAGGCGCGATTTTCTACGCTATTAGAGCTAGTCCGCAGGCAGCTGGTGTTGCTGTCAATTCGTTACGACACTGGCGAGGACGACAACGGCGATGATGCAGACGTCGTCGTCGTCGTCATGCTCGTGACGACATTCAGCAGGATATCGTTGCACGCTGTGTGTGAGAGATTCGATTCGTGCGCACCCAACAGAAGTGGATCGTGTCCCCACGATGATGCGGATGTACGAACGTGTGTGTAACGTGCGGAAACAACGCGGGCTCCAATTTGGCGACAGAATGGCTTCGACATCCAGAACAAGGGCACTCTCCCCGACGTGCTGTGTCATTGTGATTAAGCACAGACCGATGTTCTGCTTGCGATCTTCTGTCGATGGATGGGGATTTTTTTCCTTTGTCGTCGTCTGGAATGTGTCGGTTGGTCCTGGGAAGAGCACTATTTCGTGTTCGTTAATAGGGCCACTTAAACTTTTTTCCAGTGCTTCGACAAGTATCTGTGTTTAATCACAATATCGGTATACTCTTTGAACTAAGGACAAAGGAATGTAGAAAGTGCAACTGAAAACATTTTCAAACATTACTGTTGAGTTTGTTATTATAAATAATTTGCGGAACAGCTTCCTGATCAGTACATGTATCTAAAACATTCTCATAGTTGGTAGTAATAAAAAGTTGAATAACAAAAAAGTAGGTTTTTTTCGGAATTGAAATATTTTTTGGCAGCTAATTTATTGTGCTTTATCGAATATACCAGACGGCCCAGCCAACACACGATCGCACATGCTATTGAATAGGATTCTAAAGTGGAGGCGATATACGTACACTTAACACGCGGTTGAATGGAAGCATGTACGCATATGGCTAACACTTTTGCATCCTATTCTACATCATATACGACTTTATGTTGGCTGGGGGCCTGCTAACACATATTTGTACATCATTTGAGAATGTGCGGTTTGCCCTGACATCAGGGTATCAGTTACCTCCGTTTTTTTTTTTTTTAATTCTTAATCACTTAACCTAATTTACAGCTCTACTGTCCACTTGGGCCCTACGTGAGCGAGAACAATTGACAGCTGCACTTAGACTTTGTACAGCGCCTAGATGTATTCTATTCTATTCTTCTATATTAAACTGGTTGCCTGCGTGCTTCTTTCACTTGGCTGTTGTTCCTTTTCCAGTCCGATTGGGGGTCCATTAAGAGTTGCAGTTCGCCGATGTCCAGGTATCCGGGTCCGTTTGAGCCGTAGGCTCAGAAGAGGGTCAATGTCAGCCGCTCTCGGGGGAAGAGCAACTGACGAAAAATTGCAAGTGTCGGGGCTGGGAATAGACCTGTGCGCCGCCGCGCCACGCCGCCGCCGCCGACACTTTTCGTCCCACGCCGACGCCGACCAAGGTATCGGCGGCGCGCCATACGCCGCTGTTTGTCACGCCGCCGATTTTTATTTTTCACGCCGATGATCAGTGCACCAACAAAATTAAGTTAACATAAACTTGAGATAAAAAAAAACACACGATCACTATCACAAGAGTTTGATTTCAATAACTGATTTCTCGACTCTTAGAACACACATTCACATTCTCCCGAGATTCAGAGAAGGATTTAGTGATGCCTTCACTTGGCATTCCTCCAGAAAATTCTTCAGGGATGCCTCCAAGATGATTTTTTTTTTTCAGAAAATCTCTCAAGAAGATCTCGACAGGAGAATTCAGGGATGCCTCCTAGAAATACTTCAGAGATTCATCCAGAATATCCTTTAGGGATTCTCAATTTGTACAAAAATCCCTCTTGAAATTCCTTCGGATTCCTCTTGGAATAACTTCGAGATGCCTCAAGTAAAATTTTCAGAGATTCTTTCAGGAGTTCTTTCAAGGATTGCTCCAGAAGTTCCTTCGGTGATCTCTCCAGGAGTTCGTTCAGGGATTTCCCTAATAGCTCCAGGAGGATGCAGAGATGCCGCCAGGTGTTCATTAGGAATACCTTCAGAAAATCCCTAAGCTATTTCAACGGATGTTCGTTCAGGTATCGGTCCTGATGTCCCTTTAAAGATTCTTTCAGGAGGATTCACAAATGCCACCTGAAGATCCATCAAGAATCCCGTGAGAAGTTGTATCAGAAATTCCTGCAGGAGGTCTTTAGAAATGAGTTCCTGCAGAGATTCATTCTGAAGTACCTTTAACAATTCCTACAGAAGTTCTTTCCAGGAATTCCATGAGAGATTACTCCAGGAGTTTCAGGATTTCTTGCAGATGTTTCTTCAGAGATTCCTCCAGATTTTTTTTCAGGGATTTCTACAGAAGTTCCTTCAGAAACCTCTTCAGAAGTTCTACTGAGAATCTTATACGAAGATCCAAGGATACCTTCAGGAGAATTCAGGGATTACCCCAGAAGTTTATAGAGGGATCTCCATATAAGAGTTCCTTCCAAGATTCCGTCAGAATATTCTTAGAAGATTCCAGAAGTTCTTCCAGAGATCGCTCCTGGGGTTTTTTCAGATTGTAGATTGAGATTGAGATTTTTCCAGGAAGACTCACGGATGCCTCCAGGAGTTACATCAGAGATTTCTCCAGAAGCTCATTCAGGAATTCCTACAGGGGCTACTTCAGGGTATCTTGTAGGAGCTCCTTCAAGTATTCCCTTAGGATTATAATCAGGCATATCTTCAGGATATTCTTGAGGGATCTTTCATGGAGTTTCTCCAAGAATTCCTCAAGGATTCCTTCTGGAGTTATTCCAGGAATTATTTGAAGAATACCTTCAGCAAATCCTTCCTACCGGAATTCCTTCAAGCATTCACAAGAGACGAATCAGCCAAGGGCTGAAAGTATCTGTAATAAAGACAAATCAATCAATCAATCGAGCATTCCCCTGGCATCCCTGCAGGGATTTCTCCTGTAATTTCTTTGGAGATTCTTCCTAGACTTTTTTCAGAGGTTCCCCTGGACTTCCTTCGTGGATTCTCCCTGGCTTTTTCCTGAAAACCTTTTAGGAATTCCTTCGGAGATTCTTCCTAGACTTTCTTTCGAGGTTTCCTCCTAGACTTCCTTCGAGGATTCCTCCTGAAATTGTTTCGGGGATTCCTTCTAATATTCCATCGAATTTCTTTGGTAATTCCTCTTAGAATTCATTCAGAAATTCCACCTGGATTCCTCATGGAATTCCTCCAGTAATTTCTCCTGCACCTAGCGCGGCATCGGTGGGCGAGAGACGAACCAGCCAAGGGCTGAAAGTTTCTTTAATAAAGACAAATCAATCAATCCTGCACCTAATTTAAGGATTTCTCTTGGACCTTCTTCGGGGATTCCTCCTAGAAATTATTGTGGAATGTCTCCTGGAATTCCTTCGGGTATTCCTCCTGGACATCCTTCATGAATGCCTCCTGACATTATTTCTGGGCTTTCTCCTGATATTCTAACGTAGATTTCTCCTGAATTTTTTTTGGGGTTTCCTCCTGGAATTTCTTTGATGATTTTCTCTTGGAAATCCTTCGGAAATTCCTGCTGGATTTGCTTCAGGGATTTCTCATGGAATTCTTTCAGGAGTCCTTCTGGAATTCCTTTGGGGTTTCCTTCTGTAAGTTTCTCCTTGAATTCCTTCGGGGATTCCTCCTGGAATTCGTTCGGGGATTTCTCTCTTAATTCTATCGGTAAGTCCTCCAAAAATCCTTCGGAGATTTTTCCCGGACTTCCTATGGGGATTCTTCTTGAAAATCCTTCGAGAAGATTACTCCCAGATTTCCTTCAGGGGTCTCCTCTTGGATTCCTGCAGGGATTTCTTCTATAAGTTTTTCGAGGATTTCTCCTGGAATTCCTTCAGGAATTTTTCCAGGAATTCCGTCGGGTATTCCTGCTGGACTTCTTTTGGGGATTCCTCCTGAACTTTAGCACTTTGAGGATTTCTTCTCGAATTCCTTTAAAAAAAATCTGAAATTTCTTTGGGGATTTCTCCAGGACTCCTTTCATTAAATCTTCCTGAGATTTTTTCGAGGAATCCTCTTGATGTTCCGTCGTTGATTCCTCCTGGAATTCCTTCGTGGTCTCCTCCTAGAACTCCTTTGGTTGTTCCTCATAGATTTTCTTCGGAGATTCTTCATGAAATTTCTTCAAAAAATCCTCATGGAATTACTCCAGGATTCCTCCTGTAATTCCTTCGGGATTCCCTTCTTGAGTTTTTTCGGTGATTTCTCCTAGAACTCCTTCGGAAATTTCTTCTGGTATTCAAAAATTCTACCTTGAGTTCCTTCGAGGATTCCATCTTGAATTTCTTTGGAGATTCCTCCTGGACTTTCTATCGGGTTTCCTCTTTGAGGAATTCGCTAGTAATTCCTTTTGAGATTCCTCCCGGAATTCCTTCGAAGGTGCCCTCTGGAATTTCCCCTGTAATTTGTTCGAGGATTCTTTTAGAATTCCTTCGAGGATTCCTCCTGAAATTCAATCGGGGATTCCTCCTAATATTTTGTCGGGGATTACCGGGATTTCCTAATAGAATTCCTTTGGTGATTTCTCTTCGAATTTCTCCGGAGATTCCTACTGGAATTCCTTTGGGAGTCCTCCTTGAATTCCTGCAGGAGTTTCCTCCTGGAGTTCCTTCGGTGATTTCTCCTATAATTTTATCAGGGATTTCTCTTGGAATTCCTTCGAGGATTCCTTCTAGAGTAATTTCGGGGATTCCTCTTATTCTTCTTCGGGGGTTTCTCTCGAGGGGTTCTTCCTTCGAGGATTTTTCCTAAAATTCCTTGGGAGATTTCTTCTGATATTTCGTCGAGGATTTCTTCTGGATTTCCTTCGGGACTCCCTCTTGGAATTCCTTTGGTAAATCCTCTTCGAATTTCTTCGGAGATTCCTCCTATAGTTCCTACGGGGATCTCTCACGAAATTCCTCCAGGGATTCTTTCTAGAATTCCTTCGGGTTTCCTGCTGGAATATCTTATGGGTTTTCTCATGGAATTCTTACGGAAATTCCTTTTAGTATTCTCTAAAGGATTTCTCCTAGAATTCCTTCAGGGATTCCTTCGCGAATTCCTAAAAATCCTTTGGGGATTCCTTCTCGAAATTCTTTAGAAATTCCCGCTGGAATTACGTCGGGGATTCCTCCAGAAATTCCTTTGTAAACTCCTGATGTGATTCTCTTGGGATTCCTACTTGAATTCATGTGAGGAATCCTCCTGGAATTTCTTTCGAAGATTCATCCTGGATTTCCTTCTGAAATTCCTGGAAAACTTCAATCAGGGATTTCTTCAGAATTATCTGCAGGGGTCTCTAAAAGAGATTCTTGAACCGCCAGAGATTCCTGCAGAAGTTTCTTCATGGTTTCATACAGCAGTTCCTGCAGAGATACGTCCAGAATTTTCTTCATGGATTTCTTCAGGAGTTTCTTACAGGCTCCTCCTAGGATTCCTCCCGAGATATTTTTCATGAAATCATTCGGGGATTCCTTAGTGCAAATAGTGTTACCTAATTATCAAGTTTGATAGCTTCTGAAGGTTTTGAGAAAACAAAACAAAAAACTGTAGCAAAATCATTATTATATTGCTCTTCATTTCAATGGAGTAATGCAACATTACACTAAGGATACCGGTAATGTCACAATATTCCTTTCATATTATAAATATTTGTTATCCCTAACATCGAAACAGCCGCAAGTACTTCAGCTTGCAGCTAAAAAAAATAATATTAAGGCTGTTAAAAATTTGAAAAATGTCAACAATGTAAAAACAAAAACGTATAAATCATTTCTCGGATACTTTTTTAAAACGACGTATCAACATAGGATTTGCGTGTATTATACGTCGTTTTGAAGAAGTATCCGAGATTTCGGCTCTGTTATGCCCATCTCAACAAATATTTTAGCTGTTTAGGAGTGGAACAAACCACTCTTAAGTCTTAAGCAAACTTTAGTTTAAGAAAGTGTTATTCAACTAGATCTGTTTCTTGGGATGTTACGCCCGAGCCATCCAAATAAACGAATAAGTAAAAAAATGTCTCAAAAGGTCTAATCTTAGGTCTAATCTTTGGTGCCAATGACGGAGCAGAAGAGAAATAAAAAAGGTATTAGTTCTTATGTTATAGTTTATGTTATCAATGGTCATGAAAAAGCACAGACTGTAAATTCTAGAGCGTAATGACAACTTTTTTGCTTTTCCAATGTTGTAATTATAGTCAAATTTCGGTCGCGCCGATTCACGCCGCCGCCGCCGCCGCCGAAAGTTGCCATCGGCGTGACGCCGCCGCCGCCGGCCAAATATGGCCCTAACGCCGCCGCCGAGCAAAATATAGTCGGCGCACAGGTCTAGCTGGGAATCAAACCCATGACCATCCGCATATGAAGCGAACGCCACGGGCCCCGGCTTTACCTCCGTTTTGTGTTGTGCAAGTGCCACCTGTCTCGACCCCATACAGCTTTTCTAAAAAAAAGTGTAACCAAGGTTAAGGGTTGCAACCGTTACCAATTGCTTACTTCAACATCCCCTCTCAATCAGACAATTTCTTGTGCCCACGAAATGTACATCCGGCTAAAAAGTGAAGCCAGGCGAATCGGATTAGTCATTAATGTGTCGAAGACAAAGTACATGATGGCAAAGGGCTCCAGGGAGGAAACGCCGCGCCCGCCACCCCGAATTTATATCGATGGTGATGAAATCGAGGCGGTTGAAGAATTCGTGTACTTGGGCTCACTGGTGACCGCCGACAACGACACCAGCAGAGATATTCAGCGGCGCATTGTGGCAGGAAATCGTGCTTACTTTGGACTCCGCAGAACTCTACGATCGAATAAAGTTCGCCGTAACACGAAGTTAACTATCTACAAAACGCTGATTAGGGAACGTCCATAAATTACGTCACGCAAAAATCGATCATTTTCAACCCCCCCTCCCCCCTATGTCACACTTTTTGTATGGGACCTCTGAAATTTTTGTATGAGTCGTCACACTTTGCTGAAACCCCCCTCTCCCTTCAAAGCGTGACGTAATTTATGGACGTTCCCTTAGACCGATCGTCCTCTATGGGCACGAAACATGGACCCTACGTGCAGTGGACCAACGCGCCCTTGGAGTTTCAGAACGAAAGGTGTTGCGTACCATCTACGGCGGAGTGCAGATGGAAGACGGAGCTTGGAGAAGGCAAATGAACCACGAGCTGCATCAACTGCTGAGAGAACCAACCATCGTCCATACCGCGAAAATCGAGAGGCTACGATGGGTGGGTCACGTCATCAGAATGTTGGATAGTAACCCGACTAAAATGGTTCTCGAGAGTCATCTGACCGGTACAAGAAGACGTGGAACGCAGCAAGTAAGGTGGGTCGACCAAGTGGAGGACGATCTGTGGACCCTACGCAGAGTGCGGAACTGGAGACAAACAGCCATGGACCGAGTGGAATGGAGACGGCTACTATGTACAGCAGAGACTACCCTGGCCTTAGCCTGATCGGTAAGGTAATAACGTCACAATCATCTGCCTCTACATTTGCAAACATGAACATGAATATCGTTTTTGCTCTTCTTGCTGACTATCTGACCACCGGTACGTCATCCTTGTCATCTGGCCTAAGATAGCTCTAAGATTCAAACGATCCTCGGTTCACTGATTGGCTGCAGAAGCATCTCAAACACCCTGTAAGTAGCCGTTTGCCTCATCAGAACCAGTCAGCTTCGGTTTTCAGACATCATCGTTGAAATCGTTCAAATCAGTTGATCCGTGTTTTTTCAGCTTTGCTAGTTGCTGCCTTTACAACTCACTTACACACACCAAGCTGCTCCAAACCCTTTCTAATTCTAGATCCAGGTCTTCAGCATTTTGGGGAAGAGTTGCCTGGCATGTTCGATTTTCAAAACACGTGACTTCATTCAGTGCCAGTTTAACCGCCCTGTTGGCCTCACTTTTCTCCGCTATCCTCACTCCCTCCAAGCTGTTAGGCCAGATCCTCTTTGCACTCCCTCCAAGCTGTTAGGCCAGATGCGCGGAGTCCTCCGATTTCTGGGCACCACCGATACAGTCGGCGCCCTTTCCTGGGAATGGTTCGCTTTGATATTGCTACGTCGTACACTCGGTTTAGGGTGCCGTTTAGTTTTATGCTAATCAAACCGTCAGTGTCACCCTTTCGATCAGCAATCGTTCTACAAATACCGGCTTGTCGCAGCGCGAGGTCAGCTAGTCTCGATGGCTGTGGATGACCCTCGATTGTGGCAGATTTCCTCTGAGTTCAACCCTGTACTGAATCACATAGATGATGGACTCTTCGCCATTCATCTGCTGCAGGTATCATTTTTGTCTACTTCGCGACATCCATGGTCAACCTGGGCATAGATTCGAGTAGAACTCAGCCTTTTGTTGTATTCAGGAGGCTTTCGGGGCTCACAGGTGAATTTCAATACCTTCGCAGATCCGATGATCAATACTCAATGGAGTTCTTGGAGATCCTTAAACAGACAATAATGAACTCAACACTAGACAGCACATAGTTGCATGGGGCTGTAACCATAACTTTGATTAATAATGTTCCAATACATCACTGATAATGCTTGTAGGCCCGATGACCTATACCCAAGGGAGCTCTCGTATACTTCTATGCAACTATTGAACCCATCACTTGTTATAGCATATATACCTGAGGATGTGTTAGTATGTACCTCATTCATAATTTATGTAGATACCACCAATAGCTCTCGTAGGGATCGAAGTGTGCTGTGCCAGGAAGCGGACGCGATTTTTTCTTGATCCGTCAATTTTGTGCCTTTTGTGATTAAGTTTAACTAACAAAACTCACAAAATACTCGAAAACGTTTTGAAGTTTTAGTGTCTGCAGTTGCTAATTCCGGAGGAAATTTTGGTCCTGGATAAAGTGTAAGCGTGCGGCAACATTAATCGTCATGTGACCGGATCCCCCTATCGAGTGATTGTTAACGGTCCAGCCAGGAGAAGACCACAAAGAGTCCCCCACAGCTACACTATATTCGAACTGCGGCTGCGATGACGAGTCGGGTTGCAGAGCGGTAATCCCCGCAGAACGACTGTCATGTGGTCCAATGGAACCTGGAGTCTGCTGTCCAGCGAGTTGTAGTGAAGAAATCTACGACGGAAACCAGCACTTGGGTGACATGTCGTCATTAAGGTTTGATCTTTCCTTTTTATACTAGTAGATAATAATACTTTTCTATGAGTACGCACCCAATCCAAACCAAAACTGGAATAGTATTTAGAATCCATTTCAATGTAATCAATTTTTTGATATTTTCAAGTGATTTCAGTTTCTGAGTACTCAAAGTTGACCTCATAACTTTCTCCATCCAGAATGGGGGGAGATCTATCTAATTTATTTTGTTTATTTTTTCATAAACTTTTTGGATATTTGGGAAATGTAAGGTTTGTATGAGGGGGGATCTGTAATGCTATTTTATTTTCGTTTCAGAGAGCGAGTAATGGCGCTTAAGCCTGAGCTTTCGAGCCCGGATACAGATCAAATACCTGTGTTCCATCCCAGAAGTAGGCATACCAATGGAGTGCGTATTAACCTTCTTAGCTTCACCACTCCCAACGATCTTGTACCTAATCCTCATTCCCCTGATAACGAAACGGTTGGTACGGTTGTCCCCGTTTCATCAATCCTCCAATTCGAAAACTTGTGTCAACCATCTTATTCATACGTGGGTAATCTGATTGCCACAATTTTTTGAGTTATCTTTGAAACCATTAGTCTGCACAGTGGGCCTGGCCGTTTTAATATTTGTATCACATCATACCTGATATGCTGCAAATATTAATGATGACAAGAAAATACCAGAAGTAATTTCGGTATTTCCAGGATGCTTTTCAATACTGGCTGTGCAAGCACTAGATTAGATTAGCTAAGATTAGATACCACCAATAGCTCTCGTAGATTCGATGACCTTTACTCAAGGGATTTCTTGGAGACCCTTAATGAATCATCAAACCCACTTGATAGATCATATCTCCCTGAGGCTGAGTGGGTATGAACCTTCAGTAGGTCGGCTCAAGAGGCACGTTCTCCTCCATTTGGAAAATTTGTGCCATTCATATGAACCTAACGGATTCGATGATTTTTACTCAAGGCAGGCTCTTAACCCGGGAGCGGTCGCGTCGTGTACTGAGTACACGAACCATGAAAAATGCGCGCTTGTGGTACACAGTCTGAACGTGGTGGCGCTGAAGGTGGTCGAAGACGCGACTGCTCGAGGGTTAAGGAATTATTGAACTCACCACTTCATAGGGCATAGCTACCTGAGGCTGTGTGACTATTTATGAACCTTAATCATAAAGCTCTTAGAGACTCATACATACGTTGGTAGATCCGATGATCTATACTCAAGGGAGTTCTTGGAGAAAATAATCTCACCACTTGACAGCACATCGTTGCATAGGGCTCTGCAAGCATGAATCTCATTCATAAAGCTCCGATAGACCACTGATTACGCTAGTAGATCAGATGGCTTAAACTCTCGGGAAATCTCGTATACTTTTAAACTTAAGTTGTACATGTTCACATTGCTGCTAGCTTAGGCTTATCCGCTACAACAGGTTGCACCCCTCCGACAGTTTTTGTCCATGCAGATTGAGCCGTGGGGCGGTTTGTCCTACGTCTTCTATGATTCCGGTGAACTGCATGGATTCTTGTGCCATCCTCAAGTTTCCGACAAAGTAAAAGTTGTGAATTTCTCCGTACCGCGTTTCAATAGTACTCCGCTCCTCAGCCTGCCAGTCATATTCCTTCTTGGGCAGAGCCCCCAGTTTGCGGAGCTTCAGAAGACCTTGTTCAAGGTGTTTGTTGATGTTGCTGGTGTACCCAATCAGCTCATCGAGTTGCTCAGCGATTACCAACATCACAGCTCACGTGTTGGTGATCTCGCCTGTTCATCTCTTGTGGACGAGTTAACTATCGCTCCCTCTATCTCACCGCTTAGGGTCTCTTTTTGATTAGCTTTGAAATTCATGTGCGTTGCACAAGTCTTCATGAGCACTGAGAGCAGAGTCTAATTAGCGCTAATATCAGACGTGTTATTTTCACCTAGTTAGTTGCCTATGCTCAGAGGTAAGCTTTGCTCCAGTTGTTACGTTATATGAAGGCTTTCAGGTAAACTTTGATTACTTCCATTGTATCTCTAGATTAACATGCATTTATGTACTGCTACAAAAAACACTATGAAAAAAGGGAACTATACCGTCAGGTGCCTCACCGGGATATTACCAGCGGTCTTTCTCCCGAAAGAGCTTTATAAAATCTGCAATCTTCCATCCAAGTGCACCAAAAAGGGAGAAAAATTTAATTCTGATTTATTTACTTCAACTGTATTCAGCAACGAGCCGGAAAAATCTACCTTCACCTTACTGTCGTGCTCACGTGGCAGCCAGGCAGTACATCGTTGTCGTGTGTACGCGTCGTGTGGTATGACTCTGTTTTCGGCGGTTCCTGTACCTATATGAATGCACATCCCGCTTTGTGCAATTTTTGTGCGGCTGTGGTCGTTCGCAATCACCATATAGCTGGAGGGAGATGAACGAAATACCAGCCAGCCAGCTAGTAGCGGAGTCCTGGGTGGATTTGTTGGCTGGGGCTGGGATATGAGCGTTCTGGTCTTAAAACCGCTTGCTTCGCGTGTCGTACATCAAAGCTGGTCGGTTGCACCCCAGCCCAGTCCGAAGCCGAATTCCGCGCGCACCATTTATTTATCGTGGGCCAGCTGGCTAGCTTCATAAAGTCGGTGCACGACAAGCGCTTTCGAACCGGGATATTATTTTGCGCTGGCCGCTTGATAGAGATTTCTATTTTGGGGATTTTTTCGCTCATCCTTAAAACCCTCACATTGGCCGGAGCGTCAAGCAATACAAGCTTCCTGCTGAAATAATAGTCGACAATAGAGGGCCAACTGGGGAATATGGAATATGTATTGGTATTAATGCATGTAGCAGTGAGGAATATCACACTAACCAGTTTCCAACAGAATACAAAACCAAGAAATTGGATCAAAAATTGCTCTTGATTTCAATTGCTGAAATAATATCGCGATGTTTGAAATCTGTGGTGGGACAGAACCCTGAAGTATATTCGAAAAGGTAAAAGAAAATAATTCCCGAAATCACAAAACTCTGCATTAAAAGTCTAGTATGGCGTATAGTATTGACAAATTTCAGGATAGATTCAGAGTAAAATGTTAAGGTAAGTCGAAGAAAATTTTCCTTTCAAGGGATAACTGACTAACGAGGTCTGGTTTGATAACGCTTTGCAAAACTTTCTAACTCCAAACCGCGCAAACAGTACTCCCCGTATGACCATTTCATTTGGCGCTTTGAAACGATTTAACAAAATTTGTTGCTGCCTTCGTGGGTGAGCAGCACTGGAAATGGATTTTGGGTTCGTCGTCAACGCTGTTTTTCCGTTGCCTTACCTATTCGACGAACAACTGCTCGCTTGCCTGTTTCTCTTTTCTGGCTTGCACTCACTATTGTCGGACAGCAGTTTTTTTTTTCATGCTCATTTTACTCAAAAAATTATTTCAAAGGTTATTCATTTGAAATTGTTTTTGGTGCGAGTGAGCGCACGACAAACAGTGTAAACTTCCTTTGCAAACAAGCGAGAGGTGAACTGGGAACGAGTGTAAAAAAAAAGCTAGAAGCAACTTCTCAGCTGGAAAACCGGGATGAAAGCTCCAATTTCATCCAACCGAAAGATAACAGCCAGAGAGTGGAATAATCTGGCTATTTATAGATTTTTTGCATGGTAAATTTTAACTGAGATTTATAGCTCGTTTTTTTGTGTTCCATTACAGTCGAATTTATTTAAACAAAATCAGACAATGTGAGTATTTTGTAGATTTTTATGGGTGTTTGAAAATGTGGATGAAAGGACGGAGATGCATCTTTGCACAAATTACTGCAGTCGTACACAGCATTTTTGAACGGTCTTCTCACCTTCTAATCTCTTAGGATTAGTATCGTCTCACTTGTACTAGATGGGCTAGAATATATCAATATCGTTCTGTCAGGAATGAATTGCAAATCTACCCAGAAACACGATCATGTTGACTTATTGCCTTCTTGTCACTGGTGATCATGACAAATGTTCTTCTAAGTTCTAAGCAGCCCTGCATTAGCCGAGGGTTTTTCCACCGATCGGAGGGGGGAGATATAATCAAATTCGACACGTTTATTGCTTCTAGTGAGCTATTCGCTTTTGGAGTGAAGCACGACGTTAGAGAATCAGGTGCGAGCCTAGGATTTTTTTCCTAAGCGAATCATATCCACACACCAAGGTTGCCACCGGGAGGTCACCGAGCACCGAGTCATGCGAATTTCTCAAGCGGATTGCTCAAGTGGAGTAAGTCTAGGCGTGGTGGGATCTAGAGTGGGCACCGTTGGGCTTCTTCAGAAATTCTACACATCCAACAGCAACTCTGAAGAGCTGGACAAGCTGGTCGTCTACACGAGTGAACGAACTACCATCAGCAAGGACCTGAAACAGGGCCTGCAGAAGCTCCGCAAATCGCTGATTCTAGTCAAGAAGGAGTATGATCTCCTGGTCTCCGATGAGCGGAGTGCGGCTGATGCGTACAGCTTCCTGAATTTGAGCAAAATTGAAAGCAGCCCGCAAGCGCGAACGGAGCGATGCGCTGGTCTTCAAAACTGAGGTGGATACGTACGCCGAGGCAAAATTCGTCTCTAACCGCTAGGCGCGGATATAAAATGCATTCGGCGCACCAGGACTGGCGAGATGATGCTAGTGCTAAAGAAAGAGGCGGCCAAGAAAGGCACCTCCTACAAGGCTCGGGAGGTATTGGGCGAAAAAGTACCGATGAGAGCCAAAACGGTGGAGGCGATTCTCCAGTATAAAAGCCTGGACGAGATCATCGACGCAGAGGAGCTCGCGGCCGCACCAAGTGCATCGATCTGCCTGCGAAAGGGTTCCGCAGGTAGATAGATCACCATGATCAAGCTCCCCGTACCGGAGGTCACGCTGTACAACATTTAGAAGGTGATACCTTCCGGAAATCTGACAGTTTTTTGATGACGTAATTCAAATCGTTCAGAGGCGATCTAGTACTCCCCACGGCATAAATATCACAAGGCAGGCTAGTAACCTATGTAAACATACATTTTGGATGTAAACATATGACGTCTTTCTAATCGTTCTTCACATGATCAAATTGATGTGGAGTACTAGATCGCCTCTGAACGATTTAAATTACGTTATCAAAAAACTGTCAGTTTTCCGGAAGATACAGTCATGACTCGCTGGTTGGGGGCTTAATAGTTGGGTGGCTTTTTAGTTGGGGCTCCGTTAGTTGAGCGGTCAGCCAACTAAAAAGTACCTGGATGTCATAATTCAATGTCAAACTGAAAATGACAACCAATCTGTATTTCCGAGGGGCGAGCTAATGAGTTTTTGGTTTCGTAAAACTTTACTGATAATCGAGAAGAATTTCTATTTCATATTTATTAAAAAAAAAAAAACAATATGTACAATTACTTCGAAACAAATGCAAAACATCGGCAATCTTTATTTTGTCGATCAGTGAAAGCGTTTTGTGGTTGCATTTTGGTCCGGGTGGTTTCATAAACATCTATATTTTCACTTCACCGACTAAAACCGGGGGAAAATAATTATTTCTCGCATTGGCCATATATGTATCTTGCAAAACGTATCAGTTTTACTCTAAATGTAAAACAAATTGAAAAATTTTACTTTTTGCTTCCAACCTAAACATGATTTAACAAAAACAATGCGCACGCCCCTTGTGCTGCTGTCACTTCACCCAACTAGCGAATCGAATTCGTTGGTTGGGTGGAGGTTGTGGCTCAACGAGCGGGTTCCGACTGTATCACCTTCTAAATGTTGTACACCGTGGTACTCCCCATCAATTTGATCATGTGAAGAACGATTAGAATGACGTCACATGTTTACATCCAAAATCTATGTTTACATAGGTTACTAGCCTGCCTTGTGATATTTATGCCGTGCCGGAGGTGAGCAAGGCGACTGCAGTCGGCAAGATCAAAGTAGACTGGTCAGTGAGCCCGCACAGCATGTACGCGCCGCCAGAGCCAGAGGTGTGTTTCAAGTGCTTCGAGCAAAAACACAAATCGTGGGTATGTAAAGGTCCCTATAGGAGCAAAATTTGCAGGAAGTTCGGAGTGGAAGGCCACATCGCATCGTCAGGGAGTGCAACTCCGACCCAAAATGTCTGATTTTCACGGTGATCAAGGGTCACATGACGAGTTGGCCTAAATGTTCAGGCACGCGAGGAGGTCGAACCAAACGGCAATAAAGCAGGTTACACAGCTAAACCTAAACCACTGGGAAGCCGCACAACAGTTATTGTTGCAGTCAGCCTCGTAGTCAAGTTAAGAAATCGTTCTACGATCGGATCCATACCGCATTCCTCCCGATAATGGGAAATGGTTACGTTACCGGATAAGGCCAAGTTAGAGGCGATATGCACAACCGGTCGTTTTCCGGTCCACGTCGCATGAGGGCTCCGAAATAGCGAAGATCAACGGGCTAAAAATCTCGTTAATACAGATAAAAAAAAACGGGGTGGACTATTGCAGTTGTTATGCTTCTCCCAGGTGGCCGCTAGACCAGTTCTCGTCTGTGCTGGATAAGCTATCAAGCGCATTAGTGGAATTAAGTCCTGTAGTCATCGGTGGAGACTTCAACGCCTGGGCGATTGAATAAGGACGCCGCTTGGCTAACGCGAGAGGCTGGGCTCTACTCAAAGCTATGGCTAGATTGAACGTGGATGTCACGAACGAAGGCGACAAAAAACCTATACAGTAGGAATGCTGCAGAGTCTATAATTGGTATGACCTTCTGGAGCCCAGGTCTAAACCCTAGCTCGGAGTGGAGGGTCGACAATGGACACACACATAGTGACCATCTGGCAATTCGATACAGGGTGGAAAACGACCACTGCCGAAGGACATCGACCGGCATCGGGGATGGCAGACCTCACACTTCGAAAAGTCGGCATTTGTGGAGCGATTGCTAACGGAGGGTAACCGACGATCTATCCAGCGATTTTCTAGTCAGAACTCTAAGCCGTACATGTGACACCAGATGGCCAAGGTGATCCCTACCCAGAAATTGACGCAAACCGGTATACTGGTGGTGTCCAGAAATCGCAGAACTTCACGCATCCTGCCTAAGAGCTAGAAGGAGGATGCAAAGAGCTCGTACCGTTGGCAGTGGGCGAAGAGTGCTTCGAGCAACGCGGTACAATT
Source organism: Aedes albopictus (assembly GCF_035046485.1). Lineage (NCBI taxonomy): Eukaryota > Metazoa > Arthropoda > Insecta > Diptera > Culicidae > Aedes > Aedes albopictus. The sequence goes on from NC_085136.1 coordinate 193,839,504, forward strand.
TCAACCATCTGCAGCACATTTTAGAAGCTGATTCTGAGAATATGGTATATTAAAAACTTAAGCGGTAAGATCAGTTCTACAAGTCACGGAAAACCGCTCTTTTTCGAATATTCAAAGTAAATGTCACGGACTACCTTCGAAAAATGCCAATTGATATTAAGGACAGACTTGTTAGAACCCCAAAATGGCCGCCACAATGGCCCGCTTTGGTACCAACTCACGATTTTGAGCGCACAAATCTTTTCGTAAACAAAACCAGCGCATCTGATCTTCTAATTTTAAGCTTATTACAAGTGAGCAAGAACAGAATAATAAAATGCACTGTTGTTTGAAGCTTGCTTCTTGCGATTTGTGCGTCTAAAGTTCTAAAAGTTCTAAAGTTTGTCCTTAACACTCTAATACCCAATCCCGCCTTTAGACGTGGTATAGTTTGAGCATTTTTGTTATTTTTTGTTTCGTGGAAAATCATTTTTTTTATTTTTGGCTGATATTCAGGACTGTTCTGTATATCTCAAAATGGGTTTTGGTGTATTTTAAAGCGTATTTACATTTTTTTTAAATCATTGAAAAATTGATGTTTTAGTCACCTTTTGGATGTCATTGTTTATTTTGTATTTAATCGCTACAATTAACATATATTAATTTTTTTCCAAATCATTCTATCCTTGTTTAAGGACAGACTTGTTAGAATCCCAATATGGCCCAATATATATATCAGCGCATCTGATCTTCTTATTTTAAGCTAATTACAAGTGAGCAAGAACAGAATAATAAAATGCACTGTTGTTTGAAGCTTGCTTCTTGAGATTTGTGCGTCTGAAGTTCTGATGCACTATTGAAGCGGGATTTCAAGACGTTTGTCCTTAATAGTTTAAGGGAATCGAATACACTCTAAAATTATTTTCCTTAAAATTACACGGAAAATAAAATTTTCTGTGAAAAAAAAATTTAAAATAATAATATTTCAACAATAATCATAAAATCTCAAAATGTTTTCATCTCAAAAAATCAGTTCCCCAAATTGGCTTCCAGGAAAAATATAAAAGTGTGGGTATGTTCAAAAATAAAAATTAGAAAAATCAAAAACTGAAATTCACGAAATCGAGAATTAAAAAGGATTATCTTCCAAAACATGTTTAAATCGATTTTAGATGACGAAAAATGATATTTAGATAAAAAAAATGGGTATTAGAGGGTTAGTTATGATATATCGAGATGTCATTTCCAGCACTGTAATTGACATTAGACGGGTTGCCAGAACATCGTCGATGTTGAAATGGCAGAGAGATTGGAATTCCTCCAGCAAGGGTAGGTGAACCTACAGGCTCATACCGAGTGTGTCCAAGTGTACGAGTTGAGTTTTCACTGGACACAATTTCTGTCTGGGTTCTTTAGGTGGTATCTACACGGATTCGGACATGCAGGCTCCCCGGATGTCCGGAGTGTGCAGACTGCGACGAGCTCGCGGAGCATGTGCTCTTTGAATGCCCACGCACGTTTCGTGGAGCAATGGTCGAGTATGCAGAAGTTATACGGTAGAGATCACTCCTGACAACATTGTTGAAATTTGTTCGTGATATGGTCAAATCAATTGATATACAGTGCTGGTTGTAAAGAGACATCATTCGATTTAAAGGACTAAATTTAGCATAATCTCTGCGATGATTGTTTAAAACAAATAGACTTCTATTTCTCAATTGTCTAGTTGGAGCATAACAATTTATACACGATAGTAGGTTTGCCGAGTCAATGCGTTGCGACACAATATCATTTATAAATGAGACCATAGCAAATTCGCGGCGCTCCTTCAAAGTCTGAATATCTATAAGCAAGCATCGAGTCTTATATGAAGGCAATGGAAATGTGGTCCAGCTTAGCTTGCGTAAAGTATACAAGAGAAAATGCTTTAGGGTGTGTACGGGGGAGAAAAAGTGGGCTCCGTTACTTAGTGGGGTTCAAAGGCGTTCCAGGGGTGTTTAAGGGAGTTTCAAGGGGTACCAGGAGCGTTAAAAAAGTTTTCAAGAGGTCACAGGGGCGCTCCAGGGGGTTGTAAAGGGATTCCATGGGTGTTTCATTGATGTTCCAGTTGTAGAGTTGCAGGTGAGTTTCATGGGGTTTAGGCCCTAAACTTTAGGGAGTCCCAGAGTAATTCTAGTGATGCTGCAGGGGGTTTAAAGGGTGCTTAATGATGTGTCTTAGGGATCCCGAGAGACCCTGGGGCATTCCAAGGTGTTTGAGGGATGTTCAATGTAGTTTCAGGTGGTTTCAAGGGTATTCCAGGGGTGTTCCAAGGAGCTTTGGGGGATTTTAGGGTGTCCCAGAGGCGTTCCATGGGGTCAAAATGGAATTCAGAGGCGTTCTAGGGGTGTTTCAAAAAGTTTCAAGTATTGCAGGAGCGTTTCAGGGGACTCCAGTGGGTTCCAAGGAATTTTTAGAGTTTATTAGGCGTTGCATGGTGTTTCAGAGGCATTTTAAAAGTGTTCCAAGGGATCTCAAAGGATTTCAAGGGCGTCTCTGATATCACCTGAAATTTTTAAATGCCTCTCAAATCCCTCTGAAATTCTCTGAAACTTTTTTGAAAGTCCGCTAAATCCCTCTGAATTATCAGGAAACCTCTCCGCAACCTTCCGAGAGCCCCAGAAATGCCTTACAATGCTTTGAAACATTTTTGAAACATCCCTGAAACCCTGAAATTTTATCTAGCGTCGGCAAGATGAAGGTATGTATTTTCCTCATTTTCCGGATTCTTAGTTTTTATCTGAATTTTTTGGATGCTTTTATTTAACCTCCAAATTTTTCAGAATGGAAGCGACCCCCCAAATACTGACCATTCTAATTGTTCGAGAGGATCTGGGAATCTTGAACCTGGCAATGCTGTGATAAGAGAACTCGCTCGTTCTTGGCGTGAAAAAAGGAAACCATTATTGGAATCATTTGAAAATGTGACACTATTGGGAGATATGTAGTTGATGTCCATGACATGCAGAGTTGTCCAACCAAAACAGAGCAGCCAGCTGTCAAATTCGTTTTTAATATGGAGGATATAGCAATTTGATATATTGGACTACCTTCCTTCTACTTACCTTGGGTGGCACCGTGTATAACAAATCCTGACCGTAGTCTCCTCCTTTTTTTAAACTAACCAATTAAGAAACCCAACTATATCATAATAGAATCGAATTTTAATTTCCATCTTCCAAGTTGCTTTTTATTTGTGGTGTTTGCCAGTAACATGCGAAATTCAAGAAACCTGACGAATACGAAGTTTAAAACGAACATAATACGCATATCATGGAGGGCGCTATTCATTCTTCTAATTTTGTCATAATTACCATTCAGGCTGTGTGGTACACATGTAGGTACGGACCATTGCCCCAACATGAGCCATACGAGCGCAAATCCCTTGCCATTGTTGGTTCAAAGACTGGACGAGCACTCTTCAGCGCAGGATAATTGTTCCTTTAATTTCGTACAAACGAGCTCCACTTTGTAGATCTACAAACGACGACGACGGCGAATAAGCGCCCCGTAAAGCGTTTCCACCCATGTTACGAACCCATGTAAGGTGTGTGCTCTTTGCTTTGGTGGCCCGGTACCTACCACATACTAAAATGGGTTTCTATTCTAGTTCTATGCGAGTGTGTGCCCTGAGTGGGCGGGAATTCTCCGTCAGACCAAGCCGGAAATGGCAATTCAACCGAACCGCACAACGCAAGAAGCACCCACTCGTTGCGCGCATTGTGCCTCTCCATTCAAAACTCGGAATCATTTGGCTTTTTGCTTTGAGTGTTGGCGAAAGTGTACCTACTGAGTGAAAACGGCAGAGAAAAAAAAAAACCATGCCGGAAAGTAAAATTTATGGATGCTGACGTGCAGCGAATAGGAAACTGTTCATTTTCTGTGTATGTTTGCAGAAAATTTCGTGTAATTAGTGGCAACATCACGATGATGAATTATCCCACTCGCACTTTGCGAGGCCGACAGGAGGTGTTCTTTCCGGAGTACCGTGGCCGCTGAGGGATTCGTGAATTCTCTTTGTGTGTGTTTGTGTGCGTATGATACTGTCAAGTACGGGTGCCGGTGATGACCTTACTTTCCCTCGCGACCACCGACAATAAACGGTAGGGGAGACCATTATTTTTTTTAACTTTCTCTGACAGATATATTTTACGCAAAGAGGTTCGTTTTACTACCATGAGTGTCTTTGTTGTATTGCTGCTGTGTTGCAGGGCTCTAGAATAGCCTTCATTTCCGTATATCCGTGAAACTACGAAGGCATATTATTAAATAAAACACTATGAGTTACCAATAGGGGTAATTATGGCGTTACACTTCTACGTTTTCCGGTTTCGACGCAGCTGAGTGCTAGGTAACAAACGATCAACACGTATTATTATACTAATGGATAAATAAAATATACATATGTAGAGAAGTGATGAATATTTTCATTTCTTTTATGCAATTCAGTACCTTAATTTCTGTTTTATATAAAACTCATTTCGCCGGGGCCCGTGGCGCAATGGCCACACGTTGAATTCATAAGTGGGTGGTCATGGGTTCGATCCCAGCCCCGGCACTTGCACTTTTTCGACAGCTGCTCATCCCCACGAGAGTAGCTGGCATTACCCCTTTTCGAACTCATAATGGACCCTCAATCGGACTGGAAAAGGAACAAGAGCCACATACCAACATCATCGTGCTCAACCTTTTACTATGGCAAAACAGGGTAAAAAGTAAAAGCAGCACATGAACAACCAGTTCGACATAGTAGAATAAGAATAGTATACATTTAGGCGCTCTCAGGCCAACAGGCGAATTTGTCGAGGATGGTGAGGCAAAACATATTAGATACCTTTGGTTGGACGGTGTGAGACGGGCCGATGAGGTCCAAATGGATGTACGCAAATCAATCATCCGGGGCTAAGATTTTGGCTATCGGAGTCTTTTTGTGTCGCTGTATTTTAGATTTCTGGCAAGGAATGCAGTGGGTAATGAACTGTTTGAACGCAGCTTGATGAATCTCTCAGAGACGATACGATTTGTGGCGCGGCATGAGATATGCCACGCAGTTTCTCCACAATTCTCCACCGACAATCGTGTGAAATGAACGGGCGTATGGTTTCTGTAGAGATGTCGCAGTACATCGGTGATTTCGATCGATTGAGTGTGGAATCGGTCTCCTGCAACTCAATTATACGGTCGTAATCGATCGCTTCAGTGGTGGTGATGGTGTTGATATGACTCAGCATGTCGACCACTTTATTCGCTTCACCTGAGACATGACGAATGTCGGTGCAGTACTCACTGATGTAGCTGAGTCTGCGCTGGTGTGCTGGAGTTGCTTTGTCAGGTGGTTGTTGGAGAGCGCTGGTGAGAGACTTATGTCATCTGTATTGAAACAGACATCTCAAGCCTGCAGAATACCACGTAAGTGTTTGAGTTCTTCCTAAATAGCTATCAGTTCGCTATCGCACGTGATAGCCTTTTGTAGACTGTCGCTCAGTTTTCACGAAATGAAAGCAAGTGGTTGAAAGCCATTGTTCGTGACTTGGTGTAGGACGGCTCCAATGCAAATGTATCGTGCTAAGAAACTTTTTGAGCTGCTTAGCGTTTGTTGGCCTCGGAACATCAAGGGTTGGACTTTGCTGCCACCAAGCTTAATTCCGACTGGAGGAACTTCATGGTCCTGGAAATCGACTGTTTTCTGACAGGTCTGGCATTTACGGCATTGATGACGACGCTGTTTTGCCTCAACCGTTCGAACACGATGCGAAGGTGCTCTTTGTACTGCTATACATTGTCTGATGCAATGCATATATCGTTTATCGTAGCGATAAACGGAATCCAGGTTGTTGTGATGACCGTATTCTTCAAGGGTTACGGGAATTTTGCTAAACACACGCTGCAAATCGATATAGGTTAAAATTTTCTTACCGCGCATGATGCTGCACATATCTTGTATGTGTGGTACGGACGGGGTATTGATCGGAAACGGAATTCAGGTTCAGTCTCCTCAGGGTCGCCACTTGCCGTTCGACTTCTGGACGAGGTGCAATGGGCAGGCACTGCTGCTTTTTGAGGTTGACAAGTTCCTTGATTCATTAGGAACTGGAATTCACCTTTCACTTCCTTCAGCTTATCTACAGGATACCCACCGACTAACCGACGTGACAGTGGTGTTTCGATAGTGTCCCCCTCAATTTAATGGTCGACCAGCGAAACGAGCGATCGCTTTTGTCAAATCAGCGCAGGCACGAACGTTTTTCTATATCAACGCACGGGGGTTCGGACCCCAGCTAGCAGATCAACGCGAACCGTTGTAGAGGTTGCGGTAGTGTTCGGCTATTTTTCATCATGGCGTCTGGGAAAACTAACTTGATTTTTTTTGTTCTAGCTGTCACGTCGGTTTGTCGAAGGGACACCAGTGGGGACGATAGCACACAGGTGGGCTGGTGGTGATAATCTGGTGGACGGTACTGGCATTGGTGGGTTGTGCTAAATGCCAAGGACCACACGTATCCATAGTAACCGTAAGCATAAATTGGAACTGGGGTACCGATTGTAACGAAAAGTTTCTCAGATGCTGTTGGCTTGAGTCGTCCCAGCCAACACGAAGTCGTATATGATGTAGAATATATTCTATAGGATGCTAAAATGGAGGCCATATGCGTGCATGCTCCCATTTAACCGCGTGTAAAGTGTACGTATATCGCCTTCACTTTAGCATCCTATTCAACAGCATATGCGATAGTGTGTTGGCTGGGGTTTCATTGGAGTGGTTGGTACAATAGAGATGTCAGCGCTGGAGTCGATATTTTAAGGTCGTGTATGTGAATGCACTGGATGTCCGTGGTTTGGTTCAGGCTGCTGCTGGTGTTTTAGTCCGTTGTACGTTTACTAGGTGCTGGGGCATCGACGACAGTGGTATTTAAAGCAAATTCTCTCTCGGGCGAGATTCCCATCGAAAAAAAAAAATGTACCTAATGTTGGGGTAATCACTTCTGTTCGTCTCGCAGTTCCAAGCTTGGGCACCGAAACCAACAGATTCAACGTTGCAGCGACTTGATTTGCTTCACGCTGGGGTCTCTTCTCGCCAGCTCGACAAACAATGGCGTGGATGGCTACAGAGCCAGTCGCGTCCACAGAAGCTACCTGACAAGGCTTCATTCAGGCGTTTCGATAGTGCTTCGATGCGTTGTTCGAGGGACGCTGTCAATGGGATTTCGAGCTTCTGAACGGCTGTAATATACTCAAAGGGTGCTTCCAAAATTTTGTTCGCCACCTTCGCTTGGTCGTCGAGCGTTGCAGTTAGCATGGCGGAAATGATTGGTCGATATGTGTTAGGGATGGCTCACAACCAGAGGCTAGATAATACGTTGTCTATACTCCGCCTAGGCAGCGCATCTCGGACAGGAGGACGCTTGGTTTTGGTCCCCTGGGGACATATAAACAGGCTGGTCATTCACTGCGTTTCCAACGGCTGGAAATGCGTCATCACATCTTGAGAAGGTGTCCGACGCATTGCAGTCAATGATTACTGTGTGCAAAAATTTCGCGCACGAACCGAGGGCATCGATTTCGACATTTAACCTGCACATACCGTTCCTTATGGAATTTACACTAAATACCGCCTTAAGATGCATTAACCAGATTTCCATGTCGTTCGAATCGAAATTCGGTAAACTGTTCTTTGGAGTCGACATTCTTGCTTGTGGCTGCATAAAGTTCTTCGGTCGTCTTTTCAATGTTCTACACGTGAGTGATATCGGCACTGTAATTTAGATAGCTCGCGGTATTGAAACGAGATTTTAACGATCGTGGGTCGATCACTTTTGAACAAATCGCCGATCTAATGATTTCGCGACAACGGGGTCACCAGTTAGTACCGATAGTTCAGTTAAGTTTCAAGTTTTTTTTTTCGGATATATGTAATCATTGTTACTGAATATCCAGTAAAATAGTATGAAATACCGATGCCGGTATCACAAACTACTGAGAAGTTCTGCTTTTGCCAGTTTATTCGGTATTAAAAATCAACTCTGTAATTTTAAGTACCGAACAAGCAGTAAAAAATATATTTTTCCGGGCTCTCGTCATAATCGTTACCGAGCTCTCAGTTACCGGCAGGCTGTTCATGACGGTGACTCACAATACGATGCCATTTTCAGAAACTTTGTCGCTGGTTGTGGTTGTTAGCTAATCACGCAGCAGAAACAGTTTAAATTTATTGAAAAGTTCGGGTTTTCTGTTTTAAATCAAGCGTGAAATGTAGGTAATTTTACAGACGCTATCGGATATGGACAACAACGCCGAGGAATTGTTTTGTAAGTAATTAAAACATTTTTCTCATACACATTTTAGAAATTCTGCAACTCGGGAGTTGACTCAATTGTTTGTTTTATCTGCCGTCGTCCCGTTCCGGGTTACCTGGACGGATTAAAGAGTGGCACATCCAGAGAGAAGGATTTTTTCGACGGGGCATCTATTATGTAAAAAGTGAGACAGTAAAACTGAGTGTATGGCTGGAAGTATCGAACAAGTGCGAATCCGTGTAAATATTGTAATTTTTGGTCTAAAAACATGCCAAAACCGACCGAAAAATATTCAAAAATAAGTGTCAAGTGTCGCCACAGTGAAATTTCCCAGGAAAAAGTGAAATCTGCGCGGGAATGCTCAGCGGCGGTGAGTGGTAGCAGTTTTATCGATTCTTCGGACGGCTCAGTTTTTCGTGAATTGTTTCAAATGTTGGGTAACGCGTCCGTCGTCAATCGCGTCCTTTTCCCGTTTCTAGCTGTTGAGTTCTTCAGAGGTCAAGAACACGATGATGCTTTGTGTACCAAATAGAAGATATTGCATATAAGGTGAAGGTGATAGTTTTGTATTGTGTTCAGAGTGAAACGGTTGATAGTGCTGCACCGACCGTAAGGCCTTTCGTGCCTTCATGCGTGTTTGAATGCTGCAGCTAACAGTTCGGTCATCGGTGATTCACGAGTGGTTCCAGAATCAGACTATGTATGTGGCCTCATACTTTGTGAGGGATGAAGCGGCGTAATGTTCCAATGATAACAGACTGCGTGCGCGACGGAAATGAGACGAGGAGCAAGGCTGACTGCGCAGGAATGAAGTTCCTCCTAACACCAGAGAACAGCAGTTTCCAGATAAATCGGTGAGACCGTTTCAAACTACATTTCCTTTGTATTTCAAGAAGACATTTATAAACTTCGAAAACTATCTTTTAGCTACGCAACGATTCCCTTGCACCCAGTTTGTTTCATTTCAGAGAGCGTGTAAAGGCGATTAAGCCTAGGGCCAGGACACAGACCAAATACCTGTGTTCCATCCCAGGAAGCGAAGGACCAAGGGGTGACATTAACCTTCTTAGCATCGTCACCCACATTGATTTTCACGTTTTGCTTTGTAAAAAGCTGAGCGGTTGGTACGAGATGTCCCAACTGTAGCATCTGCGCTTCACATGTCCCGCATAGCAACCATATTTTCTAGAAGGACCGCACCAGTGGTACCTACCGCGAAAGTCTATCCGTTCCCATAACATCGATCTGCTTAGGCAACAAATGCAATGTTCGCATATGCAGAACGATGACCACCAGCCGTTTCGGTAAATCTGACACAACAAGAAATGTGTCGTACTCATATTTCATTTTCCCATGCCAAAAGCATAAAGTTATCACCAAGCGCCTTTAGCCTTGAACCTGCCTTCTCCATATCGTAACTCTCTCTGGATCTTCTCTCTCTGTCCTTCGAATATCGATCGTCATCGATCGTTTACACAAATACAAGCAAATGACATCCAGCTACCTCCAGTAGGCTACATGTAACTAAAAATTGAGAAATGCAATTATTCTGATTTCTACCATCAGCTAGAGAAGTGATAAATCAATATCACATCCAGAGCTAAAATTAAGAAGTTCCCGTCACAACTCAATGGCTTTATTGTGAATCCAACAACGCTGCACAGTAGGCCTGGCCGTTCTAATGCTTGTAATGCATTTTCGATGTACTGCAAACATTAATAATGACAAGAAAAATGGTAGAATTAGTCGATTCTATCATTTTCCAGGATTCTTCCAATGAATGGCTGTGTATGTGAATACTAGACTAGACTAGACTAGATACTTCCTTCTATGATTGTACTTTTCCCGTGTGTAACATGAGGTATATTCATTCGTCGTTCTTGGAACGGCACATAAGAGAAAAACATCCATCAGATGTCACAAACGTTCCGAACGAATATCGTATCCAGGAGCTCTTTGAAACCGTTTTAAATGAGGAAACTCCCGCAGGAAGATGAAGCCACTTTGACATACGCAGAGCTAAAACGAACTGCATCGTTAAGCATATGCCGATTAACATCTGATGTTGGATTGCCTCAATCAAAAATTTTCGAAGCTGTACATCTTTGATAATCTCATTTTGCAACTTTCAGAATTTTATGAACGAAAAGTGATGTCGTTTTTGAAAACGCATGATGTCGATTCTGCAGCGAAACCGACTAGGTTGTTTCTAGAAACGTTCAAAAACGTAAATTTATTTGAATATGTTAAGACATTTTCAAAACAGAAGGCATTTTTAAAAAGCTTGGCCACCGATATGCCAGAACCTCAGGAAAGTGCGTAGGGGGATTAGGGGCATAATGGACACCCTAAGCAAATGTGTACGTTAGGCCTGTATAACAGACAAAACTTAACATATTATCAGTTGGCTTACAAATTTAACTTGTTTCCTAGGCATTGCAATCATTTACAGCAGGTTGAATGTCATTATTGTGAAGAAATAATAAATTGAAAACCGTGTGTTTTTTGGGACTGGCAGGAAAGGCACGGGGCGAAATGGACACCCATCGGGGCATAATGGACACCCCTGCATATGCTGTTTTTCTTTGATAACATCGACCAGTTAAGTAATTTGCCTACGGAGATCAATACCACAGATATAATACTCCATCTTAGACGAGCTTACATAACATCAAAGTAAATTAAATAAATTTTATTCTAAAATAATCGGATGGTTTTTTTTCCCAAACTCTCTAAAACGCCTAACAGTATGCAATGCGCGTACATCCATTTATAATTGCCAGTGTTCATTTCGCCCCAAATAGACTACAACATTAAAATTGCTATTTTGAGTAAATTCTGATCAAACATATAATACTTCTTGCATTGTTTAATCTGCGTATATATGTAAATAAGCTAACAGTTCACTTGTTTTTATGGTAGACTCACTCAAACACTCGTAATACCTTATTTGCTGCTGCTTCGAAATTATAAGAAATCCATCGTGTGAAAAACATACTTCAATTTCAATGATATTTTGGTTATTGTGAAGGTATATAAATGGTACTTTTGAAAACTAGAAGCATGACTTGTTCCTTTACACTTACGCATTGAAAGTTTAACATGAAAGTCAACAGTTTCGGCAAAAACAGGGGTGTCCATTTCGCCCCGGGTGTCCATTATGTCCCTAATCCCCCTAGGTGTTCGCTACGCCGTACGTCACAACATGTCTGGAGTTCCCAAGCAAAAAAAAAGGTCAATGAAACTTTTCAGTACGTGCCAATTGTCGAGACGCTCAAACTGATTTTTCGGAACTCCTCTAATCGCGAATTACTACAACGGGAGCTTCAAATAGACCATACAACAGGTCTGAGGGAATGCAGGTCTTTCTGAATAAGGAGTTCTTTCAACAATATCCTAACACGATCCGACTATCGCTGTACCAGGATGACGTTGAACTGGGAAACGCACTAAGCTCCCGAGCAGGCAAAAATAAAATGTGCAATTTACTACTCATTTAAAATTAAAAACTTTCCTGAAAAATTCAACAGCGCTTCTCGTTCCATCTTCCCAATTTTTTTTTTTTGCATTATCGAAAACTGTGAAGAAAATTGGATACAACCATTTGATGGAACCACTGATATCCGATTTGAAAAGATTTGATAAAGGAGTCATCGTATACTACGGAAACGGAACAGAAAGATTTGAAATCAGAGCGGTCGTTACCATGTTCTACGGCGATAGTCTCGCAGTACATGACGTTTTTTTCCTGCTCTGCCTAAGCGCAAGATTTTTCTGTATCCATGACCAAAATTTCACGAAGAACCACTGCGTAAATTTCCTATCAGAACCCTCGAGTGGTATAAGGAAAACTTGGAGGCTGTTCAATGTGGTAATTCAATTCCTACGCAATGCGGACTAAAAGCAGGGGGTTGTATACTGAACCAACTTGAAAATTACCACATTACCGAGAATTGGTCTTTGGATGCTATGCACGATTTGGCGGAAGGGGTTATCCCTCTAACTGTATTGTTGGTGCTTAGTCGCTACTCCAAACAACTGGGATTCACAAAGGGATTCATTATTTAACGCATAAGAACATTTTCTTACGGATTTGTCGATCGCAAAAACCGTCCAATGTCTAATATTTCGACGAAGATGCTTTCTCATCCTGCTTCACATAGACTAAGACAAAAGAGCATATAAAGTACCAGAAGATTGCAATTATATGATTATGATTGGACACTTGATAAACATCACGAGGATACTGTTCTCTCCAGTCGTGTCGGAAAACATGCTGGCTTGGTTGGACGAGCATTTGCGACTGTTAGACGATTTCTTCTACACCAACTTTAAAAGACGTATCAATAAAAGTCATCACATGCAGATTTACTCAGAATGTATCCAACGCAATGGCAAACAGAGAAATTGCCATCTTATGAAAGATAGACATTAGTAAATAAATAAAAAGACTAGTCACAGTTTACGAATAAATTTACTAAAATGCCAACCACTGCAGTGCACTGATAACAGCAAATCGATTGAATAATCCCCTCGAATCAAAACGTGACTGTAAACAGCAGCTATTCCAACCGATGGACGATCTGGCCTATCACCTTGTCAGTCACCACATGTCAACCAAACGAATTGGATCGTAACACCTAGCTTATCTAGGTCCACAGGTTCATCCGAATCTAAACCAGCACATCTCTTTTTGCAATCACCTAAACCAAGACCAAACAACACTATAAGGCCTACTCTGAGATCCCGGATACGAATACCGCGAGTTTTGAATATATTTTTTTTTAAATACCAAAGGTAAGAAAGTGTTCCGTAAAAATTGCATCAAATCTTGTTTCTTCTCCGAAGGGACAACCACCAGCAGCCACTTGCCACAATTTGATTTACTTTAAAATAAGTTTATGCGTTGTGAGTATTTTTCCCATTTGGTGTCGCCATGCTCGGGGACCTGTTTGAAGCTCCTTTTTCGCCAAGCCGAAATATCTTCCCCGACCATATGTTTGGTCTGTAATGTGTGTATATACATACATAACATAGCTACTGGAGGAACAACAAGTTCACTCTATCATTCGCTTTGAAAAATGTTTTGCCACGTGACGCTTTTCTGGAGCGTGAAACGCGTTTTTCTCAGATTTGTGAATTGTGTATTCCCTACACAACTTCCCAAACGTGCGCTCGGGTGGCACTGTGCTTCAGTATGGGACTGCCTCCTGATGTATACACAGGTTCGTGTCACTATGGAAATTCCCAGTGCATATGTTTGGTATCACGTCGCTGAACACGATGAAGGTTTAACACAGTAATCTAACCTCTAGATGAAAAGATTCCCTTGGTTGCTCTTGTTTAAATCGCTTCTCACATTGTTTTGGGGTAATTTAATGCCTTGAAATTGCTTCTTACGCTAAGGATATTGGATAGAAAAAAAAAGAATAACATTGAGTGAACATTGATTAAGTAATGAGTAATTATTTAATTTCAAATAGCTGCCCAAAATTCAGAAACTTCAAACAATAATAAACCTATCGCAGCGACACACAATGCGGAAACCACGGAATTAGGCATCTTTCAAAAGAAATAGACAAAACCAAGAGCAATTTCTCTTCTACACCCGAAAACCATTCGCACTCCATGGCTTTGTGTAGCACTTCACGATTACCCCGGACCCTGAGGGCACACACGACAGCCCAGGAAAGCCCTACTTTGCGTCGCTGTCGCATCAAGCCTGGAACAACAATGTATCACTTTCCGAGATTGCTTTTTTGCTTCGTATTGTAGTCGACGTCGTCGTCGTCGTCGTCTTCGCCATCCTCGTCGTCATCCAGAACCATTCTCGACACTTCAGGGTGTCACCGACGACTGACGACCGACGACCCCTTTCACTGGTCGTGTGATCCGACAATCCAAATCCTACTCGCCGCGCGGAAGGCATCCGGAATGATGATATTATAATTTCAGCCCGGTCTGTCTTCCTTCCATATACCTACGCTTGAAGTTTTCCACATAGGGGTAAATGAACCAGTTTGGCCATTCGAGTAGTGACGTATTTTGGCCTTGGAAATTATATTACCTTTTTCAAACATATTATCTCTACAAAATCTTGGGAAATTTTCATTGGAATTGATAATTTAAGTAAAATTCCCAAGGTGGGCCAAAATACGTCTACTACCTTATGATCTTGCACCGTTGGTCTAATGGGCCGGCGTAATATGGGAAACTATTTTATACTAGACTGGTACAAATATGTTTTTGAAATTTCGTTTTCTTAGGATTTCAGCATACCAATTTTGTAGTGGCTTATTTCCGACTCCCCTAACGGATTTCTGGTGACAGTGCCTTAAAGCTAGGCCGTGGCATTGCAGATCTCTTATGTAACTGTATTTAGCGACTGTTCGAGCCCGTATAAAGTTGATCATCAATATTACCTTCTTTTCTCGATCAGCCTAGATAGCTGTGGAGTGTCGGTAGCGGTTGTCTCAACTGGCTAAGTATAACACTACGGACTGCCTGATTCAATGGTAAGAGTCCACTAAACAGGTGACCCCTAATTCATGGTGTGATGCGGCTTTATGCTTACCATTCCTAGGAATGAATGACTAGGGGGGTCTAATAAAAACCTAACTGCAAACGGAGCCTGTGTAGTACCAGGGCGCCCTCCACAGTATTACGCCCTTACTGGACTAGAGACAATCAGCTGCCCTTCTTCAGTATCACTTGAGGCTAAATAAGGGCGGGATTATGAAGATGTTGTTAATTAGTTTTCGTATTATGCAATTTACACAGTGTATTCTGCATAGAAAAAAATATGTAATTAAAATTCAGCGAGAAATCATGCACATAAAGGGAATGCTTGAGTGAGTGCACTTTTACATGAGATATAATGTGAAATTACATTACCATCGTGTAAATTTCCGCCAACCATCGCGTAAACCATCATGGAATCCAACCGATTACGTGACTATTAGCGGAAATTTACACGATTGTAACGTAATTTTACATGATATCACATGTAAATATGTTCTAACTCTAGCATTCCCTTTATGTGTATGATTTCTCGCTGAATTTTACATGATTATTTTTTTCTGCGTGTGTATCCTAGCCTTTGGCGTTTTCCAATCGATACCGATCTGGTTTTCTTGCTGCTGTTCTTTGTTGTGCTGTTGTTGCGAAGAGTTTAATCTTGCCTAGTTCGGGTAGTAGTGGCTACGGTTAGGATAGCTCAGATCAATCTTCAGCATAAAAGAACAGCAACAATCAATCTTTGCAGACTTACGCAAAATGGTACAGCCCAAGTGGCCTTGGTCTTCCATAAGGGGATTTTCTATTTAGGAAACCTTGTGAACCCGGTGTTTGCTACTTTCAGTAAACATGAAATGGTAAACTCGCGTGTCATGCTTCGAGCCTGTGTGCTTGTCAACAACACAATAGTTGCTACACTCATCTCTGAACTAACCACCAGAGATGTATGTGCTATCACAATTGATGTATCTGTTGAAAACATCAGCAGGAAATACGGCTATTGTTCGGTTTATTTATCGCATGACGAACCATCACCGACGAACCGACATGACAGCTAGAACAAATAAATTCAAATTTGTTGTCCGCGACGCCATGATGAAAAATAGCCGAACACTATCGCCACCTCTATAACGGCTCGCGATGATTTGATAGCTCGAAACCGAACCCCCGTGTGTCCATATAGGAAATGGTTCGCGTCTGCGCTGATTTGACAGAAGCGATTGCTCGCTTCGGTGGTCGACCGTTAAATTTGGGGGAACACTTTTAAATCACTACTGTCACGTCGGTTCGTCGGTGGAACCATCCCCTACGGATGCTTTCAAGCAAGTCATCGCATACTGTACGTCAAAAGGCCTTCCGCTAATTGTAGGCAGTGATGCTTATGCTCACCATATCATCTGGGGTAGCTCAGATATTAACTTGAAAGGCTCCAGTTTGATGGAGTACTTAAGTAGTACAGATCTTGCATTACTTAACATAGGCAACCGCCCAACCTTCATGGTATATGCTAGAGAGAAAGTGTTAGACATAACACTTTGCTCTAGTAGAATAAGTCACGAGCTGACCAATTGGCATGTGTCAGATGAAGAATCTTTATCTGATCATCGCTACATCTTTTTTGAACATTTAAATGTTACTTCGCAAACATTGCGTTTCAGGAATCCCCGGTCAACAAACTACTCACCATAAATTGACACTCCAAGTGATTTAGATGATGCCATTGATACTACAAAGACCTTCATCATGGAAGCTTTTGAAGAAGCATGCCCTCTACGGTCTGTGAAGATCACAAGAGAAACCCCTTGGTGAAACTCTGATTTGGCGAAACTTGAGAAACAATGTAGAAAGAGTTGGAACAGACAAGCCCGTGCACAAGGGGGGGGGGGTTTTAGGTGTTAAACCCCTCCCATTACCGACACTTCATACACTAGGCGCCCCTCCGCCTTTTGCCAAAATTGGCAAAAACCCCTCCCTTGGCGCCACTTCTGTGCACGGGCCTGGGAACAGACGACGTTCGACTGGTTCGGAGGCTTTCAGGTCGACTCGCAAGGCCTACAGGGAAGCTCTCCGGCCTGCTGAACGATTGAACATTCGTACAAATGTTTCCAGTTTGAGTCAAGTCAGTCGGTTAA
Source organism: Aedes albopictus (assembly GCF_035046485.1). Lineage (NCBI taxonomy): Eukaryota > Metazoa > Arthropoda > Insecta > Diptera > Culicidae > Aedes > Aedes albopictus. The sequence goes on from NC_085136.1 coordinate 193,856,464, forward strand.
ACAAAATCCTTGCGAAATCTAAGGATTTCCGAGTGAACGAACTTCGTTTGCCAAATGGCGATCTGACTTCCTCTGATGAGGAAGTTCTGGAATGCTAATTCAGCACACACTTCCCTGGCTGTGTGGATATTACATCTTTTAATGAACCTGATGTCTTTTCTTGTAGTTATGATTCCCTGGCCTTGGCTCGGAGTATTGTAACTATAGAATCGATTGAGTGGGCGGGCACTTAATAGCTTTGCTCCTTTCAAATCTCCTGGAGCAGATGGGATTTGTCCTATTCTGCTTCAGAAGGGATTTGATCATTTCAAACATGTTTTGAAACAACTACTTGTTTGAAGTTTTGCTACAGGGTATATTCCCAAATCTTGGCGGAATATTGCTGTGAAGCTCATTCCGAAACTGGATCGTGCGTCGTATGAAGAAGCAAAGAGTTTCAGACCTATCAGTTTGACCTCTTTTCTTCTGAAATGCTTAGAACGCATTGTGGATCATCACTGCCGTATTGTTCATCTGTCCAACGTGCCTCTTCATGTGAACCAACATGCCTACCAATCTAGCAAGTCCACTGTAACTCTTTTACCCAAGGTTGTGTACGATATCGAGAAAGCATTCGCTCAAAAGCAATCCTGCTTGGGTGTTTTCTTAGATATCGAGGGTGCCTTTGTGTTTGTGGATGCCCCAAGGTGGAGTCTTATCAGCACTTTTGTGGAATCTCGTAGCAGATACGCTATTGAGGCAACTCAAAAATAACGGCTTTCCTACTTATGGTTTTGTCGACGACTATCTAACATTGTTAGTCGATATGTGCATCAGCACCCTTTTTGACCTGATGCAAAGTGCCCTTCAGGTAGTTGAGGGTTGGTGTCGCCAATATGGCCTTTCGTTTAATCCGAGTAAAACGTCTATTGTTCTTTTTACGGAAAGACGAAACCGTGATGGCGTTTGACCTTTGCGTCTCTTTGATTCTGAAATCGATGTGACTGAACAGGTAAAGTACGTTGGAGTTATTCTTGATTGCAAGCTCTCCTGGACACCTCACATTGAGTTCAGAATCAAGAAAGCTTGTATGGCCTTCGGGCAATGCTGGTGAACATTTGGTAAAACTTGGGGTCTAAAACCCAAGTACCGTCGTACGGGGTGTCATTGGGCCAAAGCGGGGTGACATTGGGTCACTATTCCTCACGTTTTAAATACTACGACAATGCATATTGTGCGCTAATCTACTAGATTACATAATTCTAAGATACTTTACATCCACCGTCGAACTCTCTGACTTATATTGAATGCGTGGGATCGATGGACCAATGTCACGACGGTATATCAAATGGATCTACACAACTGTTGTTCGGCCAATATTGGCCTATGGATGTCTAGTGTGGTGGCAAAAGGGCGAAATGAGAACGGTCCAATCAAAGTTAGGCCATCTCCAAAAGATTTGCCTAATGGCGATGTCTGGAGCGCTCTCTTCAACTCCCACGGCAGCGCTCGAAGCTCTCTTTGACGTTGCTCCACTACACATTCATCTTAAACAAGAAGCACTTTCTTGCACTTACCGTCTACGGGTACTCGGTCTACTAGTGGAAACTCCTGTGAACCGCACATCAACACACACCTCGTTGTTTCCACTTTTGGTGAATTGGGATAAAATTGTAAGGATAAGTGACCTTACAATTGCTTGTAATTTTCCACATTGACCCGAAAAACTTGAGAAGGCTAAAGCTATGCTGGAAGCTCCTTACAGGTTGTCCACTCATCATCCAATCGCTCTGTTTACTGTATAGTCTCTATTTATCTTCGACCAAACTTTCACACTGTAAACTCTAAAGCTCAAATTATTCCATAGGCCAAACTATCTCGACTACCCCTAGATGCAAGCAAATAGCAAAGGAAAGGTTGCAAGCGAAAACCGTTGACATACATTATAGAGGCTGGCTGCCTGGGTCGTCGGAAAGGAGAACCTCTTAGCTTCAGGAGACCTTCGTCAGATTAGTGGCTGTGATGCGAATCGTTCCTCCTGGTGTTTCAGGCGGCCAAGCAGCTCAAGCGAGAATTCACGACCCGAATCTCGACCGGGGGCTGTCGATGTTGCCCTCTCGCATGCCGTTACATGGCGGAGCACTGATGGAGATGTGATGGAATGTTTGGAACCGTCCTTCTGTATCTGATGGACGAACGTACCATACAGGCATTTCGCCCTCTGGGGACGAACGGACTTGGGATGCGAATTCCATGCTAGCCTAGGCACGTGCTCCGAAAGCAAATGGACTAGAAGATAAATCAAAATCGAATATAAACAGATTATGTGTGAAATTATTTTCCCAGAGAGCGCGCTGTTATTTTTATATTCGCCTGTCGAAATGTTTGCTCATGCGATATCCGGACTTTCCTGTGGGAACGAAGCCACACTTCAGTTCCATCGAGGAGCGATAAATCGAAACTAGAATAAATGTTCGATGATTTGTCCTTCAAATGTATTTTTCTCAGCCGCCCAATTAATTCCACGCAGACAGTAGTGACCGGAAGCATTAGCATCTCTGGTTTGGTCATATAATCGCATTAACCAACATTATCAGCAGAAAGACGGCAAAATTAATAGTCTTTTCCGGAGCGATTACCAGTTCACAGTAGCAGACCGGGGCGAAGGCAACAGAAAACAGAAACACATTACCTCCCATTTTCATTGCGCTCTCTTTTTTCTTGAACTGTAACATTAAAAAGGCAGAGTCGGTTTTGCTGAACGCTGATTATTTCCAGCAAAAGTGTTGACTGTTGCCAACTAGAACTTATATTGAGCTCAGGGCTTTTAATTTTCTGGAATTGACCATTCATTGCCAACCGAGAATAAAACATCCTCAGTCCGGACCAGCTTTCCAAAGGGGATGCAAGTTTCTAGCGAGCACCCCGTAATTGCATAATAAATAACGAGGTGAAATAAATCTGCTCCGGCCACGGTTCCCGCTTCGCAAAGGTCGCAGGACTACTTGGCTCGATGTACGCACTTGGCCAGACCCCGGCCAGAAAGCGGTCTCGATTTTTTAATCTTGATGACTTCTGACCCGAGTTGTGCGCTTGGGTTTCGCATTTCACTTTGCCACGAAAGCGTGTACAGATTCTGACAAATGAGCGATCGATGGCTTGGCGAGGTCTGGCCCGAGCCTAAATGGAGTAGGAAGTAATTAGTGAGCTCAGACATCATCGGTCGGGGCTGGGCCGACCGACGTAATGAGCGAGGGGGCAGCGGTCCTTTGATTGTGTAAGGAGGCTCTTTTTGCGTCAGTTTTTCTCTGTTGCTTTTGCCTCATAGTTTATTTAGCGGCCGCTTGCAGTAGGAGCAAATGAAGCAATTACGCGGGAAGAAAAACATCCCATCCATTAAAAATCGCTTTTAGAGATTTTCTTTGGCCCATTGAAAATGTGTGATACATTGTAATATTGCAGATTGTAAGAAAAATCTTTAAATAGCAAACAAATTACCCCATCATCGATTTATTTATCAGGTGTTTTTCAACTTTCCCTGATTTTCACCGTTCCCGGATCCACGGTTTTCCAGTGTTTTTTCTTTCGATTATACGTTTTCGGCTACCCCAACTCAAGAAGTCTCAAATGTTGTATTATGTAATTGGTCGCATATCTAGGATAAAAGCACTAGTCTTCGCCACAGCTCTAGTATTCGCCTCCTACATACTTACCTTACCGATCAGGCTAAGGCCGGGTGGCCTCTGCTGTACATAGTAGCCGTCTCCATTCCACTCGGTCCATGGCTGTTTGTCTCCAATTCCGCACTCTGTGTAGGGTCCGCAGATCGTCCTCTACTTGGTCGACCCACCTAGCTCGCTGCGCTTCCCGTCTTCTTGACCCACCCACCGTAGCCTCCCGATTTTCGTGGTATGGACGATGGTTGGTTCTCTTAGCAGCTGATGCAGCTCGTGGTTCATTCGCCTTCTCCAAGTCCCGTCTTCCATCTGCACTCCGCCGTAGATGGTACGCAACACCTTCCGTTCGAAAACTCCAAGGGCGCGTTGGTCCTCTGCACGTAGGGTCCATGTTTCGTGCCCATAGAGGACGACCGGTTTAATCAGCGTTTTGTAGATAGTTAACTTCGTGTTACGGCGAACTTTATTCGATCGTAGAGTTTTGCGGAGTCCAAAGTAAGCACGATTTCCTGCCACAATGCGCCTCTGAATTTCTCTGCTGGTGTAATTGTCGGCGGTCACCAGTGAGCCCAAGTACTCGAATTCTTCAACCACCTCGATTTCATCACCGTCGATATAAATTCGGGGTGGCGGGCGCGGTGATTCCTCCCTGGAGCCCTTTGCCGTCATGTGCTTTGTCTTCGACACATTAATGACTACTCCGATTCGCCTGGCTTTACTCTTTAGTCGGATGTACGTTTCCGCCATCGTCTCAAATTTACGAGCAATAATATCAATATCATCAGCAAAACCAAGCAGCTGAACGGACTACGTGAAAATCGTACCACTCGTGTTAATCCCCGCTCTCCGTATTACACCCTCTAACGCAATGTTGAACAGCAAGCACGAAAGACCATCACCTTGCCGTAACCCTCTCGAGAGTGTCCCTGATACTCGAATTACGCACATCACTCGATCCATCGTCGCCTTGATCAATCGTATCAGTTTATCCGGGAATCCGTATTCGTGCATAATCCGCCATAGCTGTTCTCGATCGATTGTATCATACGCCGATTTGAAATCGACGAACAAGTGATGTGTGGGCACGTTGTATTCGCGGCATTTCTGCAACACCTGGCGGATGGCGAACATCTGATCCGTTGTAGCGCGTTCACCCATGAATCCAGGCTGATATTGCCCCACGAACTCTCTTGCAATCGGTGATAGACGGCGGCATAAAATTTGGGAGAGTACCTTGTAGGCAGCGCTCAGTAGTGTGATCTCGCGATAGTTCCCGCAATCCAATTTGTCGCCCTTTTTGTAGATGGCACACACGATACCTTCCATCCATTCCTCCGGTAATACTTCCTCCTCCCAAATCTTGGTAATGACCTAGTGTAGTGCTCTCACCAGTGCTTCTCCACCGCATTTTAGAAGCTCGCATGTTAGTTGATCCGCCCCAGCGGCTTTGTTGTTTTATTTATTTATTTATTTATTTATTTATTTATTTAATACCAGTCTTCATCTGACTATGTCTTAATGAAGTAAAAAAAACCCACTAATAGATGAAACCAAATTACAAAACAAAAGAGGAAAAACAACAATCGTCAAAATTAAAACTAAACATGAAACTTAAAGCTGATGGTTCACTTGGTTTAGGTTTCGAAAGTGCATTGTGAAGCGTTGCTGCATGGAAGTCAAGGAAACATTGAAATCGAACAGATGAGCAACTTCGTTGAAAGTAGACGACATGAACCGTATAGAATCGTGTTGTCCGTATCGACTGTTTCGCCGATCCAGCCGCAAAATGTCCCGTCTTCGAAGCGATCTTGCAGGAGCGTACAAATTAATTTGTGATAGGAGTGCCGATGAGTCGATGCTACCCTTCAGGATCTTTGCAATATACATAGCCTGTGCGGTATGGCGTCTCGTTTCTAAAGTGTCAATCCCTAGAAGCTGGCAGCGGTCGACATAGGGAGTCAAACGTTGATCCTCGCGCCAAGGTAGATTCCGCAGGGCAAAACGCACGAACTTCTTTTGAACATTTTCAATGCGCGCTGTCCAGGTGTTCTGGAAGGGACACCAAATAACGACGGAAAACTCCAGTATTGAGCGCACCAATGAGCAGTAGAGTGATTTCAAGCAGTGAGGATCTTCGAATTCGTTGGCAATCTTCATTATAAATCCGAGTTGTCGGTTCGCTCTAGAGATAATCTCGTCGTAATGAGAACGGAACGTTAGACCATGATCGAGGATAACACCTAAGTCACGAACTTGCTGTACTCGGTCAAGAGATATACCCGCAAGCGAATAATCAAACGTTATTGGCTTCTGCTTCCGACTGAATGTGATAACCTGGCATTTTTCTACACTGAGAGCAAGTCTGTTATCCGTGCACCATTTCTCAAACCGGGATAAAATCATTTGAAGCTCAATGCAGTCGTTGATGCACGTAACGACGACGTACAGCTTAGCATCATCCGCATAGAAGAGCCTTACTCCAGGCAGTAATATCAACGTCGCATCGTTAATGAACAGCAAAAACAGTAAAGGGCCGAGATTACTGCCTTGAGGTACACCGGACACGTTATTGAAGGGCGTAGATTGAAGGGATCCGATTTTAACACTAAGCGGTCGGCCAGTCAAATAGGATCTGAACCACTCGACAAAATGGCCAGACACTCCAATTTTCTCTAGTTTCTTCAGAAGTATGGCGTGGTCAACTCTGTCAAAGGCGGCTTTTATGTCCAAATAGATAGCATCTACCTGCTTCCCAGCATCCATTGCTTGCAAACACGTTGAAGTGAACTGAGACAGATTGGTGGTGACAGATCGTCTCGGGAAGAAACCATGTTGATCACTTGAAATATAATGCTGGCAACAGGTAAAAAGTGCATCATTTACTATGATTTCGAATACCTTGGAACAGGCTGATAGGGAGGTTATTCCGCGGTAATTGCTGACATCACGTTTGTCGCCTTTTTTGTGAATTGGAAACAGAAATGAATGTTTCCAATTTGATGGAAACTGCTGACATTGTAACGAGAGGTTGAAGAGCCTTTCCAGCGGTTCAAGAACCGCTGGACAGCAACGTTTCAACAAAACTGACGGGATACCATCTGGGCCAGCAGAGTATGAAAACTTCAGTTTACGAATCGCTCTTGAAACATCTTCTGCATCAATCCGAAATGTGTTGAAATTCATCACATCACGGGGAGTGTCACGAGTGGCTGCCGCAACTTGAGCAGATGACGCGGCGGAACTGCTGAAGGTCGCTTTGAATTGAGTGGCAAAAAGATCGCACTTTTCAGCAATCGAGTTGGCTTTTAGCTCTCCAAGGTGCATTGAAGTAGGAAGTCCGTCTTCGTTTCGTTTGGATTTGATGAAGTTCCAGAACTGCTTTGGATTTTGGATTTTGCGCTGGGTGTGGTAGATATACCGTGTGTACAGGACCTTGTTGTAAACTCTATACTCCCTGCTAGCGGCGTTGAACAGCTGTTTCAGATACTGCGATCGACAATTGCAATACCGGCGTAGGGCACCAGAACGACGACGCTTCAGTGACCGTAATCGTTGATTTGACCAGATTGGCTTTGGAGGAGGTCTGGCCAGAGGAACATGGGAGGCAACTATATCGCTGACGACATTGGTGAAGTAGTCCACCGTATCATTGACGTTGTCGATCGTGAAGAAAAGTCTCCAATCTCGAGAGAGAAACGCAGCATGCAGAACAGAGTAATCGGCTTTACGGAAGTCGTAACTAGCGGCATCAAAGTTAGGAACGAAAGCAAGTGGCGCTGTACAGCGAACGTCAACTTCAAGCGGTAGGTGATTAGCGTCAATAGCCGTTAGCGGTTCAGTAGCAGTTCTGACGACACAATTGGGCATTGCAGCATCATTCACGAGGATAAGGTCTAGTAATCGTCCCCTGGAGTTCTCGATGGCGTTGATTTGCGTCAGTCCGTGTAGGTTGAATCCATCCAACAGCGCACCACAAGCAACAGATGGGCACGAACGAGCTACGTCGATAGCAGGAGGTCCAACATCGGGTAAAGCCCACGAAATTGACGATTGGTTGTAATCACCGAATTGCAGGGCGAAGTCATTGGGGCCAAGAAGAGACATAACTGCTCCGATGGAGTCAACATGGGTTTGAATGTCAGTTAGGTTTGCTTTTCGGTCGGGAGGTAGATAAATTACACCAATACTAATGTTGTACTGTCTCATATCGATACGCACCCAAAGCTGCTCAAGAGAAACGCTGACGGCTGCGGGATCACGATAACTACTGATGTTCGAGGAGACTGCAATCAGCACGCCGCCTCCTCTGGACTTCGAACTGTTGGAACGGCAACGATCAGTTCTGTACACCGAATACTGATTTGCGAAAAGTTGTGCAGAGAAGATAACCTCATCAAGCCATGTTTCGGTTAAAACTATAACGTCATAGTCATGTTCAGAGACAGCCAGGAAAAAATCGTCGATTTTGGTCCGTAGTCCGCGAACATTTTGGTAATAAATTCGCAATTCATTTAATCCTGTGGTGTTGGGTGTGCATTTAGGTTCGACGGGACCGGCACATTGATTGCTGGGCCAGCATCTGCAGGCGGCGCCGGCTTCCAAAAATGCTGGGTTCTTCGTCCCTCATCCTCAATAAACTCACGGAATTCGATCCCTTGTGGCCAAGAGATGGGATCCATAGCTTTTGATTTCAATTCATGACGAACACCTACCTTGAATGAGACGAATGACAGAGTTGAAGGAGATCGACCTTTCGGTATTAGCGACTTCGCGGCGACTTCATCCGTATGCAGGCATTCCTTGGCAAGTTTCTCGATATCCGATTCAGATACGTCGGGAGATATTTTGGTGAGATAAATCCAAAACTTATCGACAGGTCTATCTACACGGGCCGGGACTACGTTGGCTGTTGTCGGACCAGTTCCACGGAGTATTTTGGACGGTTGATCGGAAGTCGTAGCTTCATCGTCACGTCTTCTCTTGGGGGAGTTGGTGTGACCAAACCTAAATGATCGGGGAACTGGCGAGAGTACCGCTGGAGACAATTTGTTGAATCCTCCTTTGATCTCCTGCCTGATCTCGGCAATCAGGCTTTCTTTGATCTCGCTCTTCATCTCTTCAATTAATTGTTGGTAGGTATTATTTACTTCGATTGCTGCAGCGTTCGTAGATGACAATGCATTTTTGAAGCGCGCATTTCCCATCATTTCACGGCAGCCGGGGCACATCCAGAAGAGGGCAGGTTTACCGCGCACTTCATTGTAGAATTCCTCCGACATGTTTGCACAGCTGAAGTGGAAAGTCGCTTTGCAAAAACCACGACAAACAACCTCATTAGCATCAATGCTGCGAGCGCAGCTATGACAAACATCCAATGTCGTCATTTGGTACTGTAAGATAACAGCAACGGTGGGGATGCTCTAACGAAAGTTCAATCACTGACGAGTAGATGGCGCCACTGACACGGCCGACGACGGTTAGTTGAGGATGACAGATCTCAAACAATATAAAATTGATTGTTCACTGGTATCGCACTACTCACACAGTCAACGCAGGTTTAGATGCTGAGGCCTTGTTTACCTTAAGGTGAAACATCAAGAAATCCCATTGCAATTTTGCATACAAACTTTAGAGGCACAAATCTGACGAACGAAGCATCGGATCAAGCCGCATTTGTTTATCCTGGCTTTGCTCACTTGTAAAAAGAGGCAGCTTTTACAAATCTAAAGCATTTGTTTACGTATTTTCAAGATTGGTGCTCTTGAAAACGTGAGTAGGGGGCCAAGTCGGCCATTGTGGCAGCCATGTTTGTATTCTCTGAAGTTTCTCCTTAACGATCGAGGTCGAATGACGGCGGTGATGGTTGCAGCGATGCAAAAATATCGATTTGTGAGTCTGGGCGAAGCTTCGGTGGGTATTTCGGATGTCGGAATGAGAAGATGAGCAGAACGAGGTGCTGTATATTGGCAAAACCAGTACAGATGGGCACAAAATATTGCACGTCTGCACGGTCAGAAAATTCACTCATTTTCGAGCTAAAGTGGGACAACTCAAAATTGAGTAAATTTTTTTTCCAGCGATAGCGCTGGCCCAAGTGCGAAAATCTCATCAGTTTAAGCCGTATAATATTCTTGATGATGCGAAGAATATTATACGGCTTAAACCAGTTGGATTTTTGCACTTGGGCCAGCGCCATCGCTGGAAATGTAATTTACTCATTTTTTTAGCTGTTCCAGTTTAGCTCAGTTTTGTGTGAATCTTACTCATTTTAGAGTAACATTTTCTTAGCGTGTGGGGTTGATGCGGCTGCGGCGATATGATCAGCTGGTGAATATTATTGTTTTTGTTTACGTTTCGGTGGGCGGTGGGGTGGTGGGCAAGCTGCAGCGGCAGTGCAGGTGGAGAGCGGCGAGGTGGGAGATTGTTTTTCCGGGCAATGGCGGTGGGAGGCTTACTCAGACCACACTCAAGCCAGCTCGGAAATTATGTAATTTCACTGATCCTACCTGACTGAATGTAGCGAGCAGTATATGCGGCGTTTGAGTCGAGATCGGGAGCGTAGGATGATGAGGCAGCGGATAATAATGGGAGTAAATTTCAACGAATACGACAGAAATAAATAGCACTAAACAAAACACACAACTTCACAGCACGGCAGTGTTGCTGTTTCAACCGGCCAACCTCCTCCTCAATCACTTGGAGTTCAGGGGCCGGAAGTCTTTCGTCCTGTGCACATACTCCTAAATCTGTTACCACGCCACCTTCGGTACTTGCAACATCGCCATTGAGGTGCTCATCGTAATGCTGCCGCCACCTGTCGATCACCTCACGCTCGCTCGTGAGAATATTCCCGTAATTATCTCGGCATGTCGGCTTGTGACACGAAGCATCTGCGCGAGCGGTTCAGTTTCTCGTAGAACTTTCGTGTGTCCTTAGCGCGGTACAGCTCTTCCATCGCTTCGCGATCTCGTTCTTCCTGCTGGCGCTTCTTCATCCGGAAGACTGAGTTCTGCCTGGTCCGCGCCTGTTTGTAACGTGCATCATTCGCTCTCGTACGGTGTTGCAGCATTCTCGCCCATGCTGCATTCTTCTCGTTTTTTAACTGTTCACATTCGCCGTCGTACCAGTCATTCCTGTGATTCGGAGTCGCGAAGCCTAGTGCTGTAGCCGAGGTACTACCTATGGCGGATCGGATGTCCCTCCAGCCATCTTCAAGTGTAGCTGCGCCAAGCTGCTCTTCCGTTGGTAGGGCCACTGCTAACTGCTGCGCGTAGTCTTGAGCCACTTCTACGTTACGTAGCTGCTCGATGTTGAGTCCCGGCGTTCGACTTCGGCGCGTGGTGATAACTATCGAAAGTTTTGAGCGCATGCATACAGCTACTAAGTAGTGATCCGAATCTATATTCGCACTGCGGTATGTGCGGACATTGGTTATATCCGAGAAGAATTTACCGTCGATTAGAACGTGGTCGATTTGATTTTCTGTTTGATGGTCGGGTGATCTCCAGGTGACTTTGTGGATATCTTTGCGGGGGAAGAAGGTGCTTCGGACTACCATACCACGGGAGGCTGCAACGTTTACGCATCGCTGGCCGTTTTCATTCGATACGGCGTGCAGGATGTTTCGCCCGACTACCGTTCGGTACATTTCCTCCCTTTCTACCTGCGCGTTCATGTCGCCGACAACAATTTTCACGTCACGCGGCGAGCAACCATCGTATGTTTGCTCTAACTGTGCGTAGAACGCTTCTTTCTCGTCATCAGGTCTCCCTTCGTGTGGGCAGTGGACGTTGATGATGCTGTAGTTGAAGAAACGGCCCTTAACTCTCAACATGCACATCCTTGCACTGATCGGCTGCCACTCGATCACACGTTGTCGCATCTTGCCCAACACTATAAATCCTGTTCCCAGTTCATTGGTGGTACCACAGATTTGGTACAAGGTAGCCGCTCGATGCCCGCTTTTCCACACTTTCTGTCCAGTCCAACAAAGTTCCTGCAACGCCACGATGTCGAAGTTGCGGGGATGTAGTTCGTCGTAAATTATCCTGTCACATCCTGCGAAACCAAGTGACTTACAATTTCATGTTCCAATCGTAGTCCTTATTTCGTCGCGTGGGTCTTTGCCGATTGTATCGAGTCGTATTTTCTCCTATGTTATTCGCAATGGGGATTTTTACGGGTGGCTTATTGGGCCTACGCCAACACTCCTGTCACGCCTGAGCACACAACTCTTAGCTGGCGGTCTTTGTCATCGCTTGACCCGTGGAAGCATGAGGTAGGGATATGTGAAGACTAGAGCTATGTTGGATGCTCTTCTTATCGACTCACCGTTTTGCAAGAGAATTACAATCAAAAGAGTACTAAGCGGCCACGCTTCGCACAAAAGTCCAAAGATGGGACTGTCATGCAAATAACGGCAGTAAACCCATGTCCATTTCTTACATAACTTTGACTTTTGAGTGTAGTCGTATCATCTAGGTGGCCGTGGGAACGTGTTCATTTTCTGTTAACACGGCACCGCTCAAACGTCAAATTAGTGAGCTCGTGCAATGGTCCATATGAAACGGTAATTGATTGCGTCATCAAACGCCAAGTAAACTCGGCGTTAAAAATAAGCAGTTACCAAGCATTTACACAGCCATTTGAGTCTGTATAACCAATCAAAAAACGCAGAAATAAACTCCGAATCAATTACAGCTCACGTGTTGGAAATGGAATTGTTACATTACATGGAAATTTCCTAAGCAATTTTTGATGGAACCTAAAACAAAACGTGTAATCTTTCCAAAATGGAGGAAACCTTAAAAAACATTAAGCAGAACATAAATCATAAATACAACGTCTCAGTAAAAGTAAAGGCAATGAAGAGATAAAAGTGCATTCAAAGTTCATGGCATATTTTTATGCCACTAATTTTGAATATTTTTTATTTATTTCTTATTAAGTCCTATCGAATATTTCTACACGATTCGCCTGATAAAGCCTCGTCTCACACGACGTAGCTACACGTATAGGAAAATTTAAAGTGGCAATTCGAATTACTAAAGTTGAAACCAAATTCCACCTGAGGAAACCGAACCAGAAGCCGCACCATTTTGGCTTGTGGGAAGTGGGTAGATATCACACGTTACACGAGAAAGCCAAAAAGAAGAGAAGCAATCGGAGCCAATTACGATAGCAGTCAGCATGTGCACCGTGTCAGAAGATTTACGACGCAGTGGCATGCAAACTTCCGGTTCATTCCGTGAACGAAGTAAAGAGCCTCTGACGCTGGCTGGCTGGCTGCTGACTTATAGAACAGGACGCCACGTGGAAAGTCCGGGGTCGAATAATCTCAAAGTGAACGATTGCGATGTAGCGAGTTATTTTTATTGCTCAATCGTGGTTTATCGGCGAATAGAGTTGTTGATTTTTTATTTCTTCCAAGGATTCGTGCCTTGCAGCCATCCTGTTAAAGTCAATTTGAATCAAATCATTATTAGATATGGATAATCAATCATGCATCTTTAAAACGTATTTTCTCCATTACACTCCTTTAAACCGAAATAAATATTCTGGCAAATATTTCACCCTAGTATTCCCCAATCAATTTCCAACTTGCGTAAAAAGGTGTCAGTTATGATGTATAAACTAGTTTAGGTAGCATTATTTACCACCCCATGGGGACCACAAAGCTGTGAATCCCTGGGAAATCGGCTCCTCTGGTGCGGTGAGGCGAATCCGATACATAAATTTCTCTCTCCACTGGTCCGTATCTAATCTTTCACGCCTATCGTTGAGATAGCCCGATAGCTTGCTCGCACTAGTTAACAGCTTCTTCGGAAGGCTCTCGAACCATGTTCAAAATCTCCAACACAGGACAAAAACCTCGAACCTACCAGGTACGTACATCACTCGAGACCGACCGACACAATCGGAGGCTTAAAGGGGGCTTCAGCTGGCGTGTCCAGAACAAAACCCGCCCATGGGATTAACCCAGTTTTGCACAACAGGAAAACATGTGTGTGAGAGCATTCTTTTTTTTGGAAAGTGGTCGAGAAAGGATCGCTCTGCACGTGGTTCGGGGCTCCGAAATCCTCATATATGATGAATTTTCCAACTATGGTCCCCTCTTTGGATGAGTAGAGGCGATTTAGAAACCGCCCGGAAAGGGTTCAATTAATATTTTATCGGCCGTCGTCTTCTACTCCTGCGCTGTCACCCTTGGCGCTGTCGTTGAGGTCTACCGCTTTTTGAGTGCCGGTACCTTTCTTCTCGGTCGTTTGTTGTCAGCCGGGAAAAGTGGAGAAAATTGGATAATAGCATCCTTTCTCCAGTGGACCGTTGCTGTGAGAAATTCTCAATTCTCCTGGAATAAAGCCATAAATCATTATTATCTCATTCGTATACATGTGCTTGAAAGATACCTGAATTGGACGATGTGATGCTCTTGATCAGAAGAGTACACATTCAACGCGTGCGAAAACGGATTTTCTCGTGTATAGAAAGGAAGGCGACACGTACCAAGCAAGCATCTACGCTTATTTTTTGATCTTGAACTTGAAAAATGTAGGATCCGAATAAAAGCACAGGAAATGTTTTTTTTTATTCTATTTAATGGTTCATTTTTTTATCTGTTTTAACGAGATTTTTAGCCCTAGGCTAGTTCATCTAGCCCATGTTTTACTTCCCTTCCGAAGGAAGAACTAACATTTTGTGAGTTTGTCGGGAGTGGGATTCGATCCCAGGTCCTCGGCGTGATAGTCAAGTGTTCTAACCATCACACCAGGTCCGCTCCACAATAGTTCATTTGTTGCTCGTTTTCGGTGTGTTGTTGATGGGACTATCGAGAATCAATAAATTTGTTGTTTCAAGCATTTTAACGTGTGTTCCTTGAAACATGGGACAGTTACGCGGCCAGTATAGAGCATGCAACATAATAATCGATTTGTAATTTTATTTTGAAACAACTCAAGCGGCAGACATGTCACAAACGAGTCACGACAGTGCAGGTTTTTGGTTGCACTGAAGCTTACATTATGTAGTAGACCTGTTCACTTTGAAACTTTTTTTCTCCGATTCTCCGTGACACATCAAATTATCAATCCACATGTAAAACCAAGTCTTCAGTCCAAAATTGAGCCAAATTGATGAAGATTTAAAGGTGTATCAAATCGATTTTGTGTTTTTTTAGCCGTTTTCACAGAAATTTACTCAGAAATTCACAAAATTGCTCCGAAAAGATGCCGGAGATACCGTTAAGATATAGTTAGAACAATACTCTACAACTTTGCCGAAGACACTACGGTGTTTAAATTGTGTATTTCGAAGTTATTCAACAATTTTAGTTAAAAAATCACGAAAAAACATGATATTTTTACGATTTTACATATAAAAGTCATGTAATTTTACATTGTTTTAGGTGACTAAATTAATTAGCGATTACTCCTTTGTATAACGAACATTTCGTCCATACATCGTTTTTGTGTAGGAATTCGTTTTCATTGACTAATTATCAAAAGTATGTCACGTTGATACTAAAAATCGCACAGAGTTACCAGCACGAATTAAAACAAAGTTACCTATGATTAAGACGTCATGCCATCGTATTCTAATGTCTTTTGATTTAAGTATCAGAAATGGTGCAGATGGTAAGGCTCGAGCTTGCGGATCAGAAGGTCCCAGGTTCAAGCTCAAATACACGATAAACTTTTTTTTCTTTTTCTTTGTAGCAGTTAGGATGATGAATCTGCCATGACTTACACGCAATCTCCCAAAGAATAATGATCGGGACCTGCCAATTAAGCCCATTCCAGGACTAACTAGATATTTAGTTTATACTTGTTGGCAATAAATCGTGTCGACGATATTAGCTTGAGCATCTGTTTGATAATCATCAATTTAGCTAAAACAATTCAATACGATGATGGAACTGCTTCTGGATGCAACATTTTACAGACAACTGTGGGTGGAGCTTACTTGTTATCTATCTACCCACAAATCAGCACAACTACACGATGAAGGGAAACTTCATTCTTACTATGCACTCTACGCTTCCGAAACAATGCTATGATGCTAAATTGCAATGAGATGCAGTGCGTAGTTTCATCAACTTATAGCAGGATAGAGACGCAAAAAAATGCTATTCCAGGACTCGAACCTTGAATCTTCGAATCCACAATCTCATGCTCAACCAACTGCACCAAATTTAAACTGATGCAGATGAGACAAAGAAGTGTAATGACGTTTAAATCATGGATAACTTTGTTTTATTTTATGCTGGCAACTCTGTACAATTTTTAGTATCAACGTGACAAACTTTTGATAATTAGTCAATGAAAACGAATTTCTTCACTAAAATGATGTATGGACGAAATGTTCGTAACACATAGGAGCAACAGCTCATAAAATTAGTCACCTAAAACAATGTAAAATTACATGACTTTTACATGAAAAATCGTAAAAATATTGTATTTTTTGGTGATTTTTTAACGAAAATTGTTGAATAACTTCGAAATACGCAATTTAAACACCGTAGTGTCTTCGGCAAAGTTGTAGAGTATTGTTCTAACTATATTTCAACGGTATTTTCGGTACCTTTTTGGTGCAATTTTCTGGATATTGAAGTACATTTTCGTGGAAATGCTCGAAAAAACACAAAATCGATTTGATACACCTCTATTCCTTTATCAATTTGGCTCAATTTTGGACTGAAGCCTTGTTTTTGCATGTGGATTGATAATTTGATGTGACACGGGTAGGTAAAAAAAAGTGAACAGGTCTATTATGTAGTTTTAAACTAGCGCTACCGTACTCTTTTCTACACATTGCTTAGGTGCAAAACGGTTTCGCACAGAAAAGTAATTGGAAAGAAAAAAAGCCATCAACAACGCAGCCGAGAACACTATTGGGTACGTAGAACGGAGGCGACGAAACGATTAGTTCGACGAGGAGTGCAGAGCGGTTTTGGAGGAGAAGGGCGCAGCGTGGGCGGTAATGATGCAGCATGGAACCCGACAGAATGTGGAACGATACAGACAGAAGCGGAAGCAGCAGACCCGCCTCTTGCGGGAGTAAAAGTACCGCCTGGAGGAAGCAGAGTGAAGAAACCCGAAAATTCTACCAGAAGCTCAACGCATCATGCAAAGCCCTACCGCAAGCCGAAATTTGCAGGGAGCCTCCTGACAAACAAATATGAGGTAATCGAAAAGTGGAAGCACTTCAGCGAGCACCTGAATGGCGATGGCATGGGGGGATCAAGACGGCGGAGGAAATGACTATTTTGGTGCAGCAAAGGACGGGAACGAACAAACACCCACGCTGAGGGAAGTTAAGAATGCCATCCACCAGCTCAAAAACAACAAAGAGGCTGTTAAGGACGGTATCGCAACAGATCTCATCAAAATGGACCTGGAAAAGTTGACCACCCGTCTGCACCGGTTAGTAATCAAGAACTGGGAAACCGAACAACTACCGGAGGAGTGGAAGGAATGGATAATCTGTCCCATCCACAAGAAAGGCGACAAGTTAATGTGTGAGAACTTTCGAGCGATCACCATTTTGAATGTCGCCTGCAAAGTGCTATAATCTTCCGTCGTCTTTCACCTAAAGTAAATAAGTTCGTGGGAAGTTACCAAGCCGGTTTTATTGACGGCCGGTCAACAACCGACCAGATCTTCATCGTACCCCGACTAGATGAACATTACAAAATTATAACAAGCTGTGTTATTTTGTTATAATAAATTTTTATAACAGGGGTTGTTATAAAACATGTACCGTTAGTAGTTAAAATAACAAAAATTCTAACAAAGTTCCCACAAGAAAAGAACAAAAATGTAATAACTTTTGTTGTGACCGTAAAATAGTAGTTTACGCAACAAGGTGCAGAATGACGATTTTTACAGCACAAGTCGTACATTTATCCAACGAGGCTTGCCGAGTTGGATAATTACGACGAGTGCTGGAAAAATCGAATTCTGCACCGAGTTGCGTACAACGTTTTTTGCAATTTCATAAATAACCCTTGAGGATAGTTTTTAACAAACCTTTTTCATCAAAATGCACCCTAATGTTCATAGCCATGTTTAAGAAAATCTGAACATAACAGGTTATACTGTACAGTTGTCACAATCTTTCAAAACTGCGTCCAGAAAGCATCAAGAAGTTGACCAAAACTGAAAACAGTGCTGTAATGGTTCATTACGCAACGCAAATCAGTGCTGTAATGAACCATTACAGCACTGTTAATTTGGTGTGGGAAAGTAGGCCTTTTCCTGTCAGATTTGCGTGAGGTAAAACAGCCTATTACGATGAGAAATTGCAAAAAAAAATATTACAAAACTTGTTCCATGAAATATGATAGAATTCAACAAAATTATAGCAAATTGTGTTGTAATTCCTTGGCAACCTTTAAGGGTAAAAACTAATTTTTTATTCTCATTTTTAGGTAAATATTTTTAAGTGTGTTATTCTATTTTTAGAAAAAGTAGGTAACATAAAAACAGTTTCCAGTACGTTATAAAGTTTCGGATCCGAACGGGATTTGAACCAGGACACCTACCATCGGTAGCAATCTGACGCCATTGCCAATGAGGCCATCACAACACTTGGAGGGGGCGGTGATAGAAGCTTTACTGGTTCTACGTATTTCCAGTTTCCTCATTCAAATCCTTGTTTGTCAGACGCACACGAGCGGGGTAGTATGACGTCACATTGAGCTCGTTGACGTATAATAGACTTGATTTGTCGTTAGTGATTTTGTTTTAATCTGTCACAATTATATCATATGCAGATATGATAACAGCTGTAGATATAATTAAATGATATTCCACATTTTTTTTATTTTAAGCAATGAAATGGAATCTATCACATAAGGGGTCATCCCAGGGGGAGCGACACTAGTTTTGCCAAGCCAAAAAAAAACTCAAAAAAAAAGCTGAAAAAGCCCAAAAAAGTCGCAAAAACCCGCAAAAACTTTGCGGGTTTTAACGTTTTTTTTCGACTTTTTTCGGCTCTTTTGGGTTTTTCGGCTAGGCAAAACTAGTGTTGCTCCCTCCGAGTCATCCATGAACTTTATCGTCACTTTTGGAGGAGGCAGGGAGGGTTGAAAATTTCCAATTTTGTCGTGACGTATTTAATAGATGCTCCCTAAGGTCGAAGCAAAATAGGTAGAATAAACAAATTCCATGTTATAATTATTTAGTTCTACTTTTGCTTTCTCCATGTTCAATAACATTCACTATTTGGTATACTTTTTGACGAAATTAGAACAGCAGTACTGTTTTGGTATTTATTGTAATCGACCGAATGTTTTCGTGTGTGAAGATACGTCATTTGTGTAAAATTCAACTCAAATGTATTGGAAGGCATACAAAACGTAGTTCCATGTAACGGAAACATTGTTCGTCCGGCCGCAAATTGCAGCACATGCAATATCCGTTGTTTTAGATAGGATGACTTAGGGTACTATCGACAGGATTGTTTTATTTGTCTTGAGGGTTTTATCGGCCAAATTGCTTGAAACATCCCGGTCAATCAGTGAGAGATTTTCGATATCGATGGATATCGATTTGTATTGAATCGATGGCGAACACTATCGTCAGATAAAGCACTATAGAGGAAATCCGAATCTGGATGATAGGGATGCTCACGCAGAAATGACGCTTGTTTAAACAATAAAACGCATGATTGATTTACAAATTGAGAATTCACTTATTCCAAAGTTGTATTTCTTTGTTCTTACTTAGAGTTTATCGATAAAAACAACCCAATTACACGTTAGAATCTTCAATCGTTTCTACAAAATGAAGTTCACTATAACTTTCAAACTGTGCGTCCAATCATGTGAGTGATTGTTTTTGGGATATACAAATGTGTTGGAAATAACATAATATTGTTGATAGAGCATCGAATAACTTATAAAAATAGCGCATCTTTTTATATATTGAAAGACTCATTAAGTTAAATTCCGAATATCTCGCAAACGGTTACTTTCAGAAAGGTTATTACAGTAGACGTTCGGTCAGTGCAAGCGGTTTAACTGCAATGCTTTTTAGCTGCAAGCGCCTCCAAATGTCAAAATGGTGCGCCCAAATGAACAGACGGATGAAGTTCACTTCATTTAACGTCAGTTGATGGTTTGTTGATACTGTCAAGCGTTCCAGTTATCGGATTTTTGTTCGCTAAGTGAAACGAAAACATGTTGCAATTATCGAACGTCTACTGTATCTTTGGTATCCTACTAAAATTTGAAATCGGTCTGATAAAAAGTTCCTAACCTTTTTTCACGTTGTTTACCCGACTACCTATCGCGTAAGAATACAAAACTAAGGTTAACAGAGAAAAAAGAAAAGCTAATGATCTGATGAAGGGGAAGATTGTCAATGTTTACTTGTTTTGTTGCATACCAGACAAGACTTAATAATTGTACCACAAAACTAACCCAACATCATCTAAATTCTAGAAAATACTGTGCTGTTGCGTCAACAGGTTCTTCGTCACAGCTTCCAGCAGAAAGTATGTTCTTTAAAACGCTACAAAGCACTGCTGGTTTGGGAAGAATTTGGCAGATGATAACTCTGTTGCAGTTTTTTTTAAGCAAATATGACGCCGTCCCCAAATTACGCGTCGCTCAAGGGAGAGGAAAAAGTACAACCGAACGTTACGGTCCATACAAAAATTTTAGGACTTTTATACAAAAAAGCGTAACGGAAGAGGGGAGGGGGGTTGTTACATGACAATTTTAGCGTTGTGGTCTAAATGAATGCTAAAAACTTATAGCAAAACGAAAGCCAGAAATTTCGACTCGAGTGGTCAGTATTACAAAAATTATCACACTATTCAGTGTCAATATAGAAAACTTAACACATTTTGAAATTATTTTGTTACAAAAAATGTAGCAAATACTACAATAAATGTGTTACGATATTTTGTTTAAGGCAATTATTTTGATATGCATAATGTAACAAATGCTGTTATATATCTGTTTAAATAAATAATACAAGTTCTGTTATCATTTTGTTTTAAAAATAATATAAATTTTGTTACAATTTTGATAGAGTTATTCACATATACTAATGTAATCCTTCCAACAAAATTATATCAAATTGTGTTATTTCTAACAACGGTTGTAATAATTTTGTTATAATCTTGTTAGGAGCTTCTGGACGGGACGGCAAATCCTCCAGAAATGACCTGAATACCAGATCAAAAGACCTGTTCATCGACTTCAAGGCGGCATACGACAGAGCTATGGAAAATAAGACTGATAATAGCAACGATGGACGGTGTGCAGAACAGCGAAAAGATTTCGGGTAAACTATCCGGCTCATTCAAATCTCGATAGGGACAGCGACAAAGTGATGGACTCTCCTGCCTTCTATTAAAAATCGCTCTGGTGTTCTGCGACGAGCCGGGATCAACAGCCGGAGTACGATCTTCACGAAATCCGGCCAATATGTCTGTTTTGCGGATGATATGGATATTATTGCTAGAACATTTGGAATGGTGGCAGAACAGTACACCCACCTAAAACGTGAAGCAGTCGGAAGGTAGAACTGGTTCTGAATACGGCTAAAAAAAGTACATGCTGGTAGGTGCAACTGGGCGAGACAGGACAAGCTTTGGCAGTAATGCCACAATAGACAGAGATACTTTCGAGGTGGTAGAAGAATTCATCTACCTTTATTCCTTGCTGACGGCCTACAATAACGTGAGTTGTGAATTACGAAGGCGCATCATCTGTGGTAGTCGTGCCTACTATGGGCTCCAGACGAAACTGCAGTCAAAGATTCACCCCGCATCAAATGTACCATGTACAAGACACTAATAAGACCGGTGGTGCTCTACGGACACGACGATGCTCAAGGACGATCTTCGGCGGCGTGCAGGAGAACTTTGTGTGGCTGTGTGGCGGCGAGTGATGAACCACGAGCTCGCTGCACTCTACTTTTTGATCCCATCTTCTTCATTATATCATATTCTCCATCATACGTCCCCATTGGGACTTGCCCTGCCTCACTTCAACTTAGTGTTCTTTGCTCTAGCGTGCGCAGCTTTTTCTTTTTTCTCACTCACTCTCGTAAACAAACACGAGAATGAGAAAGATAAAAAAGGGGGCATTTTGAATATGTATCGCAAAGCATATTTGTATATTGTAAGGTAAGCACAATAATACACCTTGCCCTGAGATTCAAGAAAATTTTCCGGACTGGAACGGGAAAATCAAACCCGCCGTCTCCGGATTGGCGATCCATAGCCTAAACCACTAGGCTAACAGGAGACCCCATACACTTTAGAAATAGGGATGGCCTATTGTGCTTCGCTCTACCTACGAATTCTACCTAAATGTATGTGGGTGTATCTTGTTTACACTCAATAGAGATTTTGAATGGCTATAAATAGTACACTATTGGAGCGGACCTGGTGTGATGGTTAGAACACTTGACTATCATGCCGAGGACCTGGGATCGAATCCCACTCCCGACAAACTCGCAAAATGTGAGTTCTTCCTTCGGAAGGGAAGTAAAGCGTGGGTCTCGAGATGAACTAGCCTAGGGCTAAAAATCTCGTTAATACAGATAAACAAAACTACACTATTATGGGTAATCGCCAATTGTTGCACGGCTAAAAACTCGCCAATTGTTGCACCCTCCATGAGCTTGTTATGAGGTGTGCAACAATTGGCGATTTACCCTACAATTTAGAATTCTTCTTTAGAAAAGATGCGGACGTTTTATCTTTACAAATATGTTTATGGCATGTATAAATAAAAGTGAAATTAAATATACGTTGCCATGGATGTTTAATAGTTATTTATGTAACGAGTTGCAAAAAGTTGATTTTTTCAGCACGAGTCGTACATTTATCCAACGAGGCTTGCCGAGTTGGATAAATACGAAGAGTGCTGAAAAATCGAGTTTTGCAACGAGTTCCATACAAAATTTTATGCAATGTTTTTTTTTTCATAATGCAACTTATTTGAGTTGCATAATGTTCATAATGCAACTCAAATGAGTTGCATTATGAACATTATACATCTATTTTTCATTATACAACTCATTTCAGTTGCATAATGAACCAGTTCGGAAAAAATGGCCATTATGGTACTGATATGAGTTACATAAAATTGAAATTATGACACTGAATTGCATAAAGTTGTTTTTCCCAGAACTCGTGTTGAATGGACTTACACAATTTCTGAAACAAATGATTCAATTTGTTACAGCACAATATCAACTCTTTCGGAAGTGTGTGTATACGTACTATACTTGATTGTGGTGTGCTGATATTGCAATTTTAGTATCCTTATAATGCCTCTGATAGCAAAAATGGTCCAAGTTGAAAGTAACCCAAGTGGACGTAGTACTTTCATGCAAATTGCTACAGTATAGAAACCAACGAACAGGTACGTGCAAAATAGACAGGTTCAACAAATCAGCAAACTTTCAACAGTTCACGTCCCTAGATCTAGGCAACGGCAGGTCTGATATTGGTGCTACTATGTATATTATCATCACCGGTGTGGTAGAGTGTTATCTTTTTGCTACCTTATTGCAACGGCGACAACATAGCCTGCCACCACCGCGCGCATCGTACATCGACGTAACGATGCGATATGGTGCCGCCGCCGGTTGTGGGATGCCACAGGATTTGAACTTTGATACGTCATCATCGATAAACGTTTCATCAGAGCGTTTTGCTGCACGAACAACAGTGGAGTAGTGGCGGCGGTGAATGTTCCTGCAAGGAATACAACTGTAGGTGGAGAGTGGTGGTGGCATTGGTGGCGGTTTCCCCATCAATACTGGATGACATGACATAAAAAATCAATCACCAAAGCATTATGCAGGCATTTTGCTCCCATCATTAGTGAGGAAGGGGCGCTGCTGTGGCGGCTTTGATACTGAATGGGAGATTGTGTTGCGGTTGGGGCTGTATTTTTGTCCCTGCTTGTCGATGGATTTGCATGCAAACTGGCAATTTCTGATGGCTGTCTATGACAAGGCATCTTTTTAAAGGTGAATCACAATAGTGAGCACATTTGAAGGCTCGCACAATGTTCGGGTAAATATAAATGTTTTTTTTTGCAAAGAACAGTTGATACTTGTATTATTTCAATTGATGTTCAATGATGATAACATAGAATCGGCAACGGCTGAAGCAGCAGACAAATGAATAGCACAACTTCGTTATGTTTGATTTCCACTACATTCTTTAAGAATGGACATGATAACTTTCTTACCTTGATATACAGGGGATACTCAAAATAATCGGGACAGGTAATATTTTCACTTTTCAAAAAATGTTCAACTCACTGTAACTTTTCGAAAGGGGCATCAAATATTCTCAAATTTTTACTGTAAGTTCATCAACTAGTTATGTACCAGTGGTCAATATTTGGAAAAGATCGGGCCATTGTACACGAAGTTACAAAGGTTCTAGAAAAAGGTATAATTATCCGATAGCCAACTTTGAGCTGTTATATCTCCGGATTCAATGAACCGAATGCAATGAAATTTTGATCATTTATGACTACCTGGTTGAAAATCAAAAACATGAGAACAACGATTGAAGCAGCGACACATACCCGTGAAAGGTTCATTATGAGCATAGTTTGTTCGAGCTCCTCGAATAAAAACAATGGCATTAGAGCGAAGTTATCGATGGGGCATATTTATGTTAAGGAGTGATAACAAATGTGGACAGTCAATGTTCGACTCTAAAAGGTCTGAAATGAAAAGCGTTTTGGCTACATCGCGCCGCGCACTTAGCAGCTCTAGCCCTATCAGTTTGCAGCGCTCGTTGTAGTTCGGCAGATTGTTGGGGTCGTTCCAAGGGAGATAGCGTAAAGCAAAACGTACAAACTTGCGCTGAATTGCTTCGATCTGCAGTTTACTATTCATATAATACGGTGACCAAACAACCGACGAATACTCCAAGATTGACCTTACTAATGAACAATACAGGGATTTCAAACATTGAATATTTTTGATTAGTTTCATTGTGTTCATTGGCTGGAACACATCTAGTTGAGATTGCAGGAAAAGTGCGTCACGAACGTCGTTTAAAACAAAATATAATTTGAAGTCGTCAGCGAAGGAAAGCTTAAACGTCTCAAGTAGGGAATGCACGTCATTCAGATATACTAGAAATATGAGTGGCCCTAAGTGACTACCTTGCGGTACCCCTGAACTAGCGAGGAAAAAGGGCGAAATGCAGTTTCCAATCTTGACAGCCATTTCACGTCCACATAAGTAGGATTTCAGCCAACGGAGAAACGGTCCACCGAATTCAAGACGCTCAAATTTGGCAATAGTTATTTGATGGTTGATTTTATCGAAGGCAGTTGAAAAATCCGTATAGATCGAGTCTACTTGTTGACCTTTTTGTAGGGATAATGCTATGAACGACGTGTATGCGATTAAATTAGTGTTTGTCGAACGTTTTGGCATAAAACCATGCTGATAGTTCGAGATGATGCGATTGCAGTTGTGCAGTAAAAATCATAAACAATTTTCTCAAACAACTTAGAAACAGCACACAGAGCAGCTATGCCACGATAGTTGCTAACGTCACGTATGTTTCCTTTTTTAAAAACTGGGAAGATGTACGATTGTTTCCAGCGATCTGGGAATGCTCCAACTTGTAGTGACAAGTTAAAAATATGAGGGGCGCGGCTAACCATGAACAGCATTTCTTCAAAACAATTGCAGGAATTCCATCCGGACCGCTACTAGCTACCCTTTCAAAGAGGTACAAGCATTACGGACGATTTCAATATCGACCGACGGATGGTCACCTACTGGAGGATGAACCGGGATGTTGTTTGCGGCTAGGAAAACTTGGTGCTCATTTAGAGTTTCCGATACGAAAACTTCAGAAAACTGACTAAGAAAGAGATCGCAGATGTCCTTAGTTGACGAGCTCTCCATGCTACCCTTAAACATGACCGTGGGGAGACCAGTTTCCTGTCGTTGCTCGTTGACGTGGTTCCAGAATGTCTTGGGATCATGACGCAATTTTTGTTGAACTTTCCGTTGGTGAGAAATAAATAGCGTGTTGTGTGTTGTTGAGACGTTTGTAGCGGGAATTGGCAGTATAGTAATGCCGTTTGCAACGCTGGGTTTTGAATTTCGAGTACTTGCGCAGAGCTGAACGTTTTAACCTTTTCAACTGCTTCAGACGACTATTACTGCACGGAGGAGACTTTCTGAAACGCCTAGGAACGAATTGTTAAATGGCATACGAAACGATGTTAGAAAACGTAGCAACTGAAGATTCGAGGTCCTGATTGATGTAGTTCAGCCAATTGTTAGAGAGAAACATATTCATGCCGCTATAATCGTCATTTTTGAAGTCATAGTACAACGTCTCAGCTGAATCAATGAACACACAAGGTGATGTACTAGTTATTTCAACGAGTAAGGAAGGGTGGTAATTCGTTGGTTTTACAAGACTGGAAGGAGCCTCCATCAGTGAGATATCAACATTTCCATCAAAGCTACCGAATCAAAGATCCAGCATCCGATCGTTATCGTTTTCAATGAAATTCATTTGAGTAATGCGCGCCAGGTTATAGCTATCGATGAGTTTTGAGACTGATGGGCTGATCGTGGAACGGGAGACGTCTGGGTAGAGATAATTTGAATTGCAATGCTTCCATTTGATTTCAGGTAGGTTGAAATCGCCGAGAATCAGTAGACTATCCCTAATTTTCATCTGGCTGGTAATCCAAATGAGCGAATTTATGTGCTGATCTATAACAATCAAATCTTGCGACATCTTCGGGGGAATGTATACTACACAGATGAACAAAGTATGAGTGCGGAAACTTATTGCTGCCCAAACCTGTTTAACGGCTTCTGATCCTGGAATCGACAACTGACGAGCCTTAAGTTTAACAGGAGTTCACCCAGGTGTCTTTCCAGAAGTCCCTTCAGAAATTCTTTAAGGAGAGTGTAGAATTAGCAAACGTTCAAATACACAAAAATAAAAATTAAAAAAAAAACCTTTCAGGAGGAGTCATAAATGCCTCCTGGAGATCCATTAAGAATACCGTAAGATTTTTTGTTCAAAAATTCCTGCAGAAAGTCTTTAGATATTGGTCATGGAGTTTCTGCAGGGATTTCTTCCGAAGTTCCTTTAGAAATTCCTACAGGCGTTCTTAGAGAAATCCAGAAGTTTCAGGGATTCTTGCAGATGTTTCTTTAGGGATTCCTCGTGAATTGCTTCGGGAATTCTTACACAAGTTCTTTCAGAAATCTCTCCAGGAGTTCTTCCAGAAAATCTTATAGGAGGATCGGAAAATTCAGGGATTCCCCCAGAAATTTATTCAGGGATTCCTATAAAAGAGTTCCTTCTAAGATTCCTTCAAGATATGCTTAGGGGATTCCTCAAGAAGTCCCATTAGGGATTCTTCCAGAAGTTCTTCCAGGGATCGCTCCTGGGGTTCTTTCAGATTGTAGATTGAGATTTTCTAGGAGGACTAACGGAGGTCTCCAGGAGTTACATATAAAATTTCTCGAGAAGCTCGTTCAGGAATTCCTACAGGAGTTCCTTCAGGGAATCTCGTAAGAGTTCCTTTAATAATTTACTTAGTATTATAATCATGCAATAATCAAGAATTGCATACCTACCTAACAAGGACTGTTAAAGGGCTCACGTGAATTCTGATTGCAAAACACATTCTCTAATTCGACAAAATTTTGCAACTAGCCTAAAGTCCCGGGTTTTTCGTTGTTGTCCTGGGACTAAACTAGAAGCAATACATGGATGTTGCTAGAGTCCCGATGCATCACCACCGTTTTGTTTTTCTCTGAATTCAAATCGATTATGTTTAATTAGGGACGCTCTTTCACTGGGATTTAAATCTCTATGATAACGGGACCTTTTTATCGCAATCGATTTCTTGCACCTCTGGTATATCAAAACAGGAACTGTGCAGAAATCAATGCTTCATTGCCTCTCAATGACAATGGAGTAGTACGACATGCACTATCAGTGGATTTTGGATTACTATTTTTCAATGACTGTTGAAAAAGTTGACTAATTTTGGGATGCGCCTTTATTCATAAAAATTTCAAAATCTCGCGTTTCTCAACGAGTTTCGAAAAGGGGAGTTGGAAGTTTACCAATTTATTTAACATTTGCCATCAAGATATTAAAAATGATTAGTTTTGAATTGTGCTCCTATTGCAGGAAATTCGTAAAGAAACGCGAGATTTTGACATTTTTTATAATAAAGGCAAATTTCAAAAATAGTCAACATTTTCAACAGTCGTTGAAAAATAGTATGCCAAAATTCACTAAATTCCTTCAGTCTCTTGCTGTGATTCAAGAATCAAAATTCGTTTACTTTTGTCACATGATGAGTGAAATAAGTGAACTTGTAGGAGGTGCTTCAAGATTCACAATTTTCAAACACCGACGATGTATGCATGCAGTCACATTTGAATGCATGTAGAACTCTACAACAATTCACTAAACCAAGTTATGATTGGTAGAAAGGTAAATAAAGCAAACGAGAAACATTTTCCTTGCTTCGAGGGAAGCTGCTAATCAAAAACGTTGTACAAAACTCAGTTTACATGCCATCAAGCAATTCACAAAGTGTAATGAATCACGATTTCTTTGTTCAAAAGGTATGATTAATTGACCATTCGAAACAAGCACTTCTCAATAGGTTGTGCCGTTCATTACTTTCTTTCATGCCCGACATGGCATCGGCGTTACGCATCTATGGATTCATGAAGAATTAGAGGGTGGACTTGCGGTGGCGTTTCGTGATCCCTGATCCTAACGGATGTACGGCAATGGCTATTAACCAAAAAGCCGGTCATAAAACTGAAGAAAAAAGCGTATTATGAAAAGCCGTCTGGCTTGAAAAAAATCATAAATTCACATAAAACGGTACTACAAAACACATGCACAGCAGCGACAGGTAAATTGCGCCGGAATGGTGGAATTACCAAAACGCGTTTCGTTTCGGATCTGAGTGGGAGATGGTGAGCGGCCTTTGGGCTGGCTGGCACTAAGGTCAGAGCCGCCGCCGGAGCAACCATCACAAGTAACCTGGACTGTGAATAATAAACCCACCTATTTATCATTACGAGATCATTAATAATAAAAACTGAAAAGCAGAGCATTACGTAAGGCGAGCGCCAAGTATGAATAATAAATTAAAAGAAATATATCTTGCAAGCACGCAACACTTGTGTGATTCCTACCTGGTGGTGGAGCTCCGAAACAAAAAGTGCGAGTTTGACAGGAAAATGGAAAATGACCTATACTTTATTTCCTCTCATTTTGACCAGCCCTACATTCTTGAATGAGGTGGATTGTTTACGCAATTTAGAACTTCGTTGCTTCATATTCTTTAACTTTTGAATATCCCAATTCAAAATTGTGATTGTAAAATATATTCAAAGGCTTAGTCAATAATGAAACTGAACCTTTGAGTCCACTAATATTTAATATAGTAAGCTTTTCATAAAAATGTTTTTCATGTTGATAAAAAAAAATCACCAAATATACTTATGCATTGATCCAATTCGCATCTATCGTTTCAAGGGAATTTAAATGTCCGAATTCAGCACTCGACCAGAGGCTACAACATAATTTAACTAGCAGCTTTAAAAACACAACGCCTGGAAAAACATCTGCATGCAGCAGCCCTTATCACAGGGCATATTTACGATTGGAAACAACTCGCAGAAAGCAGTTATCAAAAGTTTCATCCTGCATCCAGCAGGATGGATGGATGGTGGATGGATGGCCGAACCGCAACTCGGCAATAAAAGTTCCAATGTGCACACTCCATTCACCAACGTACGCCCACCCTCGCCAAAGCTATGCACTCTGCACACTTCGGGCAACTACTTGAAATCAGGTCGGTTTGACTTTACTCTCACTCCGGTTGACTGCAGTTGTGCTCGTGTTGTTGCCATTTTTAGTGGTATTGTTTCGGTTTGGTCACACTCAAACTACCCGGTAAAAGTTGGAATTAACAAAAAAGTTATGTTTTTCGCCAATTAAGTGGCTCTTAGTGGGCGAGCATGGCGAAAGTTTCCCCGAAAATTCATGTAAACAATTTTCTCCCACAGCTCTATGGTTTGAACGATAGCTTTGCCACCGACAAGAAGGGAAGCCCTCACCAAGGCGTAGCAAAATAGCTGCAAAAAGAGTTTGAAATACTTGACCAAGTACCAAGTACCACGTACCTACAAGACGAAGAAAGCAGAGGTTCCCGCATTTTTGCAACTAGCACGTCTTGCAGTGATTTCCCTGTAGGGCATTTATTTACTTAGGATGCTATTTTTTATCATTAAGACTAACTTAAATGGACGTATCACTGATTTTGATCGAGATCTTATTGCATTCCAGGTTACTGTGCAGCTCGGATTATCAGTTCGAAAGTACTTCGTGTACTATTTCCACAACACAACAACACTTTCCACAAAACATTTAATTTCTATTTTGAAACGTTTTGACCCCGGAAGTACTCCCGGTTCTCCACCATCAATAACTCTTAATGGCGTAAGAATAGATACACTCACTCACGGGGACGCTTGGGGAGTGGCGATAGGCTACTCACTGGTCTTCAACCACCACGATGAACGCGCGTTTTAGGGGGAGAGCGATCCTGTCTGGATTAGGAGTCTAGGATTTAGGAGCGCTTGGTAGTGAATAACCTGCCACAATCTTCGGTGACCGCCGCTGGATCGAGAGTAAACCGGGCCCACAGGAGAAGGTGTCAGATGAAGACGGTTTCGACGAATCGATGTGGTGCTTGGCGGTCGGGGATGGTCGCAGCCTTCAGGCACCGCTGCTTTCGACGCCCGTAGGGGCGCTGATGATCAACCCGGATACGAGAATCCACGAAAAAAGCTTTAGACGTCCCCGATCGTGATTCAGGAGCACTTGGCGAGGGTTAACCTCAGACGGCTTAGTTAAGTAAAGTAACGACCGGCGGAGTATACCGGTGGCCGGAGATCGGGACCCAGCGGTAGCATCCAGCGACCACGGCGCACAACTTCTTACAGAGCTAAAGATTGCATGAATTAGGGTGGCCTTCGAACTCACCGACACGTGGTCGGCATGGGTTGTGGATCCGATCAGACCCGGAACCATTCACGGCTGTTGCTGACACTTGGTGTTGCTTGGTGAACCGACGAACCTGATAGCCTAGTTGCAATCTCAGAGATGAAGTACCTATCCATAGGTAAACGTGATCAACTGTGATCACTAATTTTATTCTAAAGCATGTAAGAGATCATGTACACGCGCATATGCCTCGCGTGAGAAAATTTCTTGCGGAGGTCGGTATTATACGCGAGAGTATAACAGTTGTTTATTTACGCGAACTGCTTCGACCGACTGTTCGTGAATCGATCGATTTGAATCTAGGATTCTAGTGGACTCTCGTCCACTGTGGAACGGAATCAGCACGCATCTTTTTGGTATTACTACCATTCGAGGATGTCTCCTTCGGTGGCCACTTAGAGTTTTCAAATTGAGCCCTTACGAGTGTGAACTTCTTCAGGAGTCGCTCCGTGGAAAGCAAACGCCTTACAAAAATGAGCCAAGGACAGAGGGTAGGATGATTGATATTAAAAGTTCTATAGAATATCATGAATGCATATTCAGTAAGTCATTATTCTAGATTTGCAACGAGCCTGACTCAGTGATCGGAAACGTTACTTCCACGAATTGCCATTGTGATCCGGCTTTCAACAGCTTGAGCGGGGTATGCGCTGATGTTGAGGCTTCTCGAATTGGCTAATCCATATAACGATGTCTCACTACAACAGTATTGTGCTCCCAATTTTGAATTGTAATATTCATTAGCGTTTGAAAGTTTGGTGTTTCTTGTAAACACTCATTTACTTTATTTACCGGTCAGATTAAGGCCTGAGTGACCTCTGCTGTACATAGTAGTCGTCTCCATTCTACTCGGTCCATGGCTGTGTTTCTTGTTCCGTACTCTGCGAATGGTGCGCCGATCGTCTTCCACTTGGTCGACCCACCTAGCTCGCTGCGCACCACGTATTTTTGTACCGGTCGTATGACTCTCGAGAACCATTTAAGTCTAGTTGCTATCTGGCGTCCTGATGACGTGACCCACCCACCGTAACCTCCTGATTTTCGCGGTGTTGACGATAGTTGGTTCTCTCAACAGCTGATGCAGCTCGTGGTTCATTCATCTTCTCCAAGTCCCGTCTTCCATCTGCACTCCACCGTAGTCGGTACGCAACACCTTCCATTCGAAAACAAACTCCAAGGGCGCGTTGGTCATGTGCACGTCGAGTCCATGCTTCGTGCCCATAGGGAACTACCGGTCTAATCAATGCTTTGTAAATATTTTACTTCATGCGACGGCGAACTTTGTAGAGTTCTGCGAAGTCCAAAGAAAGCTTGATTCCCTGCCATATATCCTCTCTGAATTTTTCTGCTGATGTCGTTGTCGGCGGTCACTAGCGAGCCCAAGTACACGAATTCTTCAACCGCTTCGATTTCATCACCATCGATAGAGATTCGGGGTAACGGGTGCGTCAAATCCACCCTAGAGCCCTTTGCCGTCATGTACTTTGTCTTTGACATATTTTAGACATTTTAAAATCGCCTAGCTTCATCCTTTAGTCGGATGTATGTTTCCGTCATCGTCTCCAATTAACGAGCTATAATATCAGTAGGGTATCGCGCCACTTGGGCGGTGGCTTCTATATTCGTCTGTTTCCCACTATAACTCAGTGAATTTTGAAACAATTGACTTGAAATGTTGTACATGGGTAGATACTATACCTATCTCACCACATTCCAAAAGTTGTGTCAATTGGTTCAAATTTGACTAAGTTATAGTGGAAAACAGACAAATATAGAAGCCACCGCCCAAGTGGCGCGATTCCCTATCATCGGCGAAACCAAGCAGCTTAGCAAAATTCGTGAAATTATGTATCTGTAGCAGCGCAGCGGTATGACGGCCGCTTATCACGCAGGAGGTCCCGGTTCAAATCTACAGAGGAGTGCCAAAATTAGTAAATAAGTATGTAAAAGTAAATTTGAGCATGTTTCTCAATAATACAAGCAACAACAAGTTGGGATGACTTATTTTTGATGATACATTTTTGTTTTCACATTCATTTTGAGGCAGTTCCGTCAGAAGCTGCTTAGAAGGCTATCCGACTTCCTTATGTGAACTTTCAAGTTCCAAAATTATATGAAAATGAAGCTGCTTAGAAGGCTAAAGAGCAACCTCTAAAAAGCGCTGCTCAGCTTATGAAGTATCCTATTATCTGAACTTTTGGTTACTTGGGATACCTGGCGGATGACGAACAACTGGTCCGTTGTAGCGCGCACACCCATGAATCCAGCCTGATATTGCCCCACAAGCTCTCCTGCAGTCGATGATAGACGGCTGCATAAAATATCGAAATAAGACCTTGTAGGCAGCGCTCAGTAGTCAGTAGTGTGATCGCGTGGTGCTTCCCGCAATCCAACTTGGCATCTTTTTTTTTTTGGGAGATGGAACACACGATACCTGCCATCCTCTCCTCCGGTAATATCTTCTCCTCTCAAATCTTGGTAATTGTGAATGCCGGGCAACTCACTGGAACAATCCGTTCCCAGCCATCTTAGCAAACTGCAGTAGAATCACTTGGCATAATACGGAACCTCACGGTGATGGCGTCTTGCTCCGCCAACAGTCCACTCGTCAATGAGGCAGCATCACACTGACGACGACCCCGTCATGGTGCTGGCTGTCACTGATGCTTGCTAGGGGAAATACACGCATGGGGAATGCTACTCAGCTTTGTTCATACCCCACATTCTCCCTCTTCTCCGAAGAAAAAAAAAGTTTTCTTACTAGCAGGCTTATTTTTACGCTCAAACCCTCAATTTCGTTCTCTTCATCCTTATGGCACCAATGCAACAAGATACACTTCAAGATAGAAGAATTAAGACGAATGGCCACTTTTACTTTTTTGTTTAGTAAACGCACTTTTGTTAATATCGAACCTATATCATTTGATTGAGAACTTGCAATGCTAACCGATCATCTATGGGGTTTTGCCGAGCTCCAATAAAAAGAACTACAACACACGCAGTTGGGTGATGCGTCTTCTCTCCTTCAAGCGCTCGTCTCGTTATGTAGCCGGCCCTGTTTTTCTCTCACTCAAATCAATCGTTATTCACGATTGCGAAAATTCGACGCATTCAACGAAAACGAACATATTTTGTAAGAATTATTTGTCAAAAAAGAAAAAAACAAGAGATTAACGAATTTGAGATTTATCAGACTAAAGATTCCGTATATCATACAACTCCATTTTCAATGCTTCAATGTGATGGTACAGATGGACCATATATAACACACAAATGTCCTTCATTATACGAAAATAGATTCTACAAAACGAGTTCGAAAGAGGTTCTACAACATATTTTCAGTAGATATGTTTTCATTGCGTACTTTGAATTTTAAACTGTTTTACGATATGCAATTTTTATGGGCGGATTTCATTACACATCCCTACATTTTCCTCACGCACAGCTTCCGGCAGTTATCATGCAACACCATTTCCATAGACGGGTTTCTTTACACATCGTTGCATTTTCCTGATGCAAACAATTTTCGGCAGTTTTTCAATAACGTCATTTCCTTGGACGGATTTCATTTCACGTCCCTGTATTTTCCTTATGCAGAATAATTTTCGGCGGTTATCCAAAAAATGCCGTTTCCTTGGACGGTTTTCATTACACGTCCCTGCATTTTCCTTATGCAGAAAAATTGTCGGCGGTTATCCAACAACGCCTTTACCTTGGACGGTTTTCATTACACGTCCCTGCATTTTCTTTATGCAGAATAATTTTCGGCGGTTATTCAAAAATGCCGTTTCCTTGGACGGTTTTCATTACACGTCCCTGCATTTTCCTTATGCAGAAAAATTTTCGGCGGTTCGATACGCCATTAATTTGCCCAACCAAAAACCCGAGCAAAAACCAACCCAACCAACCAACGCCGCGAGTATTTTACGACAACATTCACAATAGTCAAACACCTCTACCATCATGCACATCAACCTGTTTGCATTTACCGTTCAACCGAGCGACAACACGAGGATGTACGATCCGAGGAATCAACGAAAGCGCGACCATCCATGCCGAGCAAGAAGCATGGAGAAACATGAAGAAACATGCATGCAATCATCGGCTGACCACCTATCCACAGCGTGCTACCAGTCGACAACAAAAATCAACCACGTCACCGCGCCTTTGTTTATGTGTTTGTGCTAGAACCAAGGCTAAAACAGAACGCGGTTGGAAAAAAAAAAACTTTCCGCGTTCTAGCTTTCGTCAGGAACCGCAGAATTGCAACACCCACTTCACTGTGTTTGCAGCACCACCACACACTTCACACACCAAAACGATTTGTTTTCTCTCACTGTTTTTATGCCAAGTGATTCTACCTATTTTATGATTAACTTGTTATTGATTATGATGCACTCCTGGCAGGATCGCCAATGTGAATGCCGGGCAACTCACTGGAACAATCCGTTCCCAGCCATCTTAGCAAACTGCAGTAGAATCACTTGGCATAATACGGAACCTCACGGTGATGGCGTCTTGCTCCGCCAACAGTCCACTCGTCAATGAGGCAGCATCACACTGACGACGACCCCGTCATGGTGCTGGCTGTCACTGATGCTTGCTAGGGGAAATACACTCATGGGGAATGCTACTCAGCTTTGTTCATACCCCACAGTAATCACCCTCATTCTTGTTTTCGATCGAATCCACTTTCAAACGTAAATCGTTCGCATTCCCGTTTACGCCAGCAAAATCAAATGGCCTACTGATTCGATCGAACCAAAAACATTTGAAAGTGGATACGTCCGTAAACAAAAATGAGGGTGAATGACTTGGTGTAGTGCAACGCCTGCAACGCCACGATGTCGATTATCCTGTCACATCCTGTGAAACCAAATGACTTGCAATTTCATTATCAAAGTTTCCAATCGTAGTCCTTTTTTCATCGCGTGGGTCTTTGCCGATTGTATCGAGTCGTATCTTCTATGTATGTTATTCGTAATGTGGATTATTGGGCCTACGCCAACACTCTTGTCTCGCCGCAGGGCCATCGTGCCAGTTATTTTTAGTGTTCCAACCAACACTGAGACGACCACGCTGATGGGGCTACTACCTTGGATCTGACTGGGCGTGATGCAGCACTTTTTTACTCAGCCGCTGGTTGGCAGAACAGACGCTGTTTGAGCCGCACCTCCTTGGTGAACAAACGCTCGTATCTCCTCAATCTAGCTGAAGTCAGAAAGACAATAGTGCCCAGGGTGCACTACCAGCTGATCACACAACTCTCACCTGTCATCGCTTGACCCGTGGAACTTACGAAGACCAGAGCTATGTTGGACGCTCTACTTATCAACTGACCGTTTTGCAGCCTATTTTCTTGCTCATTGTATCAACAACTCCTGGAAATTGAACTTCCGAATCTTCCATTTGTACTAGGGTAGGTGTTCCAATTATGGTTATAGTACCAATCATTCGCCATAGTTGATTTTCACCCTTTAACGGCGTATATCAGCAAGAAAAAAATTGTGAACAACAGATCACGTTCACAAAAGATAATTGCACTCATTTAAATCCCACATTTTGCTCAATTTATGGTAGAAATAAATCATTTTCTTAAAATGTCGGCTTCCTTGCACCCTTTTTCGCCATAGTGTACCAGTTATGACTAATCCCATAAGGAATACCTGCAAATAGTGCGAAAAGGAACCGAAGTTAAAAAATGTAACCATAATTGGTACAGGTTTCCTATCATTGACACACGCTGTAATAAATACTTAAAGTAGTTTTGGCTCCGTTTCTATACACACTTCGAAAAAATCTTGTAATTTTGTGTCATTCTACGCCGACATATGACAGCGAGCAAAACGACACAAAATTGTGTTTGATCTTATTTTTACACGATACTGATTCTAGCGGGTTTGTAATTTTACTGCACTCACCTGCTGCCCATAACATAACCTCAACCCTTTGGTGTTAACTAGAGTTCTACTTCCCAGGTTTTCTTTAGTGTAAAGAGTAAAACAGATTTAACAGCTCATTTAAATAAAATTTATTCAGTTTTCACAATATAAATACACAACATTTCAAACACTATTTTCCATTTTGGTTCTCTCCTCGCGCTTCGACACAGATTCACTTCGCTGCTGTTGTCAAATGTATCCGCAGAAACAGCATCGTGATACATGTCTCCGTTCTCTTGGACGTCTTTTTCCCATACAGCTGTAATTAATCACTTTTTTCACTGCACAAATAGATAATCAGTTGTTTAATTACAGATTAAAAACGTACCGCGGGAAAAGTTCCACAAATTACAAGTAGCTTGCACGACGGAATTTGACGTTTCATTGTAAACAAACGTTGCCTGGTTCGATTGCGTTATTATTCATGTAAATTTGTGGACCATTGATCAGAATAATAAATGCCGTGTTTTAATGTCGCTGGAACACACTTAAAAGCATGTTTAAAATGTCTTGAAAGAATCTGAAAATGATTATCTCTGCATTTACGTCTCCAGAGATGTAAAAATAAATCATATGTTTGTTTATGTCATGATTGAATACGTCAATTTCTTCAATTATGTCATTATTAAAATTGAGAATTTTTTGGTGTGTATTTTTCCTGTAAAGTGTGGAAACTTAGCAATCTTTTAACATATTGATGAAATTCGTTGATCTTCTTGTTATTTTTGTACAAATTGTTTTCCTTAGATAGTGCCATAATTGGTACATCCACCCTATTTACTGTT
Source organism: Aedes albopictus (assembly GCF_035046485.1). Classification (NCBI taxonomy): domain Eukaryota; kingdom Metazoa; phylum Arthropoda; class Insecta; order Diptera; family Culicidae; genus Aedes; species Aedes albopictus. The sequence goes on from NC_085136.1 coordinate 193,893,931, forward strand.
CACGCAAACACATCGCCCTGCGTGACTACGTCGAGACACACAAATTTACCATTCGGTCGGAGGTTACTTAGTCAAACCAAATTAGGGACCGTCCATTAATAACGTAGCAGGGGAGGAGTCTCTGATTATACTACTAGATATTTCTTTTTTTTCCCTTCTAAACCATAGGGGGATAAATCTGCCCATCAGACACCCTAACAGGAAGGTTAGGGTAGTGTGGGGTTACGGCCGTCTTCTACAACGCCAGTAGAAGCCAGGACTACTCTCTCCTCGACCCACTAAAACACATTCCTATGGTCGCCAAACCCTTCGTCTCTCCGGAACCACCAAGAAGGTATTGCTTCAGAGAGGGGCTAGTGCATATCGCACCCTCAAGGTTAGCTGCCGTAGCCTAGCAGCAACGAACATCGATGACTCGCTCTGGAGAGTCCATCACGGTAGCATGCTGGCGCTTAGCCAGTTTCCCGAGTGGTCCTCGCCACTCCCTTTGTCCTCGGAAGGCGGGCAGGGTCAACCCCGCCCGCGCCCTACTGCTGAGTGGACATCAAGAACTGATGCCCACATGCAACCCGATCTGACCTGCCCGCAAAGGAAGGGTATCACTACCCTTCAGGCCCTATCAGATGCATCCGTAGGTTGCAGACAGCAGGGTCTCACCTACCCCGACCCTTGCCGCGGACCCCTTTCCAACCGCGGGCTCAGATCCAACCCAGTAGACTGACGCCACGACAGCACCGCTACCGGGATAAATAAATAAATAAATAAATAAATAAATAAATAAATATGACCTACGAAGCCGACTTCGAACCCCTGGACCACCTCTTGTACTGCATCTGGACTAGCCATTCTCCGAGTCCACGCGCCACCTCCTCTGTAGCTCCCAGACGATATGGGTGATAGCCGTTGAAACGGCATTCCAGCTAATCTGATCCATACACATTCTCTGGACCAAGTTGTCCGGAGTTGTGTCCTCCCCGCATGTGGCAAGCATGCGGTCACGCATTGTGCGAAAACGCGGGCACACGAACAAAACGTGTTCCGCCGTTTCCTCTAAACCATTGCACACTGGGCATTCGGGAGAATCCGCATGCCCGAAACGGTGTAGATACTGTCGGAAGCAACCATGACCTGTAAGGACCTGTGTCAGGTGGAATGTAACTTCCCCATGGCGCCTATTAATCCAACTATCTACCCTCGGTATCAACCTATGGGTCCACCTTCCTTTGGTGGAGCTGTCCCACGCGCGCTGCCATTTGACCATAGAGGCCATCCTGACAGTCCTGCGTATGCCTCTTGTGCCGCGCATTTCGAAGCACTCCATGTCCTCACTGATAAGAATGCTGATAGGCACCATACCAGTAATGACGCAGAGAGCGTCGTGTGACACGGTACGGTACGCGCTCGCAACCCTCAGACACATAAGCCTGTAAGTACTTTCCAGCTTCCATCGCACAATGGTCCACGAACCAGATTTACGAGGAAAGATGCATGCAGCGCCTTCAAATGATTTTTTAGACAAATATGGTCTTCTACAAAGTTGTTGCTAATAATAAGGCCCTCTTTCCATTGTACATGAAAATTAGGGTGGTCCATATTTTCACAGAAATTGGAAACCAAACTTTTTTATTTGCAAGAATAACTATATACATTCTTCGGAAAAGTTGGAGACCTATCAATTTTGAGCAAGTTTGCTGAAGACAGTTTTTATGTAGCTTTAAAATTGACCGATCTAGAGATATATTTCTTAATTAACTTAGGGTGATTCAAGAAAAACAGGTTTTCTGGCTTTAACTTTTTCAGTTTCAATTTCTCATCAAAGTCGCCCAAAAAACACTTGTAGAGCATTTGAAAACGCGTCGTTTCGTGCGCTGAGACGGTCGTTATCTCTTTTGGTTAAAAAGTTATGAGTGTTTTTCTTTGAAAATCATAATTTATCCAAAAGGCGATATTACGAGTTGGGGCAAAGATAAAAAATATCTTTTTCCAGCATTCAAAAGAAGAAATATTGTTATGAAACATATCAAAAAATTAGAAAGGTGTTATTTTTGTAACTCATGTAAAAATTACTTGACAAGTGGCTATTTTTTCTAGAAAATCATCAATATCTTTTGAACGGAATGACGTAGCAACATTCTCAGTGCACGAAAATGTGCGTTTTTAGAAGCTCTAAAAGTGGTTCTTTGACAACTTTGATGAGAAAATTGAAACAAAAAAGTTAGAGCGACAAAACGATTTGTTCTAGCGTCACCCTATGAAAACTATGGGAAAATGCTCAAAATTTGGGCAAAACAGTTTTTTCGCTTTATCTTTTTCATTTCAATTTTCTCATCAAAGTCGTCAAAGAACCACTTTTAGAGCTTCCAAAAATGCACATTTTCGTGCGCTGAGAATGTTGCTACGTCATTCCGTTCAAAAGATGTTGATGATTTTCTAGAAAAAATAGCCACTTTTCAAGTATTTTTTACTTGAATTACAAAAATAACACTTCTCTAGTTTTTTGATATGTTTTATAACAATATTTTTTCTTTTGAATGCTGGAAAAAGATATTTTTTTATCTTTGCCCCAACTCGTTATATCGCCTTTTGAATAAATTATGATTTTTAAAGAAAAACACTCATAACTTTTTAACCAAAAGAGATAACGACCGTCTCAGCGCACGAAATGACGCGTTTTCAAATGCTCTACAAGTATTTCTTGGGCGACTTTGATGAGAAATTGAAACTGAAAAAGTTAAAGCCAGAAAACCTGTTTTTCTTGAATCACCCTAAGCTAATTAAGAAATATATCTCTAGATCGGTCAATTTTAAAGCTACATAAAAACTGTCTTCAGTAAACTTGCTCAAAATTGATAGGTCTCCAACTTTTCCGAAGAATGTATATAGTTATTCTTGCAAATAAAAAAGTTTGGTTTCCAATTTCTGTGAAAATATGGACCACCCTAATTTTAATGTACATTGGAAAGAGGGCCTTATTATTAGCAACAACTTTGTAGAAGACCATATTTGTCTAAAAAATCATTTGAAGGCGCTGCATATATCTTTCCTCGTAAATCTGGTTTGTGGACCACTGTGCATCGGTAGCATTCAGTACTTAGCGCGGTACCCCACGCCGGGCCGCCATATCTAAGTATGGACGTAGCAACACTAGCCAGAAGCTTGCGCTTACTGGCGTACACCGCTGAGCTATTGGACATCATCCGGGACAGTGCCGCAATAGCTGTGGAGGCTCTTTTACAGGCATAATCGACGTGGCTACCGAAGGTAAGCTTGTCGTCGATCATCACGCTCAAGTGTTTGACAGAGCGCTTAGACATAATAGTGCACTCTCCTACACTGATCTCCGTCTGCTGCGCCGATTGCATGTTGTTGACAACCGTCACCTCTGTCTTGTGGTGAGCCAGCTCCAGTTTCCTGGACCGCATCCACGCCTCCACAACCTTGATCGAGTGGTTGGCAGTCAACTTCACCTCCTCGATCGTTTCACCGTAGACTTCGAGCGTAATATCGTCGGCAAATCCGACAATCACCACTCCCACTGGGTACTCTAACCTCAACACCTCGTCGTACATGACATTCCATAACACCGGACCCAGGATGGAACCTTGCGGGACTCCTGAGGTTATGTGAAAGCACTTCCGACCCACCTCCGTGTCGTAAACTAGTACGCGATTCTGGAAGTAGCTTCCGAGAATCTTGTACAAGTACTCCGGTATCCCCAGACGCAAGAGCGCATCGGCAATAGCAGCCCAACTGGCGCTATTAAATGCATTCCTTACATCCAGAGTCACTACCCCGCAAAAGCGAATTCCCCTCCTCTTAGACTCGAGTGCTTTCTCGGCGGTTTTTGTAACCGACAAGATAGCGTCTACGGTGGACCTCCCCTTCCGGAAGCCATACTGGTTGCTCGAGAGACCATTTACGCCCTCAGTGAACCTCAACATTCTATTGAGGATGATCTTTTCGAGCACCTTCCCCGGCGTGTCAATCAAGCATATTGGTCTATATGCCGACGGGTCTCCGGGTGGTTTCCCCGCCTTTGGCAATAGTACCAGGCTCTGCCTCTTCCAAGCTTCTGGGAAAACTCCCTCGTCCAGGCATTTCTGCATAGCAGACCTGAACATCTCGGGAGCTTCTGCAATAGCTACTTTTAACGCCAGGTTCGGAACTCCGTCTGGAACTGGGGCCTTACCTACGCTAAGGGACTTAGCTATCCCCGCAAGTTACACATCGGTGACCCTTTCTTCATCGCCAGCCCCAGTCCCCGGCTGTCCTACGAAAGGAGGCCAAGGACTAGGATCATGACCCGGAAAAAGTCCTCCAATGATCCCCTCCAACATCTCTGGAGATTGCTCTGTAGGAGCCATCACACCTCTCGTCTTGGCCATAACGATCCTGTAGGCGTCACCCCACGGGTTCGAGGACAGAGACTCTCAAAGCAGGCCTTTTTGCTTGCTTTTATCTCGGTCTTGAGCGCGGCTTTTGCAGCGGCGAACACCACCCGCCGTTCGTTTCGCTCTTCCTCTGATCGTGCTCGCTGCATCCGCCGCCTAGCCCGTAGGCAGGCGCGGCGCAGGTCCGCAATCGCGTCGGTCCACCAGTAAGCCGGTGGGCTCCCATTTCTAGGGTGGACTCGCCTAGGCATGGTCGCATCACACGCACGTGAGAGCACCGCTACTAGCTCGTCGCCGTCTAAACCGATTAAGTTTCGCTCACGGCGGAGCGCTTCCCTAAATACCTCTTCGTCGAAGTATGATGTCTTCCACCTACGAGGGCTTGGCCTTGGCCTAGCCGCCTCTTCTTCATCCGCTGTCTGCTGTTGTTGTAGTCGATACTGTAGCGAACCGCCATCACTGTAGCCAATTGTGCTATCACAATTGATGTATCTGTTGGAAACCTCAACAGGAAATACGTCTATTGTTCTGTGTATTTACCGCATGATGAACCATCCCCTACGGATGCTTTCAAACAAGTCATCGCATACTGCACTTCAAAAGGCCTTCCGCTAATTGTTGGCAGTGATGCTAATGCTCACCATATCATCTGGGGCAGCTCAGACATTAACTTGAGAGGTTCCAGTTTGATGGAGTACTTAAGTAGTACATATCTTGCATTACTTAACATAGGCAACCGCCCAACCTTCATGGTATCTGCTAGAGAGGAAGTGTTAGATATAACGCTTAGCTCTAGCAGAATTAGTCACGAGCTGACCAATTGGCATGTGTCAGATGAAGAATCTTTATCTGACCATCGCTACATCTTTTTTGAACATTTGAATGTTACTTCGCAAACATTGCGTTCCAGGAATCCTCGGTCGACAAACTGGGATCTTTATACTGATTTGGTTGCAGCCAAATTTCATGGATATTCACCATCCATTGACACTCCAAGTGATTTAGATGATGCCGTTGATACTACAACGACCTTCATCATGGAAGCTTTTGAAGAAGCATGCCCTCTACGGTTTGTGAAGATCACAAGAGGAACCCCTTGGTGGAACTCTGATCTGGCGAAACTCAGGAAACAATGTAGAAAGAGTTGGAACAGACGACGTTCGGCTGGTTCGGAGGCTTTCAGGTCGGCTCGCAAGGCCTACAGGAAAGCTCTCCGGTCTGCTGAACGATCCGGCTGGAAAAACCTTTGTACAAATGTTTCCAGCTTGAGTGAAGTCAGTCGGTTAAACAAAATCCTTGCGAAATCTAAGGATTTCCGGGTGAACGAACTTCGTTTGCCAAATGGCGATCTGACTTCCTCTGATGAGGAAGTTCTGGAATGCTTATTCAGCACGCACTTCCCTGGATGTGTGGATATTACATCTTCGGATGATCCTGATCTTTTCTTGTAGCTATGATTCTTTAGCTTCGGCTCGGAGTATTGTAACTATAGAATCGATTGAGTGGGCTCTTAATAGCCTTGCTCCTTTCAAATCTCCTGGGGCAGATGGGATTTATCCTATTTTGCTTCAGAAGGGATTTGATTATTTCAAACATGTTTTGAAAAAACTACTTGTTTGCAGTTTTGCTACAGGGTATATTCCCAAATCCTGGAGGGATATTACTGTAAAGTTTATTCCGAAAGTGGGTCGTGCGTCGTATGAAGAAGCAAAGAGTTTCAGACCTATCAGTTTGACCTCTTTTCTTCTGAAATGCTTAGAACGCATTGTGGATCATCACATCCGTGATGTTCATCTGGCCAACGTGCCTCTTCATGTGAACCAACATGCCTACCAATCTGGTAAGTCCACTGTGACTCTTTTACACAAGGTTGTATACGATATCGAGAAAGCATTCGCTCAAAAGCAATCTTGTTTGGGTGTTTTATTAGATATCGAGGGTGCCTTTGACAACGTGCCTTTCGATGCCATATTGGAAGCCGCACGGAGTCATGGTATATCTCCAATGATTTCCAATTGGATTCACCAAATGCTCAAAAACCGATATCTCTTCTCGACATTGCGTCTAGCGGGGATTAGGAAATTGAGTGTTTGTGGATGCCCCCAAGGGGGAGTCTTATCACCGCTTTTGTGGAATCTCGTAGCAGATACGCTATTGAGGCAACTCAATAATAGCGGTTTTCCTTCTTATGGTTTTGCCGACGACTACCTAACATTGTTAGTTGGTATGTGCATCAGCACCCTTTTCGACCTGATGCAAAACGCCCTTCAGGTAGTTGAGGGTTGGTGTCGCCAATATGGCCTTTCGGTTAATCCGAGTAAACATCTATTGTTCTTTTCACGGAAAGGCGAAACCGTAATGGCGTTCGACCTTTGCGTCTCTTTGATTCTGAAATCGATGTGACTGAACAGGTAAAGTACGTTGGAGTCATTCTTGATTCCAAGCTTTCCTGGACACCTCACATTGAGTTCAGAATCAAGAAAGCTTGTATGGCCTTCGGGCAATGCCGGCGTACTTTTGGTACAACTTGGGGTCTAAAACCCAAGTATATCAAATGGATTTACACAACTGTGGTTGTATGTATGTATGTATGTATGTAGGTAGCCACCATCCTAGCTTGAGTCTTGCTCTGCATGCAGTTCCACTTAACAGTGAAGAATAAATTTCATTACCGCTCTGAATTCAACATACCGCTGTATGAAGGGCCAAAAGGGGGTGTGGCGGACCCGTAAGTAGAGACACTTACGCGAAATCCGCGGGTTTCTAAGAATCTCCTTCCAACAGTATGTTCCAACAGGGTGAATAATGAGATTCACATCACTTGTCAAGCTTTCTACGGGATGGTTTGTCACAAGAAGGGCGCGTCAAATCCATTGCAACTGTTGGGATAGAAGAACCCATCTACAAGGATGTTATAGTATCTTCTCACCTCACTTCGGCTGGCAATCCACTCCGTCGTACAGTTACAACTTCAATGATGCCCTGATGCTCCCTCCCAACCCCATATAGTCATATAGTTACATAGTTATATAGTTATACAGTCATATAGTTATATATTTTTATAGTAGTATAATTATGTAGTATAATTCAATATGATGAAATATAATGATGCAATGTTATTCAATAAGTAAATAATAATGAAATATAATGTATATCATGTATCATATGTATATGTATATGTATATAATGTATATAATGAAGCACCCTCCCAACCCCATATTGTTATATATTCCATGTTTCAGTTCATTATAATTAGATGTATTATTCTGCTAAGATATGATCAATCAACTAAAATAAATGAAATAAAATGTAATGATGTAAAATGTAGCAAAATGAGATATGGTATCAATTTGTAGATACATTGAATGACTATTATTTGCTGTCGATTCCTTTCGTGATCTGGATGATATGATGGGACATTATTACATATATATATTATTACATATATATACATTAATAATCGGTTAACGCGATAGCTTATATATTATTATGATCAACCCTCTAGCGATCTGTTGTATTTTGTACATCACCATGTGAACAAATCTCGCCATTTGTTCTCAGCATTAGCGCGTTGCTGGCGGTGTTGACCAACCACTCGAATTACGGAAGATAAATAATGTACTATAATGTATCGTCGAATAATATGATGCAGTAAAAGATAATTATTTGAGAATAATGAATTTAGTTTTCTGGACTCCGCATACCACTGGATGAAGATCTAAAAGTATGGCGGGCTTGTTAGTGATGCGCAACCTGTGAAATGAAGTAAATCTTACATAATGTGGTTCCACACGTCTGATATTAAAATCTGCAGCACTCGTTAAGCTTTCAACTGGATAATGTTTAAGAATTAGTAGCTCATCCAATTCTTTACCACTGTTGGAGTTGAAAAATCCATCCACAAAGACGTTCTACAGTCTTCTCTGTTTACTCTGGCTGGAAACCTCTCTACCGTCCGGCTGTAACTTCACCTGATGCTCTATCCCAACCCCATATATACATAATAATATAAATTATCATGATGAAATAAGTTTATATAAGTATATAATATAATAATGAAATAAAATGTAATGACATTTTCTATAGTGATATTAATTAAGGCATGAATTTGTAGATATTTGTGCATAATTTGTTGAAGTGCTATTTTATGACCTAGATTATGAGGAGAACGTTATTATAGTATCAATGTGAATTTATCCTACTACTGAATGGTGGCCCACAAGGGGATGTGGTGGAATCGTAAATAGACACTTGCGTTAAATATAAAAACTCCGTTCAGCATGATCCAACAATATGAATAATATAGTTCACATCCCTTATAAAGCTTTCTACCGGATGATTTGTCTCGATGAGGGCGCAACCATTCCATTGCAACTGTTGGGATAGAAGGACCCGTTTACAATGATTTTATATTATCTTTTCACCTCACTCCGGCCCCCTCCTAATTCCATATAGTATATACAACCAATAGTATAGTGCGTTGTAATGAAATATCATATTTAAATATGGTCTAATCAATGTTAGAAATAAATGAATAATTAATAATAATGTAGTGTTATTTGGTTTAGTGATTCCGGAAAATTTCCTATTTGAAGATAATGAGTAAATGAATAATATCACTGATGAGCCGTTTAACGATCTAGATGATTGGATTATGGCAATGAAATGTCAACGCAATAAAGTATATGAAACCAATAATTTAATAGATTGCGGGTGAGTACAGTATCTGACAATAAAAGGTAATACCATATGATATTTTTGTTGGGTTATGTATTCATCATACCACTGAATAAAGGTCCAATAGCCGATATGTTGAACCTGGAAGAAAAATACAGTCTGCAACTCTCGTGGGGACTGTCCATTAATTATGTAAAGGTTTATGGGGGGTGGGGGTTTGAAAAACTTTACGCCCCCTACAAAAATGTTTGGGTTTTCTTACAAAAACTCTTACCAAGGGGAGTGTCGAAAAATTGCAAAATTTCCCTTACGTAATTAATGAACAACCCTTACTGGTTATTTTGTAAGACTCAGGGCGCTTGAATCCATTATAACTGTTAAAGAATTATTCTACAAGGATGTTGACTTCTACTAGACTATAGTCTACTAACATTGTTATGGCTGACAATCTACACCGTCGTCCGGGCGTAATTTCGATAATTCACTGGTTCCCCCTCCTTGCCCCATCTATTTATAAAAGTCAACTGAATGCCTTATTGCACCAAAATATTTGTTTTTCCCAATTGTATTGACTTTTCAATTATGCTGGCTTGTTCCTGAAAATTAAAGTTTATACTACTACTAACACTAATGCTGCTTCTGCTACTAATATAATTATTATTCACTATCTGTTTTTGTTATTTCAGCACTGATTTTAAATGATAGTTACTTCCTCCCAACCTCCCTCCCATCGGCAAAACTGTAGTTATTAATGCAAACTGCATTTTTTATTGTTATTATTATTATTTATACATATTTTTTTTTTTAAATTTCCATATAAAAAAAATAAGTTGCACGTTACTATCATTTTTTCCATCCCTCTGTTTTTGTTTTATAAACTACTTTCTAACTACTACTACTACTAATACTACTACTACTACTATTACTACTACTACTACTACTGATACTTATTTAAAAAAAAAAAATACTTACTGCCTTTTGTTTTATAACAATGAGTTAAAATGATAGTAACTATAATGGATTTACACAACTGTGGTTCGGCCAATATTGGCTTATGGATGTCTTGTGTGGTGGCAAAAGGGTGAAGTGAGAACGGTCCAATCAAAATTAGGCCATCTCCAAAGGATGTGCTTAATGGCGATGTCTGGAGCGTTCTCTTCAACTCCTACGGCAGCGCTAGAAGTTCTCTTTGACGTTGCCCCACTACACATTCATCTCAAACAAGAAGCCCTTTCTTGCACTTACCGGTTACGGGTACTCGGTCTACTAGAGGAAACTCCTGTGAACCGCACATCAACACACACCTCGTTGTTTCCACTTTTAGTGAATTGGGACAAAATTGTCCTTGCTCCAAGTGATCTTACAATTGCTTGTAATTTTCCGTATAGGACTTTTTCCACGAAATTCCCTTCCCGGGAAGAGTGGACATCTGGTTATCTGGAAAGAAGTATTTCAGACGGCATCGTATGTTACACTGATGGCTCCCTTCTCGAAGGTCGAGCAGGTGCTGGTGTTTATTCTCGTGAGCTAAGGCTGTATCAGTCTTACTCACTTGGTAGACACTGCACCGTTTTTCAGGCCGAAATCTTTGCTCTTATGTGCGGAGTGCAATCAGCACTTCAGCAGCACGTAGTGGGCAAAGTAATATACTTCTGTTCAGATAGCCAGGCTGCTATTAAAGCACTTGCTTCGGCCAACTCCAGGTCGCTTGTCGAACTCAAATCGAGGAGCTGAATTCAGCAAACGCTGTTCACCTTCTATGGGTACCTGGTCATTCTTCCATCGCTGAAAAGGAATTGGCTGATGAATTAGCTCGTTCTGGAGCAGCACATGACTTCATTGGCCCTGAGCCAGCTATTGCGATATCGAAGTGTTGGATTAAGCTTCAGATTCACACCTGGGCTGTCACTCAACACAGACATTAATGGAATAGTTTGGAGTCATGTCGTCAAACAAAATTGTATAGTGCTCTACGGGTGGCGAAGTATCTAACTAACCTGTCTAAGCAGAATTGCAGCATGCTGGTCAAAGCATTGACTGGCCACTGCCGACTCAGCTATCACATGGCGAATATTCAGCAAGCCGATTCATTTGCCTGTGATAGCTGTGAATCCGATTATGGAACTTCGTATCATTTGATATGTAACTGTCCAGTTTTCGCGCAACTGCGTTTCCGAGTATTCGGAAAACACTTATTAAGTGAAACTGACTTCAGAAACCTGAATCTTCAGGATATTCTGTTGTTCTTAACCCGCTGTGGTAAAGAGCTATAGGCTCTCGTTCGCTTTATGCGTTATTACAGTGCCCTTTTCAGGGCGCTGTTTGAACCCATTGTGGTACGCTTGTGCGTTAGTACCCTCTTCCAGGGTATTTTTCCTATTTCCCTACCTGTCCCTATCCCCATCCAAATCCTTTTTCCTTCCTTTTCCCTCAGGTAGATGATGAAATAGGCTGTTATTTTGGCGATGGCACAAATGTCCCAAATGGAGGATAACGTGCCTCTGGAGCCGGCCTTCTGATACCTGATCACACGCACGTGAGAGCACCGCTACCAGCTCGTCGCCGTCTAAACCGATTAAGTTTCGCTCACGGCGGAGCGCTTTCCTAAATACCTCTTCGTCGAAGTATGATGTCTTCCACCTACGAGGGCTTGGCCTTGGCCTAGCCGCCTCTTCTTCTATCCGCTGTCTGCTGTTGTTGTAGTCGATACTGTAGCGAACCGCCAGGTGGTCGCTGTGAGTGTAGCCGTCATCTACTCTCCAGTTCGGACTACTTGTTAAGCCAGGACTACAAAAGGTCACGTCAATAATTGACTCCGCTCCGTTTCGACTATAGGTACTCTTGGTACCGACGTTAGCCAAGTCGACATCTAAGATGGCCAGTGTTTCTAGCAGGATCTGACCCCGCTGGTTCGTGAAACGGCTTCCCCATTCCACAGCCCAGGCATTAAAGTCACCCGCTATTACCACCGGCCTTCGCCCTGTTAGCACGATCGTTAAGCGGTCCAGCATTTGCGTGAACCGCTCGATCGGCCACCGCGGAGGCGCATAACAGCTACAGAAGAAGACCCCGTTTACTTTGGCGACCACGAAGCCCTCGTAGGTAGTTGACACCAACTCCTGCACGGGGTATTTACCCGTCGTCCATATCGCCGCCATTTTCCTGGTCCCATCCGAGGCCCAGTTGCCGTTGCCGGCGGGTACTCGGTATGGGTCCGAAATGATGGCGATATCCGTCTCCCACTCAGAAACCGCCTGACAAAGCAGTTGCTGAGCCGCATCACAGTGGTTCAGGTTCAGCTGCGTTACCTGCACTGTGATTTGTTGTTCACTACGGCTTTCTTAAAGGCCGGGCACCCTGGACCACCCATCGTATGTCTGTTTTTCGAGGTTTTCCCGGTACAGATCATGCAGATGGGCGGACTCGTGCAGCTTTGGGCCTTATGACCTTCAGCGCCGCATCGCCTACACAGTTTGCGCCTGTTGGGGCCTTTGCAGTCCCACGACTTGTGTCCTGGTTCCAGACACCTGATGCAAACCTCTGGTGGCTCGTGGAATGTCAGGTGACATACACACCAGCCCACCTTTATACTTGCTACTTTAACGGACTTTTTAACATCCGCCACAGGTAGCTGAACCAAGGCTATCTGTGTCCCTGCTGGCCCTCTCCGTAGCTTAACGGCTGCGGCGGCCACCAGCACATCGCACTGTTGCCGCAGTGCCGTGACGAGCTCTTCCACTTCGGTGATCTCGTCAATGTCTTTGACCTTCAGAGTCGCCTCATGTGTCAGAGCCCTCACCTCCACACCCTCACCAAGGACCTCTTCTGCCAGCCTCTTGTAGGCGGCGCCCTTGTATTCCTTCTGGCGCTTTAGCTCCAGGATCATCTCACCCGTACGTGTACGTCTAATACTGCGTACGTCGGCTCCAAGACCCTCAAGCTTGGCGTCGCTTCGCATCGTCTTCAAGACGTCCGAGTACTTAGACTGTTCCGTCTTGATGACGATAGCGTCGCCTTTCTCGCGCCTGGCACCTGCCTTCCTACGCCTTGACTTGGCGTCCTGCACTTCTGCCTGCGGATTCACCTTCTTCTTCCTCTTCCGCTCTACCTTTGTCCAAGGAGGGTCCTCTCCTTGGATCGCCCTGCTCTGTGGCTGCTGAGGGCCCACCATTGGTCGCAACCCCTTGTTCCCATAGTTCCGGGACGGGCCAGCCTTTTCAGGCCCACCCTTCCCAGTTTTCCGGGAACCCTGGCTGGGGTCCGACTTTCCGGCATTACCACCGGCTTTCGGGGTTATTATACGCCTGGCCTTGCGGGCGCCGCCAGACAGCTCCTCGCCTGACGGCTGCCTCGCCCGCTTCTGCGAATGCTTGTCACGTTTGTCACGAGCATTCGCTTTCACTCTCTTCGGACTACCCGCGAAGGAGAAGGCCTCCGTTTGTGTAAACTTAGACGCTTTCTCCTTTGCGGGTCCGCCGCGGCTGCAACCAGCAACGCGATCGCGTGCTCCTGCTTGGCCTCATCGACAGACGCTCTAAGCCGAAGCAAGGCCGTTTTCAGGTCCTTGCTTATATTCGACTTAGTTGTCGCAAAGTCGATAATTTTGCCAAGCTGCTGCTCAGCTACCTCTAATGCGGGCCGTCCTTTTCCTACTACTTGGTTGATGGCCCTCAGCAACCATGCTCCGTCCATAACCTCCGCCGGCTAGCTTGCCGTGGAGTGGACAAGAGCTCCCACGCTTGAGCTGCGTAAGCAGCTTCCAGCACCTGACTCCTCGCTTCTCCTTGTTGGAGACCTCATCAACCCGCTTCTTGCGAAGGGGTTGATCGCACCACTACTACCTACTGCACCTGATTTCTGAATTTGATTGGATTTGTTACTCATATTTGATTCCCACGAGTCGCACGAGAAAGAATGTCCACCACGCCAGAGCTCTGCATTAACGCGGTAAGGGAGAGCTTACTGTGGGGGATGCCCAGGTGCCCCACAGGCTCCGTTAAAGATCGAGCATCTTTTTCTCCCCCTCGATCACTCATTCCTCGGCACGGGTCGCTTGACACCTTGAATTGAAGTTAGTAGTCCTATTCTTAGCCGGCAACTACGCGGCTGACTCGCAAGCGGGGGGGGGGAGCGTCAGGCCCCAGGACATCCGTCCCTGCTGCCCCACTGAGGCAGTACTAGATATGGATAAATAAGCTACGAGGGGATAGGGGGTAACCAAAATCAGGAAAAAATTATAGTTCATCCATGGACGCTCTCTATATATGGGCCTCGTGGCCGAGCGGCTAGAGGCGTCATCTAGGCGTTTCGTAAGCATCGAAGTGTGAGTTCGATTCCCGCTTTAGTCGGGGGGGTCTGATTGTGGCTGTAACAAACGGAGGGTCCATCAATTTGAGTAAACAAATGCATTTTCCTTACTTTTTTAGCGAGGACTTTCAGAAAATCGCCACCTAAAACATTTTTGAAGATAAGGTGTAAATAGTGGGCCGGTCTGAGTTATTGCGTCATGTGCCCAAAATAGGTTCCCCAGCTCAAGTGGTTCCAAACCCTCTCGTTGGAGTTTTACCACTTGAATATTTAAGGCAAAAAAAAAACAAAATTGGATACATGGTCCAAACTACCGAGTATGTAGATTTCGTCAAAAAGCAAACAAATCAGAATACATAAATATGTAGGCTCAGTTTGTGAATCCCTGCCTCCCGATTAAGTGGCACAGCCTCAATTTGGCAAATTTTGTCACAAAAAATGGGACACTTTCAATTAGAAAAGTTTGTTCGTATCACTTGAGCAGGAAACCCCGACCAAACCAAAAACCCAGATGCATACGTGGAGTGGAACCACCAGCCTCTTCTCCTTTGTGCTTGGCTGATTGGAAAGTTTGCTGATTTAAAATTTTATTGTGGCCAACCTCCAGTGGCTCGTTGCCGTCGGTTAACCGAATGTGTATGAATGTGCTTGTTGTGTTGAGAGTGTGCATCTGTACACGATTTCCTGTGTGGCGGCAATGTTACAACTTTTTACCAAATTTAACTGGATATTTCTTCCGGTTAATACAGAGTACATAAACACTCTTGCACTTCGAGCGGGAGCAGAGAAACTGAGAGTAGCATTCCTACGAGAAAAAAAGAGAAACACCCGGCCCCAAAGAAGCACAGAAAGTTTCTCGTAAATGTGTACTTCTAAAGTGGAAACTTTTCCAATTTTCTGCTGAATCATAATTTACCAGTAATTTGGGGGTTTGCCGTATTGCCCTGGGCATAACACCCTCACTATATAGTCGGCATTTGATGTCTCACTTCATCGATTGTGTTGGTTGTTTGTTGGCTTGCTGTTGTAGAACTTGAACAGGTATTTGGTAAACCGCACTCGATTAAAGAAAACTGAACAATAATGTTTAGGTAAGCCTATTTACAATGGAAGCAAAATTACTTCTCTCCTGTTGCTTGACAGGCCTTGGATGGATCAACACAGGCGTTTATCAGAATTGAAAATAAAAGTTGTTTTTGAAAGTAGATTTGTGTATATGTAATTGTTATATGGCATCGCTCAAACTCACGAGGTTAAACAGCATTGCATCCACCATACAGAGATCACGTAAACAAGCCCATTTGAGCATGGTTAAAGTTATAATAGTAGATTCATTAATTCATTATTCTTAAGGTAATTTAACACAATATATAGCACGTAACTTGACACGAAAGCAACCAAGCATTGTAATTATATTTCGAGTTTGCGGAAAAATAACAGATGTTCGAGATCTCAAAATCACACTTCTTATCTTTCTATCAATCTTACGGAATTAATTCTCCACAGCACGACCAGATTGTTCAAGCTGCTAAATTTCCACCACGCGGAGATTTAAATTCACGGCATGTGGCTGGAAACCATCACTCCGCGGCAATTCACGTTCAAGGTACAAAAATGCGTGACAGGAATGTGGTTTCATTTGTTTTTGCTTCTGTTATTTGGATTACGATTTTTGATACGGTTGTTTGCTCTCCCTCTCTAGCGTTCCGTTCGGCAGAGCTTTGTTTTGGGTGCTTGCGGTTTAATGATAAAGCGCCCCATCCCAACCAAACCCAACCTAACACAATATAATGAAAGAAACTAAAAAAACATTCCTCTTTTATTGTGGCTTTTCGGGACGAACCATCGCACTGTGGGCATCTAAAGGAGGAAGAGGGCACCCTGGCGTGGTTTTTCTTGTAAGGTACACCGGGGCAAGTTGAAACGGGTGGGGCAAGATGAAAACGAAGTTTTGAAATAGATTTCAATACAATTTGGAAATTTGTCCTTCGCTAAAAGATTGCTTGAATAAAAAACTATGTGTTATGGCGATCAAACTGTTTATCATCATTACAAAACATCATGTTATTCCGCTGTTTAATCTTGCCCCACCCGTTTCAACTTGCCCCGGTGTACCTTACTTGTTGAGTCATACCTACCAAGAGCTGGTATTGCCTTGAAGTTTGTGGAAAAACCAGTGACGGATTTTTTCTTCTTCAGTTTCGGCATTATCGGAAGTCGAAATGGGGATGGAAGGTTCCGCTGGGGTTGATTCGGATTAACGGATTGGATTTCAACGGAATCGAAATAAATTCCAAATTAGCGATGCGGTTACGTGAGGTGAGTGATTGTAGGAAGCTTTTGAAGTGGTGATGTACTGTGGTTGCTTTATGGTTTCGCTTATAGATAGTAGAGTAAACATAGATCCGTGATGATGAATCCGTTGTATCCAAACGAATTGTCAAAATCTGTATCCAAACGAGCATGACGTCACGATTCCAACAACACCAATGGAGCGCATGACGTCATATTCAACCGTCGCACTCTTGAAAAATACTATTCACACGCTTGAAACATTTTACTCAGTGATGTCCGCGGATCTATGCTTATTCTACTATCTATAGTTTCGCTCTTCTCCACTTCAAAGATAGATACACTGGCACCTCTTGTTATGCCGTGGACTCATGGGGATTCATAAATTAAAAATGAGCTTGGGTTTAAAATGGCATAAAAAGAGGTAATTTAGTGCAAACAGTAGGTCAAGGCATTAATGACTAAACTAAGTTCGCGAGAACCGGACTTGCTTCTGGGCATTTGAAATGGGGCCATTGTGGTTTCCATGATGTTCCCAGAGAGCCCACAAGGGGGGTTCCAAGGAACGTCAGGGACGTTTCAAAGCTTGTTTCAAAGGGTTGATTCAGGAAATTTCAGGAGTTTTATAGGGCCCATATAGCCGAGGCGGTAAACGCACGGGTATTCAGCATGACCATGCTGAGGGTGACGGGTTCGATTCCCGGTCGGTCCAGGATCTTTTCGTAAAGGAAATTTCCTTGACTTCCTTGGGCATAGAGTATCTTCGTGCCTGCCACACGATATACGCATGCAAAATGGTCATTGGCAGAGGAAGCTCTCAGTTAATAACTGTGGAAGTGCTCATAGAACACTAAGCTGAGAAGCAGGCTTTGTCCCAATGAGGACGTTACGCCAAGAAGAGAGAGAGAGATATGAGCGTTTCGATAGGTTTCGTTGGCGTTCCAATAGGTTTACGGGAGTTTCAAATCGTTTTTAAGTGCGATTCAAGATGATCTCCGGAGATTTTAAAGGGATTTTCTGAGTCGTTTCAAGGCATTTCAAAAGCATCTCGAAGAGTTTAATGGGTTTCAGGAACGTTTTACGGGCGTTCCGAGGGGGTTAGGGGCGTGTAATAGCATATAAGGGATGCTTCAAGGAGGTTTCTAGAGGCGTTCCAAGTACTTCCAGGGGGATTTATAATGAATTATGTGGATTTCAAGGATGTTCCAATGGGATTATGGAAGTTTTAGGTGCGTTTCGAGGTTTTTCAGGGACTTTTTAAAGGGGTTCTATTGGTTTTCTGGAAGGGTATCAGGAGTATTTCAAAAGTATTCCGGGGTTTTCATAAGCGTTTCAATAGCATAAAGCACCCTAGTGACCCTGGGAATCTTCCACAAACCCCGCGAAAACCCCTAAAATCCCGTGAGACTTCAGACCTGATGCCCCATGAACAGTGCTTGGGACCATCAAGTACTCCTCTCAAACCCACTGGGTCCCTCTAAAATGTCCCTGAGATCTTCAAGGGTTCATTTGCATATTGCATAACGCTAAGAGGAGAGGAAGGGCGTCTATCGCTGTTTTACACTCCATACAAAAACTCAAAATTCCTCATACCACAGTTGTTACGTGGGGGAGGGAGATGTATGTATGTATGTAGGTAGCCACCATCCTAGCTTGAGTCTTGCTCTGCATGCAGTTCCACTTAACAGCAAAGATCAATTTCATTACCACACTGACTTCAACACACCGCTGTATGAAGGGCCAAAAGGGGGTGTGGCGGACCCGTAAGTAGAGACACTTACGCGAAATCCGCGGGATTAAGAGAATCTCCTTCCAACAGTATGATCCAACAGGGTGAATAATGAAATTTACATTACTTGTCAAGCTTTCTACGGGATGGTTTGTCACAAGAAGGGCGCGTCATATCCATTGCAACTGTTGGGATAGAAGAACCCATCTACAAGGATGTTATAGTTACTTCTCACCACACTCCGGCTGGCAATCCACTCCGTCGTACAGCTACAACTTCAATGATGCCCTGATGCTCCCTCCCGACCCCATATAGTCATATAGTTACAGTTATATAGTTATACAGTAATAAAATTATATAGTAATATATTGATTTAGTTATATAGTAATATATTCATCTAGTAATATAGTTATGTAGTATAATTCAATATGATGAAATAAAATGGTACAATGTTATGCAATCAATAAAAATAATAATGAAATATATTGTATTGGAATGTAGATAATTTCAATGGGTAATACACATTTACTGACCATTCTTTTCATGACCTAGATGACAGGGTGAAGCATTATAATAATAAAATGTTATCAAGGTAGATGATATATAAATAAAAAAGAATATAATATAGTAGAATATAGTATAACGCATTAAAAGGCACTATGATACGCATAATGAAATAAAATATAGTGTAGTAGAACGTAAAGGTAGGTGATTATAAGAAATATTATTTGCCGACGAGTAGTATTACTGCGTTTGACCTTCAAGTAATGTAGTAGTAGTAGTCGCCCATAGGAATGCAAAATAAAATAGATATGGAATGACAGCCAACAGATCTATCTACAGGGCTATCATAGTGTTTTCTCCCCTTCCTCTGGCTGGCAATTCCTCCATCGTCCAAATGTTTCTTCAGTGAGCCTTGTTGTCCTCTCCCAACTCCATGTAGTAATCTAGTTAATCATTTAATTTAATATGACGAAATACAAAATAGTCGAATGACATTTTATTATATATTATATTTTAACTGCTCTACGAATTTAGATAGCCCTAGGATGGTGAATCTTGCTCTGCATGCAGTTCCACTTACGCGAATTCCGCTGGATTTATAAAATATTCTTTCGAACAGTATGATCCAACAAGGTGAATAATGAAATTGAATTAATTATCAAGCCTGCTACGGGATGGGTTGTTACCAGAAGGGCGCATTAAATCCATTGCAACTGTTGGGATAGAAGAACCCATCTACAAGGATGTTACAGTTACTTCTCACCTCACTTCGATTGGCAACCAATCCGTCGTACAGTTACAACTTCAATGATGCCCTGATGCACTCTCCCAACCCCGAATAGTTATATAGACAATAGTATAGTTTATTATGGTGAAATATGATATTGAAATATGGTTTAATCAATATAATGAAATTATGAAACATATTGTTATGATAGAGAACTATTATAGTAATAAAATGTTAAAGCGTTAGCTGATATATAATCAATAATGGAACATAATTAAGCAGAAAATAATATAAGGCCATGAAAGGTAATATACACTAGAATATACATGAAGATATTAGTATGACGACAGCATATCGCTGAATTAAGGTCCATTCGTAAGTTTAGGCGCCCGTAAATATACCTGCGGAATAAGAGAATCTCCTTCCAGATGAATGATCCAGCTGTCCGAATAATGAAATCTGCAGAACTCGTTACGATTTCTACGGGAGGGTCTGTGCAAGACTGGATGCTCTCTCCTTACTCTGGTAGGCAAATCACTCCATCGTCCAGATGTAGCATCAATAATGCCCTGATGCAGACTCCCTACCCCATATTATTATGTGGCTTATATTATAATTTATACTGATGAAATATAATACATAATAATGGCATAATCAATAACATATAATATAATCAATAATGATATATATAAAATGTAGCGAAAGGAAATAAGGATTCAATTTGTAGGTATGTATGCAGGTAGCTTGAGTATTGCTCTGCATGCAGCTTCACTTCTGAATTAAACATACCGCTTTTTCGAGGCCCTAATAAACATGAGTGATAGAGTTGAGTTTATATGACAGAGGTTAAACGGTAACTTCCTGACATTAAAGTTAACTATTCTACAAATGTCTATTTCCGCCATTTGAAATGCTGAAAATCATACAGTTTGTATTAATTAAATATCTCGATCAACATGTTTCCGGGTGCTCCATTGTCTACCTTTTTGCTGTAGGAATAAATGGTTAAAATAATCTCTATAAAAAGAATCTGTGCATTTGGCATCCCTGCGGTAACGCAACATGTGCGCAAGCTAAAATCCAATTGGATTTTTTTTCCTGTTAGGCAAGTAAACAAACACACACACCGTCATCTGTGCTGCTCTGTGACATCAACGATCATCAAGAAGTAGCAGCTTGCACGCTTCAACTCGTACACTCAACCGGTACCACCCTCTAATTCACAACCTTATAATTATTCAATAATGTATGTTCTAAAATCATGTTCGCTGAAAAGATTAAAATACTTTCTGCGCAGGCTTTGATCTCTAATCACTTCATATTAATAATTCTGCTGGAAAAAAGAAAAGAAAACCGATTTTCTTGTAACTACAAGGAACATTCATATTTGAACGGGTTTAGGAGTGGCGTCCCAATGAACTTTTAACGAAACAACTTGTATGCACGCTCATATAGCTTCACCGATTAGTTGCATCACAGCACATCCTCGCCATCTAAAATTTAACTACAAAAAATGATGAAACACCAAAGTAACAATCTAATGTATTAATATACAGAACGCGGTAGGCTCACATGGACGACTCATTGACTAAGAGCTGCCCCACCTCCAACGAAAACCGATAAGAAAAACAAAGAACCACCAACCTCCGAGCATGACCAACCCTGAGTAGGTATTTTTCCAGGTGTAGTGGGTTCGCTAGTGGGAAGCTTTTTCAATAGGCACATCTGGTGGTCAATAGGCGAAACTTAAAGTTTGGAAAAGCTTTTTGGAATTAAATGAATGCAATCTTTGGCCAAACAGTGACGGTGTGAAAACAAAAATTACATTTTATAATGAACAGAAAATGAAACACATAAAATAATTAGCGACATGAAACATTCTCACCGGTTTTTATAATCCTTTTCCGCACGACTCCGTCCACCCTTCCGGCCAAAGTGTTGATCCGCCTTCACGAGCTTTTCCCCGGAGCTTCATTTTCGGACAATTAGAGGGCTTCGTTAAATGTGTTTCTTCTCTTTTTTCTTTGCTTCCGCACACTTTCACAGACCACATTAAAAACTTAAATTTCACTGAAATCAATTAATTTCTTGATAAAACTCCACTTTTCACCAAACAAGAACGGTTTTTCCTATACAATTCACAACAACTCACTTTTAAAATATTGATCGTACTTTAAAAAAACAAAATTTCAATTATGACTCGTGAAGAAGCCATCTGTAGCTTATCAGTGTTGCCAGACATTGAGTTGTTACGTGGGGGAGGGAGATGGTCTAAAATTGGGAACCCTGAAATTATTCAGGACCCTCTGAAATCCCCTCAGACCACTTGAAACACTCCTGTTGAACTAGTTTGTGCGGACTCCTCAGAGCACACTCACTGAATTGTGAGTGGTTTTTCTTGAATCTGTAATTAGTTCATTTTGTAAATTAGCTCACGGTTTTCTAATTAAGTATGTTATGTGCTGCTTATAATTTGCTTCTCCTACAACTATCACAATCCAGCAAATCGCTGCCCTAATTGTGCAAGGTGAATATACCCAAAAGGTCGTGATTTCTCTGAATTAAATAAACTGACGAAGATCACTATTATCGGTTGATTACGATAAAGATCTGTAAACGGTAGAATTCCATAATGCAATTGAGTTTTCCTCAAAATACTATAAATATAAGCAGAAACTTTACGCTCAATGATTATGACGAAGCAAATCTGATTTTTCTGACATTTCCCTTTCGCATGTATAGACAATATGAATCATGTCATCTAGACTGTTACCACCTCAGCAATGTCGGACTGTTGTCTAAAATAAAAGGTCTGTCTCCGATCGTTACTGGCCCCATCGACAGTGCTACCGGTGTTGGATACAACCCCTGAGACCCCCTAAAATGCCCCTGTGATCTTCTAAAACGCCTCTGAGATTCCTTGAAGCGCACCTGAGACCCCCTGAAACACTCTATGATGTATAAGCACCCTTGAACGCCACAGTGACCACCGGGTATCCCTCTAAAATTCCTTAGAAGCCCTGCAACGCCTCTGATGCTTCATTAAACGTCGTATGACACCCTTGAGATCCCATGAAGCACCCAAAAGATTCCATGCAATCCCTCTGAAACTTTCAGAGACTTAATGAAACCCTTGAAGACTCCCTGCAACGTCCCTTAGACCTCCAGGTACCTCCCTAAAACCTCATGTGTTCTCCTAAAATGTCATGTGACCCACAAAAACCCCTGAGATCACCTCAAACGTCCCTGAGACCATCGATTTTGTTCAAGAATATGTATAGCACAAACATGATTTGAAAATGTATTGTGCTAACACGCAAAAACGCATTTTTTTTTTTCAAATGCAGACAATCATCCTTTTGGGTCCGTTGGAGCATATGCTCAGAAGAGAGTGAGGTGTCAGACGCTCTCGTGAGGAAGAGCAACTGACGAAAAATTGCAAGTGCTGGGGCTGGGATCGAACCCTGGACCAGTCACTTATGAAGTGAACGTGTGATCATTACCCCACGGGCCCCGGCTATTGGCATTTTGGAATGAAAAAAAATCGGCGTTTATTCGATCAATAATGAACGACAGCGTAGGTACTCTTGACGCTTTTACCATGAACTACATAGTTCATGTTCCAGCACCGACTTAATGCTACAATATTTAAAGTGCACTGTCATCGCATCCAAACTGTTTCATGTTGCGATTCAATTAGATGCACCAGTTTCGAACAAAACATGCAGCGGCAACACGAAAGGGGAGTAGGGAGATTTAAAACCGTGTACACTGGAGCACGAGCGAACGGAACGAGGGTGTTTTGTGTAGCCGGGTATATAAAGCTCACTGAAGTCGCTAGCAACACAAACAGGCAATAATTTATTCGATTACTCGCGACAACTTTAAACCATCTCAGGCCATAATGTCCCTTGAAATGTAGCTATAATTAGCGCAAACCCCATGAAAACTCTCTCGGTGGTTGTTCCACCTTATGATTCTTAGTGTTTGACACCGCTTGCGAATTATTGCAGTCGTAAATTTTTGAGGTGTTCTATCGCTAGCATATATTTTGCTAAATGGGGCATGGAATTCCATCCCAAAACTTTTATGGTTGTAGTATCGGATAGTAGTTGAATAAATCCGCAAGATATCAACGTTTTATGGGATACAAATGAGAAACGTCCATTACATAAGTTACACAAAAGCTAAAAAGTTACAACTCTTCCTTTGAGTAAGCACTTCAAATCTCCTAAATTTTCACATGGGTGGATGGTTCGCACCTTCCCATATTACATGAGCGTGACATAATTGATTATCAATCCTTTTTATTGAATGTTTAATGCTCAATAGGAAGCAATCAGTGAAGTACTAGATTGAAAGTAGTGAGCTGGATTTTTGTATGGTGAGATGATCAGTTCTACATTTCTGTAATGAAATGGTACAAACAGCATGGGTTATATGATTTCTTGACTAATTTGATGCTATTTGAGCAAAAGTTTGGGTAACTGTGTTGTTGTATTATCTATTTCTTGCAACTTCAACAACACAGTTACCCAAACGTTTGCTCAAACAGCATTAAATTAGGCAAGAATCCATATAACCCATGCTGTTTGCACCATTTCATTGCAGAAATGGAGAACTGATCATCTCACCATACAAAAATCCAGCTCACTACTTTCAATCTAGTACTTCACTGATTGCTTCTTATTGGTTCTGGAAAATATCCCGTTCAAATATCATGTAAAAAGCGCATTACAGTTCTGCGAAAGAACACTATTTATTTCCCACATTGTCTAGGTCACCACTTGTTCGCAAATCTCATAAAACTGATAACCTCATCCGAACAAGTTTCTAAACATGCACAGATTGCACTTCCAACAGTAGTCATTTGTACGACATGCAAAAAATGCTATCCCATAACGTGCTAATATCTCACCAACCAGTCGGGGCCAGTGCAGTCAGTAGAGTCAGTGGAGCTTGTGGAGAGCAAAACCACCGCCGGACTGCAACCAGATTGTCCGACCAGCATCAGCAGGCAGCGGCAGCAAGGGGCCAGCAAGAAAGAAATGGACAATCTGTTGGCCAAATTTACACATCCCCTTTCGGTGTGGACGTGTTCGCTCTTTTTACGGTGGCATCCCCCGATGATGCTGATGATGATGATGACGACGATGACGACGGTTGGATTGTGTATGCGAGTCAGGGAGAGTGTATGAAGGCCGTTGAGATCGTAACTTCTACGTGCTATGGGAACCATTGGTCTCCATTTTTCGAGGAAAGGCAAGGTGAAAGGGGTTCCATAAATGAAAAGTTCAACAAAAATATCATTTTACTGTTCGTCTGCCAACCGGCGAAAGGGGGTTTTCTGGCGAGGAGTCTCTCGAACAACCACACTCACCTACACATTTAGCGTTCTGCGGTAATTTTAATTCAATTTTTAGCCAACTCTTTCGAGTGAAATGACTCTCGGTTGAAACTGAACGGACAACTTTTCCACGAATGGTTGTTGGTATCATCAAATATGTAGGAACCTTCTGCCGGATAATATGTTTAACATCGGTTGTTGAATAACTATGGCAGGTATAAGTCATTACTTGAAGGTGAATGAGTTTAAAGAGTTTTTTTTGTCGATGCTTGCGAGTACGTATACTATTTTTGCATGGGCGATGGATGGATCAAAAAACGGCCTTTCTAAGGCTTTTGATCGTCAATCTGGAAATATTTGTTTCTGTTCTAGTTGAAGATGAGGATTTTTTACAGCAAAAAATACAAATGTAAACAACTAAATCAAATCACCATAAGAACACAGGGAGGTGATCTTTTCCCAACTTTGTCGGGTGAAGATCGATGTGTCCATATTTTAGAACTCCCTTTTGCTATGAAATACGCAACATATTTGCTACTGAGATAATCGACTGAATGTAAGACCAGCTGTTATTTATAAATAAAGACCGTGCGTTAGAATATGTAATTCCATCATTATTATAAAACCAGCTTCAAAAAGTCAGCAACGTCCTTAAGGGAAAAAGAGCCTAAAAGGATCAAGAACTTTGAACCAACGATGAGTGAGTGCACTGCAATAACAGATTAGATGTTCTGATGTTACCCTCTCGTCGTCACAGAAGCAAAAATTTGAAGCTTGATTTTCTCCAATGTGTTGTAAATAGTATCTGCATGGCCAGCATATGGTTATAAGACCAGTGTAGAAGTTGATTACCTTATGTAGCTCATTCACCTCTCCACAACTGCGATCGAGTGGGCTGCAGTAAATTCAACTCTTTCGATCGATCGGACCCAGGATGGAACCCTGCGGGACTCCTGAGGTAATGTGGATGCACTTCCGATTCACCTCTGTGTTGTAAACTTGTACTCAATTCTAGAAGTGACTACTGCAGTCACTACTGCACAGTAGCGACTCCCCCTCCTCTTACGCTGGGACACAATCTCAATGGTTTTTGTAACCAACACGATAGCATCTACGATCGATCTCCTCTTCCGGAAGCCGAAGTGGTTGCCCGAGAGATCATTTACACCTTCTTCGCCGTGTCGGTCAAGCATATTGGTCTATAAGCCGACGGGTCTCCGGGTGGTTTCCTCGCCTTTGGCAATATTTAGTACTAGACTCTGTCGCTTCCAAACATCTGGGAAAACTCACTCGTCTGGGGCCTTACCTATGCTATTAAGGGACTTAACTATCCTCGCAAATTTCCTCATCGCACGCCCCAGTCATAAAAGCCCCCTCAAAACCCTCGTCAAGGATCTCTTCCACCAGACTTTCGTAGACGGTGCCCTTGCGTTTCTTGCCGCACTTGAGCTCGAGGATCATTTCACCTGTACGAATAGGGGAACAAAACCCAAAAGGCCAAGATGGGGTTAACTGGCCCAACTCATAAAATCATTTCACGATGTGATTCGACCATTACTATAGGTGAATGGTGTCAAGATATGTTTACATAAAGCATACTTCTAGAAGCTAGGCCGCCATACCCATGGAAAATTTTTCAATTTCCCAATGAAAACTGGCAACTTCCGGTTTTTCGTGCTTGCATGATGATTTTTTTACCAGCTAAGTGTTTCCAAGCAGATTGAGACACACATGGAGGCGCATGGTTGTTGATGTCTACGCTTTTCATGTTAGGGGTCATTCAAATATGACGACCAACGTTTAGCGGGGAGAGGGGTGACATACCATGTATTGAGCATACGAAAAAAGGACAAGAGGAGCAAAGGGAGTCAGAAATGCCCGAAAAATGATGGACATTATTTTTGAACGTTTTCATGAAGTGGCATCTTACCCGAGCACTAGATAATATCAAAATAATAACAACGGAATCATAAAACCTGTTTTTATATCTTGGTTTGTTCTTATTAACTAATTGAGGCATCACCGTTCCATAACATGTTCTGTTACACAATCTTATTTTGTTATGATCGTGCTATAGGTATATTTTCTTTAAATTACATTTCAATAACATGTTTTGTTGTAGCACAAGTTCAGTTGTTATTGTGTTATTTTGACTGTACAAATATTTGATCATTATTAAGCTGCTAGTACACAGGGTCAAATATTTGTCCAAATAAACCAATGCTCAAACATCTTGTTTGACTCGATCGAATTTTCATTAGTGTCAAACTGATGTTGTTTCTTGAGTTCTTTCCTTGTCAAATATTTGACCCTGTGTACTACTGGCCTTAGCACAACATACAAGCTTTGCAATCTAAACAACACCATTCGAGATTTACGTTGTTCACAGCATTCAGTGAGGAAATATTATTCTCTCATCAGTTCCTCTTGTTATTCTTTCTGACATTAAATTCTAACTGTGACAGAGCCAACTTATAACCCTTTTGTATTGTAAGCACTTTGATTAATATACCTGTTTTTGTCCCAGTTTCAGTTAACCCTTAAAAGATATGGACAACTTTTTTGCATAGTTTTACCTCTAGCTTTTGACACAGTGGGTGGATTTTCAGAACCAAAATGTTTTTATCAAGGGGATTAGTTGTGCTATCATATGCATATATAGAGATTATATTACGCTAGAACATTTTGGAGATATAGCTGCAAATGCTGTGTACACCACTTGTTCTTCACTCGATTCCGCGTTTTATTTCTATGTACATGTGGTATATTTCAATGGAAATTGCACATACATCTTTGTTTGGGTTGAGGCTGTTAGATAGAAATGTCTTATGTCCTTTTACAGCTGTAACATAGATCTCCAGGTTATCCAAAACGTCCAGAAGTTTTGAACTTTATCTACTGAATACAAATAGTTGTGTTTACTATTTAAATCACTTGAACTTGATGAATTACATTCAAATATAAATTTTGAAACATGAAATGATGGTAGTCATGACCTGGTGATGTTCTAGGCAACTTAAAGTAGCTCTGGAGTTCTGATTGTAAGGCCTTTACCTGTAATAGTATATCAAACTAATATATGAATGTCAGAACTGATTCCATTAGATCCATACATGTAAATCAAAGTATAAAAGACTAACTGCACATCAATGGCGATACCTTAGGCCATCCAAATCATTCTGAAGGTAAGGCCTTTATATCTACACCCGTAATAACGCATCGGGTTCTTTTCAAACTTGGTATAGTGTTTTATGGTAGTCGTAGGAGATCAATTGAATCATATGATACTTGTATTCACATCATAGAGGCATCCTGGATCATCCGAACTATTCTGAAGTTGAGAAATATGGTTTGAATTTGAAATGGTATATAAACATAAGTGCACAAACATCAGAGTTTGCCCATTTGATTCATACACATAGTGCAAGCCACGGAAGAGAAGTTTCCAGAGCATCAGAGATATCTGAAGTCAACTTTCAGTATTATGTGGTTAAGGCCTTCAGATCTACACTCGTAACAAAGCATCCTGCACGTTCAATACTTGGTGTAGTGTGTTAAGTAGACATAGATGATAAGTTTGACCATATATCATATAACATAAAGCTTTTCTAGATCATCCAAACCATTCTTCCATTTGTAATGACCTATCAAGTACACTAATATCAGCAATTATCTCATTTGATTCAGTGCCGGATTTAGGCTTCGAGGGGCCCGGGGCAAATCTTAACATGTGGGCCCCCAAAAACAAGACTTTGAAAATATAAACCATACATTAACCGTTATGTGGTCGGCAAACTTTTTGCTTTTTTCTACACCGTGTATTTCAAATAGGTGCTGGGTACCCGGGTACCCTGCCGGCCACATAAGGGTTAACATTTTCTTTTCAATGTTGTGTATTATTCGTTTTTTTTTTCTGATGTTTGCGGTTTGTATCTCTTTTGTTGATTTGAATGGCACACTTTGAATTTATTTTCATTTTTTTGAGATGACGCAACAAAAACCTATAGAGGTAATCACGTTCAAATGTATGCGTGCCTTTTTTGTAGATGAAGTTGTGAAACTACGAGGAAAATATTTGCACTCTCGCCCCGGACGTTAGTTTTATCATTATTTACCTGTTTTACCCAATTCGATTGGGTAATATTTGCATATGCAATCTGAATAGCCTTTCAATCGGCGTGCACTTTGGTGTGAGGAAAAACTTGCGCTAGTGTTCGTGTGTTGAAATGTCACTTATCTCTATAGGTCGAATATTGCGTTCTTCTGATGGCCTTTAAAAAGTATACCTTTTCGCTTTTCCAATGCTATTCTCCAAAATTACGACAGATTATTTAAATAATTGAAAAGAGAGTTACGAACATTTATATTTATGTTTTTGCTGAAATTTCAAGATGCTTTATTCTGATCTACAGTGTAAATGTCATCTTATTAAGATAATACATTTATTTTAAACTTTTATTCGAATTTATAACATATATGAAATTTTTACAACTTAGCGTTCAGTTTGGAATTCAGTATTCTACGATTAAACAAATTTGAGACTCTAATGGGCAACTGTAGCAATAACCAGTGCGCAAAATATTCGAGCAGACGCGCTGAAGTTCATCGGGTGGTAATTTTCATTCACTTGCCTGCATATTCATAGTCAGCTGCTCGATACTCGTTTGTCAACTGAATGAAAGTCAATGAATATTTGTAAACAAGTTACTAAAAGTTAAATTGTTGAAAAAATATCAACGATTCGATTACATTTGATGGTGTTTTACACGAATATTGTCCCATTTAATTGTCGTGGCGTGTTTTTGGTGGGAATCATAGCCATAAACGTATATAATTTTGAAGATGTTTCTCGATCGGCTTCATATTCAATAACCACGAAATGACTGACTGTGTGAAGAGGAAGAGCAAAAATGAAAATGTTTGTTTTGAATATTGTGTGCCGAAATAGCTATTCAAAATTCCAATTCGTGCTTTTTTCAGTCAATGACTTTGAACATTTTGTATCCTGGCAATTACACTAAAAAATATTGCTCCGATGTTTCAAAAAAACTAGATTTCTAAAACTGCTCCGAATTTCCCGAACATCTCCCGGAATCATTATTTTCTTTTTCCCATGGCAACATCGGTCCTTAAGATGAAACATCAAGAAATCCCATTACAACTTTACATACAAACTTTAGAGGCACAAATCGGACGAACGAAGTATCAAACCAAGCCGCACTTGTTTATCCTGGCTTTGCTCACTTGGCAGCTTTTCCAAATCAAGTGCATTTGTTTACGAATTTTCAAGATTGGTGCTCTTGAAAACGTGAATAGGGGTCCAAGTCGGCAATTATGGCAGCCATATTTGTGTTCACTGATGTTTCTCCTTAACGAACTGATGTAGATGGGTATTAAGCAGTTGTTTGTTAGAGACGCTTTTTTGTTGTAATTTTATGTTCTAAAAATCTTTTTTTACTGGATTCAACAAGCACTTTGAAGGGATTTTTATAGAAACTCACGTACACCAAAATTTAAAAAAAAACTTCATACTACCGGATTACTGAATACTGTTATATCTCTCTAGGTATAAATTTGCTGCAACCAAGCTTACAACCGATTCGAAAGAGAATTAATCGAAAGAGAAAAATATTTTTGCAACCAAAATGATAAAACTGATTTCGTTGCAAAACTATCAAAAATTATGAAACTTATGATCTTCAAATGAAAATTCAGATTATAAAGTAAGCTGAATACCCTCGAAGGACGCCAATTATACACATTTAGAAAAAATCACCGACTTCGGTAATGTTTTACCGAAATCTCAACCGTTAAGTTTGTTTTACAGGAAAAAAAAAACCGGTAAAGGTAACAACTTTTACCGAAGTTCGTTAGAGTTTGATAGATAAACGATAACATTTTACCGAAATTTGTTAATTTTTTACAGAATTTCATTAAAAATCCATTACCGAACGCTCAGCGGTTGAGATTTCGGTAAAATTTACCGAACGCGATTAGCTGTGTAACTACTCCAGAGCAGTATCAAATATAATCGTCTGTTGAAGTGCATTTTATATGAATTTTTTGAAGAAAATATATAGTGCTTCAGGATTCTTGGGAGGCCCCCCTAGTCGGGGGGCCCGGGGCACTTGCCCCCTTTGCCCCTCCTTAAATCCGGGCCTGATTTGATTCAAACATATAATACTAGTCGTGGAAGACAAATTTCCAGTACATCAGCAATATCTGAAGCATCAGTTTTTATATTATATGGTTATGGCCTCCAAATATACACTCGTCACAAAGCATCGACTACACGTCAAACTCACTTTAATGCGTTTTGGTAGTTATAGAAGATCAGTTGATTCACGTGATACTTAAATATACATCTTAGAAGCTTCCCGGAACAACCAAACTATTCCGAAAATGAGACGTATGGTTTACACGAACTCCTGGAGAAATATTTGGAGGATTTCCTAAGAATACTCGGAGTGCTCCCGGGCTTGTGGGCTTCGTGGCCGTGCGGTTAGCGGCGTCAGTCGTCTAGGCGTTTTGTAAGCCTCGGAGTGCGGGTTCGATTCCCGCTCCAGTCGGGGAAAACTTTTCGTCGAACGGAAGATTCTCCATTGGGCCACTGGGTGTTCAGTGTGTTGTCCGTTGTCTCGTGTATGTAATGTTCAGTCTGTGCAGCCTTTGGCTGAAGACGGTGGATTGTCTTTAAAAATTCCCGTGGAATTCCTGGAGGAATTCTCGAGGAACTTCTGCAGGATTTTCTGAAAGGTTCTTGAAGTGATTCCCGATGAACTTCTGGAATTCCGGAACAGCTTCAGAAGGAACTTCCAAGAAACTGCCAGGAAATTTCTAAAGGATTTCACGGGAAGTCCTAGAGGCATTTCTTAGGAACTCGTAGAGGTATTCTCGGAGAACACCACGATGAATTTCTGAGGGACTTCGGAATGAATTTTTGGGTAATTTCCGACACTTCAAAATACTATAAAAATCATTTTTATGTCAGTGGATGCACAAATAACGCAACGAGATACTCAAAATATCAAGAGATATAACAGAAATAATCGTTAAAGAATTACATTGATCAAGTAAAGAGATGCACGAGTAGAGCTTGAAGGTCTTATTTCCAAAATAGTTTGGATGACCTAGATCAGCAAGTGAATGTGGCGAAGTAAGAATTGTACTCTGAGGCTCTAGGTAAGAGAACGGTTATATTCCGCGAGCATTCTCTACAATAAAAATATCCTAAGATTTACAGATTTTGACACCATACTTAAAAATATATTTGGTCCATTTGTATGCCAGTGGACTCCAAAATAACAAGACATAGACATACTCGTAATATTATGAGGTACAACATACACAATCGTGAAAGAATTATGCCGATAGATTGAAGTGAAACAAGAGTAAAGCTGTAGACCTTGAAGGTCCTAATACGAGAATAGTTTGGAAAGCCTGAAATATCTCATGAAAGCATTATAGTTATACACTGAGGCTCCATCAGCAGTATATACTACATTCCACGAATATTTTTCACATTTAAAGCATGATGCAGTAATATTGGAACCCAAACATCAAAGGCCTTAACCATATGCTATTACAAGTGACCCCAGATATCCCTGACGCACTAGAAATTTGTCTCCTGTTACTAGCATTACATGTACATATAAATCAAATGAGAAAATTCTGACATGTGAGCACTTCTATTGATAGACCATTACACATTACACATGTCTCATTTTGTGAATAGTTTGGATGATCCGGAAAGCTTCTAAGATGTATATTTTAGATTCACGTGAATCAACTGATCTTTTATGACTACCAAAACGCGTTATAGTGAGATTGACGTGTAGCCGAGGCTTTGTTAGGAGCGTTGATCTGGAGATCATAACCATATAATATTAAAAAAAAAAATGATGCTTCAGATATCTCTGATGTACTGGAAATTTGTCTCCCACGTCTTGTATTATATGTTTGAATCAAATGAGATAAATGCTGATATTAGTGCATTTGATAGTTCATTACAAATGAAATAATGGTTTGGATGATCTAGAAAAGCTTTATGTTATATGATATATGGCCGGACTTATCATCTATGTCTACTAAACCACACTACACCAAGTTTTGAACGTGGAGGATGCTTTGTTACGAGTGTAGATCTGAAGGCCTTAACCACATAATACTGAGAGGTGACCTCAGATATCTCTGATGCTCTGGGAACTTCTCTCCCATGGCTTGCACTATGTTTATGAATCAAATGGGCAAACTCTAATGTTTGTGCACTTCTGTTGATATACCATCTCAAATTCAAACCATATTTCTAAACTTCAGAATAGTTCGGATGATCCAGGATGCCTCTATGATGTAAATACAAGTATCACATGATTCAACTGATCTTCTATGACTGCCATAACGCACTATACCAAGTTTGAAAAAAAACCCGATGCGTTATTACGAGTGTAGATATAAAGACCTTAACTTCAGAATGATTTGGATGAAATAAGGTATCGCCATTGATGAGCAGTTAGTCTTTTATACTCTGATTTACATGTATGGATCTAATGAAAACAGTTCTGACATTCATACATTAGTTTGATATACAATTACAGGTAAAGGCCTAACAATCAGAACTCCAGAGCTATTTTAAGTTGCCTAGAACATCACCAGGTCATGACTACCATCATTTCATGTTTCAAAATGCATATTTGAATGTAATCCATCAAGTTCAAGTGATTTAAAAAGTATACACAACTATTTGTATTCAGTAGACAAAGTTCAAAACTTCTGGACGTTTTGGATAACCTGGAGATCTATGTTACAGCTGTAAAAGGACATAAGACATTTCTATCTAACAGCCCCAACCCAAACAAAGATTTACGTGCAATTTCCATTGAAATATACCACATGTACATAGAAACAAAACGCGGAATCGAATGAAGAACAAGTGGTGTACACTATATTTGCAGATATATCTCCAAAATGTTCTAGCATAACATAATCTACATATATGCATATGATAGCACAACTAATCCCCTTGATAAAAACATTTTGTTTGTGAAAATCCACCCACTGGGTCAAAAGCTATAAGTAAAACTATGCAAAAAAGTTGTCCACATCCTTTAAGGGTTAAGTACGAGTATAGAAAGTGTAATAGAGTGATAGCCATTTTATGAAACGTATTGGATCAGCTTGTAAAATTCCAGTCATTTTATTTTTGTTGATTTCACTGCATTGAAGCCACTTAGATTCACTTGGGTTAATGTGGCTATCAGTGAGGTAATAATGTATAATTATTAAAAAAACCCAGATTAATCCACCTAGTGGTGATAGTGCCTTGCTCGTTGAATATGTACTAATAATCTTTCCGTCGACGCAATCAATCCTGCCTTAGAGTCAGTGATCAGCCCCAAAATTTGGGGCCCAAACCTCTGTGCTTTGGTAACGGACGAGAAGGAGGAAATTCTCATAACAGCCATCTGGGACTGTACCACCTACGAATTTCTGAATTATGAGAATATTTTATTTAGAAATTCAAGGCCATCATCGAATTGGGGCACTTATTCCTACGTTATGTTCAACGTATGGGCAGAGCCGAAAGTATCAGACCTTTTAGTTGACGGCTTGATAATCTTCACTGGAGGCTGATTCATACCAAGCTGACAATTACTAGTCAGGATTTAACTTTTTCACAGATCATTTTGACAAAGTTTAATCTGCACACTTTATGCTATATTTTGTTATCATTGGTTACAAGATCCATGTAAAATTCGTTATGTAGTAAGTTGAATTGCCAATGTTATATCACATTCAAATATAAACCACATTACAGAGCTCGATCTCCAGTCGCATCAAAATTTTGCGCAGTACTTTTAGACGCAAATAATGATTTCAAAAAATGTTCGGGGCTGATGCGCTTAAATTTTAATTTTTCCCGTTGACCCATCCTACTGTAAATTTACGTCTCAGGAATCTAAAATTGTGTGATTTAATGAGATCGCTTTAGTTTTTTTTAGGTTTTTGGTTGTCTTACACATATCCATCGCTTGCATTGATTTAGTTCACTTTCGTAATTCCGCTGAAGCACCCAACGCTGCTTCTGCAACACCACCGGTAGCCTCTTATGTAGTCTCAGTCTATTTTGTATTGATTCCGGAACACTACCTTATGTTCACTAGTTTGTGAAAACTGTTGATCAGGTTACCCGGATTTAAAAACACTACCGGTGGTAACTTCTGTGGACTGTGCCTATTTTCTTATTATCCACGCATCAGGTTACTGACAAAAAAGCGATTTGATACCGCAAGCATGGGTTTGATCCACTTTTATATATGCCCATTTCCAGTGGGACACTCTTAACCGGTTCCGGAAAATTTACATGGTTCATTTTTACATTTGACCAATTCCGGCGGGACACCTGAAACCGGTTGTGGAACGTAATCTCAGCTGATTTTCTTAATAACCGTTCATCAGCATATCGAAAAAACCGCGATTTGATGAAGCGCATGCATGGAGTTCGGTTCCCTTCTACATTTGACCACATCCGGAGGGACACCGGGAACCGATTCCGGGACACTACTAGTTCTCCCAAGCATGGTCTGGGATATTTTTTTCTTTGTAACCGTTCATCAGGATACCTTAAATGCCATTTGATGTGTCGCAAATATTTTTGTGGTTTGTTTTTGCATTCGGCCACTTTCGGCGAGACACCTCGAAGCGATTCCGGAACACTATCCGTAGTTTCTAATGTGCGCTTAGCTTATTTCTTGCTGATCGTACAAGTTATCGAAATGGCTACGATTTGATTTGTCGCATGTATGAATTAGGCCACTTCCGGTGGGACATCAGGAACCGGTTCCGGGATGCTATCAGTTCAGATATGATCCGAAACCGGTTCCATAACACTACCGGTCAGATATAGTGCACGACTATTTTCCTATTTACCGTTAATCAGGTTATAGAAAAGGCTGCGATTTGATGTGTCGCATGCATGGGTTTGATTCACTTTTATATTTGGCCACTCCCGGCGGGATACCCGGAACCGGTTCCGGAACACTACCAGATCAGATATCAGAGACTATTTTCTTGTTTACCAATCATCAGGTTACTGAAAAAGCGGTGATTTGATGTGTCGCATACATGGGTTTGTTTCACTTTTATATTTGGCAACTTCCAGCGGGACACCCGGAACCGGTTCTGGTATGCTACCGGTTTAGATATGGTCTTAGACTATTTTCTTGTCTACCGTTCATCAGGTTATACAAAAAGCTGCGTTTTGATGTGTCGCATGCATGGGTTTGGTACACTTTTATATTTGGCCACTTCCGGCGGGACACCCGGAACCGGTTCTGGAACACTACCGGTTCAGATATAGTCTGTGACTATTTTCCTGCTTACCGTTCATCAGATGAACGAAAATGCCGTGGTTTGATGTGTCGCATGCATGGGTTTGTTGCAATTTCATATCTGGTCCCTTCCTGGGGTACCGGTCCGGAGCACCTAAATGGGTATAACTCCGGAACGGCTGGACCGATTCAAACCATTTTCAATAGGAAACAATGGGACAATATTCCGCGTCGATTGAAACCTAAAGCATTGAAATCGGATGATATTTACTATCCAAAAGTGAGGTGACATTTTTGTACACATACACACATACACACGCACACACACACACACACATACATACATACACACACACATACACACACACAGACATCATCTCAACTCCTCGAACTGAATCGATTGGTATATAAGACTTGGCCCTACAGGGGTTCTATCAAGATTTCATTTTTGGAGTGAACATATAGCCTTTCGGTACACCTTGGTGTACGAGAAAGGCAAAAAACAATGATCGTACCACCTAATAAAGGGTTTCAAATAGTTAGTCGGTAGTTTTTCATCTAAATTTGATTGAAGAATATATGAAAACTATTGTTTCAATCTGTTTTTGATAATGAATCGCTTGTGGTAACAGTACAGTAGGCACGCTGTTCCTATTATGGATTAAAAGTTCAACTTATGCTCCAACTATTGCGTATCCCATTGAATTCATATAGGACTTTGGAGGATAGGAACTCTACCGCCACAGTAGGTACAAAGCACATTTTGTTTTTTGATTGTTCTCAATAACATATTAATTTCAAAATTTGTTGTTGAATATTCTATAAATTCGCTATTATTAAGTTGTTATTGAAACTAACAAAACGTGTTATTGAACGGGTCTTCCAGGAGCATTATTGGTTATCATTTTTGTTATTTTGCCGCTTATGACATACAAGTTTATAACATGATATGTTATGTAAGTTACATGACAATAACTCTTTACACCACTCAGTTGTTTTGCCAAAATAACATATTTTATTATGCTGTTGCTATTCTCTTCTGCTCGGGTACCCCATGGCAGATGGCCTTTTTGCACCACTTTCGGTTTACGAACCAGTTTTTGAAATCGCTATAAATTGATGAAAATGCATTAGTTTAGTGAATATTTTTGCTGAAGTATCGAGCAAATATTGTCTAGTTGCTATTAACACTTTAAAAGCCTAGTAAATGGAGCTATTTATCATTGAAAACGATGATAGTTTGAAAAATGGCATCTTACCCGACTTCCCCCTACATCTAATACTGCGCACGTCGGCTCCCAGCATGGCTCTGAGCTTGGCGTCGCTCCTCATCGCCTTCAAGATTTCAGAGTACTTTCATCGTACACTCTCTTGATGACGAGTGCGTCGCCCTTCTCGTGTTTGGTACCTGTCTGCTACTTACATCAACCCCTGTCAGACTTCAACCCTGTATCCGTGTTTGATACTGCAGTTGGCCAACTACGAAAATACAACAAACATCCATTGTCTACCTAATATTGTACCGTGCCAGTAGTCGAGTCGATGGGCGATGGAAGGATACAGCTGAAGTGGTGCAAAGCAGAAGACCAGACGTGGACGGTGATGAGAGCGTCGCACAATGACCGGAGGCCGGACAAAACCTCAAAATTTCATCTCAAAATTTCATTGCTTTGATATTGTTCTTTTGTTATAAATACTTCAACTAAGAAAAATCCAAATTTTCAAGTCAATTGAATCAAAATTGAGTCCAAGGGAATTTTAAAAAAGTTGAAAAATTATGTACTGAATAATATGATTTTATCATCATAATTTTAAACCATAATTTCAATGTCGCAATGTGTAACATATAGCTGATATTGAAATCCATGAATTTTGTTATTGTTTTGGGATACATTTAACCTTACCATTACCACATTCAATCTGAATCTTAGCTTACATTTGTTGTCTTTTAAGACCATTCCAAAAATGAAGCTTTTACTGATCTTCTGATTATAAATTCAGGCTACATTGATCTAGTACTTTTTAAGGAAACAGTTCGGAACGATCAGATGTGTTGCATCTAACCCCAAATCTTGTCTAGTTTTTGGGAATATACGTCACTGTCTGCGCAAAACTGCGTTAAAAACGAAAAATTTACTTTTTTGAAAAAAAAATGTAATGGAGACGCATGGTTGCGGAACAGTCCAAATTTTATGAATTTTGTTTTCGAACGTATACTTATAAAATTTATTTTAAAATTCCCGTCCAGAATATAAAAGTCATCGTGGCATATTGATATGTTGCGTTCTCACTTATGCAGAATGTACTGGGGAGGGGTTTTAACCTGTTTATTGTCGCGCATTCGATCTTTTGAGACAGCATTACGTTGGTACTGTATTCAACAAGTGCATTTTTGAGCAAATACAACAGAGCGATTATTGAATGGTTTTGTGATAGACTGTATTTTTTATCGATTATATTAGACTAAGTAGCTATATGTAGTTTACCGTTTAATAAGTATAATGAAATAATAGATTTCTTGTACATTCAAAAACGAATGTACCTTACATATGTTTATTTTATGAACTAATCATCCAAGATTTCATTTGCTAAAATACGTTCTCGGAAATTCGGCGACATTAATTTCAATAATGATTAACTCAAAAACCCACTGAAATGGTCACCAGAGACCAATGCACAGACAAACAGACGTATCACTTCGAACAAATTGGATCCATTGAAATAGTGGTCACAAAAACATAATCGCTCAATGCCAATCAAACCGCCAATCAATGCCAATGTTTCGCAATCTCATAACTAGGTGGCAGTAGTGACCAAACGTCAAACATTAGCCAAAATGATGCTAGAGCCATGAGCGTACGATTTACGAACTACCGATTATTTGAACTAACTGTTAATAAGAGGATCAATGGGAAGTGAGTAGCATGAGATGTCTGTTTGTCTGTGCTGTGAGCATGTATTGTCGACTTTTGTTCTACATAGATGTGGTATGTGCTGGTAGTTCATCGATTGGTTTTCGGCGAGAAATAATTAAAAACTTATTTGCCAGACTGTCCGGACGTTTCGGTCGATTTTACTGGCCTTCGACCATCTTCTGCGGACTAATCTTCCAGGTCGTCTGATAGTGAAAGGACGGCTGGAAGATTAGTCCGCAGAAGATGGTCGAAGGCCAGTAAAATCGACCGAAACGTCCGGACAGTCTGGCAAATAAGTTTTTAATTATTTCTCGCCGAAAACCAATCGATGAACTACCAGCACATCAAATCGCGGCGATTAAAACAATAATAACATAGATGTTGTATGAGGTATTTTTTTTTTACTTATTCGTTTATTTGGAAGGCTCGGGCGCCACATGGGCATAACTGAGCCGAAATCTTTTGTTTTTTTTTTACAAGAATTACATTTTACGGAGCCGACAACTTGTTTTATACAATAATTAATAATATTTCAAGAACATTCTACAAAAAAAACTACTTTGAAACTAATCATGATACACTTCGATTCGTTCCACAGTTATATTATACGCTGCTGCTAATCTGATTTTATCCTCTTCAATCAGCTGCTGACGTTCGTTGTCATCTTCAAACCACTCATACCTCGGGATTCTGCATCTTCTCTTCGTCAAAAGAGAATTGAAGCCCGTGGTTTTGCTGCTATCACTCTCGTTCGCAGATGGATCTGTTGCGTTCTTTGTTTCGGGTGTCTGGTTATCGTGAACAATAGATAGCTGATGATTGGGTTTCTTCTTCCTCTTACATTTCCTGTTTTTGTTGACCGGTATAACCCAGTTGGCCTTGTCATCATCAACAGCAGTCACAGTTTCTTCTTGCTTGTGCTTCGTTCTGCCATTGGTAGTCGTTGATGTTGTACTTCACTCCGACGCTTTTGTAGCGCTGGACACGATTTTTTCAAATGGGTGTCCGATCTACATACGAAACATTTCGGCTTCCTTCCTTCGTAGAAAATTCTTCCTTTCCGGTATTGAAAATAAAGAACTTCTGGGATGTCCTGCTCGATATTCATATACACTCCGCGCACTCCCGTGAACATATCCAGGTGAAATTCAATCGGGAAACGTTCACGCACAGTGCGCTTTACCTCTCCATACTTCGCCATCACTGAGGTTAAATCATGATCTGATACCTCCGGGGGCAGATCGAAAATCCGCACATAGCGGGTATTTCCTCCTGCGATGGACATGTTAACCATTACTTCCTTCCCATTTGTGTAATGGAATGCAAGAGTCTCGGGATTGTTTTCTAAGCAAAATGTCATTGCTTTTTCGCTACGAAAACGTACACTCAACCAAATAACCTTAAGATTTTCATAAGGCTCAATTTATGAAACGGCCTTTAAATAATTCATAATGATTCGGATGAATTTCATAAGGCCACGCTATGACGTAAAATCGTCTCACAGTTTGGCTTTTATTCATGTTTAGCAACATGGTATTCCCAAGCGTCGGAAGCCGTGTGGATAAAACACGGGCTCGGTGATCCCGACGTTCATGGATCGAATCCAGTCTGCATCATTTTAAGATTTTTTTGTTCTTTTCATAAGTCTATCTTATGAAATTTGTCATAGCAAGCACGATCAAATTTCATAAGGTTTTCTTATGGCATCCGTAAGAATTAATTATAGCAAATTTTCATAAGGTATTTCGATGAATTTCGCTAGTTTTTTTCGCTGAGTGTATAAACACTGATTTCTCATCAGAGATTTTATACGCAGTATCCATCGTTGATACATCTCCGATAAGCGTCTTTATGAAGCCAGCCATATCGGCCAGAGTTGGCTGAGCGGCATTCTCGGGGAACACAAAAGCCAATGTATTTTTGACCGTCGCTTCACTGCACATTTCGATCGATGATACGGATACCGTGCACGACAGAACAAAGCAACGAAAAAAAACAGCTACCGCACCGAGTGAACAACTCGCGTCCGCTTTGATCGAAATGTGATCATGCACTGTGGTATGAGGTATCGTCATTGTTATTTTCGCTGTGTGACAAGCGGACATGATGAATAGAATGTAACCCTCACTTAATAAAAAGTGTGAAGCAATTTTGCCTTGTTAACTCGCATTTTTATACAATTCTACATGCTTCATAAAAAAACTATGTGGATTAACTTTAACATATTATAAAATCTTTTTATTTGAACATAGTGCACTAAAACTATATTCCAAAACAAATAAACATGATGCCAACTTATTTATTATGAGCTTTTATTATTTTTATAAAAATAAGGTTATTTTAATACTTTAAACCTACTTTTATACAAAAATAATG
Source organism: Aedes albopictus (assembly GCF_035046485.1). Lineage (NCBI taxonomy): Eukaryota > Metazoa > Arthropoda > Insecta > Diptera > Culicidae > Aedes > Aedes albopictus. The sequence goes on from NC_085136.1 coordinate 193,935,523, forward strand.
CAAGTTATGTAAATTTTGATGCCAGAAATAGTTTCAGCACACCCAAATTATCTAGACATGTGAATTTCAGCGCATTTGGAGAAAGTTTTAGGTTTTGTCCGACATTTGTATGGAGCCCCGCCACTGTGCGTCGAGAGAAATTAACTTGTATCACCAGTGCTCTATGTATATTGCCATTAGGTTTTGCAGTGGTGATTATCTGTAATGCCGCTAACGGGAGAATCCTCAGAGCAGATGTGAGAATATCTAGGTACTGCTAAATTCATCGCATGGAGTGAGCTAGGGCTAGATGATGATCAGTAGGAAATATATTTAATTCGTTTTTGTGTGTTAGCTTTAAGAGAAATGTTAGAATGTAAGAAATAAAATGTTCGTAGTGTTTTAATAAAGTTGTGTTGTTGGGTGTCCAATAAACTGTTTCATGTAGTGTTAAATCGCGAGTGTTATTATTTGGCTGAGAAAGTAGCCCGAAGTCCACGAAACTATCGTCGCCCAGAAAATTGGATTTTCTACCGAGTGTTGGAGAGCTACAAGGTGGTAGCTATCGAAGATTAAAGGAAGGTACAGTGGTTCCCAACAGTATCTACTCTCTTGCATTTCCTAGGCCTGGTATCCCCACGCCCCTTAGCCTCCTTCGGTTTCTTCTTCTCCTTCCCCTCTACTTTGATGCAGGGGCATCCTCTCCCTGACCTGTCCTAACGTGTGGTTGCTCAGGACAAATCAGCCCCGTCTTTCCGGGACGTCTGGCTGGGGTCCGATTTGCCGGCTTTACTACTGACTCTTGGGGATAACAGCCATTTAGCCCTACGGGCGCCGCCTGGTAGCTCCTCACCTAATGGCTGCCGCAAACGCTTCTGCAACTGCTTGTCGTAGGGAATACCATCCACCACATTTTTGCGACTACAACTTTCTTATTAAATATTTTTGTTGCTATTGTTCCTCATAATAAATACCACGATTTGCACGGGGAAAAGGCTCGGCACGCCAGAGCCCTGCATTAACGAGGTAAGAGACAAAAATACTGTGGTGTGTGTGTGTGTGTGTTTGTGTGTGTGTGAGGGGTGTGTCGTTGCGGCCGGCCGGACGTGGAGCACTGGGGGGTTTCCTACGGGTTTACTGGACGTTCGGTGAACCAACGGGACTTGGACGGGATGACGGGGTGCGCTGCACAACCTTCGCGCTATCAGGCTGAATAGGTCAATAACAATGGGTCCTAAGAAAGTGGGGATATAGGCGAGATATTAGCTGGGCCACTGGGCCCGGGCCCGTTGAGGTCTCAACCAAAAGAATGACTCAGGTTTGCTCGAACCTGATTCAAAATCGCTAAGAGTACACTGGAACTTAGCTATTCGGTTTTGATGACTTTTGATTTTATCACCAAATTAAAATTTCACCGGGTATTTGGCTGTACATACAACGATCTATTTACCTTGAGATGTCGGCATGGAATAGACATTACTCTTTGCATTGTTCAACCCTGTAGTTCGTCCCTTTTGCCTTTTCCCCATTCCTCTTTGAATTTCCCTTTGGCGCTGTCCATAAACTACGTAGACTCAATTTTGACAATCTCAGAACACCCCCCTCCCCCCTCATAGACTTTTGTCCATACAAAATTTTAGAAATTTGTATGGACCGTAGACTTTGGCCAGACCCTCCCGTCCCCCCCTCTGAGTCTACGTAGTTTATGGACAGGCCCTTTTTGACGTGGATCGTGTCATAGCAACTCTTCCCTTTTTTGGCTCATTTTGTGTATGTGTTGTGTTGGGTCTGTTCAGTGTAGGATGCATGCGTATTAACATGTTTTGTTTTAATTTTATAAATCAATCTGTAATAACTAATAACACATAACAAATTATTCATTTATTAACAGTTTACCTTAAATTCTACTAACAAATATGTACTAACAATTTAACAAATTTATTCTTAAGAACTAACAAACAAGGTTAGCGTTTCTCAACGTTAACACCTTGAATCAGGGTTAACTAATCCATCTGTAGGTGGTCTCGGAGTGGTGTTTGATGTGGTGGCAATAGACGCCACGACAACAACACTACCATCACGTTCTCGTCGCAGCCACGTAAGCAATTATCCACTGGAAATGGTTTAGTTAATGGGTCGGAAGTACAGAGTCTGTGAGTCACTTTCATATTTACTAACAACTGTTGACTCTTATCGCTATGATGCTGTCAGTCTTCTATTTCGGTGACAGTAAAGGGTGATACGGTCAAAATTTGGTCACACAATTAGTTTCATAACTTGAAACTGCGTACACCAAAACAGCTGAATTTTGAACCAGTAATGGTATTTTATATGTAGCTTATACCATAAAATTTTCATCAAAATCGGTTTAGTATTTCCGGAGATATTGTGAATCCTGAAAACTGCATTTTTAAAATTTTGTACAAAGTGGATTAAAAAATAAGAACACATTTTTACTATTTTATTTATAGAACCAGAAATACTGAACCAATTTCAATGAAAATTTTTTTGTATGTAAAGTATACATATCAAAATGTTGTGTAAAAATTTCATTCAATTTGATCCAGCCATTAGAAAGTTATATTTGTTTAGGTGGTCAAATTTTGTCAAATTTTGTCAAGTCAAGCCAAATTTTGGTCACACAATTTTTTTCATAACTTTAGATTACGTACACCAAAACAGCTGATTTTTGGATCAGTAATGGTACATTATATGTAGCTTGTACCATAAAATTTTCATCAAAATCGGTCTAGTATTTGCGGAGATATTGTTGAACCCTGAGATCTGCAATTTTAAAATTTTGTGCAAGGAGGATTCACACATTTTTACTGTTTTATTTATAGAGCCAGAGATACTTAACCGATTTCAATGAAAATTTTTCTTTATGTGAAGTATGCATATCAAAAAGTAATGTAAAAATTTCATTCAATTTGAGCCAGCCGTTACAAAGTTATATTTGCTTAAGTGGCACCCGGTCAGTTTTTTTCATATTCAAACTGCTACAACTTTGAAAGTATTCATACAAAATGGCTCAAAATTTTACTAAGAACATATTTACATAATAGTATTATACTGTAAAATTTTAATAAAAATCGGAGCAGTATTGATAGTTCTATAATCAAAATTGTGCTTTACTGACCTTAAATTTCCGAAAATTTACTATGGAGCGCCTTTGTACAAAATTTTAAAAAGGTAGGTCGATGGTTTTATCTATATATCAACCAATACTCAATCGATTTTGATGAAAATTTTATGGTATAAGCTACATATAATGTAGCATTACTGGTCCAAAAATCAGCTGTTTTGGTGTACACAGTCTAAAGTTATTAAAAAAAATGTTTGACCAAATTTTGACCGTATCACCCTTTAGAACGAAGGACACGTACGTGCCGATGTCCATTTGATAACACCAGTTGTCGTTATCGAATTCGTGTCTCAGTATCAATCGATGATTTGTGTTGGCTTGATAAAAAGTTGTTGGTGGCGATGCTTGGAGTTGAACCCATGACCACCCACATACGACGTGAACGTATCCCTCTCGCAACAACGATGCCGCACCATCGTAATGCTTTTGTGTACAACATTTTCCAGCATCACACAAAATACATGTGTCGCTTCTTCAATAATCGTTTTTTTTTTCCTACCACTCATTCGTTTTGCTTTGTGACGCATATTACTTCCGGCATATTGTTAAAAGCCCCGTTTGTCACCCCCACCTTACTCATCATAAACGGAGAAGATAATCGCGAACAGGACGGTTTTGTTTCACCACGAACACCGATTGTCTCTTTCGTGATTAGCATTGCTCCGTGGGCTATAATTTTATGCCACAAATTGAAGATTGTGCGAGACACGAGCTCCCGGGAGGGAAACATTTGACGATGACGGCTGATGGAGGTGGAAACCCCCAGGGGAGTGATACCATTTGCTGCCTTCCGTCGAAATGCGAACGATAAGCGAAGCTCCAGATTCGCTGTAATGACTGGGTGTACACTCCGAGCTTAATTAGATTCCAAGTTGTAATTAATTTTCTGTGAACTGCACACATTAAGTCGTTAATTTTGTTCGCTGTCTGGATAAGAACCGTTTGACTTTAAAACATGCTACGAATCAGATTTCAAGATGAATATCAATCAAACTATCAAAAAGAAATCTTTCGAAATTCCAAGATTGAAAAGCATAAATCGTATTCCTTTCAATGACGATTTCATTAGGACAATGGGCATTGCAACTTCCGCCAACAATGGAAATCCATCAACCACTCAGCGAACGCTTTGCATTTTTTTTTTTCATCGCCGCCACTATATGGACTCACGAAGATTAAATTTTCACTAAGAAAGTTCTCACCCGTGCCATGAGTATTCGCGCGAATGCGACGACAGCGACAACGGGTTATAACGACAAGGGAAACTTTTAAATTAAAATTATGCTAAAAAACCCCGGGATAGGAGTGGGAAAAGTTCAAGCTGTTCAACTTTCTCCTACCGATATGGTTTGTGCTTTTTTTTCCTTCAACTACACTTACGCAGCGCCATCAACTTGAACTTGTGTTCCCGAATGCGTGAAAGCCATTTGAATTGCTCCCAGGAAGACAAGAATAGACTTGAAGAAATTACAAGTTCCTGTTTTCGTTTTTCAATATATTTACGTTGGGTTTCAATTCGCTATGAAGATTGTGCATCTGATTGAATATTTCTGTAGTTGTACGTTTTATGGACAATGGTGAAACGTTCATTAAGATATACATTTTTCCTCTGTTGGGAAAATAAAGCCACTGCGTCCAATAAGCTGAGCTTTTGTGATATAATCTGTTATTTATACTTAGGATGATTTGAGTACCACTCCTCTCCCAAACAAATGAAACAGAAATGAGCTGATGGTCCACTGCTAGGATAGGATGTGACACCTGAAACTTCTCTGTCTAATTCCATAGCTTGCTGTCTTGTTTATCCGCGTTGCTAAGATTACTGGTCCCCAAATTGGTCTCTTTTGGGCTGACTAGTTGATTGGTCTCTTTTCGGCTGACTAGTTGTCTTATCCTGTCCTAGGTCCACTGCACGAATTTATTCTGGCCTGCTTACTCTCACAGAGAATTTGACGTTTGAGAGGTGCCGACACCGTTCAAACGTCAAATTTCGTGTGAGAGTAAGCAGGCCAGAATAAATTCGTGCAGTGGACCATAGGGCAGTGCATGAAATTATCTCCTTCTCTTTCACTCTTACAGAAATTTTGTAAACAACAAGGCCACAAAACGTCAAAATCCCATACAAAATCAAAACAGTGCAGTGCCCTATAGCGAAGTTCAACACGATCGCAAAAAAAAAAACAATCTAGTGTGCTGTGCTGCGATGAGCTCAAATTTGAACTGGCCGTACAGTGTTTGCCAGGCCAGCTAGTTGTGATATAAATACAGCAAGAAAAATCATAACTAAACCACCATTACATTTTTAAGTAACAACGAACTACATTTGTTTCTTTACAGGCACATTAGTTCTGCTGTGGCGACGAGGCACCAATGTGCTGACGGCCTCCCAACTGATGGTAACCCGGGACGAACGGATACGACTGGTAAACGGTTACAATCTGGAAATATCGGAACTGGAACCCCAGGACGCTGGCGACTACGTGTGTCAAATCAGCGATAAAATCAACAAGGACCAAGTGCACACCGTGGAAATACTTGGTAAGTCGACACTTCTTTTTCATAACAATCTGCTTTTACGACAAAATCACATCATAACAAGCGCCACGTCCCTAATTATTATCCCTTTTCAAACTCGTGGCGGATTCGTGGGAAACTTTCGGATTCCTCACCAACTTATGACCCAAGCAACACACTTGGACATTAATGAGTTCCTGTAATTTGTATGCAACTATGTTAAAGGTTATGCCATTTGAACCAATCGTCTTATTAAAGACTGAATTGCAACCAAAAAAGCGCAAGAGGTGGAGCCAATATAAAACATCCATTCGTTATATAAACGGCTTTAATACGAAATCGAATTATAACCAAGATACAACTTATAGTCGACTTTAAAAATGGTGACCGATTCGACAACTAGTCAACTAGTCACCACATTCGTCACTGCCAGTTATTATGCATCAACAGTTTCGTTCATGTGAATAATAAGTTGTGCGCATAAATATACCGAAAATAAGGCTGACCGAGAGCGTCAATTTGTGTGCCGTTCCGGATTTATCGGTAAGTTACGCATTTTAGCTCCGTATTCTCAACGCGCCTCAGTCTACCTATCATTTTGCGAGTGAAAATTTAGGCATTTGTGGTAAAAATCAACTCGCCATATTGCTTTGGCGGAGTGCATTTCAGCAGCTTATTTAATGCACCCATAAAATGCTGAAAATTAATTTTAGAATTTAGAAAGTTACTATTTGCAGAATCATGTCTATGGGAATCCGTATTGACAAAGTACAATAATGCTGCACGTGGTACACGGAACCGCCAAACTACCAAAAATTGGATTCTTTTGACGCAATCCTATAGTTCGACCCAAAAAGTCAACATTTGAGTGAATCTTTTAAACTCACGCAAGGTAAATTGCCTATACCTCTAACTAAAAATATACTCAAGAGTAGGTAAATTCCACCCAAAACCCCCTTCATTCAACCCAAATTTGGGTAAATCCACATTTACCCAAAATTAGCTTATTGGCCTCAAGGACCCCCGTTGCATACACGCATATCTGTCTGTTTATTTACGACAACATCTGTGGGGGAGAGAGGAAAAACAACCTAATTTTGGGTAACTAATCAATTTGATATACTCATTTTGGATAAAATCGACCCAAAATAAGGGAGTTTCCGTGTAGGACATAAATAAACAAAAAAGCAAACACTTGGACGTGTACTTCCCATTTACGTCGACAAGAGGCTGCCCATTTATTACGTACCGAAAGTTTCATGTGAACCCATTTTAAAATTTTTCGTGGGAAACTCCTAATATTTTTGTACGTTACGTTAGATTTCTCAAAAAACCCATATATTTAAATCTTCCCAGTGGTAGGTACCAGTCCTTCAGTACTGCAAAAATGAGGCAGAATTTTTTTTTTTTATTGAGTCAATATTATACTTCCAATTAGATTTTTTTTCTATTTTACCACTTTAATTAAAAAAAAAATGGAATATGTCGATAAATTTATGAAGAAAAGGTTACATTTTATTTGTACATGATTTCGTTATTTTTGAAAAATTTGGTTTTTATAGTGCGTTTTATATTTTTCATGATCACAAAAACATTCTGCCGCACATTTTGGAACTTCTATCTCTCCTGTCAAAATTGTTCGTTTTGTTCTAAATAAGTTCCAGGTGCAACATGTTTATAACAATCAGAATCAATGTTTTGATTGATTTGGTTTGTAAACGGTTGTAACAAAGATTCGTTGAAACAATCAGAGTATACTTCAGTTACAAATTGGTTTCGCAAGTTTCGGCTAATGATGACGTTTGTTTTCATTTTGCTAGTTGTTATAAAACTGTTACACCTCAGTTTGACATTAACAACAGGATTTTAATAGGTTTTAATTATGTTTGTTTCGTGAAAACTCAGTTGCAACATGTTTGCAACGATGATCATTTCCATTTTAGTTGCAGGTGCTACTTGGGGAGCTAGCGTCAGCAAAATTTCCAGGTGAGATGCCGCAAGTCATTTGCGTGTCTCCACAAATACTGCCACAAACGCGAGATTATCCTTCCGCAACACCCATTTTCCCACCCCAACTCTTGTGTTAGTTGGAAGCTACCGCTCGGTACTCAGCTCATATCATTGCAGGTTATGATCCGATGTATGTGCAGCGAACCTGCTAGTGAGAAGCAATTTGGAAATTATTACGGCTTTGTTTTCTTTCATTAAGAATCCTCATTGGTCTTATGAATGCTGCTAGTTGGCTAGCGGTTGGGTACAGAATATAGTAGGGAAATAGGAAGCATAACGCCACCCAAAGGCAGCATTATCTTATTATATATATGTCTATAAAAGCCTCTTCTTAAATATTCGAAAAAGAACGGTTGTTCTGACTTTCTTGTAGAACTGGTCTGGCTGCACAAGTTTTTTAAATACCATATTCTCAGGTTGAGCTTTTAAAATGAGATGGATGTGGTTGAATTTAGCTATGTCGAAATGACATTTTCAACACTGGATGCCACAGCTCTGGTGGATGGTATGATTCCCAAGCAACGAACATGTCATATAAGGGTAACGGCAGCGCAAATTTTGATTGTATAAAAGTAATTTTGACGTAATTCTAACATTGTGTTAGGATAAATTCTTTACAACCAAAACTTGCACTGCCCTATCTCTTCTATACCATGCGTGTTGCTTGGGTTACCTCTGAACGTTCGCACCATGGATCTTGATCAACACACCTTCTGCAGCGCTTAGATTCCGAACCCGCGGTCTTTCAGTAGATCGGCGAGTATTTATGCGGGCGCTTCCAATGAAGTTGGGAGATAAGCAGTTTCTCACGTATCGAGTTTCCAATCGCAAGTACTTTTTGTTCGTTGAATCCTTGCCGCTGGTGTCTGATCTTATTGTTCTTTTGCTTTTTTACGGCTGGCTTGCAGAGCCGGACCGCAACCTCCTACTTGTCGGCGAACCATAATGCACAGTTGAGTTCTTCCCTGGCACTCGGACGTCGATCAGTCGCTCCTAACATGGCAACCAGACGCTGTTGTTAGTCGCTCGTCCTGGAGAACAGACGCTCAGGTTTACAGAAGCAACTTGTCCTAATATTTTGTTCTTTGAAAGATTCCAACTGAAATGAAAGTTCATAACTGTTCCATGTTCAAAAATAGAAGATTATCGAGAAATTCGCGTCCAAAGCTCAAAAAAATAAGTTGCCTCAAATATGAAGTATAAATGTTGAATCGTGTTCTAACATCATCCAATTTCGAATTTAAGCACTAAATTTTGTTTTTAAAATTCCTTAGAATTTTTCATGAAATGTGACCCTTGTGAATATGGCAAATTAGCGTTGCATGTTTTCGACAATTTTATGAACGTGGAGCGGACCTGGTGTGATGATTAGAACACTTGACTATCACGCCGATGACCTGGGATCGAATCCCACTCCCGACAAACTCGCAAAATGTGAGTTCTTCCTTCGGAAGGGAAGTAAAGCGTGGGTCCCGAGATGAACTAGCCTAGGGCTAAAAATCTCGTTAATACAGATTAAAAAAAATGAACATGCGACCTATTTTTATTTCCCAATCCAATAAAATAGTATACATAGGGGATTCACTAAACAGATTAAAATGAGAATGAAATAATCCAAGATTGCCTTGATGATCGCGACGTTTAATCAGGATAATAATTTAACAGCGGTTTACGCTGGCTGTTAAGTGAATCCCCCTACTATTCATGTGTATAAGCTGCAAAATCCATTATTTTCCAAAAAAAAAAACCCAGGTTAATCCACCTAGTGGTGATAGTGCCTTTCTCGTCGAATATGTTCTCAACATTTTTTCCGGCCATAAGCCGAAGTGTTCCTGAATCCTGAGAATACTCTAGAACGGAATAAATCTCATTTTCTTCTTTTGTCACAGTGCTCGTTGACTCGTCAATGAGGGGTGGAGTTGATGAATAATAAATGCATTTGATGAAAAAATTCTTAAAAAAATTAAGCAAAACCGCTTAAGGCGAAACTGGAAGCATTTCCTATTTTTTTTGGTTTTTGATTTTTTATAAACTAACGAAGCAATATTTTCAAAATCGGTTTTCGTGCACATGTTGAGTATGGATCAGGGTATATTCTGATTTTGTTTTGCGGCATAAAATGTTTTTCGTTTTTGCAGAAACCATTTTTTGTGAAATTCTGTTCAAACATGATTTCTGCAAAAACGAAAAACATTTTATACCGCGTAAAAAAAACAGAAGATACTTTGATCCACACTCTACATGTGCACGAAAACCGATTTTGAAAATATTGCTTCGTTTTTTAATAGTACATCAAAAACCAAAAAATGAGGAAAGGCTTCCAGTTTCGCCTTAACTCATCGGTTTTGATAAAAAAAAACTTCTGGAAGATTCTAATTTCACTTTAAAATCTATTGGTTTAGTTATTTGTGCACTTCTTCAAGATGTTGAATTCCGACCAAAATTTCCAAGGGGGGACCGGTAATCTTAAGTGTGGTCAGAGACTATTTTCTTGCTGCCCGTGTAACTGGTTAACGAACATTTTTGATGATTTGATGTTTCGCATGCATGGGTTTGGTTTTGTTTTTTAATTGGTCACTTCCGACGGGACACCTGGAACAGGTTCCGGAACACAACCGGTTTAGATACGGTATGAAACTGTTTTCTTGCTTACCGTTCATCTGGTTATCGAAAAACCCCGCTCTTCCATGTGTCGCATGCATTGGTTCACTTTTTTAATTGACCACTTGCAGCGTGACAGCTGGAACCGGTTCCGGAACACAACCGGTTCATTATTAGTCTGTAATAAGATATCTTGTACCTTGATTATTATATTTTTTATCTTCCGCAGCAGTCCGATTTTACGAGACGCTTGGATCGATGCATTTGACATTTCAGCGCTGTCGTGTTTATTTATTTATTTATTTATTTATTTATTTATTTATTTATTTATTTCGTCAAGCGTTTGTAGACTACATACATACATAATTTGTTCTATATTCTATTGTATCGTAATGAGTTGAAATATTGTTTTAACTTTACGCGAGACATGGTCAAGTCGATAGATTCGTAATGCTTATTGTAAATTAACATCATTCTATTGATTGGGCTGAATTTCGCATAATTTGTACGATGATGACTGACAGCAAATATGTTTCGATTTCTTAATTGTCGAGTCGGAGTATAAAAAATTAAACCAAACAGATTGCTGCAATCTACACGTTGCGAAACAATGTTATTTACAAATGTTATCATAGCATATTCACGACGTTCCTTTAAAGTTTGTATGTTTATTAGCATACAACGTGATTCACAAGAAGGAAGTGGAAAAGTTGTCCATCTCAGTTTACGTAGAGCAAATAGCAAAAATTTCTTCTGCACCGATTCTATGCGTTCTTCATGAGTTTTCATAAATCGGGACCAAACAATACTACAATATTCAAGAATCGATCTCACATAAGAAATGTACAATGTTTTGATAGTGTATGGATCGTTAAAGTTGATACTAAATCGCTTTATGAACCCCAGCATGTTGGTAGCTTTATGAATTATTGTATTGTAATGATCGATAAAACTCATTTTAGTGTCTAAGATCACACCTAAGTCTCTAACTCTTTCACATCATTCAACGATTTGATCCCCTAAGGCCACACTAGTTATATGCTGGTTCCTTTTTCCACTAAAGGCGATAGAATTACATTTTTTGACGTTTAACTGAAGCAAACTTTTATTACAGCATAAGTAAAACAAACGTATTTCGTTTAGATATATACTAGTGTCTTCTTCACTTTTGATTTCCATGAAATTCTTCATATCATCTGTTCAGATATAGTCTGAAACTATTTTCCTGCTTACCGTTCATCTGGTTATCGAAAAAGCCGCTCTTTGATGTGTCGAATGCCTGGGTTTGGTTCACTTTTTATTTGACCACTTCCGGCAGGACATCCGGAACCGGTTCCGGAATACTACTGGTTCAAACATGGTCTGAAACTATTTTCCTGCTTACCGTTCATCTGGTTATCGAAAAAGTCGCTCTCTGATGTGTCGCATGCCTGGGTTTGGTTCACTTTTTTAATTGGCCACTTCCGGCAGGACATCCGGAACCGGTTCCGGAATACTACTGGTTCAAACATGGTCGGAAACTATTTTCCTGCTTACCGTTCCTCTGGTTATCGAAAAAGCCGCTGTTTGATGTGTCACATGCCTGGGTTTGGTTCACTTTTTTAATTGCCCAATTCCGGCAGGACATCCGGAACCGGTTCCGGAACATAATCGGATCAAACATGGTCTGAAACTATTTTCCTGCTTACCGTTCATCTGGTTATCGAAAAAGCCGCTCTTTGATGTGTCGCATATCTGGGTTTGGTACACATTTTTAATTGACCACTTCCGGCAGGACATCCGGAACCGGTTCCGAAACACTGCCGGTTCAAACATGGTCTGAAACTATTTTCCTGCTTACCATTCAACTGGTTATCGAAAAATCTGCTATTTGACGTGTCGCATGCATGGGTTATGTTCACTTTCTTATTTGGCCACTTCCGGCGGGACACCCGGAACCGGTTCCGGAACACTACCGGTTCAGATATAGTCAGAGACCATTTTCCTTCATCCCATTCATTTCATTTATTTAGTTCACATCAAATTCATGATAATACTGAATCAACAATTTGCCGCCATAATACTCGATTTGCAGCTGCAGCTCTCCATCCTCGGTCACGCCCAACACTCGCCAGATCACGCTCCACCTGGTCCGCCCATCGTGCTCTCTGCGCTCCACGCCTTCTTGTACCAACCGGATGGTTAGCAAACACCAACTTTGCAGGGTTGTTGTCCGGCATTCTTGCAACATGCCCTGCCCACCGTATCCTTCCAGCTTTGGCCACTTTCTGGATACTGTGTTCGCCGTAAAGTGCAGCGAGCTCGTGGTTCATCCTTCTCCGCCACACACCGTTCTCCTGCACACCGCCGAAGATCGTTCTTAGCACCCGTCGCTCGAAAACTCCGAGTGCTTGCAGGTCCTCCTCGAGCATCGTCCATGTCTCGTGTCCGTAGAGAACCACCGGTCTTATTAACGTCTTGTACATGGTACATTTGGTGCAGGGGTGAATCTTTTTTGACCGCAGTTTCTTCTGGAGCCCATAGTAGGCACGACTTCCACTGATGATGCGCCTTCGTATTTCACGGCTCACGTTATTGTCAGCCGTTAGCAAGGAACCGAGGTAGACGAATTCTTCTACCACCTCGAAAGTATCCCCGTCTATCGTAACATTGCTGCCAAGGCTTGTCCTGTCTCGCTCAGTCCCACCTACCAGCATGTACTTTGTCTTAGCCGCATTCACCACCAGTCCGACCTTTGCTGCTTCACGTTTCAGGCGGGTGTACTGGTCTGCCACCGTTCCAAATGTTCTGGCTATAATATCCATGTCATCCGCAAAACAGACAAATTGGCTGGATTTCGTGAAGATCGTACCTCGGCTGTTGAGCCCGGCTCGTCGCATAACACCTTCCAGGGCGATGTTGAATAGTAGGCAGGAAAGTCCATCACCTTGTCGTAGTCCCCGTCGAGATTCAAATGAATTGGATAGCTCACCCGAAATCCTTACGCTGTTCTGCACACCGTCCATCGTTGCTCTTATCAGTCTAGTCAGCTTCCCGGGAAAGCTGTTCTCGTCCATAATTTTCCATAGCTCTGTGCGGTCGATACTGTCGTATGCCGCTTTGAAGTCGATGAACAGGTGATGCGTTGGGACCTGGTATTCACGGCATTTCTGGAGGATTTGCCGTACGGTGAAGATCTGGTCCGTTGTCGACCGGCCGTCGATGAAACCGGCTTGGTAACTTCCCACGAACTCATTTACTTTAGGTGAAAGACGGCGGAAGATGATCTGGGATAGCACTTTGTAGGCGGCATTCAAAACGGTGATCGCTCGAAAGTTCTCACACATTAACTTGTCGCCTTTCTTGTGGATGGGACAGATTATCCCTTCCTTCCACTCCTCCGGTAGCTGTTCGGTTTCCCAGATCTTGACTACTAACTGTTGCAGACAGGTGGCCAACTTTTCCGGGCCCATCTTGATGAGTTCTGCTGCGATACCGTCCTTACCAGCCGCTTTGTTGTTTTTGAGCTGGTGGATGGCATCCTTAACTTCCCTCAGCGTGGGAGTTGGTTCGTTCCCGTCCTCTGCTGCACCAAGATAGTCATTTCCTCCGCTGCCTTGGTCCTCCGTGCCTACATTCTCTTCGCCATTCAGGTGCTCGTCGAAGTGCTGCTTCCACCTTTCGATTACCTCACGTTTGTCCGTCAGGAGGCTCCCTTCCTTATCCCTGCATATTTCGGCTTGCGGCACGTAGCCTTTGCGGGATGCGTTGAGCTTCTGGTAGAACTTGCGTGTTTCCTGTGAACGGCACAGCAGTTCCATTTCCTCGCACTCCGCTTCTTCCAGGCGGCGCTTTTTCTCCCGGAAGAGACGGGTCTGCTGCTTTCGCTTCTGTCTGTATCGCTCCACATTCTGTCGGGTTCCATGCTGCAGCATTACCGCCCGCGCTGCATCCTTCTCCTCCAGAACCGCTCTGCACTCCTCGTCGAACCAATCGTTTCGTCGACTCCGTTCTACGTACCCGATAGTGCTCTCGGCTGCGTTGTTGATGGCTGCTTTCACTGTACTCCAGCAGTCCTCTAGAGGGGCCACGTCGAGCACACCCTCGTCCGGCAACGCTGCCTCGAGATTCTGCGCGTATGCGGTGGCGACATCCGGTTGCTTCAGTCGCTCTAGATCGTACCGGGGCGGCCGCCGGTAATGTACGTTGTTAATAACGGAGAGTTTTGGGCGCAGTTTAACCATCACCAGGTAGTGATCGGAGTCGATATTAGCGCCACGATAGGTCCTGACGTCGATAATGTCGGAGAAGTGCCGTCCATCAATCAGAACGTGGTCGATTTGCGATTCCGTTTGTTGTGGTGATCTCCAGGTGTAACGATACGGGAGGCTGTGCTGGAAGAAGGTGCTACGAATGGCCATGTTCTTGGAGGCGGCGAAATCGATGAGGCGTAGGCCATTTTCGTTCGTCAGCTGGTGGGCGCTGAACTTTCCAATCGTCGGTCTGAATTCCTCCTCCTGGCCTACCTGAGCGTTTAGATCCCCTATGATGATCTTGACGTCGTGGTTTGGGCAGCGGTCGTACTCGCGTTCGAGCTGCGCGTAAAATGCGTCTTTGTCATCATCAGTGCTTCCGGAGTGAGGGCTGTGCACGTTTATTATGCTAATGTTGAAGAATCGGCCCTTGATCCTCAACCTGCACATTCTTTCGTCGATCGGCCACCAACCGATCACGCGCCTCTGCATGTCGCCCATCACTATAAAAGCTGTTCCCAGCTCACGTGTGTTGCCGCAACTCTGGTAGATGGTATGATTACCTCTAAACGTTCGCACCATAGATCCTGTCCAACACACCTCCTGCAGCGCTACGATTCCGAACCCGCGGTCCTTCAGTATATCGGCGAGTATGCGGGTGCTCCCGATGAAGTTGAGAGATCTGCAGTTCCACGTACCGAGCTTCCAATCGCAAGTCCCTTTTCGTCGCTGTGGTCGTCGCCATTGGTATCGGTTCGCATTCTTCTCTTGTTGATTTTCCGGTGCTAGTCTTTTTTACGGCTGGCTCGCAGGGCCTGACACCAACCCACTAACCCAGGGAGCTGGGCTTACCTTCCCGGAAGCTACGGGTTCTGCATTGGCATTTCCTCCAACTACAGTGCTAAATAGCTAGGCTCGAGCGCCAGTCTTCGCCGGGGGTGGTGTTTTTAATGGGCGCCCAGGAGATAATATTTTACCTGAGCTTCCACCCCCTTTCCTTCATCCCGTTCATCAGATAATCGAAAATGCCGTGGTTTGATGGGTCGCATGCATGGGTTTGTTGCATTTTCATATCTGGCCCCTTCCTGGGGTACCGGTCCGGAACACCTAAATGGCCATAACTCTGGAACGGCTGGACCGATCTGAACCATTTCCAATAGGAAACAATGGGACAATGTACCCCGTCGAATGAACCATCGGTCGTTGAAATCGGTTCATATTTACTATCTAAAAATGAGGTGACCTTTTTGTACACATACACACATACACACGCACACACATACATACACACACACATACATACACACAGACATCATCTCAACTCGTCGAGCTGAGTCGATTGGTATATAACACTTGACCCCTCCGGGGGCTCTATCAAATTTTCGTTTTTGGAGTGAACATATAGCCTTTCGGTACACCTTGGTGTACGAGAAAGGCAAAAATATCACATGGGACAGTAATGCTTCCTCCGGCAGAATGCACGAATTGAAAAAAGATCAATAGCTTTTTTGCTGGTTGGTTTTTATTTTTATTATTTTTATGAATTGTTCATTGTGTTAGAAATATCACAAGACTAAGACATCCCAAGTGATCACTGAAAGGTGCAATATAGAACACAGTCCCCCACAGTTACGGAACCTAGGCCATGGTAAAGTTGAGTCATCTAGGCAACACTCACCCAGTGCGAATTCGTTTGTTTCAGGGTTGAGGCAGAGACAGTTCCCAACGTTCGAGCGTATCCTTAGAACAGCAGAGCAAGTTTTTCCATCTTTTCTTCAATGTAGTATCATCATCGGTGGCGCTAGACCACCTACTCCCACAGTACACAAGAAAGGGAGGAAGGCTTGCACCTAGGGGTGGAAGGGCAGAAAAGTATCATTTGCTCGTTAGTCACACAGTTTACGGGTACGAGTACGGCGGCAGAGTACTGAGCATGAGACCGGTATGGAAGGAACACGTATCACTGCCAGGAACAGTATAAATTTTGCTGGAAAATGTGCATAAAATTTTATTAAACTAATATAATACCTATTATTATATCGTTTATGGTAGCCGGGAGGCAGGCTTATTGCTTCCGATGTGGGAACAGTAAGTTGCCGGTGTCTGCATGCGGTATAGTGTTTCTTCTATGTTATGCTCTCGTGAAATCAACAGTTTGCCGTAATGCTGAAATATGTGAAGTGTGGATAAATGATTTATATTACAGTTTTGTGCTAGGTTTTGTGATTCTTTGACTTTTTTTTTGAAAGCTAAAATATAAACGACTCATAAAAAAGAATCAGAAATTGCCAATAAAGAAGGAGGGGTGGGAGCAATAATAAACTACAAAAGATCCATAAACAAATCAAAAAAGGCATAAATAAATCAAAATTTCCCATAAATAAATGATTTTTGAGCAACAAAAAATGTCGGAATTTCCACGAATAATTCAATAATTGAAATAAATAACTAATTTTTTTTTACCGAAAAATCATAAGTTTTTCATAAAAAAAGTGATTTTTCCATAATAATTTTAAATATTCAAGCAACTGAAAATTTAGCAATAAATACGAATTAGTAATAAATAGTAATTAACTCGAATGCAATTCTAACTAAAAGCATCGGTCGAGCCATTGCGGCGAAGCCGCGTAGAGGATTGAGGAACTGAGGCGGCAGGAGGCCGTCGAAGTTTCCGAAATCCGACGCGCCGTCTCTGCGTTGATTCGGTTCTAGGCAATCCACAGATCCAAGAATTTGCCCAGGAAAATGCGAACAGAAATGTAATCCTTTTTTAAAGTCCGACGAGCGTTAGCGATCGGACAGCAAGCGATCGTCTGTTAATTTGCACACATAGTTTCAGTCTTTCTATCATATTTCTATAATGTAGTAAGTTTGATTTTTTTTTACTTGGAAAAAATATAGTTTTTTATCGCAATTGTTGATTTATTTGTGGAAATTCTGACATTTTTATTGCTCAAAAACAATTATTCATGGGAAATTTTGATTTATTTATGCACTTTTTGAATTGTTTATGGAACTTTTATAGTTTATTATTGCTTCCACCCCTATTTATTTATTGGCAATTTTCGAATTATTTATAGTTTTTAAATTTATTATGGGCGTTAATTTGGTTGCCGGAAAAGAAATCATCTGAAGATGACAAGGCGATCGAACTCCATAATAAGCAAACTTTGAGTGTAATGGTATTAAGAAATTCAAATACTTTTTGTGTGCTGCTGTTTTACATTGATCTCGCTTGGTGAAAAAATCCGTATACCTAATTCATCAATACGTTCAACCATCGACATCGTCCCGAACATCATTCATGCTACACATTTCTCCCCATACATTCATTAGTCTAATCCCTGTTTCGCACGACCACCGATCTTCCAAATGCTTTTACCTGCTACCTATCGAAGAACCACTTATCGGAGTCAGCCAGCCAACAATCAAATCAAAACCAAAATGAGTGGCGCTATCCGAGACGAATGGTGCCAATACAGAAACCTAAAAGTTCTACACCTTCCGTCTGAAGAGCAAGACCACCTATAGGTGCTGCATCGCTCGTCGCCGTATCGTTTCGGGATTGATTATATTGAAAGCAGATTGCAATCGTAATCGGAAAAGTCCTATGCGCTTTTGCTATTTCTTTGCGGCTAAATGTGAAAATCGAGCTCCATCGCGCTGCGCTGGCGTGTCTCGAGAGTGTTTTCCATGTTTGGGTCGAATATCATGGGATTGATTTATTCCCAACACGTCCCTGTTTGTGATGGATATAAGCTCTGAAAAAGCTATCTCGGTTTTATCGGTTGGAATGTTTTCAATGAAGAAAATGACATGACTCAAATCAATTGGACCATGCTTAGTCATGAGTGAACTGAACCAAAAAAATGGAATGCAAGGAATTAGAACCTTTCGAAGAAGCCGAGGTTTGAAATACAAGTGGTAGGGTATTGGTTCCCTTCTCAAGCATGTGGCTTCCATTTTCATCCTACGAAAAACAAAGGATTGAAGCGCTGTTTGTTTTGTTTCTTATTTTTGTATTTTTTGTTAGAAGTGAGCACCAATGAAAACAAAAAGAACGGAATCAATTGGTGCCGTAATCGCTTGTTTTCGAAAAGGATGAATATGGGAGCGTGAGATTAATGATGGAACACATACCCTATGGTGGTAGCTGATGCAGTGTGGCAGCGTACGTTCCCGGATTATTTTATAGACATTTATTCGGTAAATTGAGCACGTAATTCTTCCTCTTCTTTTTGACGTAACGTCCCAACTGAGAGAAAGCCTGTTTCTCAGCTTAGCGTTCTATGAGCAATTCCGCAGTTATTAACTGAGAGTTTCTTCTACTACTGACTATTTTCCAAGTGTATGTCGTGTGGCAGGCACGAAGATACTCTATACCTAAGGAAATCAAAGAAATTTCCATGACAAAAAAGGTTTTGTACCGATCGTGAATCGATCCCGTCACTCTCGGCATGGTCGTGTTGAACATTCGCGCGTTTATCGCTCGGGTATGACATGTATCTCACACACAAGCCCGTGCACAAGGGTGCCTCTCCGCCCTTCGCCAAAATTAGAAAAAAATCTTCCCTTGTCGTCCTTTGTGTGCACGGGCCTGCTCACACACATAATTGGAGCATGGAATTTCATAGAAATTCACATGTCATGTCATGAAAACACTTTGAAATATCATGTCTAGTGCTCGATTTGAATAGGTCGTATGTTTGCTGTGATTCCTATGCAGATTCGACCTATTCAAATCGAACGCCAGAGGTTTTTTTTTTATTTTTGAGCCTTCGAAGGCTCAAGCCGCGTTTAAGCATAACAGAGTCGAATCCTTAGTCTAAACATAGTTGATAAATAGACCTATTGGTCTTACGAGCGGATTTTTTCGGTCGCAGCTCTGTCGAGTCTGACGTTGCGAACTACGCCTAATCATTGTTGCTATTTTGGCTGCTACCTGGGAGTACTTCTACGATCTCAGATAATTTGACTAATGTTGGGACAGCAACGGAAGGTTATTCGGACGATTTTGTAGCACGACTCGTTTGTGGGTTCCACATGGATCAGTTTTTTAACTGCAATATACATATATGTTATGCAATTCATTTATATTGTACTACCCAAGTAACAGAAGTAGCTCAATAACAGTTTCTTAATCGGAAGTTTGAGTGATTTACCCAAGTAACCACGGTGCTGAAGCCTTATTGCATGCAGATATACGGTGTATTTAGAGCAAAACACTGAGCTCAAGATCCACCGGAAGCTAGTCAGATTTCAGAGACGTCCTCTGTTGGATCAACTCGGATTATGGGCGTTACAGCCAGTACAATGTCAGCTCTGATGGATAAGTTTGGTTTCCGGGAGTAACGAGCGGCGTCTACAATGCACAGTGGCTGATTTCGTCATTTTAGCGCGCTTAATTAATAACTTTTTAACTATGACGTTTAGTGTCATGGTGTCTTCGAGAAAGTTTGTCGCTATAATAAGGAGCTTCTTTCGAACTATTGTTAAAAATTATCAATCCCCCTAAAAGTGAGATAGAAAATTTATTTTTTGCATTTCTCAAGATACACGGTTGGTGTCTTTACAAAAGTTGTAGAAAATGTTATTTGGAGCAACTTTGCCAAAGACGCCAAGTTCGTAACTCCGTTACTTTTCAAGATACGTTACGTTCTTTATCATCTGCCCCTTGAAAAGGGTTTTTGCGCAATAACTTTAGAAGAATTGATTCTACATTTTTCTGATGTTCTACAAAGTTATAGATAGTGGTAAAACACATAACTGTGCCGAACACGACATCCCGCAAATTTCAAAAATAAAATAGTTATAACGGTTTTTATAGTTTTTTGGACCATATTTCAAGCATATATAACCTAGCTATAGGCAATTATATGCAAATTTACTTTTACGCATGTGAATATACCAGTAATTGCCTTTCTTAGAAAGCCAAAACCATCAAACTGTAAGAGACTGTAAGATGGGGTTTGAACAGAAGCTTTCAACCATCTATGTTACCGTAATCCGGGGTCAAATTGATCACTTTAAAACAACTTTTGCGGATAACATCAGTGCCTGTTCAAATATTGGCATAAGAATTTCTGTAAAATCAGTACCCAGTGGATCTCCATGGAACGATGTGACAGAATTTTGTTCAACAAATTTAAACTTTAAGTTAAATAACTTCAAATATCAAAATATTGGAAATGCCACTTTGGGGCGAAATTGATCAGTATACAATTAAGCATCGGTTGGAAAGAAAAATTTCCTTCACTGCTTAATTTTGCTCTCCTAAAACCGAATAACGCGTTTAAAATCTTACAACTAGTGAGCTTATTACTTTAAATGCAAAATTAAATTTTGAAATTTCCCCTTAAACGCCTAAAGGTAGGCAATTTTGTTTAAAATAAATTATTTCTATCACAAAAAATGACTATTTCTTCATAAAATGAACTTTTTATAACTATTTCATTTTCTGATTAGCTGCATTACATCCCTACCAAGGCTCCACAAAAATGTTAAAACGGAGAATTCGCGGGAAGTCCTATTAGCAATTGATTGTTTAGTAGCAATGAATTCAGCTAAATGAAAAATACATTGCAAATTCCTTGAAAAAATAAGGCAAAACTAACATTTTCTAAAAAATTAAAAGTCTACACTCATCTCTAGACATCTACGAATCAGATGACGTAAAAAGCTTAAGATCATTACGACGCTTAAGAGTTCCTAGTATGGAATTACAATGTAGTACCAGAGTGATCAATTTCACCCCGCTGATCAATTTGACCCTGGTTTACGGTACTTTTATATGTGATTTATTCATATCTTCAACATGTGTATTTAACAGTTCGTGGCAACTTGCATTTTTATTGCTATTGTACGTATGTGTGAATATATAGAATGGACTATGGTGCATTCTGGAGCATTTATGAAGTACGTTACACGAAAACTTACCATCTACTTATATTGTCTTACTAACTCACAGTGCTGCATGTAGCCCATGAAAAGAGCGAACGAAGTACCATTTTTTTTCTCAAATTCTAAACTTGTTCGTGACATATTTTGTGAACGCTCTAGTACATGTCTACAATAGTTATAGCTAATAATAAATCTCATTGTACTTTACAGTAAGGTGATCGTGATTAATCGTGATTTGACAAAAAAAAAAAGTAACACTTTATGCGTTCTTTTCGTGGACTACGTGCAGCACAGTCAGTTAGCCAGAAAATTGAAGTAGATGGTAAGTTTTCATGTAACGTACTTCATGAATTCACACACTTACAATAACAATAAAAATGCAAGCTGTCATGAACTCTCAAAAAAATATGTTGAAGATATGAATAAATCCCATATAAAAGTAACATAGATGGTTGAAAGTTTCAGTACAAAAACCATCTTACAGTCTCTTACAGTTTGATGGTTTTGACTTTCTAAGAGAGGCAATTACTTATATATTCACATGCTTAAAAAGAAATTTGCATATAATTGCCTATAGCTAGGTTATATATGCTTGAAATATGGTCCAAAAAACTGCAAAAACCGTTATAACTATTTTATTTTTGAAATTAGCGGGATGTCGTGTTCGGCAAATTTATGTGTTTTACCTTTATCTATAACTTTGTAGAACATCAGAAAAATGTAGAATCAATTCTTCTAAAGTTATTGCGCAAAAACCCTTTTCAAGGGGCAGATGATAAAGAACGTAACGTATCTTGAAAAGTAACGGAGTTACAAACTTGACGTCATTGGCAAAGTTGCTCCAAATAACGTTTTCTACAACTTTCATGAAGACACCAACCGTATATCTTGAAAAATGCAAAAAATAAATTTTCTATCTCACTTTTAGGGGGATTGATAATTTTTAACAATAGTTCAAAAGAAGCTCCTTATTATAGCGAAAAACTTTCTCGAAGACACCATAACACTAAACGTCATAGTTAAAAAGTTATTAATTAAGCGCGCTAAAATGACGAAATCAGCCACTGTGCAATGGCCCTGCGACAAAGTTGGCAACTTAGGACGTCCAGTGCGACAAAAAGTAAGCCCAACTACAGTTGTCTTACCCGGGGAGACTATCATCCAATGTGTTGTAAGAATTGACTAGCTCAGGGCTCCAATCTCGGGTTCGCCTCCTACTTGCTTCGAGCGGACACCAACTACACCAAACGATAGGTAAACAAGAGCAGACCAACACAGGACATCCACGGACCTCTTCCAGTTTAAATAATGGCACAGACACAACAATTTAGCTTAGACATCTATTTATTTAAACTTACATAAGGGGAAGTCATACTCGTTGCGGCCGTTCTGCTGCTGATGGAGCCCATGGTGGTACAGGCTGATGGAGGAGAGAGGAGGTCAGCTGGTGCTGGCAGGTCTATCGCCCTGATGGTACTCGGCGGCTTGGGCGAAGTGTTCAGTAGAAGCTACCCGGTGATGTTGAGGCTTGATCGGTCGTCGAAAACGCGGGGGTGGTTCGGGGAGGTTGAAACTCGACGTTCCCGGGTTCGCTCACGGCGCAGTGGCGCATAGGATGTTGGGTACTTGACCCTCACCGCCAAAACTGTGGCCAGTGCTACACGCGGCGTGTGGGCTGGCAATTGGCGTCACGCGCAGGCACCACCAGCCCGGAACTCGCCGAATCCCGTTCACTTGCCCGTTCACGTGATGCGCTTCGGGGTTTTCTTCAGAGTGGTTGACTCAAAATGGACAACTTGGTCGTGGGCGCCGGGAGGCTTGAAAGGTGGCTTGGTTGTGGGTGTCCGGAGGTCTAAACGGTGGTCCAAAACGTGGGTATCGGGAAGCTTGATCCGTAGTCAGGCTGAAACACGACGTTCCCGGGCTCGCTCGCGGCGCAGTGGCGCATAGGATTTTGGGTACTTGATCCTCACCGCAAAGACTGTGGCCAGAGCTACTCGCGGCGTGTGGGCTGGCAATTGGCGTCACGCACAGGAACCACCAGCCCGGAACTCGCCGTATGTCGTCTGCCTGATGTCTGTCCACGAGGTGTATCTCGGCGTGGCCGTGGGTACCAGGAGGTCCCAAATCCAATACGCCAAATTGCGTCCTCCGACTCGGACCTCATACTCCGGATCGCCCCTAATGGTCCACGCGTCCTAGGATGGTCTTCGGGGAACAGGCACTCACTCTTTTCGGCTTCCCACGTTCTTCGGAACTTTGTTTTTTTTTTTCGGACGGAGCTAACAGCTATCCGCTTTGCTTCAAGGTTCACACACTTCTCCTCGTTTTTTTTCAATCCCATCATCTACCTTCCCTCCCTCTCTCTCTCACTCCTTTCCAACTCTCCCTCCTCCACTCCATCCGGCGAACCAGTGATGACAACCATAGAGAGTCAAAGTTGACGTAACGACGAGGGATTAGTATTTTATAGCATAGATGATTATTTACACGGAGAATATTTTATTTTTGATTTTCGGTTTAATTATTTATACAGTTAATATTTTAGGTTAATATTTACAAATATTGTGTGTGCCACAACAAAATCTGCTTTAATTTGGTGAA
This sequence comes from Aedes albopictus, assembly GCF_035046485.1. Lineage (NCBI taxonomy): Eukaryota > Metazoa > Arthropoda > Insecta > Diptera > Culicidae > Aedes > Aedes albopictus. The sequence goes on from NC_085136.1 coordinate 193,959,508, forward strand.
AAAAAAACTAACCTACATATAATTAAAGAATAAGAAGAACTATCCCTAGCCTCACAACAAAAACCCCTGGACACCCTGTCCTGGGCTGCACACTTGTTTCCAAGCATTTATTAACAGTGTGTAATAATATGGGTCGTTTATGTCGTTTGTGCCGTTTTTTGTTCCATTAAATGTTCGATAGGCAAACATGTATACATAACAAAACCACAATTTCATGATTAAGGAACCATAACCTGCCTAAACGATACTATACGAGTCAAAGTAACAGACTCCCAAAAGAGTACGACATGCCTCCGATTGATCTGGGTCGTTCCAGTATCCCCACTAATCCCATATAAATTGCGGCACGAGGGCAGCATTAATTGCCAAAAAAGTTATAATTAGTGCAATTCCATCCGGTTGGATGCCAAAGTTCTGTAAGCGTGGCTGGCACACCCCGTAATCTAGATTGCAAAAATTGCGCTGATGGGAAACGACTTGGCATATGTAGGTATGCGGGGTCTGAGCCGGAAAGCCACATTACACATGTTTGCACGTTCCGGAAGCAACCACTCTTGTTAGCAAACAATCCGTCCACACCTTGAGTGAAGTTATGCCGCTTCGAGCCGTGTGCCGTTGATGGACGGGCCAGCCAAGAAAACGGTGGACTTTCTGGCTGACTGACAAGGTGTATTGCGAAAGTTGACGGAGTTACTCAGACCGTAAGACTGGGTTGATCCTTTCTATTCGCCCGCAAATGACGGGAGAAACGAGAGATAGAGACAGAGAACGTGGCAAAAGTTTCGAGATTTGTAGTAATCGTTTCTTAATAGGAATGTAATTTCAGGAAAATTGCTTTCACTTATTTCCTCTCGGTGGGTAATGTGCTTCCACCTTATTCCGCGAAATGCTTATGTGAGGCACGAACCCATCTGACTGATGTGGGCTTTATAGCTGAGACGAAGGTATGGCGTCTTTCGAGACAGGTGATTGAAAGCTTGTTAGCATAGAAGACGGATAGAGGCACCCACCTGGAGGAGGAGGAGACAGGTAGATCGGGTAGGAACGGAAGCGGAAGTTCTTTGGTTGATTGGATATGGAACAAGTTTTTCCGCTCTCGAAGGCTGGCACCGCCCCGTTGTCGCAGAGGATGTGGCAACAACAAAACGTGAGCGCAAAAGTTTTAGCCTAACAGAATTAGCGCTGTTGATTCGATATTGTACTTTTTGAGGAGACAACTGCAAACGAATGAGCTTGCTGTCGGCAAGTCGGACGCCTGTTGGAAAATTTCTCATGTTACGAGTTTCGCTTTTGTGTGGTATCTGCTGATATATTCCAACCGAGGTACTTTAAAGCTTAAACAGTTTGACTGCATAGCCGAATTAATCTTCAAACAAAGTTCGATGTTAAAGCCATATATTCCTCCAGGTTTGCTATGAACCTCTGTACGTGTTGTCAAATTCGATGTTTGAGCGACTCCCTGTTTTGGGAAAATAAACTTGTTTCCATGATAGACTAAAACACACGGCACCACTAATAAGTTAAATGACCGGCTATGTATTTAGGCCTGTTGTACAGATGCTTTAGCATAGCATTTCCGTGGATATCAATGTTTTGATATTAGAAGATTTCGAATTGTAGATCATTTAACTCACAAATAATGTGTAAGCAAGACATTTTGGAGGTTACCCTGGGTTTGAAATAGTAACGCAACAAGGTGCACAATGAGTTGTTGGAGTTGGTAAGAGATTAACGAGGTTTTCCAAAGTCTCAGTTCGGTTATTACCCTGGTGGTCATAGTCCACTGCCGTATGTTGTTCGCAATTCTTAGATGCTTCATTTGATCGGTACGCCGATTATGGATGAATTTACCTTGCTCATTTAGCCAGCTGCCGTTGGTCACGTACCGCTCACACCTTGGATTGTGTTTTGCCTCCAAAACCCTTACAAGGTTTTCGAGGAGCGGTATGAGAGAGCGAAACACCTTGATTTATTCTGGGTATCGTTTTATAGCACATATGCTGTTGTTTGTTTAGTCTTCTTTTATCGTCCTTCAAGTTTTGCCTTTCTCGTACACCAAGGTGTACCGAAAGGCTATATGTTCACTCCAAAAACGAAAATTTGATAGAGCCCCCGGAGGGGTCAAGTGTTATTTACCAATCGACTTAGCTCGACGAGTTGAGATGATGTCTGTGTGTATGTATGTGTGTTTTTTTTTTTTCCTTCTAAACCATAGGGGGATAATCTGCTCAACAGACACCCTAACAGAAGGTTAGGGTAGTGTAGGTCTGACAGGCCGTCTTCTACAACAAAAGTAAAATCCAGGACTACTCTCTCCTCGTACCCACTAAACCATTCCTATGGTCGCCAAACCCTACGTCTCTCCGGAACCACCAAGAAGGTATTGCTTCAGAGAGGGGCTAGTGCACATATGTATGTATGTGTGTGTATGTATGTGTGTGTGTGTGTGTGTATGTGTACAAAAAGGTCACCTCATTTTTAGATAGTAAATATGAACCGATTTCAACGACCGATGGTTCATTCGACGGGGTACATTGCCCCATTGTTTCCTATTGAAAATGGTTCAGATCGGTCCAGCCGTTCCGGATTTATGGCCATTTAGGTGTTCCGGACCGGTACCCCAGGAAGGGGCCAGATATGAAAATGCAACAAACCCATGCATGCGACCCATCAAACCACGGCATTTTCGATTGTCTGATGAACGGGAAGCAGGAAAATAGTCTCTGACTATATCTGAACCGGTAGTGTTCCGGAACCGGTTCCGGGTGTCCCGCAGAAGTGGCCAAATAAGAAATTGAACATAACCCATGCATGCGACACGTCAAATAGCGGCTTTTTTGATAACCAATTGAATGGTAAGCAGGAAAATAGTTTCATACTATGTTTGAACCGGTAGTGTTCCGGAACCGGTTCCGGATGTCCTGTCAGAAGTGGCCAATTAAAAAAGTGAACCAAACCCAGGCATGCGACACATCAAAAAGCGGCTTTTTCGATAACCAGATGAACGGTAAGCAGGAAAATAGTTTCAGACCATGTTAATTAACATTAATGATGAAATATGCCAAATAAATCAACTATATATTGACACTGTGGCAAGCTATTCACCCAACACGAGTCCTTTTTTGGGCGTCGATATACTTGACGAGCTAAAAATCCTGTCAGCGAAATTTTCCGCAATTCAAACACCATCTCCATTAGTCACTGAATCACATCCAAGCTTGGAATTCGAGCTGAACAATATTGAACCCGACGACTCGGGCTGGCGCAATCTTGGTGGAAAAAATGTGTGGAAGGCCAGTTGGGTAGAATATGACGCACGCAAGCGCCGGCGTTTGGATCAACAAAAGCAAGCTGAAAAAGCCAGGAGACGACGTAAGCGGAACGCCGTACAAAATTCTACTATGAAAAGAAACGACCGTCTAAGCATCAATGTTAATAAATCCAACAACAAATCTGATAGTGGCTCACCGCGCATGACATTCGACAACCGCAGAGTCTACCCGGACCGTAACTGTAATCGAAACACCAGGTTTTTACCATTGGATAGGGAGCTATTGGCCGCCGCAAAGGAGAGATTTTCGCGGCCATCCCCAGCCCCGTATAGTCCAACAATTAAACCACCGTGCTGCGCTGCTCCCGTTGCAGGGAGCTCTAGAAGGCCCGTACGTTTTCAAAGTGGAGAAACGCGAAACTCGGGTTACCTCGCGTAAGACGATAGCCACCTCATCAAGTTTCAACGTGGCGAAACATTGAACCCCTATCCAGCTGATCGTGAATCATCTCGTAATTGGACGACCGGGCCGCCGGCAAAGCCATCTGTAAATAACCACTGTGCGTCGTGCTCCTGTCAGGGTTTTTAGATGAATCGACGCAATCGGTGGATGAAGAATGCAGTTCAAATTTATCTAATTTGACACACTCCACGGAGGAAGTTGCAGACAATCTAATGTTAAGCAATATTGTTCAACTTAACGAATTACCAACCACTTTTTCAAAAACAAATGCTTTTGAGATTCTAGTTTATTGTCAGAATTTCAATCGCATGAGAAGCGCAAAAAAAGTAAACGAAATTCACAAACAAATCTTGAGTTCATCCTTCTCGGTTGTTTTGGGTACTGAAACCAGTTGGAATGATAGCGTTAAAAGTGAAGAAGTTTTTGGTAATGATTTTAATGTTTTTAGAGATGATCGAGATTTAACTCTTACCCAAAGAATGTCTGGTGGCGGTGTTTTAGTTGCTATATCCACAAAATTTAACTCTGAGCTGATTGTTTCTACTAAATTTAAAGAATTCGATCACGTTTGGGTTAAAGCACAAATCGCCGGCGAAACTCATGTTTTTGCATCGGTATATTTTCCACCTGATCAAGCTTGCAAATCATCATATGAATTATTCTTCCATACTGCTGAAGAAATTATTTCACGATTTCCTCCGGAAATCAGGGTTCATATTTATGGTGATTTTAATCAACGCGATGCAGATTTCATATGTGACTCTGAAAACGAAAGTATTTTACTTCCTGTTGTAGGTGAAAATGAAACGCTGCAGTTGATTTTCGAAAAAAGTGCTTGTTTAGGTTTGAACCAAATCAATCATGTAAAAAATCAGCAGAATCGATTTTTAGACTTTTTATTGACCAATATTCTTGAGGACTTCTGTGTGGAAGAAGCTTCCTCTCCATTATGGAAAAATGAGGTGTTCCACACCGCCATAGAGTACTCCGTATTTGTCCATATGAATGAAAACTCAAATAATTGTGACTATGAGGAAGTCTATGATTATAATAAAGCCAATTATGACAACATTAGATTTAAACTTAATAGAACCAATTGGCAATCTGTTTTAAAAGATCAAGATATAGAATATGCTGTTGAGGTATTTAATAGCATTTTGACGGAAATAATTCATTCGGAAGTTCCATTGAAGAGAAAACGACGAAATCATGGTTCTAAAAATCCAATCTGATTCAACAGGCATATTATCAACATGAAGAATCGGAAACAGAAGGCTCATAAAGTTTATCGACGACACAAAAATCAAGAAAACCTTGAAAAGTATTTATTTATTTGCAACCAACTCAATCTAGCCATTTCCACTGCACTTGAAGAATATAACAGAACCGAAAATGAAATAAAATCGTGCCCCAAAAATTTCTTTATTTATGCTAAAACTAAGTTAAAGTCAAGCAATTTTCCATCAAAAATGTCATTCGATGATGAAGTAGGAGAAAATCCCGATGAAATTTGCAATCTTTTTGCGGCCTATTTCCAAGAAACTTATAGTACATTTTTGGATTCTGATCGTGAATATGAATACTTCTCTCATTTTCCTGATTTTACCAACAATATTGGAATCAATCAAATCATGTTACAGGACATTCTAAGTGGTCTAAAAGGCTTAGATCCAAACAAAGGTCCAGGACCAGATGGAATTCCACCGGTTCTTTTGAAAAACTTGGCAACTGAATTTGCGGCACCACTATTTAGGCTTTACAATATGTCGCTTGAAAGTGGAAAGTTTCCGCAAGGTTGGAAAAAATCTTTCCTTATACCCATCTATAAATCTGGTAAAAAATCTAACGTTCGTAATTATCGTGGAATTGCTATTATCTCATGCATACCAAAACTATTCGAATCTATTATAAACAAAAGTGCGTTTAATCAAATAAAACAAAGAATAACTAATGCGCAACATGGATTTTTCAAAGGTCGTTCAACTACGACAAACTTGTTAGAATTTGTTAATTACACCTTATGTGCAATGGACGGAGGTAACTATGTTGAATCACTTTACACCGATTTTAGTAAAGCGTTCGACAAACTAGACATTCCAATGTTGATTTTCAAGCTTGATAAAATGGGAATCGAGTCAAAATTTCTGAAATGGATCGAATCGTATTTAACTGACCGTTTACAGATTGTAAGATTTGATGGAAAAAATTCAAAACCTATCAAAGTATCATCGGGAGTTCCTCAAGGCTCACATTTAGGACCTTTGCTTTTTATATTGTTTGTAAACGATATCACGTATATTCTTAAGCACATCAAGATCCTCATATATGCTGACGATATCAAGCTGTATTCAGCATGACCGTGCTGAGGGTGACGGGTTCGATTCCCGGTCGGTCCAGGATCTTTTCGTAAAGGAAATTTCCTTGACTTCCTTGGGCATAGAGTATCTTCGTGCCTGCCACACGATATACGCATGCAAAATGGTCATTGGCAGAGGAAGCTCTCAGTTAATAACTGTGGAAGTGCTCATAGAACACTAAGCTGAGAAGCAGGCTTTGTCCCAATGAAGACGTCACGCCAAGAAGAGAGAGAGAGAGATCAAGCTTTTTATGGAAATAAAAAATGTAGAAGACAGAGAATGTTTTTTAATAGAAATAAGCATATTTGATCAATGGTGTAGAAAAAGCCTACTGCAGTTAAACGTGAAAAAATGTAATTCAATAACTTTCAGCAGAAAACATAGCACACCACCAATTACTATATTTTTAGGAAATCAAGAAGTTGTAAAATGTAATAGAATTAGAGATTTAGGAGTTATCTTAGATTCGAAGTTAACTTTCACTGATCATTATAACGCTATCACTCACAAAGCAACTAATGTACTAGGCTTCATTAAGCGTTTTGGCTACAACTTTCAGAACCCATACACAATAAAAACATTATACGTTGCTTATGTAAGATCAGTTCTAGAATACTGTAGCATTGTATGGCCTCCCTACATGATAACTCACGAGGATCGAATCGAATCAATACAAAAACAGTTCCTCCTATATGCTTTGCGAAAGTTAGGTTGGACCACTTTTCCACTGCCTTCTTATGAGGCTCGATGCATGCTCATAGATATCTAAACTTTGCAAAAGGCGTCGCGAATTATCCATGGTATCATTTCTAAATGATTTAGTATCTCATCGCATTGACTCTGCTAATCTATTATCAAACATCAATTTCTATACTCCAGTTAGACCATTAAGAGGTCGTAATCTATTTGCTCTTAACAGTCATCGAACAGATTATGCGAAATTTGGTCCTTTAAATCGAATGATGAATCTTTATAATCAGCACTGCGCATGTATAGATATAACCATGTCTCGAACAAATATTAAAAAATACTTTAATTCCTTGAGAAACCATAGAATATAGCTATAAGTGAAAATGTAGTCTACGTTATTGTTTGACGAAATAAATAAATCTGTGCAGATCCGGTTGTGTTCCGGAACCGGTTCCGGATGTCCTACCGGAAGTGGCCAATTAAAAAAGTGAACCAAACCTAGGCATGCGACACATCAAAGAGTGGCTTTTTCGATAATCAGATGAACCGTAAGCAGGAAAATAGATTCAGACTATATCTGAACCGGTTGTGTTCCGGAACCGGTTCCAGCTGTCCCGCTGGAACACTTCGGCTTATGGCCGGAAAAAATGTTGAGTACATATTCGACGAGAAAGGCACTATCACCACTAGGTGGATTAATCTGGTTTTTTTTTTAATTTTTATGTATGTGTATTTTAATTTAAATGCTAATTCTACACTTCGTCCTTTAAGGAAAAAGTTGCACTATCCATTTTTGGATTGGACATAGCCTCAGTTTGTGCTCTAAAAACCACTTATCTTTGGTTGTATATTTACTTTTGATCTTCGGGGGTTTGGTTTATCTAATAGTTAGTGGTTCCGTTTCCTTGAGCATTTCAAGGAGGTGTCTTTCGTTCGTCTCTGTGTTGTTATATATGTCTAGTCCTGTAATATATTGTGTTTTGTTCTTGTTTAATCATATCCTGTGCAGTTCCTTGTTATATGGTCTGATGTGTGTATGTCGTTACAATGTTAGCAACTTGGTTGGTCTTCATTGTTTGGGGGAGTATTCATGTGTTAAGGGGTCATTACACTGTTTGTCATTGTGACAAATATTTGCCATTGAAGTCCAACACTTATCCAAGGTTGCCATGATTCACGTTGTGTTGGTCAGTTGTTGAGCTTGTTTTGCCAAATATTTGTCATGTCTAATGGGACCTTTAGTCAAGTATGGTCTATCTTTACCCTTATGATTGTGGGTATATCTTTTTTACTAGCGTAATAGTTTCTTCTTTTTAGTATGCGTTCATCTACCTGTTTGTTCCACCAGAGTAGGGGAGACTGAGGAGACTTGATCCCTGGGGAGACTTGTTCCTCCCATATTTTCGCGGAATCAAAAACAGTTTTCTTCTAGCATATTTTTTCCAAAACAACATCTGGACAGACGACAATGTTTTGGCTACAATTGGTTTTAATTGTGTATTGCATTATTTTTAAATGACTGATGGTTTGTTTTCAGTCCTTCAGGAATCTTTTAGGTGGTTCCAAAAAATCTCAATAACTTTGTGAAAATTAAACCAAATCGTGTCAAAATTTCACAGCATATAGTATAAATAAAATACCTTCAAACGTATTTATCCAAATAAGGCTGTTATATGAATATATCAATTATTATAGCTTAATGTATACAACAGTGACATGGGGAGACTTGATCCCTCGAGTATTACACACATATTATACATGTGAAAAATAAAAATCTATTTGGAAGCCTCTATTTACTCGGAATTCTAGTATATTCAACGATAAAACGTGTCAGATTATTATTAATTTATTGCACACCATTAAAAGGGGGATCCAGTCTCCCCATTTTTAAAATACGGCATATCCTTAACAATTAAAGGAAATCTTATAATTTCAAATACACCGTTTTCATCAAAAATGCAAGAAAACTTGAAAAGAAAATTAATAGGAAGCTTCTAGAGTTATTTTCCCTTCAAATTAACCGTGTGCTCAAAAGGGGATCAATTGTGATCCATTTTTGAAAAATACTTCATAAGATATGCCTCCATAAAAACAGAGTTTTGAAAACTTTAACAATAATTTAAAGTCCTTCTGTTGTGTATAAACTTGCAATAGATGTTTACCTGCCATTCTGTACGAAAAATGGATCTAGTTTTGTGTTTTTTTCTTAAAGTTCCAGGCAAATTAAGAAAAAGGGATCAAGTCTCCCCAGTCTTCCCTACGTTTTGTCTTTTGGTGATGTGGTGTTGGGTTTGCTCGCATTTGTTGTGCTTGTTATTTATGCTATTAGTTGTTTGTGTATTTTCCATCTGGTGTGATGATCATGATTAATATACTTTGGAATGCTTTCTTTTTTGTTGGTCTGTGGTTCTTTTTTGTTTTAATTTCATTTTGTTCTGGTTGTTCTTGGAGTGTTGGGGGATCGAACCCGTCACCCTTAACATGGTCTTGCACGTTGATTGCTACGGCTATATTGTTCAACAGAAATTAACCAAAAATACAGCGAAAAGATTGATTTTTTCTTGCGCATGGTTTAATCTGGCTACGAACATTGCAATGCACTAATTGGAGCGTGGGATATCACAGAATTTTACATGACATATCATGTAAATGTCATAAAATGTCATGTAAACTTCCATTATATGCCATGTAATTCAACATTACCGACGCTTCATACATTAGGCGCCCCTTCGCCTTTTGCCAAAATTGGCGCCACTTCTGCGCACGGGCCTGATGTAAACCATCATGGCATGGAATTTACATGACTAAAATGAAGTTTACACGACGTGTAAACCTCATTATTTTTATCTGTGTACAGCAGGTATGTTTAATTCTAAGAAGTGATTTATTTCCTTGCATTCCATTTTTTTTATAAAGTTCATTGTTCTTTTGTTTTGAGTCGTGTCTTTTTCAAGCCGATGTTACCAAAATCGAACAGAGCACATGTGCTCAATACGAAGACATGTTTTCATACCTGGCGTTCCTACAGCTTTTAACCATTGCTGCCAAAACTTTTCGAAAAAAAAACTGCTTCAATTTCTTAGACAATGGGAATCGTATAATCATAACACCTTTCATGGATATCTGTTGCCACAACGTGTGACATATGCTGCCACAATTGCAGTCCAATATTCTCCTAATGATTCAGATAAAATTAATTGCATTAATATGGAACAAAAAAGTGCAATCCAACCAACTACCCACCACATAAATAGATGGAAATGTTGATAATGTGCCCGGAAACCACATTGTGGCATCGTTTTCCAACCAAATTACAGTATTATAACATTAAACCAGAGAGAACGTTCCACCCGAATCCAAAAATCATTACGCCATAGCCATAAATCTCATCCATTCATTTTAACTGAATCATAATAGAAACCACATTACAATTTAAGTCTGTGAGTGAGCCCCAGCCAGCACACATCGCATGCCTGGGCCATCAAAAGTTATCTCCACCGCACCAGGTGATTATATCGTAGCTCACCATCGGCACACGTGAGGTGTTCTCTAGCTACATACCTTGGCATATCCTATCGTTTTACCCGTGGGCCACGGTTCCTTCCCCTTCATCGCTGCTAGCACACATGGTCGTATGTAGAATATGCTACCACGTCTACCTCCTTCCCACACACTCAGTGTCTATTTCGTGGGCGTGAGGGCGGATTTCGCTATCTTACAGTTTGATTTTACGACAGGTAGTCATTAAGCCATTATCACTCTTGTTGTCTTGAAAGTTGGCTAAAATAACTATAATTTACCGCGCATACCCAATGCCGTCACCGGGCACTCTTTCCGCCAACTCATCCTGCTCGAGCGAGCGACCGAGAGTATTCCGTCAAACCAACCCTTATCATGTGTAAAAGGCGAGTGTAGTTGGCATCACAAGCAAGTAAGGAAGCAAGCAAGCAACAACAGCCGAGCGCAGTGCGGAAGGAAGGATCCATTACTGCTGCATATCTAGTGAACTTGGCCGTACTTCACACAGACATCGGGGAAGGTGTCACCTGTTTCCACCCTCACTTTTCTCGCAATCACGCCGCAAAATCGCTGTTACTCGGAATGATGGGTTGCCGTTGTCCTCGGTGAGGCGCGGTGGGGTGCTGTGTGCAAGTTCAAAGATATGTGTGGGAAATTTCCGATGGCGGAGAAAAGTATGTGTCAGTGCGGTGCAAGATAAGCCTCCGGATTTACTGCAGCACGGAAGTTGGATGTCTGGAGAAGGAATAATCCTTTTATCGAAGATAAAAGTATAGCTAGGTCACGATTTTTTATATGAACAAAAACAAAGTTAAGTTAGGGGAACTTACGCATTTTCGGCCGTTTTGTTCTCTTCAGGGTTTTAAAGCCTGTATCCGCAATAATCGGGACACGGAAATACAGCTGTAACTCTGCAATAGATACATTAAAAATGATCAAATTTGGCCTAATAACATCTTTAGATGTGTTCATTTTACCTACAAAATTTCATTTGAATCGGTGCAGTACTTTTTGTTGTAATAATGAAAAAGTAGAATGTGCATCATCGAATTTTGTACAGCCTGTGGTTTTGCTTGTCAGCCCTGTAACTTTTGAATTTGGCAAAGGAAATGGCTGAAATTTTGAACACAAACCTCTCAATCTACATTTGTTGCATAGGCAAAATTTCAAAAAAATCGATGCACTATCAACAATTTTATAGTCGAAACATAAATTGGGACTGAACGTGATTTTAGCCCCTCAGACGGCAATTAGCCAGCACCCTTTATTGGTTCGATTGTACTATTGAAAGGACTATACCAATAATCACCAAATTTTGCAGGCATAATATACACATAATCAACTACCTTCTGTGAAAATTTCATGAAAATTGGCAGAGAAATTCAAAAGTTATGAATAGGCAAATATCATACATGAAAAACACGAAAAATTTTCACTATCACTCACCCCTATCAACACCTGTAGCTTTCAAACCAATTAATCAAAGTTGATGAAATTTTGCAAGAAAGTGCCTCTATAAGCATCATAACTGCTAATAAAATTTCATAATTATCATCACAAAACTTTGAACTGTAGCGTAAAAGAACCATCTATTATGTGAATGAAAATTGGTCGTGATTGTACAAAACCCTTTAAACCACGTCTGTTTGTTTTTCATCCACAGTTAAAAGTAATGTATCGATTTTTATGAAATTTGGCACAGATAATAAACATACCGCAAATAGTTCTCAGTCAATTATTTGGCCAGTTTTACTGATTCATTACAGAGCTACAGCCGTACTTTTGTGTCCCGATTATTGCGGATACAGGCTTTATTTTTTAAATTTGTTGAACTCTGTCAATGAACATTTTGCATACATGTATATCGAGTGGCAGGTACGAAGATACTGTAAGCAAAATATCCATTACGAAAAATTTTGGGGCCGACCGGTAATCGCACCCGACACCCATAGTATCCCGACTAGATGGACATTACAAAATTATAACAAGCTGTGTTATTTTGTTACAATAATTTTTTATAACAAGAGTTGTTATAAAACATGTACCGTTAGTAGTTAAAATAACAGAAATTCTAACAAAGTTGCCATATGAAAAAAACAAAAATGTAATAACTTTTGTTATGATCATAACAAAAATATTACAGGACTTGTTCCATAAAATATGGTAGAATTTAACAAAATTATAACAAATTGTGTTATAATTCCTTGGTAACCTTTTAGGGTAAAAACTAATTTGTATACTCATTTTTGGGTAAATATTTTTTTGTGTGTTATTCTATTTTTAGAAAAAGTAGGTAACATAAAAAAAAGTTTCCAGTACGTTATAAAATTTTCGGAACGGGATTTGAACCAAGACACCTCCCGACCAGAAGCTCCTAACAAGATTATAACAAAATTATTACAACCCTTGTTAGAAATAACAGAATTTGATATAATTTTGTTGTAAGGATTCTTATAGGTGAATAAACATAACAAAATTGTTACAAAATTTGTTATTATTTTAAAAACAAAACTATAACAAAAATTGTATTATTTATTCAAACAGATATATAACAGCATTTGCTACATTATGCATATTAAAATAATTACCTATAACATAATTTCGTAACACATTTATGGTAGCATTTGCTACATTTTTATGTAACAAAATAATTTCAAAATTTGTTGGATATTCAGTATTGACGTGAAATAGTTTATCATTTTTGTAATATTAACCACTCGAGCCAAACGCCATAAAACAAAACTTATAGCATTTATTTAGAACGCAACGCGAAAATCGTCATGTTTGAACACCCCCTTCTCTTCCGTTACACAGTGTTTTATTTTGCCGATTTCTTACGCTTTTTTTATAACGTTTCAACCGCTGATTTTTTAGATACGTATAGTTTCTTCGGATAAGTTTCTACATAAGACAAAGTGCATCTTGTGACATGAAGAGTTAGATGATCAATTCACCTATGAGTGAGATGAAAAAAATATTTTTTCAAAAAATGCAGATAGACGTTTGATATTATTGGCAAAGTGGTGCAAAATGCAATTTTGAACGACTTTGAAAAAGACGTCATAAAGCTAAATTTCATACTTTACTAGATATATTGCGTTGTATGTGCATGATCCCTGGAAATCATATATTTCGTCATAACTTTTTAACGGGATTTTGTACATTTTTTGCGTCTTCTACAAAGCTATTTATATACATTTTTTGCTGAACATCAAAAAACGCTAGCTTTTGAAATAACTAAGTTATTGGCAAATTTCTGATTTTTATAGGGTAACTTTGAGCTCGTATAACTTCTAAAGAATCGTTGCGAATAATGAAACAACTATATTTCTACTATATGAAAATGGCTTAAACTTTTGTATGCAAGTGTATCCTTTATGTATTATGGTAAACAATCAAACAAATATCAAATATTGTAACTATTTAATAACTTCTTGATTTAACGATAGATAAAGATAGAATGTCGCAATGTTCAGCAAAATTGCGTATTTTTGTATGCCTAACAACTTTTTAGAACGAGAAAAAAATGTAGAAAGTCTAGGTAAAAAGCTATGAATATTTTAACGATTTTTAAAAAATGAACATATTAATAAATCACTCAGAAATTTATTTTTATTATAACTTTTAATCCAGAATTTTTACATTATTTGCATGTTCCGCAAAGTTGTTGAACATATAAAAATACACAATTTTGTTGAACATTACGATATTCTATCTCGTTAAATGAAGAAGTTAATAAATAATTTCAATATTTGATAATTGTTTGTTTTTCTACCATAACCCATAAAGGATACACTTGTATACAAAAGTTTAAGCCATTTTCATATAGTAGAAATATAACTGTTTCATTATTCGAAACGGTTCTCTGCGCCATTTTGCGCCGAAAAAAGTTAGATGAGTTCAAAATTACCCTATAAAAATCAGTAATTTGTAAATAACTTTGTGATTTTATAAACTAGCGTTTTTTTATGTTCGGCAAAAACATGTATTTTCACATTCCAAACAATTTTGTAGAAGACGCAAAAAATGTACAAAATCCCGTTAAAAAGTTATGATAGAATATATGATTTCTAGGGGTCATGCACATACAAAGCAATATATCTCGTAAAGTATGAGATTAAGCAGTATAACGTCTCTGACAAAGTTGTTTAAAATTGCATTTTTCACAACTTTGCCGAAAACATCGTCTATCTGCATATTTGAAAAAATATATTTTTTTTTATCTCACTTATAGGTGGATTGATCATTCAACTCTTCATGTCACGAAATCGGCAAAATAAAACACTGTGCGTTACCCTTTTTTGAATGAAAGTCCTGTATGGACCGTAACGCTAAGTTGTACTTCTCCTCTCCCTTGAGCGACGCGTAATTTGGGAACGGCGTCATATTTGTTAAAAAAAATGTAACAGAACTTGTTATTATTTAGTTATAATCTGCCAAATTCTTCCCAAACCAGCAGTGCTTTGAAGTTACTATCGTTATACGATATCATTACAGATAGAAGGTGTAATAAAAAAATCTGTTGGAATATCACCATGGCCTGTCGGATGTAAACATTATTATCAATACAAACTGTAAGCTAGAATATAGCTGGAAATCAAATACTTCACAGCTATCCTTTTTTTATTTTTTGAGGTTCTTCCATTGCACTCTAATCCTAAGCCAAAAAAGTTCCCGAATGATGTGCCAATCGAATAAGAATCCTCACCAACAAAACAGCTGCTTTCATAGAGTACGTTTTGGTACTGCGTGAGCAAGTTTCAGGCAATTTGGCTGATAAAACCCTCAAGTTACGATTACAATAAATATCAAAACAGTACTGCTGTTCTAATCTCGCCAAAAAGTATACCAAGTAGTGAATGTTATTGAACATAGAGAAAGCAAAAGTGGAACAAAATAATTATAACATGGAATTTGTTTATTTTACCTATTTTGCTTCGACCTTAGGGAACATCTATTAAGTACGTCACGCTAAAATTGGAAATTTTCAACCCTCTCTGCCTTCTCCAAACGTTACGATATATCCCTTATGTGATAGTTTCCATTTCATGTCTTAAAATAAAAAAAAAAATGTGGAATATAACAAAATTATATCTACAGCTGTTATCATATCTGCATATGATATAATTGTGATAGATTGAAACAAAATCACTAACGACAAATCAAGTTTATTATACGTCAACGAGCTCCATGTGACGTCATACTACTACCCCGCTCGTGTGCGTCTGACAAACAAGTATTTGAATGAGGACACTGGCAATACGTAGAACCAGTAAAGCTTCTATCATCGCTCTCTTCAAAAGCCGTGTTGGTCTCATTGGCCGAGGCGCCAGATTTCTACCGATGGTAGGTGTCTTGGTTCGAATCCCGTTCGGTTCCGAAAATTTTATAACGTACTGCAAACTTTTTTTTATGTCACCTACTTTTTCTAAAAATAGAATAACACACTTAAAAATATTTACCCAAAAATGAGTATAAATATTTAGTTTTTACCCTAAAAGGGTGCCAAGGAATTATAACACAATTTGTTATAATTTTGTTAAATTCTACCATTTTTCAATGAACAAGTTTTATAATATTTTTGTTGGGATCATAACAAAAGTTATTACATTTTTGTTCTTTTCATATGGCAACTTTGTTAGAATTTCTGTTATTTTAACTACTAACGGTACATGTTTTATAACAACCCTTGTTATAAAAATTTATTGTAACAAAATAACACAGCTTGTTATAATTTTGTAATGTCCATCTAGTCGGGCTACCATCGGTAGCAATCTGACGCCTCTACCAATGAGGCCATCACAACACTTGAAGAGGGCGGTGATAGAAGCTTTACTGATTCTACGTATTTCCAGTTTTCTCATTGAAATCCTTGTTTGTCAGACGCGCTCGTGTGGGTAGCATGACGTCACATTGAACTCGTTGACGTATAATAGACTTGATTTGTCGTTAGTGATTTTGTTTTAATCTATCACAATTATATCATATGCAGATATGATAACAGCTGTAGATAAAATTTAGTTATATTCCACTTTTTTTTCAAATTTTAAGCAATGAAATGGAAGCTATCATATAAGGAGTCATTTTCGCGTGTATTTGTGTAAAATTCAACTCAAAAGTATTGGAAGGCATACACACCGTAGTTCCATGTAATGTAAACATTGTTCGTCCGGTCGCAAATTGCAGCACATGCAATATCCGTCGTTTAAGAAGACTTTGGGTATTATCGTCAGGTTTGTTCTCTTCGTCTTGAGGGTTTTATCGGCCAAATTGCCTGAAACATCCCGGTTAACCAGTGAGAGATTTTCGATATCGATCGATATCGATTTGTATTGAATCGATTGCGATCGCTATCGTCAGATAAAGCACTATAAAGGAAATCCGAATCTGGTTGATAATGATGCCCACGCAGATATGACACTTGTTTAAAACAATAAACAAACTGATAATTTACTTTTTCCAAAGTTGTATGTATTTCTTTATTCATACTTAGAGTTTATCGATAAAAAAACAACCCATTATCATCATTTAACGTTAGAAACTTCATTTGTTTCTGCAAAATGAAGTTCACAATCTTCCTATAACTTTCAAACTGTTCTTCCAATCAAGTGAGTGATTGTTTTTGGGATATACAAATGTGTTGGAAATAACATAATGTTGTTGATGGAGCATCGGATAACTTATGAAATAGCGCATTTTCTTACATATTGGAGACTCATGAAGTTCAATTCCGAATATCTCGGAAACGGTTACTTTCAGAAAGGTTATTACAGTAGACGTTCGGTCAGTGCAAGCGGTTCAACTGCAATGCTTTTGAACTGCAAGTCCGGTAAGTGCAACAAATTTACAGTTATCGCACCGCCAAATGTCGAAATGGTGCGCCATGTTTGCCCAAATGAACAGACGGATGAAGTTCACGTTCATTTAACGTCAGTTGATGGTTTGTTGATACTGTCAGGCGTTCCATTTATGGAATTTTTGTTCGCTAAGTGAAACGTAAACATGTTGCAGTTATCGTCTACTGTATCTTTGACATCTTACTCAAATTTGAAAACGGTCTGATAAAAAGTTCCAAACCTTTTTTCACGTTGTTTACCCGACTATCTATCGCGTAAGATTGCAAAACTCAGGTTAACAGAGAAGGAAGAAAACTTAATGATCTGACGAAGGGGAAGTTTGCCAATGTTTACTTGTTTTGTTTCACACCAGACAAGACTTAACAATTGTGCCACAAAAATAACCCAACATCATCTAGATTCTAGAAAATACTGTGCTGTTGCGTCAACAGGTTCTTCGTCACAGATTCCAGCAGAAAGTATGTTCTTTAAAACGCTACAGAGCACTGCTGGTTTGGGAAGAATTTGGCAGATTATAACTAAATGATAACTCTGTTGCAACTAAATGATAACTGTTGTTGCTCAAGGGAGAAAGAAAAGTACAACCGAGCGTTACGGTCCATACAAAAATTTTAGAACTTTCATACAAAAAAGCGTGACGGAAGAGGGGGGGGGGGGTTGTTGACGATTTTAGCGTTGCGTTCTAAATGAATGCTATAAGTTTTGTTTTACGGCTTTTCACTCGCGTGGTCAGTACTACAAAAATGATCAAACTATTTCGCGTCAATATAAAAAAAAACCTAACACATTTTGAAATTATTTTGTTACAAAAAATCTAAGAAATACTTCAATAAATGGGCTACGATTTTTTGTTATAGGCAATTATTTTGATATGCATAATGTAACAAATGCTGTTATATATTTGTTTGAATAAATAATATAAGTTTTGTTATAGTTTTGTTTTTAAAATAATAACAAATTTTGTTACAATTTTGTTATGGTTATTCACATATACGAATCCTTCGAACAAAATTATATCAAATTGTGTTATTTCTAACAACGGTTGTAATAATTTTGTTATAATATTGTTAGAAGCTTCTGGTCGGGATGGCTTTGCTTAACACTCACGCGCTTACCGCTTCGACTTTATGGGCCCTCCCCATACATTCGGGGCAGAATAATGAATAATCATTAATGTTGAGGATGTTTCAACTGTTGTAATTGTGCCTTGTAAATACAGTATAATTCCTATTAACGCTTTGGGTGCCTTTACAATAAGAGCTTTCAATAATACAAAAGAGGAAAGGCTGAAATATGGCATTTTGAATCGTGGTTTCTCTACTCTCCACCCATTCTCATACAGGGCTTGGCCATTCCGCAGGAACATACATCAACATGACCGCATAATGATATTGAAATATTGTTCCCGTTGAGCATCACAAGCAAACAAATGAATGTAATTTGCTCCGCATTTTATTAAATTATATTGCCATATGTATATTAAAAACCTGAAACGAATGTAGTATTTACACATCAATCCCACAACAAGGGCCATTGCATTGGTAGGTTGCATTCGTATACCAACGGTTGACTTCCGATGATGCATGAGTCCCATTGATAAATATGCATAACGAATAACTCATTGTGACGGTCTGCGCGTTGCCACGGCAATCAATTGTGCTCTCGTCTACCTCGTCCTACCATGCATCTGATGCATCTCAATGCAAGCTCGTGCACAAGGGAGGGGTTTTGGGGGTTAAACCCGATCAGAAAGGCATAACAAAAATAAAATAAAATTATATCAATGGTCGATAGACCCTGGGCAAAGGCACAACCTTGTGATCAGCTTGATTGATGTCAGGTCTCGGGGCTTAAATGTATCTTTACTCTACAGAGATAGATGCACACTCGTGGTGCCAACAAGAACCGATACTTTTCGTGATCAAACGAAGATACGCCACGGTTCTTTTTTTGCTGTTTTTGATATATTTGATTTCTATTTGCAGGAAAAAAGTTGATACACAATTTGTCCTTCTATTTTTTTTTTTAAATTATTATTAATCAAGCTTCCAATGTCGAAGACATGAGAACAAGAATCACAAGAAGAGCTGCTTATGCTAGTTCACTGAAAATCAAGCACCATATCGTCAAACTTGTTCATTTTGTGTGAAAATACGCAAAGGTAAATAACGTCGACCATTTAATTAACACCGCATTCTTCCACTGCTCAAAACGCAACATCAATCTCCCACCTTTCCTCATCCTTAAGGCCACGCAAAACTTTAAAGCCGCATGACTAAAGAGGTTGCAATCCCTACTCCCAAATTCCACGGTGTATTATGGACGATGTGAGTTCTTGGACTTGCATTGGAGACTTGGCCCCATGACCCCCTTGTGCATCAATAAAATAAAATAAAAAAAATATATCAATGGTCGATAGATATATCACTGTTTGTACATCAACAGACTTATTGTCCCAATGATATTTGACAAAAATAATTTGAAAACCTGATTTAATTTCAGATCAGAAATCAGAATTATAACAAGGTCAGTTATAATATAAATAAATTTATTTTGATCATTTTTATATGAACATTATAACAAACTCAGTTAAAGTTTTGAAAATGCAGCTTATGTCAAATGAACATTTTACAGGTGGTGTTTTTGAATTGTCTTCAAACCCATTAGTCTGCACAGTGGGCCTGGCCGTTTTAATCACGGTGTGTCATCTCGCTGATATGATACAAATATTAATGCTGACAAGAAAACATCGGAAGAAATTCCGGTATTTCCAGGATGTTTATCAACACTGGCTGTGCAAGTACTAGAATAGAATAGAATGAACATTTTACAGGTGGTGTTTGGTACGTAGTGCTTGGTATACAGTATTGTTGACAAGTTTGAATCATGATCCAGACCTTTAAGAAAGCTCAGATAGATATTGTCGCGCTTTTCTTGGATTCTCAGCCAGCTGCGTTCAAAACACGCAGCATCAGATCGCGCCAGACCGCGTACGTATGGTTTGTACACGGTGTGAACCTTGGCTAAAACTGTTTTTGCAGCCGCCGGGTAGGAGCTGTTACGTATAATAAGCCACCTTGTACAAACCAAACGGACGCAATCTTTCCGCGATAAACTGCGGCTGGTAAACGTTGAACAATTTGTCATTGAAAGCATCGCCGTCATCAAACATTTGAAAGCAGTTTTATTGATCAAAACAAAAGTCTTTGCTATGAAAATATATTCACTGTACTCCACATGAGGAATAGAATGCAGTGAATATATTTTCATGGTCGACGTTTTGATTTACAGTGATCAATGATTCAACCCTCCTAAGATGTTAGGTTTTTTGTATGTTCAGCGTGCCTGTCTGGGTCATATTGATCCCAACATCCTACTAGGGTTACCGCAACTCTCAAACGGTCATATGAAGCTATGATAAGTGAGGTAATAAAATGGATATGAAAAGGATGACTTTCATTGAAACTGTTAACAATCCTCCATAGGTTTTGCAGTTTGTAGTCCCATTTAAGATTATTTTAATAAATTCTTCTGAAATTAGAAGTTTTATCATTGTTATTGAATTAACATGATGCAACTGGATCAATTGGTCGTCTGCAAATTAAAACCACCTTAGTTTTTGAAGAATTGATTGTGGAGCTTTGAAATATATATCAATTTCGTCACATCATGCCGTTAGTCACGTTTCATTGCCATGCAATTAACGTCCATAATAATTTAGTAGAAATACAGCTTCTTATCGACTGCGAACATGTGGCTTTCAAAGATGAGGGAAGGCTGTTGAAAAATAACATCAATGGTCCTGAAACCGATCCTTGTGGCACTCCCGATAGAATATCGATCGGAATTCAATGATTTCCTTTAACTTTCACAATTTGAAAGCGGTTATTCAAATAGGATTTACTCAATGAAACAGAATCTCAGCTGAAATCAAATAGGTGTGATAATCTGTGCAGTGTGTGTGTGTGATCCAACTAACCCCCACTGTCCGGCAGTGATATTATGGAAGAAAGTTTTCTGCAATATCATTTTGATGCTTTTGCAAAAAGCTTTAGTCCGGGAGTTAGAAGGTGATAGCTCTATTGCAGATTCAGAGACCCATTTCAGAATGGCTGGAGAGACACGTCCATTCAGAAGTCACTTTCACTTACAATAAGCCCCGCATGTGTATATTACCGTTATCATTTGGATAATGATAATGCAAACACACTTTCTGATTCAAAGAGAATCTTTGAAACTGGCGCGTATTTAGTTCATTTTGTTGCAGTAAAAATAATCGGAACATTCTCACCGGAATCCATACAATCCAAGGTAGCACTGCCATCACCAAGGCAACGTCTTTATTGTGCAGTCAAGCTTCCTCTTCGTCTCGCCACCGTTGCGCTTGCAGTCAGTCATCATTTGAACACACGTCACTTTAGCCCTCACGAAATTATGAATGTTGAGGCCGTGGTTGAGCCACACGGGATGATTCTCTAATCCCTCGCGAACCACTGATGGCATGGTGGTAGTTCAATAGCCACATACGTAAAAAAAACACGGAACGAAACTGCAATCATAGGGACTTTACAATGAAAAACTACCGGAAGGCGTAGCGCCATTGACCGTTCTACGTGAAAACGCGAAATAGACGGCACATTCCTATGAGTAGAAACAAATTTCAGCACCGTTTCCGAACCCGAACTAATTTAGCAGCGGCGTTCAAACACACACAATCTTTGAAACCCCCCGCTATCGCACGAGTCATTTGGAAATGATGAATCTTTTCGAAATCAACAAATCCACTATTGAAATTCTCACAGAACAAGCACTCTTTCACACGCGGAAGCTATCCGGATGGCGTAGGGTAATTCGCTAATTGTTGAACACCACCCAAATGTTGAACAGTTTCTGAAAATTTTATTA
This sequence comes from Aedes albopictus, assembly GCF_035046485.1. Classification (NCBI taxonomy): domain Eukaryota; kingdom Metazoa; phylum Arthropoda; class Insecta; order Diptera; family Culicidae; genus Aedes; species Aedes albopictus. The sequence goes on from NC_085136.1 coordinate 193,981,570, forward strand.
TTAATCTAACATAAGTAATTTTCGCTCAACGTAAACGTATGATGCAGATGCGTATACACGTGTGTCACGATATTAATCCAATTAAGTTACAAAATTATACATATTTTACGTCGAAAATATTGATTTCAAATTTTGTACTGCTGATGACACGAAAACTGCACAATTCTTAAAATTAATTTTAAGAATTTGCTCTTACGAAATAAGCTTTGCGGGCAAATCGACCACAAATATCAAAGTCACACCATAGTTACAAGAACTGGAAGGATGTCCTTAACAGTTTAATATTGTTTAAAATCACATTTTCATTGTAATTTCATTTGTAAAAAATATTTTTCTTATCACACTATCATTATGCATCTAGGATCCAATTGTTGAACACTGACATAACCTACGATGTTAGCATGACTGCCAGATTTTTTTTGCACTTTACCTAATCTGTGCATGTCATGGGGTTTCAAGGGCGTTCCAGGGATATTCCAGGGGTGTTGCAGAGGGCTTCAGGATGGTTCCAGGGGTTTTCAATGGGTTTCAAGGGCGTTTCAGAGGTGTTTTAGAGGGATTCAGAGTTTCAGAGAGATAAGGTGGTCCCAGATGTATTTCAGGGCGTTCCAGAGGGGTTTAGGAGCGATCCACGAGTTTGCAAGGGATTCATTGCAGGGGTGTTCTAGGGGGTTGAGTGGTCCCATAAGTATCCAGGAGCGTTTCAGAGGCTTTGAAAGGCCTTCTTTTCTTCAATCGTTTTCGCTTCTAGTCAAATCTTTTAAGTCATTTTTACATCTAGTCATGTTTAAAACAATTTCAGTCCACTAGAGCTCTTTCCAAATGAGAAGCGATTCCCTGTCATTTGAATAAATTTCCATTCAAATGACTTACTGGCCACAAAACACGAAAAACCCGGAAAAATTCCGCCAGAGTGAAAAATTATCGGATATCGGGTCAAAGTCGGGTCAAATTTTATCAAATGTTGGACCACTGTTGGACCCACATCGGATAACTGTAGGGTCTATGTTGGGTTTGGTAGCCAACATAAAAACAGGTCAATGATAAATTGATGTCGGGTTATACGTCATCAATTACGAACAAAGCTTGAACCGTTCAACAATTAGCGAGAATCGTCCAACATTAGGATGAGCTAGCTTAAGGAAGCGTTCAACATTTGGGTAACAGACTTCCCATACAAATATTCTATTTTCGCTTAGAAAATGGAATTTAAGGGAATTTAAATTCAATGGGAAGTATAAGGAAGGAGTGGATCTAGACGTTCACTGGATATTTTTCAAGTAAAGTGGAATTATGCACTGAAAAATAAACGAAAACAAAATTGCCAGTACTAATCGTTCAACAATTGGCGAATTACCCTAGCACCGGCCAAACCGTCGGCAGAATCACAAAAAAAAATTGGCGAACGCGAAAGAAACGCGACGAGCAAAACAAAACACGTCTGCACGCGGCTACGCCTACTGCGCTCCAGAGGTGTGATAATCTGTGCAATAGTTCAAAATGAGAACCTCTGTTAAAATCTTTTGAAAAACCACTCAATAGCAGAAGGCTATTTCTTTTTTACCAAGATTTTGATGGTCATCGTCATGCATTTTGAGCAAATTCCGAAGCAAATGCCGAATAGGTGCTTTCGACTAGTGGGGGAATTTCTTGTTTAAACTATTTTTTGCTGAAAATAAAAACATCATATGAGATCACGAGGCAAAGCGAACGTCACAGAATTGCTTTAGTATGTTAATTGTTGTATCATGATATCATGTAATGTTAAAATTGCGCTTTAAACACTGATTTTTTTTATTTCACAAGTCATTTAAATCTGACAATCTCCAGAAATGCACACTAACGTCACGAAGCAGTGGAATTAATTGCTTAATTATTTAATAACACATATACATGTCAAAATGTTATAATTTAATTACTCGCTAGCACCAACAGAAGGTGAAATTGTGCGAGCTAACTCATCAGCCAATTCATTTCCAGCGATGGAAGAATGGCCAGGCACCCATACAAGGTGAACGGCGTTTGCAGAATTCAGTTCCTCGATTTGAGTTCGACGTGGGGCAAGTTTTTTATACAAAAAACTTTTCGCTAAAAATAAATAACACTCTTTATAAAAATTACCCAACAAATGAGTTAAAATTTACACAACTCAATTTTTACTCAATATATTTATATCTAAATAGCTGTCCCGGCAAACGTCGTACTGCCTGCCTACTCTGTTTTTTGACATCCGGTTCCATGAAGAAATGCCCCTCAAAATGGAATTTGTAATTTTCTCGTTGTACTTGCCTTTCCGGTCACTTTTCCTCATTATTGTTTCGTACGAACACGTCGGAGCCCTGGCGGAATGCAACAGTGAAAGAATCATGTCGATCTGTTGACCCGTTCCCGAGCCTATTCGTGACAAACAAACACCATTCCATTTTTATTTATATAGATTTATAACAACATCTATATATATAAAAATGAGTTTGAAGTCCCTTTGAGGCAACAAAACTCAAGAACGGATGAACCGATCAGCTTCACTCTTGCACGGTTCGGTTCGTATTCGTGTTGGCTGTGTTTATATGTACAAAAAGTTACGAAAATCAACTAGAAAAGTAAGAAAAATGATAAACTACTGATTTTCGTGAGCTGGGAAGAAAATTAACACGATAGAAATGAAACCAATCTAGAGAGCGGTGCTATTTTGAGCTCAACAGTTGTCAAACCACCACAAGACTGCAAAACAAAGTTTGCCGGGAGAGCTAGTGTGTTATAATTTATTGATCATTCCAATATTTATTACGTTGTTATAGATTTGTTAAAATTGTATCAACACCTGTTTTAATTATGTTATGGTTAGAACAAGTTTAATAATATTTTTTGTTATTTTAACACCTAACCGGCAAATTTTATAACTCATTCTGTTATTAAAAATCTTTGAATTAAAATTTCAATCGGTTATAATGTTGTTATGCTTTTCTGATCGGGAACTCCTCCCATTACCGGTGTTCCATGCACAAGGCGCCCCTCCGCCCTTCAACAAAGATTAGGAAAAACTCCTTCCTTCTTGCCTTTTCTCTGCACGGGCATGTCTCAATGCATTGTGCTTTTGAACTCTGCCGTATTCCCGTACAGGAGAAAATAGCTGTATAATTCCTGAATAAGGTATTGAAAATGCCTCTATTTAAAAGCTCTGCATGAACATACCCAAAACAATGTACCAACACTTCGTTGTGATGTTTTTTTCAGTTACAATAATGCAAAAAAATAAGCTATTTATCGTTTTCAGGATATCTGGACGCAGCCTGTCTTTAGCATGCAGCAGTTCTGTTGTAGTTATTTGTACCTTTTCGAGATGTCACACTAATGAGAGGATTTGCCTTTTTATAATCAGGACCAGGGATGCCATATATACAGATTTATCTGTACTATACAGATTTTTGAGCAGCTAGAGGAGCTATTTTATTTTTGTATGGGATACAGATTTTTAATCCAAATTTTGTATGGGATACAGATTTTTGGAAATGATGGTACAGATTTTTCAAAAAATTATCTGGCATCCCTGGTCAGGACGTACTTGTTTTTTTCGTAACATCGTATTTGTAAGAAAATGAAAACGAACTGTGCAAAAGATTTGAAAAGGAAACATATTTTTAAGTGAATATTTATCTTCAAATAGCGTTCACATGCATATGAACACGATATCATGATTACCTATTCTATTCTGCCCCAGTCGTCTAACTGTTCCATAGGAAGATCAATGAAGATGGGACGTTTATGCGATTAGGGGCAATATTATGAAGGAGTTATGTTATGAATCAACAGTGTAATCGGTGCATTCGTTGTATCACACTGACAACATATTCCAAAACAGTGGAACACCCTAACATTTCAAGCGGGAATCTTTTCACAAAAGGCCATATTTCCCTTTAATGAATGGGCTGGATAATTTTATTGTTACTGTTTGTCTGCTTACGTGACTGTTGGTTATTGCACATATGTCATACAGAGAAATTAAAAAATATACCGTTTGGCTGCATTAATTGGGGGCACTTCTTGAAGTGATTGTTGAAAATCACCTTTACTGAACGTTTTGAAATCCACGTTGATCAATAACCTTTGATGCTACAACTTGAATCATGAAGTAATTAGCTTTGTTTCAGATTTTTCTGATCAAAACATGGTCATAACAATTGCTTACAAATACCGAAATTATGGATCTTGTCAATCAAATAACGCACATCCCATTTCCCATAGTTTATATAAAACACTGTTCAATTTTGCATGAACGTCAATAAAAATGCCATTTACTGCAACGGAAATGCACGAAAGCTGCAGCAAAAATGTTCCCAAAAATGCAATATCCCACAACTTGTCTATTTAACGCTAAAACATCAGCATCACAGCTGTTCGGCGCAGAATGCTATTAATTGTGGCCTGGGTCAACCGCCACATGCAGCAGCAGCATCACTTTCAACGGGTACAGAATTAGCAGCATCTGTACTAGACGTACTGTTGTTCTCCTTCTCTAACACATCGAGCTGTTCCGGCTGCTTCTTTTCCGGCGAACAAGCTCAAACTACAAGCGTTTTGCTGACGACTGGCTGCTGATGGTTTTGCCCTTTTACACCTCACCCCAATGCGAAACCCATGATTTCTGCTGCTATATCGGGTGCATCTGCAGGAATTCTTCGCTTCATAAGCTATCCTACTTTAGGGACCTGGGGTTTACCACATTTCTGCCATGATTTTCTCCATTTTCATTGCCAGCGACAGACCTGAAGGGAAACCAACCCGCACACATACACACATGCATTCATTCACACATGGAAGAATCGTATAATTTGATGGAGCCACCTCGTGCCCGCTTCGCCGGAACTTTCTCCCTCTTTTCTAGCCAACAGTGTCAAACTGCAGCTTCCGAAGTCTGGCAAAAACTACAGAGGAATATGTCCACCAACAGCAGCCGGGGGTAATAAAAAGCATAAAACATTGTGTGACTCTGTTTATTGCTACCATTATCACTGGATACTGCGTGCAGTTCGGTACCTAGAGGCAGCCTATTTAATGCACCCATAGATAAACGAAAATGCACCATAGAAAAATTAAAATGCACCATAAATAATTAAGCAATATACCGTTAAAATGCCCAGCATTCTCCATAAATAAGTATAAACGTTCCATAATAAATTAAAAATGTAGCGGTAAACCAAAAAAAATTCTAGTTAAAAAAGAAACATTGTATCAATAAAAAAATAAATAAAACACCATAAACAAACAAGTTTGCTCCATAAAAAATAATAAAAACACCCATAAATAATGAACATTTGCTCCATAATTATACCATATTTGCTCCATAAAGAATTGAAATTGCACCATAAATATCATCAAATTGCACCATAAACAAATGGTAAATTTTACCACAAAGAATGTAAAAGCTACATAAACTTAATCTAATTGTACCATTGCTGCAGTGTCCAACGACATATAGTACTTTAGGTTGTGGATTGGAAAATGTTAATGTGAAAAGTAAAAGAAAAATAAACAGAAACCATATACCGCAGCATCTGTGGATTACCTAGAACCGATTCGACAGAGTTACGACGCATCCATAGGCTACGCCGCATGGATTGAAAGAATCCGCAATTTGAAAAAGGGTTATCCATATTCTTGGAGTTTACATACATTTATTAATGATTTCAATTTATTCGGAAAAATGATCAAAAAAGGGTCAACTCTTGTTCTCTTACTTTACATATGCAACGATCAATAATTCATCCATGTTCTAAATAATTATTAAATAAACTATCTGATAACAACTGACGATCTTTTTATTAGAATCTTTTTAGATTATCATGGCAGAAGGAGCAGAATATTGCCTTTTAATTTCCACATATTAACATATATTTACATATTTCCAGTGCCACTAGCCGTTGCAATACTGCTTATGATGCAGAATTTGATTAATTTTTGTAGATTTTGTATTCTTTGAGGTAAAATTTATAATTTGTTTATGGTGCAATTTGATGATATTTATGGTGCAATTTCAATTTTTTATGGAGCAATTATGGTATAATTATGGAACAAATGTTCATTATTTATGGATGTTTTTATTATTTTTTATGGAGCAAACTTGTTTGTTTATGGTGTTTTATTTAATTTTTTATTGATACAATGTTTCATTTTTAACTAGAAAATTTATTGGTTTACCGCTACATTTTTTATTTATTATGGAACATTTCTATTTATTTATGGAGAAAGCTGTGCATTTTATCGGTACATTGCTTAATTATTTATGGTGCATTTTTATTTTTCTATGGTGCATTATATAATTATTATGGCCGCAATAACCTTTTACCAGGTCTTCTCGGGCTGATAGCTGCTGGCTGGCACAGCAGAGAGACACCCCACATTATGCAGGCAGAGCGGCTGGCTTCATGCTCAGAACTTACCAGTTTCTCTGTTCCACCTTTGTTATTGTGGTGATCACCAGAGGCGACAAAGAACAACCTAAGGTTTCACATTGAATAAGCAAGCAGCATATCTATTTTACAACTATAGGTCAGGAGTGGATCCATTGAAAACCGGCATCTATTGTGCTACATTAATGGATTGTGCTAGCTGGCACTGAATATACATTTGAACATCTGTAATGGTTTTATCGGTGAAACGGGATGTGCCAAATTAGTTAACCTTGCACAACATTAAAGTCTGGCTGGTTTATTATCGGGATGTGTGTTTGGAGCAAACACCTTACGGATTTATGACTGCTTTAATATTCGAAGGAACATTTCAGAACTCCGTCTACCCCTCTAAACGCAATGTATTTTTGGAGGCCTCCGTATACAATTAAATCGCAAACCTGCGCCGCAGTCACACCTACTTACTGTAAAGGCGATGGAATCAGCGAATATCTACGTAAAGAAGAACAGAGCGTCCTTGGGCACCTGTTTCATACGGGCCATACGGTCGGCTCAAGTTTCCCAAAGCCAGGTTGCTCCGGTGCTGTTGGGAGGAGTTTTTCGGGCTCTTTTGAGACACACACACTGGTGTTTTTCAATTTTGATATGCTAAAAGCTGTTGTATTCATTAGGCAATTATTTCAAATAACTTATAAATAATACCATACATTAGTCACCCAATTCTCCAGGTCGTGCAGACCGTTCCCAATGATTTTTCGTTGAGCCGTAATACCTGCGTTTATAAACTCGATTAGTATCGCGATTAATTTCCCATCATTGATCTACTCACGTACTGGGTCACCCTAATAATGCCAAATATCACCGTTGAATGGCACCGTCTATTGACTGCAGCTATATCTTAACGAGCGATCAGAATTTGTTTAAGAAATATCGATTTTATTTACTAGTACTTACGATTCAGTTACCAATCAATAATTAACAACTATCAATTTGGAATTCAACAAATTCGTTCCGATCTATCGGCAGTACCTTTAGAATAATTTGATTTAGTATCAACAAGCCAAAACACATCTATTGTTATATCGCTATTAATTCATTTCCTCGTGCCCTATCTGCAATACATAATGCCCGTGTTGCCAGCAGCGGCGGACTGGACTTGACGTTGTACACCGCAACAGATGCCAAATTGCGGAGCTCTTCGCAATAGCTAAGTTGCTTATGATGAACAACGCATCGAGCGTGGTTCGTTTTCCGACCATAGCCATCAAGCCGGCCATTGATGCTTGCCCTGGAAAGTTCAGATGGTGCCTGGCTTGACCGAGGTGAATTTTCGGAGAGGTGAAAAGGTTCCAAAACACTGGAAACAACTAGGCGAACCCTCGTGGTACAAATAAAACTGTCAGCTGAAAGCTGTTAGAGCGAGTTATACGGTCAAGTTTGGTGGTCTAGACCGAGAGGACAGATGGCTCCGGGCTTTTGGTTTAGAAGGAACGGTCGACGGGAGACGATATAAGCTCGGTGACTAAAATTACCGAGATATTGTTCCAGAAGTAACGACCGGAAATCCGTTATGCGCAGTCGTCACGTTAACTAGCCCGTTATCGCGAATGCTAAACACCACTTGAGAGTACTGAAGTCAATGTGATTTATATAAGGTGTGGAGGAAGTCTGCTTTTTATTGTGTTAGTACTTTTGTCGAACATACCGACGTTGCGTCCGACCATTATCTGATAAACGGTGAGATCCAGATGTGCGTTGCTAGGATCTATAGACATGAAGTTTAACACACGACGATTGAAAGACTCTACGATAAAAAGGTCCTTCGTCGAGGAGCTAGATAACCGTGTCGCGGATATTCCGGAAGGTGGATGCGAAGAAGATCAATGGAGTGTAATCAAGAACGCCTTCCTCGGCGAGGATTCAAAGCCGTAGCTCGTCAGCGCTTTTCGGTCCACGATAAGAACATGAAACGCTCATGTAGATGGAACAAAAGAGCGTGGATGGGCTCCATAGACAAGTAAGCCGCAAATGATTACGACATTCGCCTCCTCTGTGATATTGCATGCTGCCTTAATGGGACTAAGATTAAATCTACGACGCCTGTGAAAGACACGTCTGAATAGTTGTTGAATAACCAGGCTAAGCTGGTCAGCTCGAACGCTTGTTCGAGCACTTTGGAAACCTTTCCCAACTGTCGGCTACATACGACCAACATCTCGGTATGATCCGCCATGGGTCCGACGCATTACTCGTTTCAACACCGATGCTCTATCATTGTAGGAGAAAGCAACAGCCATCTGTAGCATGAAACCGACTAGAGACCTAGGGTTCGACTGCCTATCAACCTAGAATCTCAAAGCTGACCCCGTTGTATCTGCGCAACTACTACATTAAACATACTACAATATCAGGAACAACGACTGGGAGCAAGCCGTCTTAGTAAAGGTTTCCAAAAATGGTGATTCGACTGTATGTGATAATTTTCGGGGTGTCACGTTACTGTTCAGGAATAAGTAGTCAGTAGTCATGTTACTGACTGTCTATCGGTCTCCAAGTCCTCTGCAAAATGATCCTAAACCAGTTACACCAGATACAGAACACAGATTGTCACGTCTCGTGCCATCTTAGAGTTAATTAATGAGTTCGAAGAACTGCCAGATTACGAAAAAGTTTATGCCATCGCAATCACGAAAATCATCTGCCGTATTGAAGCATATACATACAAGGCATTATTACACATCCATGCGTTGTCCAAGACGCTCAACGCATCTTGCGAGATTAGAATATCTAAGCATTAGTACCAATTTATTCGTTTTTATCAACGTTCAAAGATCGAAAGGTGGAAGCAGCATGAGATGCAAGTGAAAGAAATTATTATTGGTGTAAGATTATTCCGGTTGATAATGGCTACCAATTCCCTTATTTTTCATGCGGAGTAAAGTTGGAATTTAAAACATCAAGATTTTGGCTATTTCACAACTGTCTCCATAAATCCTTAAAGCTCGTTAAGCGCCCCATGAGACTTCTGGGAGTCAAAAATGATTGATTCAGAGGGTTTTTCTTATTGCATTTTGCATATAAGTGTAGGCCACCCTAATCCAAGAGTTTGAGATTCTAGATTAATCATTGTTCTGAATGCTGCATATAAAACCAATGGCCGTTTGATAACATTTTTTTTTTGCAATTTCTCATCGTAATAGCCTGTTTTACCTTTCGCAAATCTGCCAGGAAAAGGCCTTCCTACACCAAATTAGCATTAATGGTTCATTACAGCACTGATTTGCGTTGCGTAATGAACCATTACAGCACTGTTTTAAGTTTTTTGAGCGCCGTTTTTAAAAATTGTGACAACTGCACAGAATAACCTGATATGATCCGACTGGCTATGAACATCAGTGTGCAATTTTATGAAAAAGTTTTGTTAAAAACTATCCTTAAGCGGTAATCTATGAAATTGCAAAAAAAAAACGTTGTACACAACTTGTTGCGTAAACTAACATAATCATACTGGAAATCCTCCAAAAATGTCGTGAATATCTGTTCAATCTTTGAAAAATCAGAAATGTATTACTGCCCTTAACTGCTAAATAAATAATCTAAAAAGTTTGCTCGCCAAAACTTGCACTTACGAACTAAAAGATAAATATCAAAGTTGCATTTCTAATACTGTTGTAAGGGAAAGGCAAAAAATAAACTCAACGGAAGTTGTGACGGACTGCCACTATCTTCAGCGAGCTTCGCGAGCAGAAAGCAAAGTTTCACTGTTTTATATGCTAATTGCCGCTAGTTATGATAATATTTTCCTCCATTAAGATTATGTTCCACACCGTGAAATCATCCAACCCACGCATTGGCTCCCCTCCGTGCTAGGAGAGATAGCAAAAAGCGGAAGACTGCACGCGGTAGCACCGGTTGTTAATGATTTTGCTGCTTTAAGACAGCAGCAGGGATTTAAAATCGGGAGTTTTAAGCAGTCGTTGTTGGTATAATGGGTTCAAGTGAGCATTTTGGCTAGTATGCAGGAATACTTGGAACTTTGGCATCATATTTGGGAAAAACACGAATCACACAGGGCCCATATAGCCGAGGCGGTAAACGCACGGGTATTTAGCATGACCATGCTGAGGGTGACGGGTTCGATTCGGTCCAGGAGCTTTTCGTAAAGGAAATTTCCTTGACTTCCCTGGGCATAGAGTATCTTCGTGCCTGCCACACGATATACACATGCAAAATGGTCATTGGCAGAGGAAGCTCTCAGTTAATAACTGTGGAAGTGCTCATAGAACACTAAGCTGAGAAGCAGGCTTTGTCCCAGGAGCATGTTACGCCATGAAGAGGAGAGGAGGACGAATCACACAGATTTGACGAAGTTCTTGTAGTTATTAAAGGGCTTCAAACATATTTCAGGTTTTTCAGAAGTTACGTAGAAGTATAATTCAAAATCCGTCGGTATAATTGCATCGTTCAGTTGTTTCCTTCGACTTCAGCCACCAGTACCATCACAATCCTGGAACTCGTGCGTGGTCAAAAGAGTGTTGAATCCTTGCACCAACCACAACACCCAAAAGTTGTACTAGCAGGAACAACACCAGGATTAGGGTGTCCCAAAATAGAAAAAGTGTCAAAAAGTTAACTTGCTCACCCTTTGAATGATAGATTAGGGTCTGAGAAACAATAGTTCCATACATGCAAACTCAATCAAAAAATATTTAGAGGTTGCACGCATCGATTTTTTGAAAAATGGACTATTTTTTCTATTTTTACCTAAAAAATACAAATATGAGTTAAAAAATAAAAGAAATAAAAGTCATCAATCTCAATAAATCATAGTTCTGGGTTCCGCAAACAAAGTTTGGAGGGAGTTTAGGTCATCATAGCTGATTTTATATATTTGGCAGAGGTTAAAATATCAAAAAATCGAGATTTTTTTTACCAAATTTTTCAAAAATGCTCAATTTATAAGGATTTTGAAATTTTTCCTGCGATTCGCAATTCCCTAATTTTATAGAAAATTTTGTGTAGATTAATTCGGCTGAAGACAGTTTTGAGCTATTTCTATCATGAGCTGAGATATCGGTATAATAATGATAGCACAATCAATGAAAAAATCGTGTTTTCTTGCGTTAATCGATTTCGTTCACTAGTATCCATGACTGCCACGCAATTAAAACAACACACAACAAATGTTTGACATAGTAGTACATGCAAGTGTACATTTTTTGAAGAATTTCAGGAATTATTGGGTTGCTATGATCATTACTGGTTCATACTGCATGACAATAACAATATGTTAAGGTTTTGAGAGTTAATCATCGTTTTATATATACATGTGCTGAACATAACTTTTCACGCTCGCTTTGTGAATTCGTAAAGATTGTTTTTTGTTCTTAGAATTAATCTGTTGATCAGATAACAATAGCAAGCCACCGAGTCAAAACTTGCAATTTTGGTTGAAAATTATGTTTTAAAAAGTAAGCTGCGCAGCAGAATGATTTTAACATTGACATTTCTTAGGTTAACATTTGGGTTAACACCTCTTGTAGCATATTAGGCCAGTCACTAAGTTATATTTGTTTTTTTTTAAATGACAGTGAAATCTAAACATCCTCATGCTTTCTGAAATTCAACCCTAACTGCAAATATGTGCGCTAATGGTTTGCTTTTAAAATCAAATTATATAATAGATCTCACTTGTGTAAAGAATTAGCTTTAGTTAAAATTCGCGAAAAAAAAGAAGAAAAAATATCCTAATATTCGTAGAAATACCTGCATTTCCATGCACATATTTAAATTTTTATATCGATTGGCTGAAACTATAAAACTATATTTTTCTTTCTTACAGTTTTTTTTTTTTTATTTTTTTTTTTTAATTTTAATTTCATTTTAGTTATTTTCAATGTTAGAGCAGTAATTCTGATATAACTGGAAAGAACCTTTATGTTTGCTTAACAAGAGCACCAAAATCTATTTAAAAAAGGCAAACATTGTTGAGAGATCTACACATCACTCAAAATATATCATAGAACTTCACACATGGAATTTGATTGTCTGACTTGCGAACACTTATATTTTAAAATTTCGCAGCTAGTCACTTTTCAAGTCTTTCTTTGAACCAGTAAGCACAATCAATGTAAAATTATCAAAGTAACCCAATTATTTCTGGAAATCTTCAAAAATGTGTACTTGCATAACATAACAAGACAAACACTTGTTATTTGCTTTTTTTTTGCATGGTAGTCATAGAAACTAATGAGCAAAAACAAATAACATAAGAAAATCCGATTTTTCTCATTGATTGTGTTATCATTATTATGCAGATATCTCAACTCACGAAGGAGATAGCTCAAAACTGTCTTCACCCGAAATTATTTACACAAAATTTGCTATAAAATAAGGGAATTGTGAATCGCAGTAAAAATTTCAAAATCCTTTAAAATTGAGCATTTTTGAAAAATTTGGTGATTAAAATCGCGATTTGTTGATATTTTAACCTTTTCCAAATATAGAAAATCACCTTTGATGACCTAAACTCTCTCCAAACTTTGTTTGCGGGACCCAGAACTATGATTTACTTTGATTGATGATTTTTATTCCTTTTATTTTTCAAACCATATTTGCATATTTTTGGTAAAAACATCAAAAATCGTCCATTTTTCAAAAAATCGATGCGTGCAACCTCTAAATATTTTTTGATTGAGTTTTCATGTATGGAACTATTGTTGCTGGGACCCTAATCTATCATTCTAAGGGTGAGCAAGTTAACTTTTTGACACTTTTTCTATTTTGGGACACCCTAACCAGGATGCATTATGAATTATGCACCCATTTTACACATGTAGAAACGAGTTGCCTCGTTTTGGTTGCAATCTAATCCAGCAGCGGGTTGGAGCGCAGACCGTGCTCAAACAGGACAGGATACGTTGGCTTTCTACGGGCGTTTTTTATGCTGCGTCAAAAATGTTGTTATCCTCAACTTTGTTTAGTGTTATTATTTTTGTTCCAATTCGTCGCTTTTTGCCTTGCAGTACAACGCTTCCGATTAAAGATAAAGTTACTTGCCTTGTTACGATATGGTGAATGCGAAAAAGCGCTGCAACGCGTTGGTTAATATTCTTAAAGCAGTAAAATTGTAATGGATTGAGGTTCCAGTTACATTAATTTACTGTACTGAAAGATTCAAAACACATATAGGCTGAAGCCTGTGCTTAATTTTTTTTCTGCTTGCATCTTGATATGCAAGGATATTTGTATTTTACATTAATGATCCGTACAAGGTAAATAATGTCCAATATACATACTATTGAACTACATATAATACTTTTGTATCACTAATCCCATCCTAGAACAATAGATTCTTATTCCTACTTTGTTTTGCAGACTTGCAATAAAATGAGCAACAAATGTGAACCTCTTCATTATTTTTTCTTGCTTTCGCAAAAAATTTAAGGAGATACTCCTGTTCACCAACCGTGCATACAGGGATGAATCTCTGCTTTGGTGCGTCTGTGGTGCAGCCAAGCGAATTCATCAGTCACTCGTTGCAAAGAGTGTTATAATGAGCTTCGCTTCACGGAATGTTGCTTGCGGTTGGAGATTTCGAGTTGGCAAAAAGTCAAGTGTCGTCAGCTGAGCAAACATGCTCCTATCTTCCCCGTACTTGCAGTGGGGAATACTAGTTTACACTGCGTTAATAATGTTAACATGTAGTCTGTTGCTCGTTAGAGTGCCATCAAGAAAAGGAACTTTTCCAGTGAGCAGAGCAGAAACTTGCTTTCATGTATGCTTTTTCGTCACTGGTTTAACGAGATTCCTGCGCATCCTCGGAAGAACGTTTTTCCAATTATTCCTATGAAAAGATTTGTTAGGAAAGCCCTGCTGTTATAATTATTTGCATGTTATATTTGCATTGAATTGAGGTCGAAATATCATTTGTAAAAGAAACATGAACTTCAACAGCAGTTCACAAATTTGACGTCGACGTACACCAATCAACTCTACACGAATATTAAAGCGAACCGAATGTTATGGAAACAATTCAGATTCTGGTTTGTAGGCAGAAGATCTTAGATTCAATCTCTGCATCTTCGTTATCTCTTTCTTTAAAGGAATTGGATCCCTTATTAAGCATGTGGCTCCCATTTTCATCCTATGAAAAACAAAGGAATGAAGCTCTGTTTGTTTTGTTTCTTATTTTTGTATTTTTTGTTAGAAGTGAGCACCCATGAAAACAAAAAGAACGGAATCAATCGGTGCCGTAATCGCTTGTTTTCGAATAGTATGAATATGGGAGCGTGAGATTACTGATGGAACACATACCCTAGTTTTATTTTGAATTCTATCTCCTTCTTCCATATATAAGCAGTTCATTTTCACATGTTTATTATTCTTGGTCTCCCGTGCCTACATTTTCCTAACAAGTACTGCACAGAAGTACAGCTTCCACAATTCAATCACCTCACGCACGTCCTTCATAAGGTTCCCATACTTCTTTCTACGAAGCCTTTTGTAACGTCTCATGTTCAGACGGATTTTTTTATCGTCTGCGCTGCGTTTTTTCCTCCAAAATCACTCTGCACTCCTTGTTGAGTCATTCGTTTCGACGACTTCGTTTCCCATCTCTTGGCATTGTTATTGATGGCAGCTCTTGTTGAACTCCAGCACCAGCAATCCTCTAAGCAGTTTCCGACTGCAGTTACGATATCCTGGTGTAACAAAAAGGAAAATTGTGTTGGAAACATGTGCTACGAATGAAATAACTAGAAAGTGGCGAAATCGATGGCCGTTTTCGTTCGTCAACTGGTCAGCTGGCTGAAATTTCCGATCTGATTTTCTTCTCCTGGACTACCTGAGCGTTTCGTAATGGAAGCTGTGAATGTTGATTATACTGAAGTTGAATAATAATCGCATCCCTGGATATAGTCCATCACGATGTAATCTGTTCCCCGCTCGCGTCTGTTCTCACAGATCTGGTAGATAGTATGATTACTTCTAAAATGATGATGATTAACCTGGGCTTGTTAGGGGAATATCTGTAAATAAAAGAAAATCGGGTTAAGTACGGTTCCTTTGAATTCCACTAAGAATTTGCATCCTTTGACAGATACGTATTTCGACCTCAACTGTAAGAACGTCTTCAGTGTCTTGTACTTGACTCGACTGTATACGTATCTGTCAAAGGATGCAAATTCTTAGTGGAATTCAAAGGAACCGTACTTAACCCGATTTTCTTTTATTTACTTCTAAAAGTTCGCACCATGGATCCTGTCCAACACACCTCGTGCAACGAATTGCTTCAGTATATCGAGGAGTATGCGGTGCTCCAAATGAAATTGAGAGATAGGCAGTTCTACGTAACTAGTTTCCAATCACAAGCGCCATTTTGTCATGTGAGTCGTTGCCATTAGTCTCACACTGGCACTCGAACTTCTCTGCTTCTGGAGAACAGATGGTCAGGCTTACGAAAGAAAATACCCTTCTGTTACCGTTGGGCATAAAGTTACTTATCTAAACTGTTGTGGCTAAATACACGTTCGAAAGAATATTTATATTGACAGTTAAAGATATGTGTTGTCTGTTTTCAAATTCATGTTATTCATATTATACACCAATATTGTCCTAAAACTAAAAAGTAAAAAATATATATCCCTTTCGTGACGAACCAGCACATTTGTGCTGTTGAGCAATAACAGTTTTGTGTATTTTTTTCAACTGTTTAGTCTTTGGTTTACCTGATGTAAATTGTTTTGATAATTGAGCCATTACTTATACTTGCATGTGTGCAAACAAACTTTTGTTTATGTTGTGTGTGAAATTGACCACAACAAGTTAAACAAAAAGTGAGCAAAAATTGTAAAACATGAAAAAGTTTTGTCTGTCGAAAATTTGTCATTTTCGATTTATCTGGGTGGACAAAGCTAGGAATCGAAAGACAAGGAGTAGTTCTAGCGAATGCCAAAGAAAAAATGTTGATATGTAAAAAAGTTTGAGAGTTCTGGAGAGCCAAATATGAGCAATTTGTATGGAAATTTCACTTTTTTTGTGCTCCGCCTCGAAAGGGATATGAAGCATGCACACCAGAGCGTTAGTGATTAATCATAAATTTAATCATGATTAATGATTAATGATTAGGATTAATCAAAATCATTATTCATAATCACAAAAAAATCTCATTCAATCATTAATCATTAATCTTAATCACACTATTTTTGCAATCTAATCATTAATCAGTAATCATAATCATAAGAAAAAATATTAATCAATCATTAATCATTCATCACCAAAAATGATTCATCATATAAAATATATGATCCAATTTAAATTGGTTCAAATGCTGCTCTAAATAATATAATTTATGATTCTTTTTTCAAAAATCTCCCGGACAGAGTTACCTTTTACTTTTGAAACTTCAAAAACATGTTAAACAATAAATATATTTTAATCATTTCCAGTTTTTTGTGATTGATTAATCATGATTTTTAATCAATGAGCCATTTTTAATCATTAATCATAATCAATAATCACAGAAAAACCAATTTTAATCATTAATCATAATCTTTAATCATCCTTAAAATCAAATTATTCATTAATCATAATCAATAATCACCAAAATTGGAAATTTAATCATCAATGATTAATCATGATTAAATTTTTTGTTAATCATGAACGCTCTGATGCACACCTAAATAAATAAATAAATTGAAACCGATTGTTGGACAAAACTTGGAACAAAATTTGTAAAACACATTTCAAACACAACACAGAACATTATAAAAACTGCTGCGGGAGTACCTATTCGAAAGATTGTCGCGAGTTGGAAATAGGACGGAAAAAAAGAGCTAAAAAGGGAAAATCACATGAAAAGGGTAGGCTACTGGAAACATTGAGATTCAGGCTCGGTCTCTTTCCTATAGAAAACATCAAAGTCAGTGGACGTGCTTATTAGCTGAAAGCCGCAGAGCAAAGTTCAGAAAATCTTCACGGTGCCCAAAATTAGATCGCCTTGAGGAAAGAGTTGGATTACAGTGCATACCCGAGATAAACAATGAATCAGGGTTTTCGTGGCGAACTCATCTAGGGCGAAAAGCCACGTAACCAACCAAAAAAAAAAATGGCCCTGCAGTCAAAGAATTCTGTCCGCGATTAAGTCTTGGATCGAAGACAGAGCCGTATCCTTCCAATCGTCAAACGAAGGCGATTCCCGACGTGAAGTTCGCCCTTGAGAACCTCACCGAGTCACCGAGTGACACCGACCTCCAAAAGTGACGCCAATCCCGTTCTACTGGGGCCAATCAGCAGGAGTAACCGCCGGTTGGCCCACCGTACAGTGCACACAACACACGCAATTTAGTGAGTAGTGTTGTAATAAAACCTGGTTAAAAGTAGTTAGTGCGTGTAGACTTTCATTGAGCCCTTGATTTTGGGCACTTGCTGCTATAACTCAGTCAATTTTGAACCGATTGTTTTAATTTTTGGAACACGAGATATGTACAATATCTAGCCATGTTTAAAAATTCAAGTCAATCGGTTTGAAATTGACTGAGTTATAGCAGCAAGTGCCCAAAATAGTGTTTCCGTTGCACATTAAATCCCATATCATGATTCCGTGTAGAAGTTTATTGCAACAAATCATTTAAATTGTCAGTTATTGTTAAATCACTATTTGTATATAAAACTTATATTGTAGTCAAGGAAGACATTAAAAATAATTAAAATAGATAGCTATGAACTAAAATACAAGCACGCACACTTAGTTACTAGAATAAATAATAAATACAAAATATAATGTAAATCACCAATGTATGTTTCACAAAGCTTGTAAACCGCACATTCAAAGACGATACAAACATTAAAGAAAACTGCTGCATGGGAGTCAAACGTAGAGTTGTCACGAGCTAATAAAGGACTGTCGGCAAATATCAAAAAGGGGATATTATTAAGAAAGGGTAGGCTACTGGGTTCGATCATCACAGCATTAGGTCTCTTTTCCACACTGATTATTGAAGAGTTCGGAAGTATATAAGCTAAAGACCACTCCTCGAGGCCGGATGCATCATCAAGGGACTTGGCCCATCGCTTAAGCCAAGTCCAACAACAACAACAACAAGTAGCCGTCACGTTGGATTCAATTAGTCGCCACCAGTCCAATCCATCTGCTTCCCTAGCATAATCCGACACCGCACAACACGTTGCACTTAGATACTGTCCCGCGCATGCAGCAACGACGATGATGACGACGACGACGACGACGATAGCACCCATGGCATGTTGGCAGAGTTCCTGGTAAGGAGCTAGGTCAGCAGTTAGGGCTTTGATGATAGGTTTGGAGTAATTTTAATTTGAATAAACGCGCACTTCAGTTTTAGGCGCAGTCGAGTTAACAAGTGTCTTGTTTTTTTTTTAAAACTAACTACCGAACCTCCAGTTCATAAGTTATATAGTGAGCCAAAAGTTTATAACAGCTAAAGTGGAAGCTTAAATATTGAGTGGAAAAGGTGGAAATCGAATACCACTGTGAACGACGTTGTGAATTTCAACGACCAGCTGTTGAATCAGGTATACCTTTAGGCACCTTCGGTTGTACTTAGAAAATCCCACCAAAATACCCAGTAGCCCAGCATTATCTTACCTTAACCTATAAGGGGGGGGGGGGTAAGACGGACCGGGTGGGTAAGACGGACCACCGACTAGTTCTGGCACTTAAGAGCTGAAATTTGACTTTCTTTTACGATTAACTCTATCTTCTTATCAGTTGATGATTACACAGCGTAACAAAAATTAACTTTTTGTCTGTCTCAAGAGCAAACTTATGTGTCTCCGAAGGATTTTGGGCCGCTGAATCCGAATCCGGGCTCAGATTTGCTCTAACACGTCACAATTTTGAGCTATACCTCAATTTATAGGGCAAAATATGCGATTTTGGGCTTTTTTGACTGCAAGCCATTAAGCAAGGAAATATTTTTTTAAGCAATCAAAAGGTTAATTGGTCTATTAATATCTAAATTAACGACTTATGCAAAATATTCCGTTTTACCAAATCGAATTTGATAGTTTTAAGCGATTTATGTTAGGTACGGTATTTCCCGTACAAGTCACCCTCCAAAAGTTGTATGCAAGTTTTCATACTAACATAAATCGCTTAAATTAATCAAATTAGATTAGGTTAAACGAAATATTTTGCATGAGTCGTTAATTTAGATGTTATTTGACTAATTAACCTTTTGATTGCTTAAAAAAAATATTTCCTTGCTTAATGGCTTGCAGTCAAAAAAGCCCAAAATCGCATATTTTGCCCTATAAATTGAGGTCTAGCTCAAAATTGTGACGTGTTGGAGCAAATCTGAGCCCGGATTCGGATTCAGCGGCCCAACATCCTTCGGAGACACATAAGTTTGCTCTTGAGACAAAAATATGTTGCGCTGTGTTATTGAACCACTCCATGAGAGAATACATATCGGCACCAACATTTCAAAAGGGCGTAACTGCATTTGGAAGTAATACCTTCTTTCAAAGCTGTAGATCGTACTGCCTCCCTTACACTCAAACCACCGAGGTTGTCAGAAAGAGCAGAGTTTTTCCCATCTGGTACTTGTTGTGAAAAACGTGGAAATCATAACACATGATCCACAGCTTTAAAAGAAGGTGATGATTCCAAAAGCAGTTACGCCCTTTTGAAATGTTGGTGTCGATATGTCAAAAGTGCAAAAAATAATCAATCTTTTACCAGGCTACACGCTTTTGTGCTGGGATCTAATTTTGAGGCGGCAATTAATAAGCTTTTTAACATTAAATTGCTAAGTTTTTGCATTTTATTTTGAGTTTCCCAGTAGTTTTAAACTGTTCCATCCTATACACAACGACATTCAGGTAAATTTCATGGATTATAAATAACGGCGGTGGAATGAATATTTTGCGTTGCGTGGGGGTAAGACGGTCCGCCTTGAGGATGGGTAAGACGGACAGTATTGGGGTTACTTTTATAGTGCCGTAAGAAATACATTAAGACCCATACATTGTTCACAAATTGAAATCTATGGAGTACAAAAATGATTGTGGAAGCCGTATAAAGCATTTCATATTGATATTTTATTCAAAAATTCATTTTATTAGAATTTTTGTTGTTGGAACAGTTTGAACTTTGTAAAATTACCAGAGCATTGCATACTGTTAGGCGTTTATCAGTCTATGGAGGTTTCCAATTTACAAAATAGATTTTAATTTGCAGAAACACGTTTTGCTAAGTAATTTGAGGCCAAATTTAGATTCTACTATGATTGATCTACCGAATACAAACGGCCACAAACATCATTAAACACAAACAGAGGCGTATTAGCTAAATTTCCAAACGTGTCCATCTTACCCACCCTACCGGTCCGTCTTACCCACACTGTTAAAAAACATACATTTGGAGATCACTTTTTAATTATCTCAAAAGTCATGGAAAATCAAATTTTATTGCAAAATTGGCGTGCAGACTGTAAAATACCTTAGTTGAAGTATATAGTATGGAGATAAAATTTTAATTATCGCATTGTTTACACTGTCAAAATAGAGTGTTTACTAAACATGTCCGTCTTACCCCCACCCCCCCTAAATGGTATCCTCTGCGTGAATATAGGACCCAATATTTCCGGGATCAACACATTTTGCATTCTTAGAGAGCCAACCGTGGACCTGGGATGGTTTAGAAGTCCTACGGAGGGGAACGAGCCCCTTGCCGAGCGAATAAAGGCTTAACCCTTTGGAGCTGGAGGGGTCATATATGACCCCAACATAGAAACGGCTGTATAAATTCACCCATTCGATAAAACAGAATACTGTCTTCGGCAAAGTTGTTGCAAATTGAGCCCTCTATTAGGGAAAAATGAGAATATTTGTATTTGGGACTTCATTGATAGCCTAGAACATCCTGAACACCATGAAATTTGGAAAAACGAAATAATTGACATACCAGTTGTTCTAAAAGCTGAACTTGGATGTGGGTTACGTTTTTATGTATTCATTCAGCCTTCGTCAAGAATATCTAAAGGTTTATATTCTGGGATGTTCTAGGTGTTCCAAATTCTCCTATAGGGAAGTCCTTCAAATCTACATGAGTAATTATATGTATTTTCGCCACAAATAATAGCATTGCATAGCCTACAGGGATTCGCGATGCTCCTGACATCTACAATGTCAGTTATAGATACTATAGGGATATTCCAGGTCAGCCAAACTACCTTGGAGTTCAGAACTTCAGGTCTACACTCGTAACAGTACCCATATTTGTTATACTAAGTAACGTTGCATAATCAAAAGCAGTTACTGGATCAATCTGAAGTTTACTAACTTATTATAAGCCTTTGGGACATTCAGGGTCGTCCAAACTGTTCTATAATGAAGTCCTTCAAATCTACAAGAATAACTATATGTGTTTTCACCATAATAATAGTATTGTATAATCTGCGGGGATCCGCTTAGCTCTTGAAATCTCAAATGTCATTTAGAGACACTACAAGGATATTCCAGGTCAACCAAACTACCTTGGAGTTCAGGACTTCAGGTCTACACTCGTAACAGTACCCATATTTGTTATACTGAGAACCGCTGCATAATCAACCGCAGTAACTGGAGCAATCTAAAGTGTACTAGCTTATTATAAACCTTTAGGACATTCAGGGTCGTCCAAATTGTTCTATAATGAAGTCCTTCAAGTCTACAAGAAACCTTTATGTGTTTTCGCCGTAAATAATAGTATTGCATCATCTGCTGGGATCCGCGAAACTCTTGAAATATCCAATGTCATTTAGAGACTCTACAGGGATATTCCAGGTCAGCCAAACTACTTTGGAGTTCATGACTTCAGGTCTACAGTCGTAACAGTATCCATATCTGTTATACTGAGTACCGCTGCATAATCAACCGTAGTAACTGGAGCAATCTGAAGTCTACTTTGTTATTATAAACCTTTAGGACATTCAGGGTCGTCCAAACTGTTCTATAATGAAGTCCTTCAAATCTGCAAAAATAACTTTATGTGCTTCGCCATAAATAATTGCATAGCATAATCTGCTGAGATCTGTGAAGCTTTTGAAACCTCAAATGTCATTTAGAGACACAATGGAAATGTTCCAGGTCATCCAAACTATTTTTGAGTTCAGAAATCGCGTAATATCAGCTATATCTGACATACAGAGTAACGTTTTATAATCAATCGCGGTCACTGGATCAATCTGAAGTTCACTATCTATTATTATGAACCTTTGGGACATTGAGGGTCGTCCAAACTATCCTGACGTTTAACTCTTCATAGTAACAGTAGTTATTCTCACAATGTAAAACTGTAATTTGTAAACTGTAAACTGTAATATGTAATCCCCCTGGCATATCATGAGTAGGACACGAATGCAACCCGGTGTAAAGTGTCATTAATAATTAAATTAATTGAGTCATTTCAAGATAGTGTTGAGATTTTGCAGATCATCAACACTACTCCGAAGACCATAGCTTTAGGTCTACTTTGTGATGATGGTTTTTGCCACTACGTTAAGTGGTATTACATAGCCCACTGTACTTGCCATAGCAGTTAGAGGAACAATAAGCGTTGTTATACATTATGGGCTTCCTTACTGTTATAAAGCGTAGTTGATGAAAACAACCACTGTAACTTTCAGAAGACTTGCTGGACATGATAGATTACAAATCGTAGCTTTGTAATCTGAGAAAATTCACCGTTGCATTTTTAGAATTTAGGATCTAAACTCAAGAACAGTTTGGATGACCTAGGATATCCCGACCGATCTGATATTGTCTATTAACCTTTCAGAAGACATACTGGTCATGATAGATAACAAATCGTAGCTTTGTATAATGAAAGAAGTTATCGTTACACTCGTAGTCTTCAGGATGTTAACTCAAAACCAGTTTGGATGACCTAGGATATCCCGACTGATCTGATATTGTCTATTAACTTTTCAAAAGACTTACTGGACATGACAGATTACAAATCGTAGCTTTGTATGATGAAAGAAGTTACCATTACACTTGTAGATTTTAGGATCTAAACTCAAGAACATTTTGGATGACCTAGGATATCCCAACTGATCTGATAATGTTCGTTGAACTCTCAGAAGACTTACTGGACATGATAGATTACAAATCGTAGCTTTGTACAATGAAAGAAGTTATCGTAACACCCGTAGACTTCAGGATGTAAACTCAAGAACAGTTTGGATGACCTAGGATATCCCGACTGATCTGATATTGTCTATTAACCTTTCAGAAGACTTACTGGACATGATATATTACAAATCGTAGCTTTGTATAATGAAAGAAGTTATCGCTACACTCGTAGTCTTCAGGATATAAACTCAAGAACAGTTTGTATAACCTAGGATATCCCGACTGATCTGATATTGTCTATTAACCTTTCAGAAGACTTACTGGACATGATAGATTACAAATCGTAGCTTTGTATGATGAAAGAAGTTGCCATAACACTTGTAGATTTTAGGATCTAAACTCAAGAACAGTTTGGATGACCTAGGATATCCCAACTGATCTGATAATGTCCGTTGAACTTTCAGAAGACTTACTGGACATGATAGATTACAAATCGTAACTTTGTACAATGAAAGAAGTTATCTTTACACCCGTAGACTTCAGGATGTAAACTCAAGAACAGTTTGGATGACCTAGGATATCCCGACTGATCTGATATTGTCTATTAACTTTTCAGAAGACTTACTGGACATGATATATTACAAATCGTAGCTTTGTATAATGAAAGAAGTTATCGCTACACTCGTAGTCTTCAGGATATTAACTCAAGAACAGTTTATATGACCTAGGATATCCCGACTGATCTGATATTGTCTATTAACCTTTCAGAAGACTTACTGGACATGATAGATTACAAATCGTAGCTTTGTATAATGAAAGAAGTTATCGTTACACTCGTAGTTTTCAGGATGTTAACTCAAGAACAGTTTGGATGACCTAGGATATCCCGACTGATCTGACATTGTCTATTAACCTTTCAGAAGACTTACTGGACATGATAGATTACAAATCGTAGCTTTGTATGATGAAAGAAGTTACCATTACACTTGTAGATTTTAGGATCTAAACTCAATAACAATTTGGATTACCTAGGATATCCCAACTGATCTGATAATGTCCATTAACCTTTCAGAAGACTTACTGGATATGATAGATTACAAATCGTAGCTTTTTATAATGAAAGAAGTAATTGTTATACCCATAGACTTAAGGATCTAAACTCAAGAATAGTTTGGATGACCTAGGATATTCAGAAAAATATTCTTCATAATATTCTATCGTTTTGATGCTATTGACCACCAAAACTACAGAAAAACGTAGAAAAAACTCCATAATAACGCTTGGAAAAATTCCGGCTTCTTTATCTTTATTACTCATCAACAGACTATGCAAAGTCCCAATGATGTCTAACTTAAATTATAACAAAAACAGTACAATTTAAAACTATCAACCTTATCACAAACAATTAAAATAAAATCGACACGTATCTTACAGATCAAGTATTATTTGAAAAAAAAGTTCTAAAATTGCGACGAAGCGCCTCCCTAGGTAGATGGTAGTCAAATACAGCCGCTACTCTATTGAACAAACGCTGAAGTCCGGTCATGGCGCTGTTCAAACCATAATTGTTTCGACGGAAAGGAATCCTAAACATAGCATTATTGCGCAGCAGTCGAGGTTGAACATTGATGTCTAGCTGCTCCAGCAAAGCCTGACACTCAATTCTCCCTTGGAAGATATCAGCAACGGTCAGTGCTCTACATACGTCCCGTCGAATCCGCAGAGGGTCCAGGTCGATCAATCTGCAGCGATCTTCGTATCTCGGTAGACGAATTGGATCCCTCCAAGGCAACCTGCGCAACGCGAAACGGAGAAAGCGCCGTTGTATTTTCTCAATGCGGTCGCTGCCATTGTTGTAGTTCGGGCTCCAGACTGCAGAACAGTATTCTAGTGTTAATCGCACCAAAGCACAATACAGCGACTTGAGGCAATAGATATCGGTAAACTTCTTCGCCGCCTTGAAAACAAAGCCGAGAGTTCGTGACGCTTTGTCAACAGCGTATGAAATATGCTGCGAGTATGACAGTTTTGCATCCAGCAGCACCCCCAAATCCTTAATACAATGTACTCGTTGTAAAGGCGTTCCTAGCAAATTGTAGCTGTAGATTATTGTCCGCTTCTTTCTGGAGAAAGAAATAACCGAGCACTTCGCTGGATTCACCGATAGCCGATTAAGTATGCACCAGTTCGCGAAGGCATCGATCTGAGCTTGAAGGAAACTGCAGTCGGCAATTGAACAGACCCGCAGAAATAGCTTAAGATCGTCTGCGAAAGATAATCTTGGTCCTCGAACAGTGTGATTAACATCGTTGAAGTATAGAAGAAAAAGAACGGGGCCAAGATGGCTGCCCTGCGGTATACCGGAAGTTGCACGAAAACTATCTGAGCGAACGTCACTTATAGTTACCACCAGTTGACGACCAGTAAGATATGTACGGAACCACCCAAGGAGATTATCGCTAATCCCTAATCTATCAAGTTTTGCGATTGCGATCTCGTGGTTCAACTTATCGAATGCGGCAGTTAAATCAGTGTAAATTACGTCCGTTTGAGCCTGAGCATTCATGCCATTCGTGATGTATGATGTAAGGCACAGCAGGTTCGTAGTTGTAGAACGTCCAGAAGTGAATCCGTGTTGATCAGCACTCAAGTACTGTTTGCAGTGGGAATTTAAGGAGTCCAAAACCACCAGCTCAAAAAGCTTCGAAACAGCGCTTAATGAAGTTATTCCTCGGTAGTTATTAACGTCACGCTTGCTACCCTTTTTGTGCACGGGAAACATTTCAGCTATTTTCCAACAAGATGGGAAAATCCCACTAGAGAGCGAGAGTCTAAATAACAGGAGGAGAGGTTCCAAGAGACAAACAGCGTTCGCTTTGAGAAACGTTGATGGTACACCATCAGGTCCGGGTTTTAGCGACGATTTAAGCAGCGACAACGCACGTGAGAGCGATTCTTCGTTGACATCAACGGCACTGAGGGTTTGATTTGCTAGTGGAACATTGCTGGCAGCGGTGAAAATGGTGTTGGAGGATAGTTGCTCATCTTCAAACACGCTTGCAAATTTAGTTGAAAAAAGCCTGCAAATCTCTTGAGGAGAAGAAGCCGACTCTCCGTTGTAGACCATGGATGATGGCAAACCGACTTCCTTTCGTTGCTGGTTGATGTAGTTCCAAAAGCTTTTCGGGTGGGATTTTAAACGCTGCTGTATTCCTCTTTGATAGCGATCGAAGCAAAAATGGCTTAACCTCTTGTATTCGTAGTTGAGTCTGATATACTGGATCTTAAGTGATGGAGTGCGGTATTTAACGTACCTTCGGAGAGCAGCTCTTTTAATTCTTTTTAATGAACGCAAATCGTTCGTTATCCATGGGGTCCGGGAATCTTCTTTAACGACTTTTTTAGGAACGTGTCTGTCGATTGCGTAAAGCAAGATATTGGTAAAAGTCTGTGCAGCGATATTAACATCTGGCATGTCCAAAATATTGATCCAGTTTATACTGGACAACAATGCTACTATACTACCGTAGTCAGCTCTTCGAAAATTATAGCATATAGCAACCGGATTCCAGTTGCAATCACGATCCACAATGGTGCCTTCAACGGTAACTACTAAATGAGGATGATGAGCAACCACCTTAACTAGTGGTGCCGGTGCCGGATAGATGGATGGAGCCGTGTCACTATTACTCACGAAGCACAAGTCTAAGGAACGACCATTTTCGTTCACTACATGATTTATTTGGCGTAGCGTAGCGGTGCTGTAGCTGTCCAAATGCCTGATGGCACCAGAATGAAAAGTGGAGTGATCATGATCTGGATGGAGGAAACCACTATGAGTTGGCGTCCATGTCATGTTTGCTAGATTGAAATCCCCGAAGACCATAACTTCGTCATCAATCGCCGCGATGTCTGTAACTTTGGCGATGGATTGACAATGTACACCAATAAGATCCAAATCTCGTGTTCTGTCTGGAGGGATGTACACTGCACAAAGAAATAGCTGTCGGTCCCCTAACTTGATAGTGACCCAAACTTGTTCAACAGAGTTCCAGGTAGCATCTTCGATCGCCTTCGCTTTCAAAGGGTTAAAGGACGCTCGAAGCCACGCTTATTAGCATCCCGCTACCAGGAGGTTCGAGTCACGACCAGGGGCCTACATCGTCGAAACCAAAACATGACGCTGAAAGCGAGCACCCATCAGCATCGGACGGACCCCGACGACGGGAACATTCACAACAACATCCAAGCGCTTCGCTTCATCCGTCCTTTTTGTCGCTTTCTTCGACGCAACGACGGGCGGCGGCTCATTTTCACACCGACTGCAGTGTTGAGAATACTCACTAGGGAAAAGTTATACTCACTTGCTTGTATCTCAGTCCAGAAGCATGCTATCAAAAAATGATGTTTGAAGGGCTTTTAGATTGTAATTCAATTCAAAAGTTTGCCGAATAAAGTAAAGGTCGCAGACGCATATCAAAACCGTGAAAGAGCTGTGAGCACACGGTGAGTATAAATTACACGAATTTTACTCACCTCGTACTCACAGCTCTCTCACAACTTTGGTATGCGTCTGCGACCTTTACTTTATTTGGCAAACTTTTAGATTAAACCACAATCTAAAAGCCCTTCAAGCATCATTTTTTGATAGCATGCTTCTGGACTGAGATAGAAGCAAGTCAGTATTACTCTTGCAAGTGAGTATTCTCAACACTGACCGACTGGGCTTCAATTGAAATTTTCAAATTATCTAAAATGTTTGTTTGCATAATTTTTTTTATGGGTAATAGACTATTTCAGTAAAATATGCATAGCATACATCAACATTACACAGATTTGTCGGTTGTTACACTCATTAATTGAGTTACAACAGAGAAATTCATTTGATGTCGAACGAGCTTGCGTGAGCTTGTGAGTGCGAAACAAAGCGGCATCTGCGACGGCGCAGCACCGTCGGTTCATCGGATGACAGTCGGACTGGGCGACGACGACGGCGCCTTGCTTCCATTGACAATTGTAAACATTGTTTACAAACTACACCTGAAAATTTCAATTGAAATTGAAAATGTAGGGCCCTTGTCACGACCAACACGTGTAACACCGCGTCACCTCCCCTACTTGTCAATTGAGGTAACCCTGAGGCCATCGTCACCACCGAGACCCATCAGCGCTCCAAAGTTCTGCAGCAGTAAATGCCGGCCGGCCAACCCACACAAATACACTAAAACCAAAATTGTAAGTTCTAAGAATAAAGTAGTACATAGCTTAGGTCTTGTGTAGTGCTTATTGAACTCCTGATCAGCCCATCGAAAGAAGTTGACCCTAAGGTCTCAGGCAGACGTTGGTTGAAACTCGGGTGTAAGCCAGGGGTCCATCTCAGCGAGAATTAACAATAGGTCCCCCTGCCCAAATAGTCCCAGATCCTACGTACCCCACCGAATTTACAATGATGTGAGTAACTTCTTCATCAACTCTTGCTAAAGCATTCGATTTGCAAGATGTGCGTTCTCTCATCAGTGTAACCGCACACTTCCAGGTTGTCGACTTACCATTTTCAGGTCCCAAAATTGTTAATCTTTTGGAATTATCATAACACTGGTTGATCCTTTTCACTTTCTCAAAAACTTTTCAAAACCAGTTGCCTTTAGTTCTCCGAAGAAAGATAAATTCACCCATAATCCGTGGTTTATTTCATCTCCCCAAGCAGCTTCATACATATATCCTCCGATGCTCGAATAAAGTTAAGCCGTTTTAATGTTCGAAAGTGAACATCAAATGACGGAACTGGCAGAGCCAATTTGTGCTAAATGGAGGAAATGAAAACCACCAACACCACGTAAACACCCACACACGTACACTCACGGGCTCACCTATGGGTCCAGCCGGCAATCACACACAAACTCCGGCTAAACGAAAGTGGTAATCACACAAATTATGGCTTACAAAACATAATCGTCCCCGGAGGTAATCGGTCAACTTGCCAAAGAAAGTACAAAACTAAAACCATCGAATCCACCAGTTGGACCGGGGGATCGTGCTGCAGGACAGCACGGAAAAGGCAGGAAAAAGTGGAAAAGCCATCAAACAGACCTTCGCCAAAGCTGCGGAGCAGAAAAGGGATGTAATAAAAAACAGAATTAGATATAAAGCTAATCCTTTTTCTGCCTTTGGAGTCTGACTGGACACACAGTTCTGAAACCGGTCGTGTGTGTGTGTGTTTGTATGTGTGCGCACTCTAGACTGTGGCCCGGTCTGCTGAAAAACCTCAAAAGAAATGTTTTGCACCAGCGTAACGCTGCTGACCTAAACGAACGTGGTGTGGAAGTAAAGTAGGTGTTCGAAGAATGCGGAATATTCTTTCAAAATGAATTATGATGATATTTGCTTTCAGTATTGATGCAGAGGATTAATACGTCTACGGTACTAATGGTTATCATACTCATGTACAAAATCTCGATTGCTTGTGTGAGTTGGCTTGGTGGTTTGCCAACGCTTCTGATTCGTAGACCGAAGGTCCTGAATTCCATCCCCGGGCCGTCACTTTCCTCAATGTTGTATTATTCTTCTGTACATTTTCTTCCTCTTCTTTTTACATATATACAATTCATGCATATTCAATTGATCGTAGCCATCTCTAGAAGCAGAAACGAATTGAAAAACCGTTTCCCTACCTTGCAGCTTTACAGCACACAGCTTTACTCTATCATATCGATTCTACAAGTATGCACCAACAAACTGTGTCTCATCATATTCAGAGTAATCATCACACGATCTAATACTCCATCTAACGTAAACCCTCTGCCCCAACTCTGCCCGTAAACCACTCCGATATTCAAGTTCGACCTTGTGCGGACTCAAATGCCGTGGGCAAGCGATTGCAATCACCGCTTCCTTCACCTTCTTTATATTGGTCTGTAATCTGACGAAGTAGCAGGCGCCATGCCCAAAATTAAAATCATTAGTCAGTCCCAAGGAGCTATATCATTGGTTCCTTACGTGAGTGCAGCTGATCTGGCGTTACTGTAGAAGCATCTAGGAACGAGCGGTCAATCAATCTCAAGCTCTGCGCAGACATTGTGTTCCAAACATAACAGGAAGAGGTATCGTTGAAGTTCTATCTCCGGGAATTTACACTTCTGATAAAATCGATCAAAATATAAGCAAAGGGAGCTGACCTGCCTATCATGGCTCCAGTACCCGGGTAGAGGCTAATGGCAAACAAAGGATAAAATAATAACTGGTTTTGACATCATATCTCGTTTTGCCATTCTTCTGTTATTATGAAAAACTTAAAATGGCAAATCAATAGCAAAATATACAATCATAGCCAATCTTGCCATTGATATGTTATTCATGAATAATGCTAAATAACACATCAATAACAAAAATTAATATCATGGTAAAACTTGCAATTTAGCACCTTTTATAATGAATTGTATAAAATATCAAAACAATAACATAATTTACCATTATTTTGATATTGTGAGAAATTATTTATAAACATTAGGCACCATAAAATATTTTACTCTTAATATACCATTAACTATTATATTGTATATTTCAAACATAACTTTTCAATTCGACGTATCTCGCAAAAGTTTTGAGTTTTTAGTTTCCATTAAATAAAACTGTTTTTACATTGATTGATGAATTTAAATTTTATTGAAGAAAAAAAAAATAGTTCATTTTACCTTTCTTCTGCTACTTTGAAATAATAACTGAATCTACCATTATTTTAAAATTGAATTTCAACAACTAAACCATAGACTAATTTCAACCTACCTACCATTATTTTGATCGCCACATAAACAGCTAAATTTGTTCTTATTCTGTTATCAATAACTCAAGAATGTCATATTTTGTTATTCATCGATAACAGTTAATTTGGGTCTTATTTTGTTATCAATATCTCAATAATAACTTCTTTTGTTCTTCAATTTTTTCCGCAAGCTTTACCATTACTTTGTTATTACAATGGCAAAATAAGTTATTTTTAAGTTTTTCTGCTACCAAAATTTTGTTATTATTTTTGTTATTTTAACTCTTATTTCAAACAAACAAATAACACATTTTGCCATTCAAACATTCAGTTTTAATGGTAAAATTTGCCATTCTTTTGCCATTAAGCTCTACCCGGGTAGGAGTAGCAAGTGTTCGTTCATGTACAGTTTGATCATATCTTATTCTCAACAAACAGCCGAATTGACAGTTCCTCGTAGTGCATAATACTGGACCATACTGTCTCTATACCCATCGCATTTATTGATTCCCACGAACTGGAGGCAATCCTCGGGGAAGTCTGTGAATTCTACTCACTCTCTGCCGTCCATCCCACCGCAACCGTGTCTGACTGACCGGCATTCGACCGGCTCCGGGGGACGATGTTAAACGTTGTACGCTATTTACAAAAGTGTAGAAATGAAAGAAATTGCTGTTTCTTTGGCCTTCCGAAATAAACCCGCTCCCGGTTGCGTTGCTTCCTCAAGTCATTCGCCGCAGACACCGGACACAGAACAGAACCGTAGAGTAAAATGACCAGGAAAATTCCAATTTCTTTCATCCATGCTTTGGGGAAATTGATCTTTGCAAAGACGCACAAAGGCAGAGCTACGGGCAGACGGGCAGAAATTTGATGAAGACACGGTGAATCGAGCATTATCAGTTATTGAAGTTTTTCTTTATGTTTTGCTGCGGTGTTTTATGCGGATTTGGGGGGTTCAAGGTGTGAGATGTTTTCATTTTTCTCGTGCTTTTCATCATGGGCAAGAAACCCGTAGATTAATTTAAAGACTAAGGGACCTATATATTAGAATCTGGTATCAAACGAATTTGATTTAGTGCAGTTGTGGACTAAACGGAAGCTTTAGTTGGAAAGCTTGCTATTTAGATTCAGTTTATTTCCCTTGAAACTTTCCCTTACTCTAAGTTTATATGAAGTCATTCACTACTTTCTATTTCAAGCTTTGCTGTAAAATGAAACATATTAACTTATAAAATATTCCACTCATGGTTTTCCATTTCGCAAAATACATCACATAAGAAAGAAAACACTCGAATGAAATTATAGACTTCCACTAACATGTCTCATTCCAACTCTGTCATTTCAGTTCCTCCCAGTGTGAGGGTGATACCTCCCAGTGGACAGCTAACGGCTCGAAAAGGTGGCGTGGTAACGCTGGAATGTAAAGCATCGGGTAATCCGGTGCCATCCATCTACTGGACTAAAAGGGTAAGCTGAAACAGTAGTTCCTTTGGGGTGATATGTTTTTAACTAATCTGTTTTCTTCAAATTTTTCCAACAGGGTAGTCCCGTCAAAGTGGCCAACAAAATCGGCGAAGGCCCAATTCTGACCTTGGAACGAGTAGAACGACAGCAGGCAGGCGTTTATCAGTGCACGGCGGACAACAATGTCGGTGATCCGGTGACCGTCGACATGCGACTCGATGTGCTGTGTAAGTACCTAGTCATAATCTCGCTTGTTGTATACAGAAGAATGAGTAGGCAGTGCAAACTTTGTACCAATGTTGCTATTTTTCACCGGTTGAATGCTCTTCAAAGCTCATTATTTGTATTATAATCGCGCGCGATTATGCTGTGTTCTGATCATTGATGATCACGAGCAAAAAGATGGAAAGACAAACATAATGAAAAGCGCAATCGAATGTGTAAATATCTGCTTGTATCGCATCTGATTGTTCTGCTCAGCCATACAGAATGGAATAGATAGACATGATGCGGCCCGAATGCTTGCGGTGCACATAGAAAAAGCTTTCAAATATAGCGACACAAACGTGCACACATACCAAGCCCACTACGTCTCGTGATGAGCTTTTAAAGTGATGAAAATAACGGCTTGACTACAAGGCGTCGCTCAAGGGCGGAAGAGAATCACCGACTCCGCTGATCGGTGGTGATCCCAATCGAATGCTATTCGTTCGAGTGGTTGCACCGATATCTGATTGTCATTGCAGTGCCATATACAAATATTTGGTGAAAATTATTCCTGTGCATTACTGCCGCTCTACGCATAATTGCCCCATGTTATATGGGAATCCCATATAACATGGGACAATTATGCGTAGAGCGGCAGATTGGATATTATCAGTATTAAAAACCTTCCACATTATTGTTTTGCAGGGAAATAAAGACTGGACTCGAAAAAAATGAGACACACTAAATAATGTATAACTTTTGATTGCGTTCACAAAAATAGCAGATTTTTTAACATAAAAAAAGCATATTAAGTGTAGTTAAGGCTTTTTACGGCATCATCAGCATTGGTAGCCATGTTGGATGTGTGGCTCGAAATTTCAAAGTGATAATTCTCAGCCACAACAGCGAATATTCGTATGAAAAAGTATCATCCCATATGCTCACTCACAGTGATTGCGATGATACTTTTTCAGCTGCGTTACTGCAGAATTATCAGTTTTTTATCACTTCAAAAACACGAGGCAAACAATCATTGAAAATCAAAAAGTCAATGATTCGTTTGGAAGCTCCGTGATACATTATGACACCTTAATACCCTACAAATTTCATTAAAATCGGTTCAGTATTGGCGCAAATATTGTCAAGACAGTAAAATGTGATTTTAAAAAATTTTGGGCGTCCATTTTAAAATTTGTTTAGGCTATAACTTTGTTGTTTGCTCACACAGATCGAAAGGAGAGTGTATATTTCTGTGACATATAATGCACATGATTGGAGCGTGAGATTTCACTGAAGTTTACATAACATGTAATGTAAATCTCATGAAATATCATGTACACTTCCATTATATGTCACGTAATTCAGCATGACTGCGAGTTTTTACACGACATATAACACAGATGTACATAATATATCATGTAAACCATCATAACGGTAAGTTTACATGACTAAAATGAAGTTTACATGACCTGTAAACCTCATTATTTTTATCTGTGCATGAACACGTCTGAAAATTCGGCTATTGGTTCTCCAAGTAAAAATAAGGCAAAATAAGTGATGAAAAATTTAATTATATTCGGTTCAGTACTTTTTTTTAACAATTCAAACAAAAAACGGTTTTTTTCAAATTTTGGGCACTTTTTAACATTTTGAAATTAGTGTGAGCTATTTTGACTGTAGAATTAACAACACTCACCAGGGCGCGAGGCCGCCATTTTTAAGAATCCAACATCTTGTATGTAAACATTTGTGTATCCACAAAAGAATCCATTGTGGATACACGATAGATGCATTAGGTGGGATTAGGGCTGCCACATACGTGACAACACTATCCCGATTTTTATGAAACTTTGACAGTGTAAATTTCAGCCATTTTGGTGAAAATTTCAGCCATTTTGGTTGAACATTTCAAAAGTTAGAGCAGTTTGAATGTCACCATACCAAAAACCACATCTGCATATTGCGACATAGTGCTACATATATGGCTATAACTTTTTAACGATTAGATCAAATTGAATGAAATTTTGACACAATACTTCTGCATACATACTTTTTGCACAGAAAAAATTTCATTGAATTCGGTTCAGTATTTTTGGCTCTACAGTTTCAGGTAAAAAAAAGTGATATTTTTTAAAATGTTTGTTCGCCCAAGATTCTCGAATGGTAAGTCTCTTGTTTCGACGATATCTTCGTCAACACTTAACCGATTTTGATGAAATTTTTATGGCATTAGTTACACATAATGTACTATTCCTGGTAAGCGATTTTTGTGCACGCAATCAAAAGTTCACACCTAGAAAATATCATGTAATTTTAAATGTCCTGTACCTGACATATACGAGCATCTCCGAAAACACAAATTTAGAGGTTGAAACATGTAAATTTACGTCTTTCAAGACACCCCAAAATAAAACTTATTTTTTCTTAGCGTCTAGCAATCGCAAAAAAACGATTTGACAGATAAAACATAGAAAAGTAAAATAATGCCATGCATGGATTCGAACACCGGATCTCCTGATCGTTAGCCACATCTCTTACCTCTCGGCTATTTCACCGAGTTGGAAGGTGGCTGATGAACGTGATACTGCTTCTACTTTTCTGGTGAAACGGATTTGTTGACATCTAACGCAACCAACCAGCACTTACATGATGCGCGTAAAATTGAGTTCAAATTATGATTCAGTCTTGAAAACATTTACGTTCATTGGTGATTCCGTTTCGTGCAAATTTCAGAATTTCTAAGTGTGTAAAGAACAGTTTGACTTGGCTGGAGTAGCAGTATTCTATAAAGTTGTTACCTACTGTACTGTACTTCGCGAACATTAATGGAGAAGGCGCACGGGTCTGTCATCAGGACACGATGTATACACTTTGCTTGTTGGACATTGAATGAATGATTTTTATTAGTTAGAAAAGTTACACATTACCTGAGGAAAGAATAAAGCATGTTCACACGAATTAATGCTGCGTGGTCAATTCGAGCCGCGCATGGGGTGTTAGATGACATCGGCCGGTCAGGTAATCAAAAGTCTGCACGTTGTCGTTAAGCTAAGCATAATTCATTATTTCTCGTGGGAAATAATAAATTTGCGATGCAGAAAAAGATGTTGTGGAAAATTCCACTACACCTTCCCCCTAAAAGAAAATTATGGTATACAATAATAAATTTTCCGTTTATGCTTTGTTCTTACCTTTACAAATAATTTTCAGTATACAAATAATTTTTGTTTTGAGGGCTCTCTTCCCCTTTTTTAAGGAACGATAATTTTGAGTGTAATAAACAATGTATTTGTTGTCATTATCTTTTTTGTTCTAAAGGTTTAAATTTCGTAAGGCGCGTTTTATGAACTTGAAGTCTTTGTTGATTATTCTGGTTAAAGATTACTGCATTACAGTCCATTAGTTCTTTTATTGTGAATGGTCCGGAGTTTACTGCATCTAGTTTTTGTCTATTTTCATTTCTTAGATAAACTGTATCGCCAATTTGTAAATCTGTATTTTCAATTTTAGCGTTGAGTTGTGTAGTTCTTTTTGTTTTTGCTCGTACAATTGCTTCACGTACTCTTAAATGTGTGGTTTGAAGTTTGAATTTCAATTCTTTCTCATAAACTTCGTAGTTATACAAAGGATCTGGTTTAATACAATAAGCTATATCAAATAAATTGCATGTTTTTCCAAATACTAACTGAAATGGCGTATATCCATGATCTACACATGGTGTTGTGTTGAAGCAGAAACTAAAAAATGGTAACCATTCATCCCAATCATTTTTGGTATCATTAGTAAAAATCCTCAAATACTCATTCAATGTTTTGTGGCTTCTTTCTAATGATCCAATGGTTTGGGGGTGATATGCACTGGCACAAGTATGTGTTATCTTAAGAAGTTCACAAACTTTATCGAATACTCCTTTATATTCAGTACCTTGGTCAGTTTTTATCGAAGATACTGGGCCAAATATCAAAATACATTTTTCAATAACTGCTTTTGCTATAGTTGTTGCAGATTTATCCGGAATGGGAACTATTATAATAAATTTTGAAAGATCACATTGCATGGTTACTGCATAGCGTTTGCCTTTATTTGTGTAGGTAAATGGTCCAACTGTATCAATTGAAAGTATATCAAATGATTTTGTAGGGGTAGTAGTTTGAACAAATTTTGTTTGAACTTGAGAATAATGTTTGTTTGTTTTACAAAGTGTGCATGCTTTTACATACTCAGCTATGCGTTTTTTCATGTGGGGCCATGAATATAACGGTCTAAGCTTTCTGTACAATCGATTTGTACCTAAATGTCCTCCGATAGGAGTTTCATGATGTAGATTAAGAATTCTCAATATATCATCTTCATGTGTCACTAGTTTTGGTCTTTCGTATATCAATATGGTGGCATCCCTAAGGATGTTATTACCAATGTCTTTAAATGAGTTTATATCAATATGTTGGAATATTGTATCGTTCTTTGCGATTGCTATCATTTTACTCAAAAATCCTTTTTGATTCTCATTTGTTTTATGGCTGGCCAGCCTTGTATTTGTGGATTTCTGGATTTTATTCTCCAATATTTTAAAAATTTGCTTCAAAGCTTCTTCCTTTTCATGTTCTGTTGTTAATTTGAGATCTAACGCTAGAGTTAGTCTCGGATTATAATTCTTCTTTGACAGCACCATCGATAGTTTTGATGACTGTGGATATTTAATGAATGATAGTTTAGATAGTTTGAAAGCATCTGAATTATTGAGCGCTTCATATACATGAAGTTGATCAGGCTTCTGCATCTGAGACTCATTAATTGGTTGGCTTGATATATTTCTTGTCATTGATCGTGTAATGACATACATCTGTTTTAACTCATCCATGTCAAGCGGGACGCGAGAAAATGCGTCTGCTACGATGTTTGATTTACCCTCTATATATTCAATGGAAAAATCATATTCTTCTAAATCCCATCTCATCCTAATGAGCTTTGATGATGGGTTCTTCATTGAAAAAAGGTAAATTAACGGACGGTGATCCGTTTTAATTACAAATTTTCGTCCATATAAGTACGGGCGAAAATATGAAACAGCCCAGTGAATTGCTGTTAATTCTTGTTCAATCGTTGATTTATGTGATTCGCCTTTTGTGAATGCTTTGCTGGCAAACGCAATTGGCTTCTCTACACCATCGTGTAATTGAGCAAGAACAGCACCACATGCAACTTTTGATGCATCAGTTGTTAATATGAACTGCTTTTGGAAGTCTGGAAATTGTAGAACGTTTGGTGATAATAAACTTTTTTTTAACATTTCAAAAGCGTTTTGGCACTCTGCGCTCCAAATAAATGTTTCATTTTTTCTTAGAAGTTTGTTTAATGGATTGCAAATATTAGCAAAGTTTGGAATGAACCGACGATAGTAGTTGCAGAAGGCAACAAATCGACGTGTTTCATCAGGGGTTTTTGGCACAGGATATTTTTCTATAATTGAATATTTTGCTTTATCTGGTTGTATCCCCTTGTTAGATATATGATGTCCTAAATAGGTTACATCACTTTTGAAGAAATGACATTTTGGCAGATTCAGTTTGAGATTATATTTTCTCAAGCATAAAAATACTTCACGGAGATTAGATAAATGATGATTTATCGAACAACCGATGACGATGATATCATCGATATATAAAAACGCACATTGAGGAGGAAGTCCGCATAGAGCGATCGACATCATCCTCTGAAAACTGATTGGACTGATATTCAATCCAAACGGTAATCTATTAAACTCAAAGTGTCCTTTACTTGAAGAAAAAGCAGTAAATTTTTTGCTTGCATCTGTCAGCGGAATCTGATGAAATCCTGACATTAGGTCGAGCGTTGAAAAATATTTTGCTCGTCCCAACTGGTCGAGAATCTCATCGATTCTAGGTAATGGGAATTTATCTGGGGAAATGTTTTTATTTAGTTGGTGTTGGCGAATACGCCGCGCCTCTATGGTGTCGGTGTCTCTAGGCGACCTGATTGATTACCCCTCGCCGATAATAGCGGAGAAAGTGAAATGACACGGGACGACAGTTCCCTACACAGTTATACTGGTGAGTCTGTATCGTTCATAAGAGACACAATAGATGTGACAACTGAAAAATTGCAGATCATGTTGTGTTGCTGGCATGCAAGATTCAATATTAAAACTAAAGATCTTGAATTGCTATCAAATAGTCATTAAGTGAAGTTATACTAATATTCAAAGTGAAATAGTTTCCTTTCTAAAGGTAGTGGCATGCAATTACGAAATTATATATGTTTCTAATGTGTTGTGTAGTTTGACAGGAATCTTAAAGCAACTACATATCATACCCTTAACCTAAATGAAGAATTATAAACTAGTGGGGTAAAAAAAAACTATCAACTAAAACACATGCAATTACTTACGTTTAACTTAAAATTACAGTACGGATTAGTAGTGCGACTTGAGTGACGATTGAACATATTGCTCGGTGCGAATCAGGAGAAACAGATAGCGACATAGCTTGACCAACATTAGACTGGTTCATAGACTAGACTCAAATTGGACGTATGTAAGACGGGACTAAACGTAAGTTAGAACGAACCTTTTTCTTTATTTGATAATCAACCAACACATATTGCTGCATCGTTACAAACAAGAATTATACCTATTACAGGAAAATAATAATCCACCTACCAGTAAATCCAATAACGGTCGTTTAATTCCGGGATTATTATTTTGGAAAATTTTCCCTTGTTGGCAGTTCCCAACAGTTGGCGAAAATCTATAACCAACCGCCATTTTTTATCAGTTTCTGATTTTTTGGGCACTAATAATATAGGGTTGTTGTAGGGCGAAGTAGAAGGTTGAATTATACCATCGTTTAGCATTTTGTTTATTTGGTTATCTATTTCTTCTTTTTGAGACTCAGGGGTCCGATAATTTTTTATATATACTGGTCGTGAATCGTTGAGGCATATTTCTTGTTTATAGAAATTGTTCACGGATAAAACATCATTTTTAAGTGCGAAAATAT
The DNA here is from genome assembly GCF_035046485.1 of Aedes albopictus. Taxonomy (NCBI): domain Eukaryota; kingdom Metazoa; phylum Arthropoda; class Insecta; order Diptera; family Culicidae; genus Aedes; species Aedes albopictus. The sequence goes on from NC_085136.1 coordinate 194,021,526, forward strand.
CGTTGAACTCCTTACACAGTCGTTCAAGTTTTTCTTTAATTTTTGGATCAATCTTCGGATCCATATTTAATTCCTTCAATACTAGCTTGCTACGTTCTTTAACTTTATTCCATGGTTTTTCTAATGAATTTATTTTATATTCATTTAAAGGAACCATTTTTGGTACAAACTTAGAACATACCTTTTTCGTTTCATTAGTAGTATTAATAATTTTCATATAAGCATTTTTATTACTTATAATACCATTTGCACAAAACACACCTGGCTGTATTTCTTCTGCAATGGTAACGTTGTCTACAATATTGTGTACATTGATTCGTCTTATCACCTCACATCGAGGTGGAATTATAAAATTACCTTCCAATTCATTGGTGATTGGTACTTGAATAACATTATTATTTATTTTAACAGACAATAAAAAGGAATCGTAATCTATGTTACACCTATATTTACAGAAAAAATCTCTTCCCAAAATCCCGTCTGTGGGAATTGGAAAGTTGTTCCTTACGATGTGGAATTTCTGAGGAAGTGTCAGATCTTCTACAATTACGTTTGATTTTGTATCTCCTAGGGTGGTCTCAGACCCAGTACCAATACCTGTAATATTACATTTGTTATCTGGAAAATAAATTTGTGACGGCTTGATATGTTGTGCTTTAATGATCGAAATGTCGGAACCACTATCAAGCATCATTATGCATGGTGTTTCCGACGCTTCGATATTTATGCACACAAAATTTGAGGCAGATACATTTATTGTGTATGCTGCCCGAACGGAACTCCTAAAGCAGTGGTGCTCATCCTGCGGCCCGCGGGCCGCATGCGGCCCTCCAAGCCTTAAGATGCGGCCCGCGGAGTACTTTAAAACGAATCGAAATTTTTGAACGATTATTTGAAATAACTCGTTAAATTTATTAAGAAATCAAACAAAAAAAAATGCTGATCAATTTTCATAGTGTTGAACACAAATTAAATGATAAATAAACAAAAAGAACAATCCGTTCTGGTAAGATTCGAAATCGCAACTCCGAAATATTTCGGCATTTCAGCTAAGTCACGAAGCCAGCTTATAGTTATTTATAAGTGGTACGAATCAAATGAATGTTTGTTAAAAATGTAATCTTGAATCATATAAAAATTGGTTGCAGTTTCTAAGCGCAGTTAATGCAACGCTGAGCAAATATTTCGCATTTCGCCTTTCCCAAGAACATAAAAACACAAAGCCCGAAGTTTTTGACAAAATTCTCAACAAATCTCAACTAGGTTGCCAATATTGTTTAATTTTCACTGTTTGTTTAAATTTCTATCATAAGACTTACACATTTTTCATAACAAAACTTATCCAATCCAATTTTAATTGTCCAAGCGAAACTCCTGAACGAGCTCAAAGAAAAAAAATCTCAGGCGAGATTCATAAAGCGACTCCTGTGCCCTTTTGGAGAAACTTTTGGATACATTTTTGGAGAAAGTTCAGGAAACATTATTGGAGAAAAATTTATGCAACTCTTAGCGAAATATATGGAGAAACTCAAATCATCCTGGAGAAAATAAACCTGAAGAAACTCAATGAGAAAGTTGTGGCGACACTGCATGGAAATTATATGATCATTTCCTAGAAAAATGATTCGGTGCCACTCTAACAGAAATTTCTTAAACAACTTTAGAATAAATTCCTCGAGGAACAAAAAAAGAATTTTTGCACCAAGACACAAAAGATGCCTAGAACGCTTGAGGAAAATTTGAATAATAAATTTGAAGCAACTTATGCAGCAGCTTTAGAAGATAATGTTGAAGAAATTTTCGGGAACAATTGTTGAAAATCTAATGTTAGAAGAAATTAAATGATGAAATATTTCATCAACTTTAGAAGAGACTTATGGAAAGAATTTACTAAAATCTTCAAGAAACTCCTGGAAAATTTTCGGAAAATTCCGGAAGCTATTCTAGGAGAAATTCTTGGAAACGATTAATGAGGAATTCCTGAAGTAACTCCAGGGCAGTTCCAAAGGCAAATCTAAGAGGAGTTCTTGGAGGTGTTGCAAGAGAATTCTAGAAAAACTAAACAAAACTTCAAGAAATTTTTCGAAATCCTTCTGGAGCAACTCCACAAGAAATTTCAGGAGAAAATTCAGCAAACCTTGTTGAAGCGATTCAAAAGAAATTCTTGTAAAAGCTGCTTGACAAGTTCTTGAAGTGGCCTCAAGGCAATTCTAGGGGCAACTGCAAAATTGTTTGTTTGAATTTCAATTCGAAGCTCAAACGTTTTTCTCAACCAAACTTATGAATCTAAATTGAACAGTTCAGATTTTTAATAAATATGCTTTAGAATTGTACTTTTTGTTGTTTTTGTGCATCGATGGTTTATGCGGCCCGCAGGTCGATCCCGAATTGCAAATTTGGCCCGCGGTATCCTTCAGCCTGAGCACCACTGTCCTAAAGGGTGCTGCCTTTGCGCTGTTGGTTGGATTTGCTGCGGAGCGACTAAAGGGTCTGCCTGTTGATGTACGTGCCCAGTTGAAATGACCCTGACCTGTTCATGTTGCTGTGGAGGAAACTCAGTAGCATAAAACACTCTTGAGCTACCATTTAACTGATTATTTGAGTTGTTTGGACCATAATTTCTGTAAAACTGATTTTGACCATTACGAAAACCACCTCTGCGATGAAATCCTCTACCGCGGGAAGTGAATCTTCCGCGATTTCCATAGAAATTTGTTGGCCGGTTGTTTGGTGTCCTATATCCATAATTTTGTTGATAACCACGACCATTGTTGGGGTATCGGTGATTTTTCCTTTCATTAACATTAGCATGCAAAATTGATGCTGTAGATCCTTGGCTTGTTTGCTCATTTTCCACCATAACATTCAGGGCTTCTTGTACCGTGGTAAATTTGCCAACTTTTAACATTATTTTAGTTTCAGAATTGTGTGAATTTGAAATTAGCGTCTGTATCGCTTGCTCTTGGGCCAATTTCTTAGCTACATCTCCTGGAACTTGCTCTCGAATGTACGCTTGAGCAAGGTTTTCACAAAGATTTTCGACATCTTTTGAAAAATTTACCATATCATCAGTTTTCTTTAATTTCAAATTTTTCAAATTGGCTGCGGCTAAATCGCATGATCCGGTTTCGCTACAATTATCCTTAATTTTCTGGATAATTTCATCTAAAGTTGCAGGAGCTACAGAGAATAAATCTCTTGCTCTTCCTGTCAATTTCGTAAGTACCAATTGTATTGCACTCGCGTGGTTTGCCTCTGCCACTATCGTTTTAGTTAATTCCGCCGCATCTATAAATGATTTTGATCCTGACGGCTTACCGTCGAATGCTGGAATCAACTGCGCTAGCTGCGCAGCAGTAGCAATATTGAAGGCCATTGCTGTGTTTGGAGCGATGGTCAAAGGCTGTGTAGAATTTGAACGTTTCTTATGTTTAGAATGATGATGAGGGGATTTGTGTAGATTCTTTCTTCTTGTGCCTAACAGCAACTGCGAACACAATACCGTAGTCTTAGCAACGCGTTTCAAACTGTGTCTACTGGACGAATTTAAATTATTTTGTATTTTGTTTTCAGCAATTTTTTGATTAACAATTTGTTGTATTTCGTAATTAAAGAGACGCGAGTTTTTACATATATTAGTAAAAACTGTTTCCTCCAAAATCGCACAATTTTCCTTTAAAAATGCTTCTATTTCGTTGTACAACGCAGTGCTTATGTCAAGTTTTGCTTGCAAGGTTTTGTCCGAAATTTTATTATGTATGGATTTTTTCAAGTTTGAATGAAGCTTTTTTAACTTTTCGAACTGATTCATTGATAATATTATTCAAATTATAAGAAACTGACGATTGCTTTTCAAATTGTTAGAAAGGAAAATCCATTACCTGAATGTAAACTTGAATGGTATCACAACGCACAATTTTTAAATTTTTGAACTATTTCATTTATAATGGTACTTAGCTTTACTGTCAGCTGGAACGGCATCCCGTGGTGCATGAGCTGCAAACAACTATCATCCAAGTTGCCATTTGTGCCCCCTGCACACTGCTTCGGTTTTACTGCTGAGATCGGATCCACACGAAATTGTAGTAACATATCCACTGCACTCAATTGTTGTGTCTGTACTCGATGTAGCAGCGACTCAAAATATAAACATCACTGATCATCTGGAATCCAAGGTTTCACTTGTTCATGCTGCAGTAACACATTTGCGACACCCAACTGTTGTGTTTATACACCTAGTTTGAATTGTCCATCAGCGACTCAAAATATAAACATAACTGATTCTCTGGAATCCTGGTTTCGTACACTGTTCATCTCACGTTATCAACTGGAATTTAACGTTGATAATTGACTTGGCGTAATCTAAAACGATGCACTTGCTTAAATATCTTCACCTAGGTTCACCGCGAAAGTCGTTTTTCGAATTCGCTGGGGCTTATTAGTTCCTTTTTGCACTTTAGTCTTTCTGAACTGTAACCTCAGTAAGGTTTGCCATTGATTTAGCAATTCGATTAGCTGCACGTCTTCTTTCACGTTTGGAGATGAGTTTATACAGCATTACCACTAGCTGTATTGAGACAAGGATAATGATGATCAACAACTTTTCGTCATGGCCAATGTGAAATTCCGTATGTAGCTCCTGATTATTAATGATGGTCAGGTCTCCATCTCCACTCTGTTTAATCGCAGGGCTAGATTTTTGGTTACCCATGCTTCACTAATTCACTAATCACGGAGAAGGCGCGGGTCAACGGTCAGCCATGTACTGTACTTCGCGAACATTAATGGAGAAGGCGCACGGGTCTGTCATCAGGACACGATGTATACACTTTGCTTGTTGGACATTGAATGAATGATTTTTATTAGTTAGAAAAGTTACACATTACCTGAGGAACGAATAAAGCATGTTCACACGAATTAATGCTGCGTGGTCAATTCGAGCCGCGCATGGGGTGTTAGATGACATCGGCCGGTCAGGTAATCAAAAGTCTGCACGTTGTCGTTAAGCTAAGCATAATTCATTATTTCTCGTGGGAAATAATAAATTTGCGATGCAGAAAAAGATGTTGTGGAAAATTCCACTACACTACTCATCGCTCAGTACCGCTTTTTATTTTAAATGCGCTATTGCTTTTTACTCTCAGTATTCTCAGGCTCGAAAGAATAGCACTTGGACAGAAGAAGGAAAAATATCTGATATTTAGTCTCATACTGTTTGCATTCAATGTCAGAGCACTGCAAGTTATAAATATTTGGTGGAAAATATTCCTGCGCATCAGAAAATCTAGATTATTAATATAATGTAATAACCCAAGCAACACACATGTTATAATAGAGTTACGACAGCGCAAGTTTTGGTTGTATAGAAGTTAATTTTACGTAATTCTAACATTGTGTTGAAATAACGTAAAATAAACTTCTATACAACCAAAACTTGCGCTGTCGTAACTTTTATATAACATGTGAGTTACTTGGGAAATTACATTTTTCCAGGGAATTACATTCGGAGTAAAGTGTCATTCGGGGAATTTTTTTGGGATAATGTGTCATTCGGAGTAATGATCTATTCGAAGTAATGTCTCTCAGGGTATTGGTGAACGAGGAAGTGGTATTCGGGGTAATGATATTCGGGGAACTGTTATAGGATCGATACTGTCTATTGAACTTTCAGAAGACTTACTGGACATGATAGATTGCAAATCGTAGCTTTGTATAATGAAAGAAGTTACCGTTACACCCGTAGGCTTTAGCATCTAAACTCAAGAACAGTTTGGATGACCTGGGATTTCCCGACTGATCTGATACTGTCTATTGAACTTTCAGAAGACTTTGTAACAAGTGCCAGTGTAATGTCCAGTATTGATGAGATTGGTCACGTGTAATATTCGTCGTATTTTTTATAAAAAAAAAAGAAAACGTTTGTAGTTAGGTTAAGTGTAACGCCCCAAAAATCCCACGAGCGCAGCCATCACTGCCCGGCCCCATGTAAGGACGACGGTAGTCCCGCTAGCCACCACCAGGCTGCACAGGACTGTACGAATGGGCGGCCATGGGAGTGGCGAAATGGGCGGCCATCATGAGGAGGAAACACGACGGGTCAATGGCCAAAGGTTCGGGGTCAACGAGCTTGAATCCAAAAGATTATTAGCCTGGCGATCTTCAGAGCGAATAGTCGAAGTTTTCAAAAGTTAATAGAAGGAAACATTTATTTGGAGTAAAGTAAAAGTTGAAGGTAGTTATCCAAAGTTAAGGAGCAGAAAAGGATACAGAGAAGAAAAGAAGGAGTGTGAAGGAATACTGGATTTCCAGGTAAACTACTGCCCATAAGCCCCGAACCTAGCCCATCCGTACAGTGCCTAATACCCGCCATTGTGAACCTTCTATTATGTCCACAGGACCTCGCGGTTTTTATTTAAAAACCGAACTTTGCGATATCTTTTGGAACCACACCGTAGCGTAGACCCTACTCACCTTTTTGTAGTACGTCCGCATCACCCCTGTACCCGATACAACCACCAAGCGCGCCGACGAACCCAGGCTTTTTCCAGTGAGTGTACGGATCACTGAAGCCTCGAGTCCAACACCACACTCGAGGGGCGCACGGGACAGGAGGAAGGTCCGCGAGAGGCTGCAGCCAACGAAAGAGCGATGAAAGGAGATGAATTGCTCGCCCCCTGGCCCAGGAAGGAGAGAAGGAGCCAGTGGACAGGCGAAAGGAGCGGCCACGAAGGCGTGCAGTGCGCGGGGCCCCAGAAGCAGTGACGAAAAGTACCAGCGAAAAGTAAAGAACGTGGGAGGCGTCGTCTGGTGTTAAGGGCGGACGCCAGAAAGCTAGGAGGGGGAAAGCTAGAGAAAAGTGGTAGGAAGATAGGACGTCAAGAGGAATAAAAGTGTAGCTAGACCACGAATATAGATGGAGTTTCTTTAGCCGACCTAAAAGTATTTTCTTTTCGCGGAGTGTCACGAGCGTCTTGCCGACCCTGAGGCTTGAAGAAGGGGGTTTCATCCTTGTTGGGAGTAACACGGCCCTTGCTAAGTTACAACTTACTGGACATAAGTGATTACAAATCGTAGTTTTGTATAATGAAAGAAGTTATCGTTATGTTCCGTAGACTTTAGTATCTAAACTACTGGGGTCTCCAGTTAGCCTAGTGGTTAAGGTTATGGATCGCCAATCCCGAGACGGCGGGTTCGATTCCCGTTCCAGTCGGGAAAATTTTCTCGACTCCCTGGGCATAGTGTATCATTGTACTTGCCTCCCAATATAAAAATTCATGCAATGACAGGCAAAGAATGCCCTTCAATTAATAACTGTGGAAGTACTCAAAGAACATTAAGTTGAAGTGAGGCAGACCAAGTCCCAGTGGAAATGTAGAGCCATACAAAAATAAGAAGAAGAAGCACTAAAATCTACGGCCGTAATAAGGCGCCATCCACAAATTACGTAACGCTCTAGGGGAAGGGGGGAGTATGACCAAGCGTTACGGCCCATACAAAAATTTTCTGGTTTTCATACAAAAAAGCGTTACGGAGGGGGGAGGGGGGTCGAAAAATGTCGATTTTAGCGTTACGTAATAAATGGATGCTGCCATCTTTTTTCATTATACAAAACTATACAAACTATACAAAGTTCAATATTTCAGAAGGTTTACTGGACATGATAGATTACAACTTATAGCTTTGTATATTGAAAAAAGTTACCGTTACACCGATATACCTAAACTCAAGAATAGTTTGGATGACCTAGCATATCCAGAAAAAAAAATTTCTGCATCACATACCACCCTTATTCTGCTGTTGAGCACCAAAACTACAGAAATATGTGGGAAATACTTTATAATAACACTGGGAAAAATTCCGGCTTCGAAGAGTTAAGTTATATGATATTAACATACCTAGTTTTGATCAAAATTTAATCAACGGTTTAACATAACATCATTTCGTAGAATTAGTTCTAGTTCGTCGTCATTTTTTCATTAATTTGCTTGTAAACACAGGTTATTTTAAGCATCAAAATGTACCATGCATATGTGTGATAACTTTCTCATAACGATGATATGTTGAAAAAAAAATATCGCGTACCTCCGAGCTTCGATAAAAATGCCAAAGGTCAATCAGCAACGAGATGCAAATGCATCAATGAGTCCAAACAGACAGGTAGCAAACAGGTCACACAGAAAACAGATTTCCATTCAATTATATAAAATGCATTGGGCTTAAATCTGTTGAATCTCTCGATTCGAATAACCCTTGCCGGGCAAACTTATCGTATTCGTTTGATATCTGATGGAAAAAAACCAACCAATGAATGCTTGCATTTATCTCGCATATGTGTGAGGAAATTTACACAGCACAGGGTTGAGCACAAGTCAACCGAAATTAACTGATGTTGAGAATAATGACGGTGCGAAAGAGCGCGCACTGGAAAATGTAGCCATTCAATTACCCGATGTTTACGGTAAAAATCAATCGAAAGCTAATTATGCAGCCCGACAATGATGTGTACTGTGGCCAATGATGATTGAAATGTGGTTGAGTACTGTCAATTGTTCCACTTTTATCACATCGCGTGGACAAAGGGGGCGGGAAAAATAGAGCGCATTTTCCGAATTTAATTATGTATGTTCCATGTAATTCCAATGAGACGACAAATTGTTGCAGGATTGTATGAAATAATTTGACGTGAGTGCAACAATAGGTCACAGACAAATAATTTATTATTAACATCCTCTTTTACAACATACCTGTTTTATTGAAAAGGCTGCTACACAGTATTAAAAGTGACTTTTGTTTTTCAAATGAAAAATGTAACTATTGAAACTACAGCAGCTCGCTAGTTTATTTAGTGAAGCATCATATTATGACAAAACTGGATCAACCATTTGCCGCTAAAAACTCCGCACCATTCAGGTACTCATAGATATGGGGCTGTCCATAAAACACGTGGTCATGAGGGGGGGTTCGGTCAATGACCATTTTGTATGGACAAATATTTGTTTTTGTATGGACTAATGACCACCGGGGGGGGGGGGGGGTGGATTTGAAAAGTCCCAAAAAAATGACCACGTGGTTTATGGACAGCCCCTATGCTACTTCAACCTTATAATTACCTCACAAGCCCATGCATCACGAGGATCTTGTTCTTATACTTATTTCGTTTCACGTCACAAAGCTGTTGTGGCAGCGGAGAGCTATCCGTTTCCTTAATCTCAGCTTTTCGGTTGGCGTTTTTTTTTCTCTCGAATGAGGCGTATCTGTTCTTTCAGCTTCTGATTGTACCCTTCCGCGTTCTGCCGGGTTACATGCTGCAGCATGACCGTCTCCCGAGCAACACACATGGTCACAAAACAGTCACGGCAGCGCAGGTAATGGTTGCGCAGAAAGTCAAAGTAACTCCTGTGAAACCCTTTCATGCGCTGCCGTGACTGTTTTGTAACAATGTGTGGGTTGCAAAGCATGTTTTTGTTTCTTCGACATTTGGCTATGTACTCGATGATGCTCTCCGATGCGTCGTTGCAGGCCAGAATCCGTGTAACCGCGCTAAAATTCAGTAATTCCCAAGAAACAGAAGTAACTGGACAACAGTTTCTTAAGGTAAAGTTGACTAAGGAGTGGTTTGTTCAACTCTTATACAGCAAAAATGTTCGTTGAGTTGGTATATTAACTAAACGATCTTCCTATCGCAAATACGTTTTCGTCATTGAAGTCTTTGTCATTAATTTTGGATGCCATTTCCCGGGTCAGTATGCCATACACTTTGCATTTTTTTTCTCATAAGGTCAGAAATGATCCAAAAACTAAGCAATACAACTGAGCTTCATGTAAATGTAGGGCACGGTTTTATTTTCCACTTATAGCAAATGGCTGTTTTCCCGGCTCGCGCAGTTCACCTATTAATCAGTCCCAACTGTCCACGAGCGGGTAATAAACGGTATCCTCGATGCCTATTGGAATACACGTATGTGCTATGGTGCACCCACCTTATCCTTGCATAGCCTCGAGAGCGTGGATTTATCGATGCATAATAATTAAGAGGAAATAAAAATTCCACTCACAGCGGGTTTTCAAGCGTACTTTCACCGGGCCACCTACCATTACCCACATGTCCACAGGCAAAATGAATTATACAGCAAGCATCCTCCTGCCAGGGCCCTCCGAGAGCTCGCAGGCAAAAGTGGGAGAAAAATAAAGCTTGTTCCGCCAATCGTGGTACACACGAGGATAGCTTTCTTTCCTGTGTCGGGAGTGTGCGGTAGTTGAAATCATCAATTTATGTTGCGAAAAAAATACTGTTGATTAAAACCATTTTTCATTTCCTTGACTCGAAATTAAACCAAACGTAAGGCTACGACTCGAGCATCGATTGATGAATGTCACACATATTTAATAAAGAAATGATATTTTGTTAAAACACCTTTATTTTTGTTATAAACACTCCAGTTCAGTTTAACATTTGAATCGAGGTGATTTGATTGATTTATTTGAAACATGTTGTTTTTTTTATCTATTTTATTTGTTTGCAGATCCACCGGACATCAGCGTCGATAAATCCTGGATTCATTCTGGGGAAGGATTCGAAGCGCAACTAGAATGCATCGTCCATGCAGATCCGCAGCCTTCGGTGAGTGATATTTATAGAAGAGTTTATTAAGCTGATTGAACTTCTGCCACTCTAAATATTGTGACTTTGGCGTGTTAACATAGATATTTAAGACGGCAGCGTTGCATTTGTGTTATCGTTATTACGGAATTTGTAACTAACAAATTCATGTTTCTTTTGGTAAAGCCTGCATCGGCAATAATCGCGATATAGAAATACAGCAGTGAAAAAAAAAACAGGTCTCTCTATAATTGCCATCATGACCAATATTTTATTTGGATGATTTTTTCCTCCCCGCTGTTGGGGAAATTAAGCCACTGGATGATAGATAATTATTTTCCGCTACAGTTCAAAATACTGTAAAGATAATAATGAGGTTTTATTATCAGTAATCTAAAGTAACATTTCTATTTCTGATTAGTTTTGTTTGATTTACATTAGAGTTTTATTAGAGCAGAGGTCAAAACTTACAAATTTTAAGAGTTTTATTGTAAAAACCATTGATAAAAGGTTTTATAGAGTCAAGTGTAGAATTAGCATTAGTTAAAATACACAGAAATTAAAATAAAAAAGCAAGATTTTATAGCATACTTGAAGCGATCCATAAAATCAGAATTTAAGAGTGAACAAGACTCTCAAATATGTAACATGCTGGCATTCAGGATGACCATAATATACTTCTTTAGCAAATGTATTACCGTTTCAAATCAGGAATAAAACTACCCGAACTCTCAACAGATGGTGTTCCGTTCGATTAGTAACGACATATGTTGGTAGCTAGGCTAATAACACAGCGCAACATTTTTTTGTCTCAAGAGCTAACTTATGAGTCTCTGACAGATTTTGGGCCGTTCCGACTCCGGGCTCAGATTTGCTCCAACACGTCAGAATTTTGAGCTATGAGGTATAGCTGTGTTATATTTATAGCGCAAAATATGCGATTTCGGGCTTTTTTGACTGCCAGCCATTAGGCATGGCAATTTTTTTTACCCAATCAAAGGTTGAATTGGTCAATTAACATCTAAATTAAAGACTCATGCAAAATATTTCGTTTTACCAGATCAAATTTGATAGTTTTAAGCGAATAATGTAAGGTACGATATTGCCCATACAAGTCACCCTCCAAAAATTGCATGCAAGTTTACTTACTAAAATAAAGTGCCTAAATCTATGAAATTTGATTTGGTAAAACAAAATATTTTGCTTGAGTCGTTTATTTAGAAGTTAATTGATCAATTTACCTTTTGATTGCTTAAAAAAATATTTCCATGCTTAATGGTTAGTAGTCAAAAAAGCCCAAAATCGCATATTTTGCCCTTTAAATTGGGGTATAGCTCAAAATTGTGACGTGCTGGAGCAAATCTGAGCCCGGATTCGGATTTAGCGACCCAAAATTTGTCAGAGACACATAAGTTTACTCTTGAGACAGACCAAAAGTTAATTTTTGTTACGCTGTGTAATCTGTGTTGAATGTCATAGCCAGGGTTGTGCAGTTTCAGGATGGTTAATGTCGAACGGCACTCGCCTTAACCATCACTTCATGCGACAAACACAGTCCATCAAAACATAATCGATTCATTCGATTGCAAAATTGAATTTAATACCGTTTTATGCTAAAAGCACACAGAAAAAAATATGTAATTAAAATTCAGCGAGAAATCATGAACATAAAGGGATTGTTAGAGTTAGTGCACTTTTACATGAGGTATAATGTAAAATTACATTACCATCGTGTAAATTTCCGCCAACCATCGCGTAAACCATCATGGACACCAACCGGTTACGCGACTATTAGCGGAAATTTACACGATCGTAACGTAATTTTACATGATATCTCATGTGAATATGCACTAACTCTAGCATTCCCTTCATGTGCATGATTTTTCGCTGAATTTTACATGAATATTTTTTACTGTGCAAGTCAGTATGTGATTTAAACATAAAGGATGTTATATTCAGCATATTAGATTGAAAAATTCCATTCCGAAATAATCAGTGTTCTGTTTTCACCATTATGAAATATTAGCCTCTACTCTCGTTTGTTTTTGTTGTTGATTTGTTTGGAGTGTGAGAATCAGCTAAAAATTGAAAACTCTCTGAGCGATTATTTTTCTCAAATAAGAGGATAACTGAACACTATGACTCAAGAAATTTCGATAATTACCGAAAACACTGATCATAAGCATCAAAATCGAGAGAAAAACGCTGGTGTTTGTACTACTGTTGATGTTTATAAAACCATTAAACAAAAGATGTTTACACACTTCGAAAAAATCTTGTAATTTTGTGTCATATAAGTCCGACATATAAAAGCAACACATTTGACGCAAAATTGTGTGCGATCTTATTTTTACAGGAAACGGAAAATGTCTGACTCATGTAATTTTACTCCAACAGCTCAGCGCGTCGGCTGCTTGTATACATGATTGAGAACAGTGCTATTTATAGCACCGAATATTGAAACAAAAAAATGCAAAAGGTTCCATTCGGGAATCGAACTTCGATCCTCAGAGTGTCAGTTTTCGATCTTGCTCTCTCGGCTGACTCACCACGTCGAAGAACTGGCAGTCGAAGATGAACATCTTCTACCATAAACGAACTTGCCAGTTCGGCTGTCGCGTCGTCACTGCTGGCTTGTATGTATGTACTGAGCAGCCGTCATCGCAGCCAAGCAGACAAAGCCGCCTTCTGATTGACTGAGCGTGGCTGTATTCGTTTACCACTGCATCGGCCGATGGCAACGATGGCAACGGATTGTCATTTCCAAGTTTCTGGCTCCCTCCGGGGTTAAATTTATAAGCGGTTTTCATGCTGTTTCACCTTCGTAATAAACAAATTTCCAATTGACTGCAGTCTTCATCTGATTTTGTAAAGTGCTGTTTGACAGTTCAACATCAGTAAACATTATGTTTCAGTAACATATCGCGTAAATTTACAGCATAGAGAACTAAATTATTAGTTCTGTGATTTAAAATTATGGCTGGAAGAACTCAAACAACATAAACTTAATACGTACGTCACAAAAAGTGAAAAATGTGGCACATTCATGCTTATGTCAAAGCTTTTTCAGGCAGTTCGATCAATTGTGTCACTATTAAAATTGAGATTTTTTTAGTGTGTACAAATTAAAACCAACAGTAGATGGCACGCAGGTGGGCATGTTTGGGTAGGCGTAGAGTAGAGTGGCCCATACTTATATGAGAAACAAAAAATTCGAAAAATGCCAAGTCTAACCTTCTGAATCAGATGTTTTCGACTCCCAGAATCTACGTTCAAAATTTGAGCAAAACCGATTAAGCCTAAGGGGGCGCTCAAAACGCTTGAAGTTTGTATGGGAAAACTTGGCAGAAATTTTAAGTTTTCGAGTTTTGCCGCTAGGTGGCGCTGTAAGCGTTCAATAAATAAACCCTTTGGTATTATTGTATTTTACTATATGCCAAACAACTTTGTTGAAGACCACAAAGTGATCCGACGTCTGTGAAAAAAGTTATACCCTAGGCAATCTTTCAATGCATCCCTCCCTCATTTAATCCCCCCCTCCTCTCATGTAGGTTGAAACTTTAAATGAGGATGATTATGGTGGCTAAAAATGACGATACAGCATACAAACGTTATTTTATCAAATTTCAACAATTTTTTCGGTTGTATTAGCCCTTTTAGGTGGATTAATCATCTTTTAAAATTACCTAAGCTTTTATTCGTCATGGTTTACTAGATATGATCAAAACAATTAACTTCTATTCTTTGATAGGCGATTTCGAATACTTTGACCCATTCTCACCCCCTCTAAGGGGTGAGATTGGGTCAATTTTCAATCTTTTGTAGTTTAGTAAGCAATTCATATAATGTGCTACTTTCTTGCTAAACCCTTATTACCATGTAGAAGAGTATACATACCAAATAGAAAGTTATTCCGACTTCAATTGCATTTGTTATTTCACAAACAATCTTTGAGTATCCTTTTTTGAGCCATTTGTAACGGTACGTAGTACCCCCTCAGCAGGTTGGTGAGATTTTGTCGCGGTCTAGTGTAGTTTCGTCTGTTTGTTTATTTAAAATTCAGGAAAGTGTTTGTGTTGGTTGTTTCCACTCTGTGTGTTTGCTGGTCACCCGAAAAGGACGCAGCCATATATAGCAGCTACCATCACCCGTCAACATCAACCACCAGATGACTCTGCCTTACCTGAAACATGGCCGTAGATGGTGGTAGCGAGAGGACGCCATTAGGATCTTGCAGATCCTCAATTGACGAAAGAAACGGCCATTTGTTCAAGTAATCCCCAACAGCATAGTTGGAAGCGCTCGCTGTTCTTTGAGCCAAAGTGAGGATCAAGTGTGTGTGTAGGATTCCAAGGACACAGGTAAACTCCGAATCTAGATAATTCCACGAATTGTTTAATGCCTGGAATCCCCCGAGGTTTTACTATTAACCGTAGTTATACCGTGGTGAACCCTAACCCCAAAATGGGTCACTAACCGCCGTGGCTACATCTGGCGAAGGCTTGGGCAGATGATGATCCGGCCACTCGCTACACCAGGCCGAGGACCACCCTAAGGGGCTGTCCATAAACCACGTGGTCATGAGCGGGGGGGGGGGGGTTCGGCCAATGACCATTTTGTATGGACAAATAAAAAAACTTGTATGGACTAATGACCACGCGGGGGGGTTGAAAAGTCCCAAAAAAATGACCACGTGGTTTATGGACAGCCCCTAAGAGCTGTTCTCCAGTGGTCGCAGACCTCGATTCGATTGGGCGATAAAGGTCGCATCGAACGGGAAGAAAAAGGACGAGAAAGGAGAGGATTGGTGGATGATGGCAGCAGGAGAAAGGGGCCCCGAAGAAGGAAGAAAAAGGTCAGATTAGATTAAGAAAGTGGGTAGAATAAGAGTGAAGGTAGAGAGCTAGAGAGAAGAGAGAAAGTACACAAATACCAAATAAACAGGAGTGTGAACAGGCAATCCAAGTGTTTCCCTAAATCCGCGAAAGAGCACTGCCGACCCTTGAGATGTGAGGTCTATACAGAGTCTCATTAGCCGCTGGGAAGGGTCACCTTCTGTGACCATCTCCTCAGCCAACGATAGCTGTGGCCTAACCGCCATTAGTTACACATTCTCACCCCCAACGACGGTACTAATAGTTATTTATGGAATAAGTTGCAAAGAGTTGATTTTTTAGCACAAATCGTACATTTGTCTAACGAGGCTTGCTGAGTGGATAGTTCATTTGGTATGTTTAAAATGCAACTCGAATGACCAGTTGGCACTGGGATGGAAATAGTGGCTTTCACTGTCAGTTCGGGTTCATTGAATAACTACAAAGTTGCCGTGTTTAATAAAATCATACAAATTGTTAAAAGCAACTCATCTGAGGAAAAAATAATCTGGTGCGAAATCATCTCGCATGATCTCATCCATGATTTCTTTAAGGACTTATCCTTCTTCAGAGATGCAGGATTTTTTTTAGGATTTCCTTACGAAACTTAAAAGATCTCCAGTAATTACTTCAGAGTTTCTACAGAAAGCAAGACTTACACCAATAATTGCTCCAGGGATTGCTAAATCCACTTGAAAGTCTTCCAGGAGCTCATCTAGGAGTTCCTCCAGAAAAAAACTTCCATGATTAACTCCATAGATTGCTTCAGGAACATAACATATGACAATTATTTCATTTTCTCATACTTCTCTGTGTCCATGATGTTTTGGGTTGTCGATTAAGCCTCATTTCAGACCTAACTGATATGTAATGCCACGAAGAATGAGTAGAAAAAAATATTGCAGTTAGTTGATTAAAGTGCAGCATACTCGCTGTGCACATGAACCCTTATCATCCTCTTGACTCTCGACTTATATCGCTGAATAGGTTCATTTTTCTAATTGGCTCTCGACTTGCTGCTCGTTGAAGCTGAGGGCTATCCCTACCGGAACCATGCCGTCGTCAGCAGTCTACAACACAGGAACGATAATATAACTAGGGTACCGTGGTTTGGGCTCAGAAAGTTATCTGTAAAATGTATGCTACAGATTTGTTTTGTTGGTTAACATTAGATTAATAGTAAAACCACACACGTATCAGTAACAAAACACCAGTTTCAACCTTCAGAATATCAACACCGTTAAACTTGCCACAGCAAAGTGTTGCACACCACCCCGATGCAGCAAGTTTAATCGAAAAAAGTGAACAAGATCACTCGAGAGAAAGTAGAGATGAAGTGTAATTAAAATTCATAATAGAGTCATACCGAGGTAGAGCAAACTGATTGTATCCCGGGTAATGGGTGCGCAACCTCGACAGGCAGGCCGAAGAACCGGAAAGCCTCCCTTGATGAGGCTCGTTGATATATACTTGAATAAAGTGAAAAGAGTAGGAGAGCGAAAAAAAGACGCTCGTCATGAACAGGTTTCTATTGCATTCTGGTGGACCTTGCTGGTTTACTGTTGTAGCCAAATGAGGGAAGGATTATGCAGTGAACTGGATTTAAGTTTCATCATGCACTAGGCTGTAGATTGCAGCGATATAATTTTGAAAAGGATATTAGACATGCATTTTACATTTTTTTAAGGTGACTGGAGTAGCTAACGAATATCAGCTCTTTCGGATATCGTTGTCTTATTTTTTTACCAAGTAACTGAAAAAAATGCATTTTGAAGACTTATCAATCTTTTCAAGGTTGTGAAACTTATAATTCAGTTTTCCCGGATTCTGAAAAAAAACATCATATTGAAATCTCAATAACGTAGCTTACGGTCATCCCGGTGTCTATCGAAGGGGAATGTTCCTTCACGCTCCCGGAAAGATGAAACCCATCAGGCCAAGAGTGGAACCACTTACACGCAAGCAGCAGGAGGGCTGCAGCCAGCAAAATAATGGCCTCAGCAGCTTCCCATGAATCGTAACGATTGGATCTCTCCGGGATAGAGCCGTTCCGATAAAAAGGATAGGATGGCCACGACACGAGTAGTGCCCGGAAAGCCATTGAAGGTCTTCTTCAATGTGCGCATCTCGAAAAGCACACACGCACACTCGACCGACCGATAAAGATCAGAATAGGACGGCCGAGTGGTTTCCGGTCCGGGGGAGGCCTCTTGTGATGAAATCATAATTTCATAACGTTCATTCATAGGTGATACTGCAAAAAGGGTTTCAAGCACTTTGACCGGTAGCTAAGATTGATGCACAGGGAAGCCTGGAAGCAGGATGTTCGAAACAGAAATTAATTTTGCGTGCATTTGATTATAAGCAGGAACTTCATATAAGCCACCTTTTGCATTATGCAATTTCCATTAGCCTAGTATTGCTTTGGAATGTATTTCTTGCACTTTCATAATTAGAAATGTTTTTGCGTTGACTTTTTTGTGTGGGTAGACAGATTTAATCGATGAAGTTTCAGTAAATTCTTCCCATGTACCGTATCCATCCAAAGTAGCCCAATCTATGGAAGAGTAAACTATAAAAATGACGAACATAGTATGATTTTTTTTGTTTAGGAATATTTTACCTCTAGGGCAGTATGAATTATTCTTTCAAATCTTCACTTTTGGTTCACTGCTGAAGAAACCGAAAAAAAAATATTCAATTCATTCTATGGAGCATTTCTGTTGATTGAGTAATAATCCTAGAGGCCGCAGGACCGGCAATATGCCATCATTGCCATTGTCATTATTTTTATCTGTAATGCAGCGGCTTTAAGGCTTTGACTGGATTGCCTAGTTGAAAAAGTGAAGTACTACAAGGTACTGCAAACAAATAATAGAAATCTACAGAGTTTGAAATGATATATTTTTCATAACCAGAAGAAGTCCGTTTCGTTCCCTTTTCGGTTTTTAGTACAGGCGTCTTAAATCAATCTTATATCGTTTCCGCGATGTATGTCTTCTTGATAAAAAAAAACATAAGGTACACCGGGGCAAGTTGAAACGGGTGGGGCAAGATGAAACGCGAAGATTTGAAATAGATTTCAATACAATTTGGAAATTTATCCTTCGCTAAAAGATTGTTTAAATAAAAAACTATGTGTTTAAAACATTCAACATACATAAGACTGGGCCCACAATTCTAAGTCACACGTATCGGTCCATTGCTGCTTCTCTACAACCTTGGGGACACCCTTGCGGTAGAGCGCATCGAGCTCATGGTTTCGTTCATCAACACTCACCGTTCGAACGTAACAAAAGGGCTTGCAAGTTATCCCCGAACATGGTTCATGTCTCGGTTCGGTAGAGGTCCACCAGTACCATAAGCCTTTTGACCAGGTACCAATGTGCTGGTATGACGGAACGTTTGGGTAAAAACTTCAAAACTAAAAGACACAGAATTAAGACAAATTAAGAGATGAAAAAAAAACACTTTCTGGTGGGATTTGAATCCACGACTCCGTATTCACTAGACTGCCGCTTTAATCAACTAAGGCATAAAACAGAGAACGATTCTGTGGATTTTTTCCTCCCCAGTTTCATATAGTGTAACTTTTTTTTTCAATGCTTTTGAAGTTTGAAAGGGGATTTTTTTT
The DNA here is from genome assembly GCF_035046485.1 of Aedes albopictus. NCBI lineage: Eukaryota > Metazoa > Arthropoda > Insecta > Diptera > Culicidae > Aedes > Aedes albopictus. Next base: position 194,040,634 of record NC_085136.1, read on the forward strand.
TGTTTGGGATGAGCTGTCATTGTATCGATACAACTGTCATTCTATTCACGGAAAATTAAAGTATTTTGTGTATTTGTTTTTTACTATCAACAGGCTAACTTATGCCCTAATGATATTGGATCTACATAAAGTCAATTTAAAATTATTCCTAAGTACTGCCTTTGACAGGTGAAAGTCGAAACCGTCAGCAACCCTATTAAAAAGTCTAAGAAGGCCACCAAGGGACCCGTAAGCGGCATGGTTCGTGCGACGGACAGGAATTTCCAAAAATCGGTGGTTTCGTAGAGCTCTACTTTGCACATGCAGTTGGATATTGGTCAGCAAAACCGGGTAATCGATCCTTGATGTTAACACATCTAAGATGAACAGAGCTCGGGCCACATTCCGACGAATCGCTAAACTGACCAAATGAATGAGTTGACAACGACTCTCGTAACTGGGTAGACGAAACGGGTCTCTCCATGGAAGGCGTTGGAGAGCGAAACGGATGAACCCTCGTTGTACAGCTTCAATTCTATCCATTCCGTTACAGTAGTAAGGGTTCCATACCGGCGAACAATACTCTAAAGTTGAGCGCACCAGAGAGCAATACAACTGCTTCAGGCAATAGATGTCGGTGAATTCTTTCCCGACACGGAACATGAAGCCGAGGTTTCTGGACGCCTTTCCGACAGCATACGATATGTGCTGCTGAAAAGAAAACTCACTATCCAGCTGCACGCCTAGATCCTTAATGCAATTAGTCCTTTCAATGGAAGTGCCGAAGAGATCGTAATTGAACTGCAAAGAATCCCTTTTCTTCGAGAAAGTTATAACGGCACACTTGTTGTGGTTTACTTTCATCCGGTTTGTAGCGCACCACTCTGCAAAATTGATTAGCTGTTGCTGGAGAAAGCGGGCATCGGCAGGCGAACTAATTTGAAAATAAATTTTCATATCGTCGGCGAAGGACAAGCGAGGGACCTTCAATTTCTTATTAACATCATTGAAGTATATAAGAAAGATCAGGGGACCAAGGTGGCTACTTTGGGGAATCCCAGAAGGAGCATAAAAATACGTGAAGTTACATCTCCAATTCTTACGGTGAGCTGGTGGCCGATGAGATACGAACGCAGCCAACTAACAAATCTACCACCGAAGCCTAGTTTTGCTAATTTGGCAATCGCAATTTCATGATTTATGCTATCGAAATCGGCCGAGAGGTCTAAATAAAGCGCATCAGTTTGTTCAGCTTTACAGAAGCCATCAATTATATACGACGTAAACGACAGCAGATTGGTTGTAGTAGATCGCTTTGGCATAAACCCATGTTGATTTTCGTCGATGTAGTGACGCCAATGGCTAAAGATCGGCTCAAAAACCACAAGTTCAAACAGTTTTGCAACTGAGCTCAGGGCGGAAATACCACGGTAGTTCTCAACGCACATTTTATCCCCTTTTTTATGAACAGGAAACAAAAATGCAGATTTCCATAAGGTAGGAAACTTGCCGCTGGTTAGCGACAACCCAAAGAAGCGTTGGAGAGGAACGACCTTGCTAACGACATGGTAATAATGTCATTGGAACGCAATAAAATTATGTTATACTCTGAAAAATGCGCTCTTTTGATTATGCTTCAGAAAATAGCAATATTTTATTCGCTATACAACCGGACTGCAATCGTACACGTAGTGCTCTGGTGCAAAATAGAGCTGTAAATTAGGTGAGGCGGTTAAGAATACAGTATTGCTCCGATTTTATCACGCCCCTTTTCAAAAACGCTTTTAAATATTCTGAAAACTCTATACGCATTTCCAATATTTTCAACGGGCAAACTTAGCAAACTTGGTTATCACTTGGAAATCCATGAAAAGTGATTGTTTGGATACGTCCAAGAGTACTGATCCCTGGCATGCCTCCAGGAGTTCTTACTTCGTGAGTTTATCTGGAAAACAGTGAGATATCGCTTTTTAAATTCCTTTTGGAATTTCCAAAGTTTTAAGTTGAAAAGGTATTCATTTAAGATTTTGCTCAATAGGAGTTCCTCCTGAGAATCACCCAGATGTTTCTTCTTAAAATCCTCCGGGATTTTCTTTAAAAGTTCTTACGAAAATTCTTCCAAGAATTTATCTCAGACATTTCTCCACAATATGCTTGTAAGGTTCCCACAGATGTTCTCCATGAGATTTCTGCAAAAGTTTTTTTTTTATTTCATCAGAAGTTCCTTCCACACGCGAAAAAATCCGTTCTGATAAACGTGAACAAACAAACACAATTATGAGAACAAGCAAATATACACCGTGAACTGGAACTAGTTCCAGCTGTCAATATGAGCGTTCTAGAAACCGTGACATCTAGTTTACGGTGTACATTTCTTATTGTTGTTATCGTTGCTATGCATAGTTCCCGTTTGTTCCCGTTGCCGTGACTGAGAGTGCACGTATATAGGAACGGATTTTTTTGCAGGTAAGATCATGGGGTGGGACACTCGTTAATATTGGCAGTAATATTCATGATTATTAGATTAATATTATATTAATTCAGTAATATCAAAGGTGCACATCAAGGAGGCATTGATTTGTTTAAACACAAAGACAACTGACATCAATCTGATCATCAACGATGATCAATTCATTCTTCATCACATAGAGAAAAAGCTGGGAACCGAAATCAAATCAATCCACATTGTGATTAATTGCGCCATATTCTCAGAAATTGATTTAGGGGTTCTGAATTTCTGAATTCTGATAAACAATCCTTCCAATCCATCCATTATACCTAATTTAGACATTCGCCCAAAATTGAATTTCTTCTCGACGATTACATATCAGGGAACTTGCATCTGGAGCTAATATAAACTAAAAATTAGGGGCAAGTCACTCAGCCTTTTAAGGTTTCCTTGCAAGCTTCTACTTGTGATACCGTCCACGAAGCTTCCGATGATTAGTTAAGTAATTTTGGCCCATTACCCCCTGCAGCTCCCCAGACCTGATCTTTCCTGCTCCTATATTCTTAAAGTTCACGTTTATTCTCTGAAAAGCCCACCCACATCCCGTGCTGTCCAGACTGGAGGATTAAAACAACATGCAGGAGGACATTATCATATGAAGTAAATGCTGAAGTTTGGTAATTGAATGAACGCCATCGATAGATCTCACTAGTAGTATGAAGTCATGTAGGATATCGCACGACGGCCACTTTGACGAATCCCTTTCGATTTGCCCAACCTGCAATAAATCAGCCAAAGAGGAGATAAGGAATTTTGGGCATATAGAAACCCAAATATACTTTGAAAACTTACGGCTGTAATTTGGCTGTGATGTTTTGACATATATAAACAACATCTATAAACAACGGCAAAAAAGCAATGATCACTTGATAATATTTCTAATACCGATATTAATATCATTAATATCTATAAATATTTCAAATACGAAATCGAGTGTCCCACCCCATGGGTAAGATTCTTCGTGGAGCTGCATATGCGATTGCACACCAAAGACTGCAACGGCGAAACAAACACCAGGTGATTCGTCCTGAAATTTCTTCAGAAGTTTTTTCTGAGGTGAATCCAATACCCAGATAATTAGTAATCGTATAAGATGTTACAAAAGATGATAAAGTGGACGCCATGTGCGTGCATGCCTCCATTTAGGCGCATGTAAAATGTACGCATATCGCCTCCACTTTAACATCTTATGCAACATCTTATACGATCACTAGTTGACTGGGTAGTTTCTTCAGAGATTCCTACAGGAACTTCATCTGGGATTCCAGCAAGAGTCTTTTTTTGGATCTCGACAGGAAATTTTTTTGGAAAGATTCTGCTGGACTCCCTCCAGAATGGTATTCAGTTTTTTTTTTCAGGACTTCCTACTTAGTAGCTTCCAAGAGTTTCTGAAATCCTCCAAAAATTATTTTTGAGAGTCCTCCAGGACTTTTTTCAAGACTTCTATCTGGAATTTCATTAAGGATTTTCTTTGGATATTCTCTAGAAGTTCCTTCCCAAAATCCTCCAAATGTTTCATTTGAAAATCATCCAAGAAATCATTGTGCAATTTAGAAGCTCTTTTTAGGGATCATGAAGATTGTCTTTTTTTCTTTGAATTTCTGGAGTTTCTTCAGGGAAACTTCCAAATTTGTTTCAATATCCCTAAAGTTCCTTATACACAACCTGCAGGACTTTTTTCTTGGAGTCCTCCACGAGTTTTATTTTTGGATTCCTTCAGGAGTTCCTGTTGAAACATCGTGATCGAATTCCTGGAATAATCCCAGCAGGAATTTTCGGAGAATTGACAACTAAACTTTTGTGGGAATTAGCAAAAGAGGTACTGAAGTGAACCATGGAGAAGTCCACAAAAAGAAACCATAATCCAAATGGAGGAATCCACACAAAGCACAGTTGGAGGAATCCTCAGGAGGAATTCCTGGAGTTTTCTCCTGAAAGAGTTTCAGAACGAATCCCTAGAAAGGATCCTGAATAAATCTCCAGAAGGCATTATTCGAGTAATCCCAAGATTAAATTCCTGAAGAAATTTCCAAAAGGACTTCCTGCAGCAATCGTCTTATGAAATTTCCCCAGTAGCGGGGATTTCTAAGTAGCAATTTCTTAAGAAAGTCCCAGTTTGCATTCCTGAAGTAACCGACAAATGTAGTTCTTTGAATAGTATTTTTTTAATTCCCCTGAAGAGTATTTTGGGAAAATCTCCAGCGGGAATTCCAGGAGAATCTCTTGCTGGAATTCCTGGAATAACATGCAGACGGACATGTTGGATCTCCAAAACTTATTCCTGAAGGAGTCCCCAGAAAATGTTTTGGATGAATCAACATCAGGAACCACATAATTGCTATAGAGGTTATCAGAAGGAACACCAGTAAAGTTGCTCTAACACAAAAATGGCAGAAGATATCGTAAGAACAAGCTCGGCTAAGTTATCAATCACTCAGGGTTATTTTCTTTCAAGTCCTTTACCGATTGTGCTGTGCCGGATTGTTCCACTGCACAGTGGTCCACGAACCAAATTTACGAGAAAAGATGCATTCAACGCCTTCAAATGAGTTTTTAGGCAAATATGGTCTTCTACAAATGTTAACGCACATTCCAGCGTCTGTCTGGGGTCCGGTGCTGTGTTGGTCAGTTTCGGGGTACAACTACGGAACACTTTATTGAGGTTTGTCAGTTTTATTAATCCCTGTACATGTAACACGAAACACTTATCTTGTCAAGTTTCTTATATTGGACAAACTACTACAGAATTTCTTACACTTTATTCTGTGGTCAAGAATCTGATCTGCTTTTATAGTCTTAAAGCCAACAAAGTTGTCCCTAATAATAAGGCCTTCTTTCGAATGTGCATGAAAATTAGGGTGGTCCATATTTTCAAAGAAATTGGTCTCCAAACTTTTTAATTTGCAAGAATAACTGTATACATTCTTCAGGAAAGTTGTAGATCTATCAATTTTAAGCAAGTTTGCTGAAGACACTTTTTATGTAGCTTTAAAATTGACCGATCTAGAGGTATTTTTCTGAATAAGCTTAGGGTGGTGCAAGAAAACCCGGTTTTCTGGCGTTAACTTTTGCAGTTTCGATGTTTCGTCAAAGTCGCCCAAGAAACACTTGTATAGCATTTGAAGACGCGTCGTTTCGTGCGCTGAGGTGGTCGTTATCTCTTTTGGTTCAATAGTTAAAAAATTGGAGGGGTGTTATTTTTGTAACTAAAGTGAAAAATACTTGAAAAGTGACTTTTTTCTAGATAGGCATCAATATCTTTTGAATGGAATAACGTAGCAACATTCTCAGCGCACGAAAGATGAAACAAAAAAGATAAAGTGTTTAAACTGTTTTGACCAAATTTGGAGCATTTTCCCATAGTTTTCATAGGGTGTCGCTAGAACAAATCGTTTTACTGCTCTGCCGTGTGCAGCATAGTTGTCCCATGTTCTATGGGAATCCCTATTAACATGGGACAACTATGCTGCACACGGCAGTGCTTTATCTTTTTTGTTTCAAATTTATCGTCAAAGTCCCCTAAGAACCACCTAAGAGCTTCCGCGCATTTTCGTGCGCTGAGAATGTTGCTACGTCATTCCGTTCAAAAGATGATTTTCTAGAAAAAACAGGCACTTTTTAAGTATTTTTCACTTGAGTTACAAAAATAACACCCCTCTAATTTTTTGATATGTTTTATTACAACATTTCTTCTTTCGAATGCGGGCAAAAGATATTTTTATGTTTGCCCCAAACCGTCATAACACTTTTTTAAAAAAAATTGATTTTTTAAGAAAAACGCCTGTTTCGTGGACCATTGTGCACTGTTGCTGCCGCAACCTCCTTATCCTAAATAAACCCTCCGTCCCCAAAGTGTTAAAGACAATGGGTAATATTTTAAGAAATGTTTTAAGATATAGCTCCTATCTCCCATGTTGAAAAATGGAACACAATAAAAATTGCACCTCGACACCACGACTGGGGTTCAAATCATATCTGCAAGTATGAGTAAAGTAAAATGACAGAGGATAGCAAATTAACAATTTTCGTGTGACTGGTGTACGTCTCCACATCAGGTGCACGTCTCCACATAAGGTGAAGTTTGTCCTACGCCAACATGTTCGATTATTTGGTTCGTTGATTTATTCATAGAAGGAGAAGCCTTCCAATGATGTCATGGAGAAATTCATTTCCATCTACTTGGCGATACTTCCCCATTGGAACAAAACTTGCATCTTAGCTTCGAATTTTATGGACTCTTCCACAGATTAGAGCTGAGAGCATTCGACAGCTCTCAACTTGATTTGAATCCAACCACCCCTCAGCATCATCCAGCTGAATTGCTGCACGTTCGTCATCACCGCTATATGCGCCCCTCCAAACGGAAGCGCGTAGTTCAATTAAGCGAGAATGCGTGAAACTGCACGACACCAAAGCACGAGATATGGACGCGTCGTCGCGGGTTTGTTCGTATCGCTATGCGTTTCCTATGGGGAACATACGACTGGGATTATCCCGGAAATGAAAATGATTGAAATAGATGGATCGGTGATGTGATGCGTGAAATCGGCGCACCGAAAGACGTCACTAATTAATTTTCCAATAAATCCTTGGGCCTTGGATCAAATTTGCAAAAGGGTGATTTGAAAGTTTTCTTCTCGCAAATTGGTGTATATATGAGGTTTAGATATAACGTCTATTTGTCTGTGACTCTCGATATTACGTCTGTTTGTCTGTGGTTTGGATATTACGTCTGTTTGTCTGTGAGTGAAGGTGAAAAGTTTTTTAAATGTATGCACGGTAGATATTTGTAGAAACTGAACGTTATCCTATTGAACTAAGAATATTTACCTTCTGGGCAGTTATATTCTTTTTTTAGGTGATGTTCGACCGAAATACTACTAAGGGGCTGTCCATAAGCCACGTGGTCATTTTTTTGGGACTTCTCAAAACCCCCGCCCCCCCGCGTGGTCATTTGTCCATACAAAATTTTTTTATTCTACCATACAAAATGCTCATAGGCCGAACCCCCCCTCATAACCACGTGGTTTATGGACAGCCCCTAATGTACAGATGTTGGCTTTCTTGGTCTAGGGTCAATCTAAACGGCTAGTTTTGGATTACCCAACGCTTCGGCTGGCGTCGGTCTTAAAGACCAAATAAAGCCGGCTAAACGTCGGGTAATCCAAAACAAGTCGTTTAGACTGACCCTAGACAAAGAAAGCCAACATCTGTACACTTCATCTTTGTATATAAAAATGCAGTGGCATACGTGGGACCGCCCAGACAACCAGTAATGGTATACGATGTTGCATAAGATGATAAAGTGGAGGCCATATACGTACATGCCTCCATTTAGGCGCATGTGAAATGTACGCATATCACCTCCACTTTAACATCTTATACGATCACTGGTTGACTGGGCGTGCATAACTTGCGAACGGAGCATCCGTTTTGGGTCGTTTTAAATTTTGTTTTCACCCAAGTAAAGTTTATGAGGCAAAAAACTTCCACAACCCCCCGCCCTTCCCCTAAGACCGCAGCGTACTTAATGGATGGCCACTTTTCATACATTTGAGGGGGACTCGACGGGGACCTGAACTTAGAACGTCAAAAAACACAGTAGGCAAGCCAAAGTTTTCCGGGAACAGCTAGTTTCTATTAAGGAGAAACTTCAGAGAATACAAATATGGCTACCACAATAACAGACTTGGACCCCTACTCATGCTTTCATGGGCACCTATCTCAAAAATATTTAAGGACAAACGTCTTAAGATCCCGCTTCAAAAATGCATCAGAACTTCAATCGCACAAATCTCAAGAAGCAAGCTACAAACAACAGTGCATTTAATAATTCTGTTCTTGCTCACTAGTAATAAGCTTAAAATAAGAAGATCATGTGCGCTGGTTCTGCCCTCCCGAGCAGAAGGGCATACCTTACAAATACCATACGAAGAGCAACATGTGCTCTAATATCTAAAATTGTTATTGCTGCGTTATTCTATGAAATGTTATGAGAACATCACAATAACAGGAGGTATTTGATCAGAATTTAGTATTGATATAGTATTTGCTGGTTCAGCAGTGGAAATAACCGAAGAACAAGATTTGCTATTACATCATGAAGTCATCGAACAAATGAAACATTTAATAACAAGAAATGTTATTAGTTTGTTATTCAATAACTTTGGGATAACAAATACAGCACTTCAAATTCTAGGTATGCATTCATTATTGAAATAACAAGACTTGTTAATTTCTAGGTGTTATTTATACAAATTTTTGGTATTCGTTTTTGTTGTTTTGTCTCTTATTACCACCTTATGAAGGGCATATCAAGGTATGGTAGTATTTAAGATAAATACCTTGGAATGTTATTCTCTTGTTATTTTCTTCTGCTCGGGCTGCCCTTCGGTTCAGAAAGGGGTATGGGCGCGTTTTGCCAACTTGGTCGAGGCAGATTTCTTGTGAGAACAAGTTGCATACGGACATTCAAAAGTGCCTGAACGAAAGATGTTGCTTGTGAGGATCACTTGAAGATCGAATGGAAGATCATTCTTTTTTTTTCTTAGAATATTCGCGTTCGTCTATTTGTTGCTCCTCGTGTTCGTATATTTTAAGTTTCATCTTCAACTGAGTTTGATGAACGCTGCTAGCCAGCAGGGATGATCCTCTCATCTGCATCCGTTGAACCCTTCTGAATGGCCGTCGTGAAAGTATCACCAAAAGCGCTACTAACATTTCTTTTCTATTTTCATGTATCTGAGTACCATGAGTGATAGCTGTAAGCAGTGATAGCTGTGGAAAATGGAAGTAATGCAGTACGACGGTTTTGTACTCAGTCATATCTAAACCGTGCTCCAAAATGCCAGGAACGGATGCATGCATAAAGCACTAATCCACAAAATCCCGGGAAAAAAGTCGAAGGCCTCAGTTCACATGGAAATCCAGCTGTAGGCAAGATGTGGCTATGAGAGGATGTTCGTTGCAATATTGAAAGGACATTGTCAATGACAGAGCCAATGCAGCAGGAGATGGTGAAGTTTGACTACGAAGACGGTTTGCTAGAAAGCAAATGACAGGCTTATAGTATTTCGATGGGAATGGCGATGAGGAAGAAGCAGCATTCTAAGAACAACCAAAATTTAACCACATTTGCTTACCACAAAAAAAAAAAACAACACGATCGAACGAAAACAGGAAAGAGCAACTCAACTTAGAAACAAAACCAGTATTACTGGTTTTGTTTTGAAGTTGAGTTGCAGTGTTCAAAACGCTTACCCCAAACAAGCGACTCAAAGGTAAATTACGTTGACCATTTAACTAACAACACATTCTCTTACAGCTCAATACACCACATCGATTTCCCACCTTTCCCAATCCTTAAGGCCACGCAAAACTTAAAAGCCGCATGGCTACAGAGGTTGCTATGCCTATTCCCAAAGTCAAAGGTGTATTATGGACGATGCGAGTTCTCGGACTTGCATTGGAGACTTGGCCATATGACCCCCTTGTGCATCAATAAAATAAAATAAAATAAAATAAATAAGAAGATCATGTGCGCTGGTTCTGTTTACGAAGAGATTTGTGCGCTCGAAATCGTGACTAGGTGCCAAAGTTGGCCATTGTGGCGGCCATTTTCTGATACTAACAAGTCTGTCCTTAAACAAATGTGCTCGATTTGGAAAAGCTGCCTCAAGCAAGTGAGCTTAGCCAGGATAAATATGTGCTTCGTTCGTCAGATGTGTGCCTCTAAAGTTTGTATGTAAAATTACCGTCGTGCGGGGCTACTTTTGAAATGCGGGGCTGCTTTGGACACTTTTGAATATGGATTTTTTTAATTTAAAATATGATTCAAATTTGTTTAAACATTGTGGAGTTATAATTTCTTAAAGTTGAAAAACCATGAAAAAGTGTAAAAAGAACCCCAGCATGACGGTACAATGGGATTTCTTGATGTTAATGTCAAACCTTACTAATCTGTCTGTGACGTATATTTTTTATCTTCAAGTATCATCGGATATTTTAGTTTAAAACCAAACAACTTTGGCTAAGACCTTACTTACCTTACCGATCAGGCTAAGGCCGGGGTGGCCTCTGCTGTACATAGTAGCCGTCTCTATTCCACTCGGTCCATGGCTGTTTGTCTCCAGTTCCGCACTCTGCGTAGGGTCCGCAGATCGTCCTCCACTTGGTCGACCCACCTATGTAGCTCGCTGCGCTCCACATCTTCTTGTACCGGTCGGATTACTCTCGAGAACCATTTTAGTCGGGTTGCTATCCGACATCCTGATGACGTGACCCGCCCACCGTAGCCTCCCGATTTTCGCGGTGTGGACGATGGTTGGTTCTCTCAGCAGCTGATGCAGCTCATGCCTCATTTGCCTTCTCCAAGTCCCGTCTTCCATCTGCATTCCGCCGTAGATGGTACGCAACACCTTCCGTTCGAAAACTCCAAGGGCGTGTTGGTCCTCTGCACGTACGGTCCATGTTTCGTGCCCATAGAGAATCACCAGTCTATTTAATCAGCGTTTTGTAGATAGTTAACTTCGTGTTACGGCGAACTATATTCGATCGTAGTGTTTTGCGGAGTACAAAGTAAGATTTCCTGCCACAATGCGCCTCTGATTTCTCTGCTGGTGTCGTTGTCGGCGGTCACCAGTGAGCCCAAGTACACGAATTCTTCAACCGCCTCGATTTCATCACGTTTGATCACGTTGGATGCACGTTTCCGCCATCGTCTCAAATTTACGAGCAATAATATCAATATCATCAGCAAAACCAAGCAGCTGACAGGACTTCGTGAAAATCGTTCCACTCGTGTTTAACCCCGCTCTTCTAATTACACCCTCTAAGGTTATGTTGAACAGCAAGCACGACAGACCATCACCTTGCCGTAACCCTCTCGAGATTCGAAGGGACTCGAGAGTGTCCCTGATACTTGAACCACACACATCACTCGATCCATCGTCGCCTTGATCAATCGTATCCGGGAATCCGTAATCGTGCATTATCTGCCATAGCTGTAGCCAAAACCATTTACATGTAATTTGAAGTTAAACCAGAATGACACGGAGTTACTGTGCTAAGTAAAAGAGCATCTAATAAAACATATTACTGCTTCATGATTAATGAGCTCGCAGAGCACATAGGTCGAAAGCAATAGTAGTTACCACTACTTTATGCGGTCAATAAATAAAATAAATGGTATCGTGAATGGCGGCAGTGTTTATCTCTGTATTTACTGCCATGTATCCACTTTCGCATGGCAGCACTAACGATGTTAGGCAAATAGCTTTCCCCATTTTCTACAATCAGAGCAAAATGGTGCTCCAATTTCTGACAGCACATTTTCCCAATTTGCGTAATCACAATATTACCAAATCTGAATAAATCGCATTGTTGATTTAGTACCAAATCCTGTTTCGTTCCGTTGTTTTTCGGTTGTTCCCACACTGGGAGCAAAAGCGTGGGAAACAAAACCACCCGCGGAACCCACGTACCGCGTATACAATACTATTCAGATATAACAACGAGTGACAACATGTGTGAGCTTAACAATCCACGACAGTTTCACGATGCTGCCATTTGCGACGGTAGGACATGCTGTTGAATGGTTGTTCCTTCTTTGGGTGTTATGAGAATAAATATTTGCGACTGTAAATTTCAACCTACGACGCACGTGAACAATCGTTTTGACACGTCGTCACTATGTCGATTTCTGTTTAAGAAGAAGCACCTATTCAGAACATGGTATTCGATTTTCTTGGAGTTGCACTAAGGCTCCGTAGATGGGCCTCGAGGTCTCGAAAACCGCAACGTCGTTTCGTAAGCAGATGGTCGCGAATTAATTTTTCCTCAACCAACTTTTCGACAAGTCGATTCAAATAGTCATTTGACACAGCCAGTCATCTATGAAATTGTTATAATTAATCGGATAATTGTTAAAGACCCAAGGTGACACCTAATGGGCTTACTAACATCAACAAGTGTTTTTGTTGAATCGTCAAATGTAGAAAAGAATGCAGCATCGTTGTATCAACCAATATGTGAACTAGTAAATAGGAAAAGTGCAACGTAAAAGTTCCCCATCCTGGGCGATTACATGCTTAAGTTTTGGCCTGCGCCCAGGACAGATTTCTATTAACTTCCTTGATTTCCTTGTAGAGGTTTCGTCGTCACGAGTTCCTGTGGGTCTGACTCTGCTGCGATTCCTGTCAGATGTTAATCACGCGCATGCTTGCAGATTTGTGTTCTCGAATTTCTGTTGATATTGGTTTCTGATGACATCGCAGACGGTTTCGAGATCCGCCGGTTTGAAATCGATGAACAAGTGATGTGTGGCCTATGGCACGTTCTATTCGCGGCATTTCTGCAACACCTGGCTGGTAGCGAACATCTGGTCCGTTGTAGCGCGTCCACCCATGAGTCCAGCTTGATATTGCCCCACGAACTCTCCTGCAATTGGTGATAGACGACGCGACGGCATAAAATTTGAGAGAGTATCTTGTAGGCGGTGCTCAGTAGTGTGATCGCACGATAGCTCCCGCAATTAAACTTGTCGCTTGTCGCCCTTTTTGAAGATGGGAAACAAGATACCTTCCATCCATTCTTCCAGTAATACTTCCTGCTCCCAATTCTTGGTAATGACCCAGTGTTGTGTTCTCACCAGTGCTTCCCCTCCGTATTTTATAAGCTCGCTTGGTAGTTGATCTGCTCCAGCGGTTTTGTTATTTTTTAACCGGCCAACGTCCTCCTTAATCTAATAAAGGAGCTAGAAGTATCTCGTCCTGTGCACGTACCCTTGATCTGTTACCACGTCACACCTTCGGTGCTTGCAACGTTGCCATTGAAGTGCTTGTCGTAATGCTTCCGGCACCTCTCGACCATCTCACGCTCGCTCGTGAGAAGATTTCCGTGTTTGTCTCGGCACATGTCGGATTGTAGTACAAGCCTCTGCGCGAGCGGTTCAGCTTCTCGCAGAACTTCCGTGTAACCCTAGCGCGGTACAGCTCTTCCATCTCTTCGTGATCTCGTTATTTCTGATGGTGGTGCTTCTTCCTCCGGAAGACTCTGTTCCGCGCCTGTCTATAACGTGCCTCCATTCGCTCTCGTACGGTGTTGCAACGCAATATTCTCGCCCGTGCTGCATTCTTCTCGTTTTTCAACTGTTCACATTAACTGTCGTACAAGTCGTTTCTGTGATTCGGATTCGCGAAGCCTAGTTGTGCAGCCGAGGTATTACCTATGGCGGATCAGATGTCCCTCTAGCCATCTTCAGGTGTTGGTAGGGCCACTGCTAGCTGATGCGCGTAGTCTTAAGTCACTTTTACGTTACGCAGCAGCTCGATGTTGCGCCGCGGCGTTCGACTTCGACGCGTGGTAATAGCTGTCGAAAGTTTTGAGCACATGCATACAGTGACTAGGTTGCGATTAAAACGTGATCGGTTTGGTTTTCTGTTTGATGATCGAGTGATCTTCAGGTGGCTTTGCTTTGGGGAAGAAGATTCTTTGGACTACCATACCACGGGAGGCTGCAAATCTTACACATCGCTGGCTGTTATCATTCGATATGGTGTGCGTAGAACGCTTTTTTCTCGTCACCGCCCCCTTCGTGTGAGCGTCACCGCCCCCTTCCAACATCCTTGCGTTGATCGGCTGCCACCCAATCGCACGTTGTCGCACCTTGCCCTACACTATAAATCCTGTATCCAGTTCATTGGTGGTGCCACATCTTTGGTAGAGCCTCGAGCAGACGGGAATAGCAACAACATAAGAAGCTGTGTTATTTGGGCAAAATAACTGAATAATAGAACAAATTAAATACATTAATTAGTTGTCTGTCATAAGCGGCAAAATAACACATATCATAACAAAAAAAAATGTTCCTGGAAAACCATTTTATTAACTTGTTTTGTTAGTTTCAATAACAACTTAATAACAGCGAATTTGGAAAATATTTCAACAACAAGTTCTGATATTAGTATTTTATTGATAATAATTGGAGAGCAAAATTTGTTATTTGATATCAAATTCAGTTTTTAACCCTTATGTGACCGGCAGAGTACCCGGGTACCCAGCACCGATTTAAAATACACGGTGTAGAAAAAAGCAAAAAGTTTGCCGGCCACATAACGATTAAAGGTGCTATTAGACTGTTTGTTCTAATACCAAATATGAGCAGGGATACCATATATACAGATTTATCTGTATTATACAGATTTTTTAGCACCCGTACAGATTTCGTTTTATATGAAATACAGATTTTTGAGCCAGAGGGGTCATTTTATTTTTATATGGGATACAGATTTTTCTCCCAAATTTTGTATCGGATACAGATTTTTGAAAAGAGTGATACAGATTTTTCAAAAAATCATCTGGCATCCCTGGCTATGAGTCATGTTGTGTTGGTCATTTGTTGGGCTTATTTGGCCAAATATTTGTCGTGTCTAATGGGACCTGGGAGATAGTTGAACTTGGTTCACTACAACGCAAGATAATTGCACTCAAGTAATTTTTATATTTTCAAATAATACGACTGGAAGTCTACAAAGATTCCTCCAAAAAAATTGCTAGAATTTCTCCTGAACTACCTCTGATGATTCCTTCAGAACTATCACCATCAGTTTCTGCAATATTTTTCCTAAAATTCCTCCATCGATTTATCTAAGGATTACGTCAGAAATTCCTTCTGTGTTTATCGAGGGACTTCTCCGAGGTTTTTTTTTCAGGAATTTGTCCTTTAATTCTACCAGACATTCCTCGACAGATTTCGTCATAAACTTTTCCATAAATAGATCCAAAAAATCTTCCAGAGATTTTTTCGAGTGAAATGGTGGCTCATGTAAACCGTTATAACTCGAAAATTTCTTCTAAAACCACCTCAAACGAATTGTTGTTGAAAAGAGGAAAGATAGAGCTACTATTTACAATAATAAAAAGTTGGGTCGGCCATATTGATTTTGGCTGCCATCTTGAATTTTTATACCAAAACATTTTTTTTTTTCAAAAAATTAGAGGTGTTTTTTTTTCCTATCAAAAGTTATCAAAAGCGCGTAGTTCCATGATCGAACTGTGTATGTCGTGCTGACAAAATTAATTGTTAATGGCAAAAAAAAACATCCTATAAATATTTCTATTCTTATTATCGTAATTATAAAGTCCCCTTAAAGTAAAGTCTTTTAACTGAAGTTTACTCCTGCGTACAAAAACAACCTAAGTATGATGTCGCCTACGACGAGAACAATGCCATTTACCGCTGATATCAATTCATTCTTCTTAGTTTGAAACAAAAACAACAACAATATTGATACCGACGTGCAAAGTTGCCTCCCAAGCCAGGGGCCCAAACAGCTTTCCATAATAATTTCACGTTGTTTTTAGTGTCACTTTTATGCGATTCATTTTCCCACCAACATCTTCAACATCCGACGCGCTGTACGAGCGCTCTTTGCTACCGGGGCTGCCCCTGTCAGGAGTGTTGTAAAACAAATAAATGATTTTTTACGAGCTGCCGAAATGATGATGGACGGGCGATTTGCTCGGAAGTGTTCAATTTCCATTTTGCACACCGTACCCACCGAGTGCGTTTGCCCTCCGTCCGTGGACCCATGACGACGATGATGTCGTTCTCGGTTGTTCGATATCGGTGTGGTGGCAATATAACCGTGGGATTCTTTGCAGATAAACAGATGAAGTTTTTGTTGCCTTTTAGAACGACTGAAACAATATTTCACAATTGATCACAATGAAGCCACTTTTATTCCCATGAACAGTGGAAAATATTTTACGACAATTTAATGTATGCATAGGTTACACAATGTCTTTGGTCGGGCGTAAATTTAGTTAGCTGCTTCGAAAATAAAAACTTTCCCAAGTGCCCAGTGAATATTTATAGTAGGAGAGGCAAATGGCGATTGTATATTTAAAGTTTGTTTCGTCCAGACAGCGAGGGATTGTTATTCATTGCTAAAATTGTTGTGATGGGTAGAATTGTTGGGATCTAGATGGATATCGTAAGAATAAATTAGATGCAGGTGTAATCTTGTTCGGCTCAGGTGCCAGTAGAAGGTGCCTACAAGGATTTGGTCGAGCATTGGAATATTGAAAACATTATTCGATAGTCATGCTCGTAAGCTTTGAAACTAACCATAAACTACGCAGGCTCATTGCAGGCCATTTCAGACAACTCCCCTCTTTCAGACTTTTGGCCAGGACATTTTCACACAAAACGAAGCCTGAAAGTCTACCATTCTGCTGCCAGAAGTGGTAAAACAACGAGCGGTTGCTAAACCCAACAATCGCCTTATCTTCCAACTGTGGCGCTAATCTGAATCCGCTTCACGTATTACTCGGGTTGACGAAAAGCCTCAGGTCTTCCAACAACATTGTCGGGAGCAGCTTAAATATTTCAACCCCTTTTTTGCTCATTCCAGCGCCAGCGCACGGAGTGCAGTGTAATTGATGGGCCGGGTAAAGCGCACCTCTCCTCCGAAAGGATTTAGCACGCTACAAAATGGCATGGATCGAACGCAAGCTCCGACTTCCTGTGTTTGGGGGGCATTCGGATTCCTGTTGGGTGAGGGTTGGCCGAAATGTTTCCTGAGCTGAGTGTGTTTTGAGCTTTCGGAATTGATTTTGATATTCTATTTGTTTAGTCCAAATCCGTTTGCCGATGGGATTGGTGGACGAAAAAGCAACGGGGGATTTTGAAGCTGTTTACCGCAGACTTTGGTCAGGCCGCCGGAAGTTGAACGAGCTTGGCTCTTACAATGGAAGGGAGGTGGCGACAAATGCAAATGTCACAAGGAGGTGACAAGCAAATATTTTAGTGAGTGCCACCGTCCTGCTGTGACTGGCTTCGGCAGAGTTAGCATGCTTGAACAAAATGGCGTATCAAATGAGAAGAGGGGTGTAATTTCATGCAGGAAAAAGATTAGATTTGCTTCCAGTTAGAATTAATTGATGCAAAGGATTAGAGGTGACGATAAAAAGCGACAATTGGAGTCGGTCGGGCGGGAGGTGCTGAGAAGCTGAAACATCTGATGAAATTCGGTGTAAAGCGATCATTCGTCTGTGGTTTTGTGAATGAACAAATCCGTTTGAACGAGCTATTATGTCCAATTGTTTTTTTTTTTCATCTGACAGAACTGTCTCGATGCAGGTTGGTATGGGGAATGCGAACAGCCAGCATGGTGCATGTTTCAAATTACCATAAGAAATCACATATGAGACTCCACAATAGTTACAAATAAACACTTACCATTGCCGGGCCCCGTAGCGCAATTGGTCACACGTTTGTTTCATAAGCAGATGGTCATGGGCTCGATCCCAGTTCCGGCACTTTCGACGGTTGCTCATTGACGTAGCTAGCTTTTTCTTTTTTCTCACTCACTCTCATAAACAAGCACGACAAAGAGCGGGATGCAAGAGGGGCCAATGCTCCCTCTTTCATCCCGCTCTTTCTTGTGATTGTTTAGGAGAGCGAGTGAGAAAATAGAAAAAGCTAGCTACGCTAATGCAGTTGCTCTTTCCCCATGGACTCTTGGCCCATGACTCAAATGGACCCGGCTACTTGGAAATCAGCGAACGGCAACTCATAATGGACTCCCAATCGGACTGGAAAAAGGAACAGCCACATCCACAATAGATGCCTGCGGTATATAATTCGTGCATGGAGGCCAACGTGGAGCTCCATCGTCGATGTCATCGAAAGCCGATAGCGACAGAAATTCGGGAGCGAAAGTGGAGGTGAGTCGACCACACTCTACGCAGGGGCGAAAACGAAATTAGCATGCTGGAACCCAGCAGGACATCGCAGCAGAGGCAGACCCAGAGGCTCATGGCGGCGCAGTCTCAATAACGAAATCAAGCAAGGTGACAGAAATTTGATCTGGCCACAGGTCAAGGCGATGGCTGGCAATCGCCCAGGATAGAAAACTTTGAATTTGGCCCTCTGCACCACCGCGAGTGCCCAGAACTGAAAGTAAGTAAGTAACAGCCACACATCAACATCCTCGTGCTCATCATTCTACCATGACAGGGTAGAAAGTGAAAGAAGCGCAACGGCAACCGGTTCGATATAGTAGATATAGAATAGAATACATTTAGGCGCTGTACAAAGTACAGCTTCCATTTGGAATCGCACACGCAGTGCCTTAGGGCCGATTTCTTCACCTACCTGGCTTAACGACGTAAGCCTGGTTTATCTTGAACCACACTTAAAGTTAAGCCAAATACTTAAGCCAGGTTTAAATATTTGCATTTCTTCACACCGGCTTAGCAAATGAAAGCGATGGCTTAAGCTAAGCCAGGCTTAACGAAATTTCCCATGTCATTCCAGTGACTTTCCAATGGAAACGTCATTTTAGCCGCCGATATTTTGAAATGCCCCTTATATGCAGTATGAAGTAACAACAACAAAACGTCCGTTGAAATTTTAGTAGGAAAAGCGGAATCGCTCGGTAAATTTTTCGGATGCAGAAGGAAATTAACAATAATGAACTACCTGTTATATTGTGATATTTTACCCAACGCTAGTATCGACATTGCAGAAAAGGCGTTGCAATGTTGATTTTATGTTTTGATATCCAGAATCGCTCTTGCCGTGACAACTCTGGTTGTGGATCAAACAATTGACGTATGATTCATAATACAACCGAAATCAGTTGCTTTATGAATCATATTGCAATTGTTTGGTATAAGTACGAAAAACTAGTCCGTTGTGATACGGCAAGTATAAATCAAATTTCATAGTGCTGAGTTGAAAAAAGATATTTAAAATCCACTTGCGTCATTTTTAAGTAGTGGAACTTATGTATAAAATTTATAAATATAATTAGTCATTCCGATCCTCATATTGTGGATTTATCGGCTACTTGTATTCTACCGGTCGCTTCAGTATGGCCTCCAAAGTACCCGTTTTAAAAAGAAAAATTTAAAAATGATTTTAAACATTTTTATTGTATGCGCTATTCCTTGTTGCCACTAGCTATTCAGCGACATTCATTTTTTGACAATCAAGTTGATTTTTATATGAAAACGGCTACTTTGTAATGGCTACCCTAGTAACCGGTAGAATACAAGTAGCCGGTAAATCCACAATATAATATATTACTGTACAGTAGTAAGTACTTAAACTCAAACTCACTTTTAACTTCAATAAGGCAATCCATGAGACAGATGCGATCAGCTGATTTTTTTTGTTTACCATGTATTTTTGACATCCGATGATCGGGGTGACAGTTGAACACAAAGAAATTTGTTAAGCACCGACAACACTTGACGAAACTTTGTTAAGTAGTACTCACACTGTGTTTACATTTTTGGCTGTCACCCCCATCGCAAAAAGTCGTCATGGATTGCCTTATTGTCCTTACATGATCCGGTTTGTTGAGGAAACGTATTAGTATTTACAAGCTAATCGCATGCCAGGACATTATGGGTACTCTTTAAACAGATTAAATTGCAGCCAAGATTTTCTGCTTATTTGAAATGTTCCATGATTTTGCGAATAAAATAATCAAAGATTGCCTTGGTGATTGCGACGTTTAATCAGTTTACGCTACAGTAAGGACCCGATTTTGTCAGCCCCATTTTGCGACAAAGTGTTTGCTCTGGTTATCTTACGATCAAACTTTAACTAATTTACTTATCCATGTTTATCATCAAACTACAGCTAAAGCATAGCATAGCATGAATACTTGCACAAATCTTGGATGGAGTTGCAAAGTTGAATATTTCCATTGACATTGCTGATGTCGCTACTATCTACAATGTCATAGATTCACTCAGCTCCACACAACTGGCCAAGTCCTTGCAAGCATTTATAATTCCCTTCAACTTAGAAAGAGCCCAGAACTGAAGCATCTTCCAATAGATGAAAGGATGTTGAAAATAGCGAAATTTCAAATTATATGCAGTTATAAAGTAAATATACAGAAATAGAAGTATTTATAAATAAATAATATTGGAAAGATCTCACTAATTGTTAGGGGGGTTTTTGTTATTCAATGCCGATCATCTAATTATCTTGATTAATGTTCTTTTCTGTAAAGAACAACACAATACTCACCAAAGAACAACACAATACTCATCAAACTACAGCTAAAGAGCAGAATAGGGAGGGATAAAAAGTTTGAAAAATTGTTTAGATTTTCGAGGAAAGCAAAAAATGTGCTATGAAAAGGGGCTGACAAAATCGGGTCACTTATGTATTATTTTTTACATGGTAAATTGTTCATGTAATACAAGTATTTGAAGTTTAAAAACGGGGAAAAATTTGGTACCTATTAGGCAGCATCCATTTATTACGTAACGCCAAAATCGACATTTTTCGACCCCCCCCCCCTTCCCCGTAACGCTTTTGTCTATGAAAACCTTACAATTTTTGTATGGGCTGTAACGCTTGTCTATACTCCCTCCCTCCCCCTAGAGCATAACGTAATTTGTGGATGGCGCCTTAGGTATTCAAAATAAGTCATGTTTAGAAGTACACCATGAATAATACTTTTTATATTTAGAATTAATGAGTCAAAATGTTGAATATTCGATGGGCTAAACGTGCTTTGAACTAAGTTTTTGTAAGAAATCAGTGTATAAACAGTTTTTAGAAGATTTTTTTGAGTGTCATCCTATGTTTGTTTGCTAAAAAATAATATCTCTTGAATCATAACAGACAAAAATATGTTTATTGTGACCTAAAATTATGGAAGGACCGGATTAAAATAAATAAAAACTTCGATGCGAATGTACTTTCGACTTCCAAATCAGGATTGAATATAGTAGGGTGGGGCGGGGCAAGATGGGTCGCTTAAGGAAAACTTCCAATATTTCAGAGGAAAACCAATTTTTTGTTACTTTTTTGTGTTATTCTATCGACATGACTATAGATAGTAGAGTAAACATAGATCCGCGGACACCGCTGACTAAAATGTTTCAAGCGTGTAAGTAGTAATTTTCAAAAGTGCGACGATTGAATATGACGTCATGCGTTCCATTGATGTTGTCCAAATCGTGACGTCATGCTCATTTGGATACAGATTTTGACAGTTCGTTTGGATACAACGGATTCATCTTAGCGGATCTATGTTTACTCTACTATCTATAGACATGACATGTCTTCTCAATATTTTAATTATAAAATATTTGAAAATTGGATCTCTTATATTTTATTTTTTCGGACGGTTTTCAAAAGTGATCATTTTTGTACCTTCAAAAAACTACGGGGCAAGATGGGTCATGCTCTAAAAACTTCAGCATAATCATTCAAATTGTGATAAAAGCTTATAATAAATGTAAAACGGCTAATAAATAACTAATCTGTTGAGAAAAGACGGGATTTGAAGCAGTAGTCACAGACACAGACAATCAGACGTAGTAGTTGAAAAAAAAAACAAAACCTATGTGATATTGCTCTTAGGAGTTATTTTCTTTACTATTGAATAAAATATTTTTTTTTATTTATCTGAATCATCTTTATGCTGCTCAAACTTCAAGTATGAGAAACAGAACTTATAATGCGTTTCGTATCATACACATTGATCCTCTAATATCAATCAGTTGCTTTAGGTTGCGAAACTTTTCTCGAGATGCCCGATGGGACGTTGAACAACAGTCACATTTTTCTATGAAATTCGTCTCTGGTTTTGAAATATTTTAGGTTTTTAGATAGTTTAGAATAACAAAAAAAAAATGAAATTTCCCTGGAAATTTCAAATCAATTATTCCTTGCGTTGAAGTTTTGCTGCTTTTTTGGGGTGACCAATCCTTAGCCTCTTCAAAAACTTGCGCTTAGGATCAGCTGCTTTGGTCAGCGGTGGAAGATTTTCATCCGTATCTCTCTTTGCTCTAGATCTCGTAGGGAATCGCGCCAATTGGGCGGTGGCTTCTATTTTCGTTTGTTTTCCGCTATAACTCAGTCAAATTTGAACCAATTGACACAATTTTTGGAATGCGGTGATATAGGTATAGTATCTACCCGTGTACAAAATTTCAAGTCAATTGGTTCAAAATTGACTGAGTTATAGTGGAAAACAGACGAATATAGAAGCCACCGCCCAAGTGGCGCGATACCCTAGTTGTCTTACGCTCACGACCATTTTGCTGAACCGGTGGAATAATGATTTGAGGAACATTCACGCATGTGTCTTTTTCCTTTTCCGTCCTTTTCAGTCGTAGGTTAGCCACGAAATCGTTATTTGTGAGAACAGCTGCTTTCTCCGGTTGTCTGCCACGGTTTGGCACCGACTTTTTTAATTGTTGTGGTACCGGCATGATGTCATGTGGATGAACGCGCAGCTGCAGGTCTCTGTTAAAGTTGTGCTTGTTGAATACAGTTTCCTTATCATTGTTAGTTTTTGGATCTTGCTTCATAAATGACGGTTCGAGCGATTTATCATCAAACCTCAAGAAATCACAGTCCGAGTCATCGCCCTGCGGTTCTTGATAACTACTTTTCACAGATTGCTGCTGTGACTCTTCTGATTGTAATTGTGATGCGGCGCTCGATTTTTTATTCGAGGGAACTAGTGGTACATCCGATGTTTCCGCTGCCGCGAAGTCTTCGTCCGTGAAAATTGCGGCATCCGGCGGATATATACCCGCTCGACGGAATCCATTCTCAGCAGTGGACACCAATGCCGCTTTTCCGTACGCGCTTCCAAACAGAGCCGCAATATTCACCTGGCGCACAGGTTGCCCTAGTGTAATACGATGGAACTTTTCTATCTCCTGGTTGTAGTAGGTCTTCAGAAACTTCATACAGTGAGGTGGGAGTGAAACTACTGTGACATTGTTCTCTTGAGCCATTACGAGGAATTCCAACACGCTAACGCCGCTCAGCACTAAAGTGCATAATTTCCAGACTACACCAAAAGTGTGTAACCCTTGCACATTTACAAAATCAGCTCCAGTGTCCGCAAAATCGTTAAAATCGCAAAAATTTTTGTACGTCAATCTAGCTAGGTTTACTAGTGACCTTGGAAAACAAAAAAAAAACAACATTTCGCATCTAGACGAGTGTACGAGCTGTTTTTTGAGAATGTGTAACTGTCACACATTTTTGTGTGGTCTGGAAATTATGCACTTATGAGTAGGTCTTACACATTTTAGTGCTGAGCAGTTTTAGCGTGAATTTTTTGGTGTGGGTTGCATGCCCGTCAAGAATCAGTAACACGGGATCTGTTGCTGTTGGCTTTGTGTGTTCGACAAAATGCTCAAACCAATCTACGAGAAGCTCTGTTTGCATCCAGCCACTAGGATGAGCCCTAAATAGGGTCCCAACAGGAGCCCCGGACTTCAGATCATCCTTTACACGAACCCGTGGGCAGATCAACATTGGCGGAACATAATGTCCGGTGGCGGACATACAAATAACAGCAGTAATAAGAACTCCTCTTTCCGCCGATGCCAATGTACCGATTTGTTGCTTACCCTTTGTTGCGAGAATCTTTGATACCCGTGATTGAACCTAAAAAAAGGAAGCAGTGTAATGCTATGAATTAATAAGAAAAATCAAGTGTAATTTACTGTTGTGAGAGCCGTCTCGTCCACGTTGTAAATTCGATGCGGGCCCACATTTGTTTCATCCATCACGCCCTCCAGAATTTTGATAAACTGCAGCACCGTCGGTTTGTTGAAGCACCGGGCTCTGGCAATGGACGTTTTCTCTGGCGTACGCAGTGACAACTCCGGGTGACGAACTAGAAATCCGGTGAGCCAATCTTTGCCAGCAAGCTGCGACTCACGGCAGAAGTTGTTTGGCAACTTGTTTTTAACTGCGAGCTGGTAGGCTAGGTGTCGCACGTCCGTCATCTTCAGGCCAAAGAATCGTTTTTCCATCAGGGCTATATGTTCAGCCAGCTCATTCTCTAGTGCTGGCGGAAAAACGGTGTCAAAACGACCGAGTCGTTTCTCTTGAGTGATACCTTTTTTCATCTGTTCCATTCGCCGCCGAATGGCCGAGTTTCACGCGGAATACCGTAGCAAGTGGAGGCTTCCCGCACTGTAAATGCACCTTTTAGCACCAGTTGCAATGCTCTATCCAGGTCTTCAGCCCTCCAAGACCCGCGGCAGGACATTCTTTTGTACTTCCGGACCATTTTTTTTCGCGAAAACTCCGATATTAATACTTTTTATTACTCCGCAGTGAAGCGCGACTAACACAAAACTAACCTCAAAATAAAACCGTAAACATCGAAAATGTATCTGTCAAAGTGACCCATCCTGCCCCGTGCGCGGTGACCCATGCTGCCCCAGTTAATAACTCGTAATAAAAATCAATAAATTAGTGAAAATTTACATTAACTTTAGAAAATTTGCCTGTTATTAGCCTCAACATTGATTATACGAACATTACAGAAACTAAGATGTTTTAATTTAAGCATGTATGCTGAAATAACATACGTTTTTCAGTCATCGTGTTTGGCATAAGGAATGTAGCTAAAAAATGTATTATTTTTTTAAGCATTCGAAACCTACAAATTTTAACCGGATTTACGTGGCCTTTGTGAAGATTTGTGTTGTTATTTATACAAAATTCAAAATAATGTTCTACAACTCATCTAAAGCTCACAAATGGCGCTGACTCATCTTGCCCCGTGACCCATCTTGCCCCAATCTGTTCCATATAAGTGTTATGTTGAAAGTCTCTCACCGACTGTTTACACTTTTCCTCCGATACGAATTGAGGAAATAAAAACCATTCAAATAATAGAGAGAAAGTTATTCCGGATTATAGAAACATATTTTGATATTGATTTTAGAAAATAATTTTGGTACGAAAGAAGACATTTTTGTAATAATGGTTCTTAGCGTGCGGTACATTGCAAGTTTACCGCAGTTTCTAGGGGTACCTAGGGCATTGTTATCCAAACACCAGTAGCGAGAAAATTTTTCACTACTGTGAAAGATGATGATGTTTCAGGTAACTCACCCTGTTTTTTAAATCAGTTATTTAAAGTTTAATAGGTTTTAATATTATTTTAGGTTGGAAAATAGAGCCGGATAACTAAAGGAATCCCTGAATAATCAATTTTGGAATGACTGGCAACATATGACTATAGGGTTCAAACACGACGTCCAAAAGTGCTAGTGTACGAGAAGTGTTCTGGATGGCGTGCCTTTTGCTAGCTAAATCAATGGAAAACAAAGATGTTCATTTCATAGTCATAGTTGATTGCCGTCTTTGTGTTAGTAATTTTTATGTCTCAATAAATTTCTCATTGATAGAAAAAAAAAAAGAGAGAAGTAGACGCGAGAGGAAAATTTTTTAGGGAGATATATTGGTGACTATCAGTTGATGAAACCGTATGACGTCACCACCCTCCACTCAAATTTTGTTTATATTTGGAGGCTTACTAACACAATCAAGATAGGACTTCCTCCACACCTTCTCTATATCACATTGATCTTGCCCCGCCCCACCCTATATTGACGACACGTGGCTGTAGATTATCATTCTCTTTATTATCACCTCCATCCGTATCCAAACGTTTTACATGGACATTATCGGCAGAGCATTTGAAACGGTGGCAGAGCTATACACCCGTAGGACCGATGGTTCACGGACACGGACTGAAGGACTCAACAGTTCTGCAATTCACGGACATTTTCATCGTGAAAAGATGTTGGATGGATTCATAAATGTTTTCCATAGGAGATGGAAAGGAATAGGTATTAATATTATTTGATATAAAGATGACGCAACAAATTGAATAATATATCAATAGGATAATCACAATCTCTACAGTTCAGAGTCCACAATTGATCACAAGTGGCCTGTCCCTAACCACCTTATTTGACCTGTACCAGCTTGGTTTCTGATTCAATAGACAACCATAGAAATGTGTTTATACTCATCCCTATCAAATGCATGGTATGGCAGTGAGAGTACCTTAAGCGTAAGCTGCAAATGTACTAATATTTACTGAACCACCGATGTCCAGATGAGAGGCCACAATCATCGCACCTATCCGTGAAAATGGTTCCAAGTGGCCACCTTTGCCTACATACAATATTCTATGGAGTCCAGGTATACGCATCATCCAGCACGGTGATTCCAATCTTCAGCGTTCACAGCAGCAAAGTGAACATTTTGTTAAGCGAAAGTACTATCGCGATTGTTCAGCTTGGGTCCCGTAATGGCCTTAAAGCACGACTCTGTGTGTACATAACATCGCTCCGGTGGGATTTGAGACTCGCTCCTTCCAGGCACCGCCATATCAGGACAGAACAAAGCAATAGAATTACACGCATCATCGAACCCGATCTGCAACGGATATCAAATAATTATGCCGATTGCTTCCGGTCAAATATTGTTGGTTTGC
This sequence comes from Aedes albopictus, assembly GCF_035046485.1. NCBI lineage: Eukaryota > Metazoa > Arthropoda > Insecta > Diptera > Culicidae > Aedes > Aedes albopictus. The sequence goes on from NC_085136.1 coordinate 194,067,427, forward strand.
TGTGCGTTCAGTGGCCATATTCAGTTTCACGTTCCTCTGAGCGACTGGTCAAACAGTAACGTTTTCGTCCGAGCAATTCCAGCAACATGCGACGGTCTAAGTTTGTGCATTGCACGTTAACTCTATTGTAATTAGCTCTATGGTTTTCCAAAATATATAATAATCGTATGACAGCCTTGACCCCGTCAATCAAGTGTGTGGCGTTGTTAAAATTGACCACACTAATTCGAAAACATTTAGTCTATCCTAGATTTGCCGCATCCATATTGTGAGTCTGAGTAGCATTGAATCCGGTGACTTTCTAGTAACACAGTAACATAATTCGCATACGAAACCGATACCGTCGCACATTCCACACCAGGATATGGCATCTCGCACTGGGGAACTGGATTTTCCCGCATCATATCCCATGGATCGCAGCACGTCCCATCGCACCACACTAATGGCCTTGATTTATGCTGCGAGGCATCATCCTCCACCGTATACGAACACCCACCCGTCCGTCGTAGGACTGGCTGTTCCAAACCCGATCTCTTGGAGTGGAACGTGCAAAAATAAATCACCAGCGTCAACGCGTCACGCGTTTATTTGTATTGAACTATGTGGGTATTTATTTATCGATTGTGTTTTTTTTTTCTTTGTTTTTACATTCAGTTCGACTGCACCAATTTGGCGAATATTGTTTGGCACTGTTGACCTGTTGTCCAGAATCTGAAGGACACTATTCATTCGCGTCAGGTTTGGGTAGACAATTTTGATCTATAGTGTTCATCTACTTTAAATTTAAGCGAGCAACTGCCAACTGGAAGGCGCTACGGTTAACTTGTCTATCTCTGGTCTCAAGGGTTTAGGGTAGTAGGGTCAAGTGGGGTAAGATGCCATTTTTCAAACTCTCATCGTTTTTAATGATAATTAGCCTCATTTCATAGGCTTTCAAAGTGGTAATAGCAACTAGACAATAATTGACCAATAATTCAGCAAAACTATTCACTAAACTATTGCATTTTCATCGATTTTCAGCGATTTTAAAAACTGATTCGTAAAACGGAAGTGGTGCAAAAAGACCATCTGCCATGGGGTAAGATGCCACTTCATGAAAACATTCAAAAATTATGTCCATCAGTTTTCCGCCATTTCCGAATCCTTTTTCACCCTCTGTTCCTCTTTTTTCGTATACTCAATAAATGATGGTCGCCATATTTGAATGACCCCTAACATGGATAGCGTAGGCATCAACAACCATGCGCCTCCATGTGTGCCTCAATCTCGTTGGAATCACTTGGCTGGGAATAATATCACCAGAAAACCTTAATTGCAAGCACGAAAAACCGGCAGTTGCCAATTTTCATTGGGAAATCAAAGATTTTTCGTGGGTTTGTTGGCCTAGTTTCTAGAAGAATGCTCGATGTCAACATATCTTGACACCATTCACCTATAGTAACGATCAAGTCCCATTCAGGAATGATTTTATGAGTTGGACCATTTTACCCCATCTTGGCATTTTGGGCTCTGTTCCTCTAATGCTCTGCAAGCGTCATTATCTGGGCATTTCCCTACTAGTACGTGATCACCTCATGTAAATGTGAACTAGCATTCCCTTTATTTTATGTGCATGAATTCTCGCTGAATTTTACATGCATGCATATATTTTCCTATGTGTGGATTTTTTTTATTACAAAAATTTCTTGAACCGACTAGGGATTGAGCCCACTTAGCTTTTACATGATTATGCAGAATGTACATAACCAACGTGTTTACCGCTTTGACTATACTGAGTTGGGTCAGTGCACTGCTGTAAAGGTGAGGATATTCAACATGACCATGCTGAGGGTGGTGGGCTCAATTACCGGTCGATCCAAGATCAGTTGCTTACTAATGCGAAACTTTCGTGCTGCAGCCTAAAGCCACACCAAAGTTCACTTGTAGGGTGTCGACCGACACTTCAGCAAAGAACCGAATCTTGTTTTCACTTCTGCTGAAAATGGCATTTGTTGTGATGACATTCCTTTTCGCCTATATGGCAATTCAATTCAGCGTGTGTGCCTCATCGATTGTTTGCCTATGAACCCGAACACCGAAACGGGGACTTCTAGTACATAATTTAGCAAACAATGGTCGACCACCAACTGTGCCAACTAGAGCTGCGAAGAGCAGGAAGTGGTAATAACAATAAAATTTAAGTACTTTGCCAAAGTCAATTTATCCAGTTTAATTGATTGTAAAGGAAATATTCCTTTGGAAGAGAATATGTTCTCGCGTGCAGGGAAAAAAAACATACCAAGAATTGTCGGGTCCTTTCCGGTTGAATTTCTGTTTGTGACGGTGGGGAAGAGCAATATGAAAGTATGCTCTGAAGTGTTGTTTGTAGGAATAGTGCGATGTTTTTTTGTTTTCTTCAAACATTGACAATGCGAGACAAGTCAACTAGTTAGGCTGATTATCAGCTTGACTTGAGATGACAAGTCTAGCGTCGAATTACTCCAACATGAAATGGATTCAACATCAACTATTGAATTTTATTAAATTAGTAATCTGTTTCCAGGCCCAACTCAATAGCATGGAAACGTAACACATTTGATTATTTTATCTATTACACATTTGAAGATACAGCAAAGAGAGAATAGAATAACTAAATTTTATTATTGTTCTGTTATGCAAACAGAGCATCGTCCATTTTCAAGATATAAATAAAGAATTGATTAAAATTACCTCTGAATATTGTTTTTATCTTATTTGCAGGTTTCGTGGTACCAGAACTCATTTCCCATTCAACCAACCGACAGACGGACCATGTCGTCGAGAGGAAATCGACACACACTGTCTATCCGCCATGTGCAACAAGAGGATTTCGGCAATTACAGGTTAGCAAGAGCCCGTTAGATAAAATACATGCATCTGCATCCGTTTTGTCCAATCTAAGGGAAATTATGATTTACCGTAGAATGGAGCTTATGACCTTATGACTTATTATACATCGCATAAGTTGCAATGGAAATTAAGGCGATACATGTGAATTGGCGGGATAATAATAACGAGATTATAGTCCCGGGGCCTGACGAACCCCCCCTTCCCCCCGCTTGCGAATCAGCCTCGTAGTCGCTACTAACCCGCTTTAAGCTACCCGTGCCGAGGAATGAATGTTCGAGTGACTGCTATTGCAGCCCCGAGTTCCTCGGATGATGCGCCTTCATATTAAAAAAAAAGGCACGGTCACCGTATTCAGCCAGAGGCTGTGCAGACTGAACGAAACTAACACTAGACAACGGACACGACATACATTACGAGCAGCAGTGGATACGAGGAAGAAACATTTCTTGCGAAAAGTTTCATCACTCGGAGCAGGATTTGAACCTTCACCCCATGGCATGGCTCGTTTATACGCTTAGTGACGCTAACCGCACGGCCACGAGGCTCCACCATATCTCACGACTCAAATGGTTGTCAGCAGTCAGTAAGGACCTAAGATAGATAAACCATAACGCCTACCAAAACGTCTGGTAGATTGGATCCAGCGGTTCTTTCTCCTCCGTGTGGAAAATGTGTGCCATCTCCGATATTTGCCACTTTGCGTTTTAGGCTGATGTTCAGCTCTGTCACCGTTTAAAATAAATGTTCTGGCGATAATGTCCATGTCGTCCATATATTGTTTGACTGGATTGAATTTCGTGAAAGTCGTACCACGACTAATGCGCCCGACTCGTCGCATTACCACCGATGAACTGACGTGACAAATAGAACAAATAAATTCAAATTTGTTGTTCTGGACGCCATGATGAAAAATAGCCGAACACAATCGCCGCCTCTATAACGGTTCGCGTTGATTTCATAGCAGGCCCGGATTTAAGGGGGGCAATGGGTGAAAGTGCCCCGGGCCCCCCGGCTAGGGGGGGGGGGGGGCAAAGAATCCCGAATTATTATATACTTTACGTTCTATAACAAACCATATAACATGTACTTTGAGGGACGTTTATATAATATACAGTTTTTAAAGGTATCCAGAATATGTTTGTATGTTAATCTGGATTTTCACTTGAGAATAAATAGAAATCCAAAATTTCATAATTTTGTACAGTATTCAACAGTTGGAATATCTCAATGATCTTTTTTAATTTTTTTTCACGATATTTTCTCTGAAAATTCTTCAAAATCCAATCAATTATTTGACAATGATTATACATACGTCTGTTGAACATACGATTATATTGGGTAAAACAACTGCATAATACCCATCTGTATCAGTTCACCGAAGACAGATGTTTAGGTGATTTTGGAGATGTTTGAGAAGCTGGGGAAGTTTTAGAAACCCAATGTCCAAACGCATCTCGAAACATCGGTTTAACTTAACATATTTTGAGCTACACCAAAGTTTTTGAGTTTTTCTATCGCCATGAGTCCTATCTTTGTTCAATTTGAATCTTGAAATGTAAGTCGAGCTTTGTAAGCCTAAGTAAAGTTGCTCCATGTTTTATTATTCTAGGTTTCAACGCAAAGGTCTAAAAGTTGCATAAATTATATAAACTTGGATGAATGTTCAAAACATATGTACTGCCTCCTGAACAAAATCCATTTACGCTGAAATTCTGAAGTTTTTTTTAGCATTTTAGCCAAAATATCACAATAAATGCATTGCATAAGGTACACGTTTTAGGCCATTACAAGTTTTCTGTTTCAGCCTGAATATATCAAACAACATAAAAAAACAAATGATTGAACAAAACAATTGGGTGATGTAATTTTTCTTACTAACTCGCCGAAAAACAGTAAAAAATTTAAAAACAATACGAAAACGTACAAAAAAGTTTGAGAATAAAATTCTAAAAAAATAATGTATATTTTTTTAATTTTGGATTTGGGGCCCACTTTATAGGGTTTGCCCCGGGCCCCCCGAAGTCTAAATCCGGCACTGTTTCATAACTTATCCCCAAACCCCCGAGTGTGATGATATAGGAAAAGTTCGCGTCTACGCTGATTTGACAAAAGCGTTCGCTCGCTTCGCTAGTCGACCGTTAAATTTAGGGGGGACAGTTTTAAAACACCACTGTCACGTCGGTTCGTCGGGGGCATTACACCTTCCAGAGCGATGTTGAAAAGAAGGCATTCATCACCTTGTCGCAGTTTCCGGCGACATCCGAATGAATTGAATAGTTGACTTAAAACCCTTACGCAGTTGTGCACACCATCCATCGTTGCGTTGCTTTAATCTGTCTGATCAGCTTCTCAGGAAAGGAGTTTTCGTCCATGATTTTCCACAGCTCTGTGCGGTGCATACTGTTGATCAGGTATCAATAGGTCGGCTCAGGCGTCACGTTCTCCTGCGAATGGGAGATTTGTGCCTCGCACTTTCATTGCCGCAATCATCATTTACCTGACGGGAAAATTGGAAGGGAAATGGGTATGGGAGTAGAAAAGGAAAGGGAATGGTGAGCAAAACACAAGCGGATAATGATGACAAAAATTCCCATGGAAAGTTTACTTCCAAAATGGAAATACATATAGCAATAGAAATTGTCGTTCCACACATAATTGTACCATGTTATATGGGAATCCCATATAACATGGGCTAACCATGTGTAGAACGGCAGTACAGAAGAAGATTTATTTCAAAATTTAGCAGCTATACTGCAAACATGCATTTGGATAAACAAGTTGGAACCTTTAGTTCAATTGTTTCCAAGGCACAAATCCAAAGAAAACTAAATGTATTCTTTGAACAGATTTGCTCTGCATATACGGTTTGCAAATAACTTTTTGAAACCCGTTATTCAATTTGGAATCGATTGATTTGAGAAGTTCTAGAGAACAGTCACCAATGCTGCAGATAATCAAACGATTAACCACAGATATTGACTTAGCTCTCAATATCTTCCAGTAACCAATTCCCAATGCTGGGTTTTGGAAATGAAGTCTCTTCAGAACTTCATAATCGCTTAAACTTTCATTTGGGATCAAAAGAACGTTTTAGCAGATCTTGTTCTGATGAAGACCAAATGGTTCAATTTGGAACTTGCAACTATCTACCGCTTTTTCGTTTATTTCAGCCAGTATCCCTTTCAACCAGACAGAGCTTTCTTCGTTTTTTGGCGAAAACCAGATTTTACCGTAGCAAAGCCCATAACCGTTGAAACTGGGAATAACCGAATTAGATGGTAGCTGGTAGAGCAAGTTGTTCAAATTGAACAACAGCTCATCTTTCAGCTCGTTTGTAAAAAAGCCTTTTTTCAGGCTCAATTGAAAACGAAAAGCGTGAAAAGATGGCAAAGCACCACTAAGGTTTGTGGTACCTTTTGCTACTGAAGCCTTAACCTTGGACTTGCCACTTGCCAGCCATTTTGGAAGGTACTCTTGTGGCAGCACCTTTCCCATTTACTGTTGAACATTTTTCAACAACTCCCTCAGAAACTGAGGACTTACCTGGCTGCAATTCTCGCATAACTTGATGTTGATCGTCTGCAGCTGAAGGCAAAGGAGAGTTTGGTACCGAATTAGCAGCCATTACTCCAAAAAAAAAGGATAAATCCACACGATTGAAGATGTTTCAACTGTCGTCGAACGAGGTCGAAATGAAATAGAAAGATTGTCATACGACTCACTCTCCAATACTCAAATCGTACCGTATAACAATGGGCAGATAAAAAGAGTTAAGAGAATTTAGTACCAACACTTGGAAGTCATAACTGTGCAATGTGCATGCATAACAACAGCTTCTCACATTCACCAAGGAGCTTAACTCTGGTCCAACGCAACCTACAGTCACTATTCGAAAGAGAGAACTCTGCTCTTTCTATATATATTTTAGACATTCCATTTGCCGTAAATACACAGTTAAAAATTGTTACATCGAGTTCGCTGTAACAGAATGACCTCCATCGCTTTCACCACAATTCTCCATCAGATTGTAAAGTTACAGGTTGTCTGCAGTATGGGGCTTGCTTACAATTTTGCTTACAAGAAATTCTTTTATGTAAAATCGAATGAAATGAAATGGAAATTTAAGCGTTTCAATATTTACGTCACGTGTAGTTTTCAGAATTTCTTTCTGTGTATCCAAAGCATATACGCACAACGGTTCATCCAAAATACTTGAAACACCCTAGCGGATTGTATTTGACAGATGAAATATGTTCCACGGCTTCGTAAGAAGACGACGCAATCAAAAGCAGTTTTGATCATCTTAAACGCTAGTACAGAATTTTCAAGAGGTCATAGTTATAGTGAACACAGAAAGAAATTCTGAAAACTACATGTGACGTAAATATTAGAACGTTCAAATTTCCATTTCATTTAATTCGATTTTACATAAAAGAATTTCTTGCACGCAAAGTTGTTAGCAAGCTACATATTGCAGTCAACCTGTAATTTTACAATCCGATGGAGAATCGTGTTGAAGGCGATGGAGGTCATTTTGTTACAGCGAACTCGATGTAACAATTTTTAACTGTGAATGTTTAGAATTCTCATTTGCAATGTTTGTGTATGTAACCAGAACACATTGACCATACGAATTCTCCAAAAGAGTAAGGAAAACTATACTCAAATTTGATATATCTTGAAAGATGTATCAAAGAGTAAGTAAACGTGATTTGGACCATGCTTAAACGACGTAACATTTATGCGAAAGATATTGCTAATTTAGAGAAAACTTTCCGTTTTACGGTAGAACGAAAAGCTACCGCAGCTGTCAGACTACTGATTTTCACTGAGGTATCATCGATCTACCCTTGTGAGCCCTAGCGATGCCTTTGATACGACGCCGATGATCATTGTTTGTTGTTGGTTTTCAGTTCAATTTACCTTGCAAGCTACTTGCAAGCATGCTTTGATTTGGCCTTCAGTTTCAATGATAGGATGATTTTCAAGCCTGCGGTAGGACTTTGACAGCTGCTGTAGAACTCGGCGGCTACCGCAGAGTGGAAATTTTTCTTAAAATCCGCAATACACACTGTATGTCATTCAGTATGTTCAAATCAGTACAAATATGGATAATAATGCTCCAAGCAATAGAGAAGCTTGGTAAGAATCCATATCAATAGAAAAGAATCTACAGCAACATGCGAGAAAAATTGAAATTTCCCAAGCATATTGTTGCAGAACACAATTTATCATATACTAAATTGGGCTGTGAGTACCCAACACACATAACTAGTGGTAACTCAGTAAAATACGCATATAGCCGTATGAAATACACTGCGAGAGGGATAAATCTGTTTTCATGTAGAAAGCAAATACTTACGAAACCACTACATGTTACCATGCGGTGGTGTTCCTGACGACAATTTTCAAACATTATGGCTGCCAGCTGCATTGCTGGTTTGGCGACACCCGAGAAATATTTTAAAGCACTATTTCTCAAAAAAAAATTTCCATTCTTCATCACTACACTTTTTGATGTAATTAACACTCGAATAAAAACTGCTGCACCTGAATACGTTTTATTGCGAAATTATCGCACAAAATCATATCAAAACCACTGTGCCTTAGCAGAGCACGTCCACTACCCATGCACTCCTACACTACTACAGTCGGGACCCGCTGATTGGGGGTTTAATAATTGGGTGGCTTTTTAGTTGGGGCTCCGATAGTTGAGCTGTCAGCCAACTAAAAAGCACCTGGATGTCAAAATTCAATGTCAAACTGAAAATGACACCCAATCTGTAATTCCGAGGGGCGAGCTAATGAGTTTTTGGTTTCTTAAACTTAACTGATAATCGGGAAGAATTTTTATTTCATATTTCTTAAAATAAAACAATATGTACAATTACTTCGAAACAAATTCAATACATCAGCAATCTTTATTTTGTCGATCATTGAAAGCGTTTTGTGTTTGAACTTTGGTCCGGGTGGTTTCATAATCATCTGTTTTGTTCACTTCACCGACTAAAAATTAGTGAAAATAATTATTTCTCGCATTGGTTCTATATGTATCTTGCAAAACGTATCAGTTTTTTTAAAAAAGACACGGACACGTTTAGTACTTCCAGTGAACTATTCGTTCTTTGAAGGAAGCACGACACTAGACAACGGACTAGCATGCAACGCCCAGTGGCACAGCCGAAAACTTTTCCTGACAGCTGCGGCGGGAATCGAACCCGCGCTCCTAGCACGATGCGACCAAATGCTTGGTGACACTAGCCGCACGACTACGAAGCCACACAGTTTTGCTCTAAATGTGAAACAAATTGAAAAATTTTACTTTTTACTTCCAACCTAAACATGATTAAAAAAAACAATGTGCACGCCCCTTGTGCTGCTGTTACTTCACCCAACTAACGAATCGAATTCGTTGGTTGGGTGGAGCTTGTGGCTCAACGAGCGAGATCCGACTGTACTAATTTTCCACAGCTCTGTGCGGTGTATACTATTGTCTGCCGCCACGAAGTTGATGAGCGTGATGCATTGGGAACTAGTATTCATGACATATTTATGGAGGATTAGCCGTACGGTGAAAATCTGGTTCGTTGTCGATGAACCTGTCTTGACATTTTCCCACGAACTTTAGAAATTTATGTGACATACGACAGAAAATAATCTAGGATCAGGGCTTATCCAGATAGGTTCTTTTGTGATACCATCCTTACCAGCTGCTTTGTTGATTTTTAACTAGAAAATGCTATGATGCTATTCTTAAAAGTCTTCTGAGTAGCTCTGCCGAAGACAGTATCCTTCTAAGATGTTCAGAACGCAAGATATACGACATTTGGACTGAACTGGAAGCTCCTAAGAACACTAGCACCGCGCAGTGAATGATTCTTGAACTGAATTGTTTCCTATGTGAAAGCTCGTAGTCTTCTGAGTTACATTGCTGAAGACATTATCCTTCTAAGTGGTTCATAACGCGAGATATGTGACGTTTAGACTGAACTGTAAGCTCCGCACTAGCGCCACATAGTGAGTGATTATCGAACTAAATTGTTTTCTATGTGAAAGCTCAAAGTCTTCTGAGAAACTTTGCCAAAGACAGTAACCTTCTAAGTGGTTCAGAACGCGAAATTTACTCTCGAACTAAATTGTTTTCTATGAGAAAGCTCTAGTGAACACTAGTGCCAGGCAGTGAGTGATTCTCGAACTAAAATGTTTCCTACATGAAAGCTCGTAATCTTCTGAGTAACTTTGCTGAAGACAGTGTCCTTCTAAGTGGTCCAAAGTGCGACGTTTAGACTAAACTGGAAGCTCATAAGGACATCAGCGCCTTGTAGTGAATGTTTTTCGAACTAAATTGATTTCTTGTACCGACTTTTTGAACCCTCTAAGCGGAATACCCTCTTCGAATGAGTGCAATCAGTTTCGTACCTTTTAATTCCGCCTTATTTTGTCAAAGGATAAGCAAAATATGGCTTAATTTAAAGGTACGAAACTGATTACACTCATTCGAACTAAATTGTTTGCTATGCGAAAGCTCTTAGAATTCTGATTAACTTTTCTGAAGACAGTATCCTTCTAAATGATCCGGAGCGCGAGATATACGATGTTTGTTTAGACTTTACTAGAAATTCATAAGAACACTAGCGCCACGTAGTGAGTAATTTTCGAACCAAATTGTTTTCTATGCGAAAGCTCTTAATCTTCTGAGTAACTTTGCCGAAAACAGTACCCTTCTAAAAGGTTCAGAACGCGAGATATTCCACAACTACTGGCAAAATATAGTGCTATCCCACATGTCTGATATGGTGTCCACTGTAGCAGATTCCCGATGACCAATGTTCCCAGAACCACTGTTTCCACATATCAACATATTCTTGACGAAATTTTCTATCAAATGAGACATTGGGCATTTGAATAGGATAGATCGGTGAAGTATTAGATTTGTAGTAATGAGCTGAATTTTAGTATGGTGAGAAGGTTAATTCTCCGTTTCTGCAATGAAATGGTGCAAAAAGTGTGGGTATTATGATTCCTTGCCTAATTTGATGCTGTTCGAGCAAAACTTTGGACAACAGTGTTGTTGTTTTCTCTATTTCTTGCAACATAAACAACATAGTTATCCAAAGTTTTGATCAAACAGTATCAAATTAGGCAAGGAATCATAATACCCACGCTTTTTGCACCATTTCATTGCAGAAACGGAGGATTGACCTTCTCACCATACTAAAATTCAGCTCATTACTGCAAATCTAGTACTACACCGAACGTGCCCCATTGGTGAAAAAAAACATCATTCTTTAAGAGTTTGAATTTGTGGGTCATAATGACCCCAATGCATTATTCGTAACTTTTTTTTAATGCCCGAAGAAGGTTAAGTTCCCTCAGCGTTTGAGTTGGATCATTTTCATTCTCTGTTGAACTGATGTAGCCATTTCCTTAGATGCCTTGTTCTCCCGTGCCTACATTCTCCACGCTGTTCATAATATGAATGTTATGTTCATCAAAGTGCTGCCTTTAACGTTTGATCACCTCACGTCCGTCCGTCAAGAATCCCCGACCATATCTTTGTATATTTCAGCTCATGACACGAAGCCTTTGAGGAGTGTACATATTGAGCTTCTTATAAAGCTTCCTTGTTCTTTAGGAACAGGAACTCCATTTCATCACACTCCTCTTCTTCCATCCAGCGCTTTTTCTTCCCAAAGAGACAGGTCTACTGTTTCCGCTTCTGTTTGTAACGTTCCACATTCTGTCGGGTTCCTTGCTGCAGCATTACCATCCGCGCTGTGACATTCGATTGTTTCAGTTGTTCTAAGTTATGCCGTGGCGGTCTCCGGTACCACGAAAAGTTTAAGGCGAAGTTTGACTATCACCAGGTAGTGATCAGATTGGAAGTTAGCACCACGATATATCAGTCTTCGATAATGAGGTACCTACCATTATGTTTATCCCTGGGTATCAATTGACACAGTGTCGTTCAGCATTAACCATCCTGAAATTGCATAACACTGTGCATGATTATTCTCTAGATTAACTGAATGTGATAGCAGTGGATTAAATAAAATCGCCGTGAGACTCATGCATGCTTTTTTTGTAATTTTATCTTTTCAGCTGTGTCGCGGACAACACTCTTGGTCGGTCGAAGAAATACATGGAAGTTTCGGGCCGACCAGGGCCAGCTGAATTTGTGTCCCCACCGTGGAGTCGATCGCCGGATAGCTACAACCTAACCTGGAAAGTAGAAAGCTATCCACCGCTGTTGGAAGTACGACTTCTGTACCGAAAACTTATGGTAAGTCCATAATATTTTAACGGCTTTCATTTTATTATCGCATTTGGGATATAATTAAAAGCTATTTCTGTTGTTTTCATTCTCCACAGATGAATGAGACTTTTCAACAACCTGGACGATGGCACGACGTTATCCTGACTCCATCTGCAAGACCAATTACAGAGCCATTAACACATGTCATGGCGTTCACTCTTCGAGGACTTCAGCCGAGCTCGGTTTATGAGGCAATTGTCCAAGCGAAAAACCGTTACGGTTGGAATGAGGTAAATGCATCACTAAATTAATACACAGTCATTTGAAACATCTATAGCGGTCTGTATGTATTCGATTTTTACCAGGTTAGCGATATTTTCCAATTCTACACCCAACGAATATCGTCTGACGTTCACTCTGAGGAAATGCAGGTTGCCAGCTCAACTTCCCGAAGTAGTGCAACATCGCTGCATCCCATATGTCTGCAATCGAGTAGTTTATACTTAATGTTCGCCGTCGTTTGTTGGCTTCTAGGAGTACACTGCAGACTACAACGAAACCCATAAAATTTAAGCAATTAGGTATAAAGTATCGAAGATAGCGGCGATAGTAGGATAACCCACCATCACAAAGAGATCGATACTCAGTAACACTGCGTTCTCTATGTACATTTTCATTGCAGATTTCCTCGTACCTTTGAATCATTTTCCTCTTAGTTGTAGAGATAGAAAAAAAAAACACTCAAACAAGAGCTCAATTTTGTAGCTTTCGGACAACGATCTATCACTCATCAAACAATTCAGAACGAAACTCAGATTGACTTACAGTAAAATTAGACAGCTACAGAAAAAGTCTCTTGAAAAAGACTCGACACTGTTAAATGAAGCAGTTTAGATTAATGTGTCACTACCATTCTCCTCTTTTAATAATTCACCATGTCATTCTCTGGAGAACTTGTAGTAAATGACTTTGTACAGTAAACTAGAACCCATTTAATTCCGAGTACGTGTTCCAAAAGTAATCGAAAAATTGAGATTCGTTGCACCACATTTTAATTACACTCATTCTTCGTAACTCCCAACCGACATCCATTTATACATCAACCATGGCTTGAATCTAGGAAAAAAAAAAAAGTTTGCTCAGTCCATCGATTTTCAAGGCTCATTGATCGAACTAATTATTGTTTTTAGTGTCATGTGGTTGATCAATGGTGAATTTTTACCTAGAAAAAGTGATGCCGAAACATGCCTTTGAAGCATGTTGGACTGCATACAAATTTGCCAAAAATAATGTGAATAACGATGTTACACAAAGTTTTCTTCTTGTCCGCGACATTTGATTTGCAAAAGTATGAAGCTTTAATTTGTAAAAAATAACAAGGCACTACAACCATTCAGCATGAATGCTGAAGCGAAAAAAAAGTCCGATTCTGTATATGAATGTGTGTGATCAAGCTTTGCTTTGATTTCGTGAAAATTAATCCGATCGAAGGGCTAACATAAGTTTTAGGACAAAAATTAAAAAAAAAATCGAAGTAGAAATAGACGTAGGAAAAGTCTGATCGTTACTTTCATCTTTTTTATTCTCACCGCTGATAGGATTTGTTTTCAGCACCAGTATCATGCCAGATGTACTTGTTACTACTTTCAGTCTTGAGCACCCATGGTGGTGCAGAAGGCCGAATTGAAAGATCTCCATCCTGGGCGATTGCCAGCCATCACCTTGACCTGTGGCCAGGCTAAATTTCTGTCGACTTCCTTTATACTCATATTGAGGCTGCGCCGTCATGAGCCTCTGGGTCTGCCTTTGCTGCGATGTCCTGCTGGATTCCAATCTAACGCATGTTAACGCAAGGTTAAAGATTTCGTTCCCGCTCCCACGTAAAGTGTGGCCGACAAAATCTCCACTTTCGCTCCCGAATTTCTGTCGCTATCGGCTTTATATTACATCGACGATAGAGCCCACGAATTATATATCGCAGACACCTTTTGATGAACACCTGCAGCCGTTGAGCGTTCTCCACTGATACATACCAAGTTTCAATTGCGTGCAGCAGCACAGATTGCACATTCGAGTTAAAAATTCAGATTTTGGCGCGTCGACTAATCTGATTGTTTATTTCATACATCAGCCAGATCGAAGTCATTTAGGTGCTCCATGGTAATGGGCTGCCACTGCTACCCATGATTTGGTTCACGATCAATCGCATCTACAAGGATCTCGTCACCTCGGTCGATAGCTTTTTCGTAATCAATGTACACCAAGTAGAGAGATACTTGGAAATCATCGATTTGCTCCAAGATGATAGGAAACGTGACAATGTGGTCCATACAGGATCATCCGGCACGGAATCCTGCTTGCTGCCGCCGGAAAGTTGCGTCAATCTTCTTCTGTATGCGGTTAAGGATCACTCTGCAGAGGACTTTGAGAACGATGCACAGCAACATGGTACATCGCCAATTATCGCATACAGTCAGGTCGCCCTTTTTGAATACCTTTACCACAGACAAACAGACGTAACACTTGCGAAATTTACATCGACCACGCTTTTAACGATCCTTTTAAATGTTCATAGTTGTGGCTTCCACAACCAGAAGCTCGCGCATCGTTTTTCTATGCGTTTGACGTTTCACACTAGCGCCTTCTGTTGACGATATTGCACAATACAGTGACTCGTACAACTTTTCCACCAGGTGATGGTAGTGCGAACTGGTCGATGGATTTCCATGAAAATCGTTCAAGATGTTACGTCTGTTTGTCTGTGCCTTTACTAAGACGCCTTACATCCAGTCGACCGGAAATGTTGCGGTTTCCCATATGTTGCAGAATAGTTGATACAGCAGTTGTGCAGATACTACGGGGCCGGCTGTTTCTATCTCCTGCAATGATGGAACTTCGGTGTTGACACGGGTAATGCGTCCAACCATTGGTGGATCATGCTGAGTTGTAGGTGACGTGGCCGACACTTGAAAAAGGTTTCCAAAGTGCTCTAACCAGCGTTTCAGCTGGTCAGCCGGGTCCGTCAATAGATGTCCAGATGTGTCTTTCACGGGCATCGTAGGATTCACCTTAGCCCCACAAGGGTGACGTGAAACATTGAAGAAGAGACGAATGTCGTCGGTATTTCCGGCTTTCGTGCCTTCGTCGGCTTCGGCTAGGGAGTCCGCTCATGCTCGTTTGTCCAGTCGAGCGTTTCACTTAAGAGTCGAATATCGCTACGGGCTACTGCTTTGGCTCCTCGTGTTTTCGCTCACTCTATCGCGGCTGTCATCTATGATCCTGTGATCTGTAATATAGCTTCCGGTGGAGAAGCATATCGTACTCAGCCGCTGGATGCCAGAACAAACGTTGTTTGAGCCGCATCTCCTTGGTGCACAGATGTTCGGGACGTACCTCCTCAATCTAGCTGAAGTCAGAAGGACAACGGTGCCTCGGCTGCACTACCAGCTAAACACATAACTCTTAGTTGGCGGTCTTTGTCATCGCTTGACCCGTGGAAGTATAAGGTAAGAACTTGTGAGGATCAGAGCTATGTTGGACGCTCACCTTATCGACTCACCTTTTTGCAGCCAGCTGGCTATGATGCTGTCATCCTTTGGTTCGTCCTCGGCAGAGTTATTGTCAGGGTGGCGATCTTCATGACCGCTTAGTTGTACTATCTGGAAACAGTCTAGACCAGGATCACTCGGATTAGACCAACCTTGCCTATCACGGATTAGGCGATCCATTTTAATGGTCTTTATTGCAGTGGTCAAGTGGTCGCTTGTCCCATGTAGTCCAATTGCTTACAACGCCAGTGGTCTTGAGCCGACTTCTTCATCTCCCTCAAACGCGAGAATCGTTTCAGATTGATTCGATCAGATCGAGCTCAGGGATAGTCGCGAGAGGTTCACAAGGGACAAGGGAATACGTTGGAGTGAGGGTGGAACGATCGTCAGGAGAATCTGTAAGCGGAGAGAGAGAAGATAAAAACTGAAGGACAAAGATGGTCTTGAGCTGGCCCACGGTGAATAAGCGATTGACAATAATGCGACGGTAGTGGTGCTTGAAGGACTTGATTCCTGCCTCCCTGATACCGCTGAAGTGCGGTGATCGCTCCAGGCTTAAGCGACAATTGATTCTACTCTCCAGGCAAAAGTTTTTCCAGTCCACGGACCGGAATTTTAAGCGATACTTTTCTCGCATCGCGCGGAATTCTCGGTCTGCCTCGACAAAAGCAGTCACTTTGTTACAGTGTAGTTCGAGCACTTGACCGTGACATGCTATATTGCGAATAACGACGTCGCTAACATGAACGTGCAAACGACAGATCGGCGACTACTTCGAGATGCACGGCTTCCAAGCACACGAAAAACCCGACCTATGTAATGATCGAGGAGTGCAATAATCTGCTGTGGACTGGCCAAAATAGTTGACGGATTGTAGCGAGCGTGAGCGTTGAACAGCAATGAAGTTTTCGGGTATGGCTGGGTTGGGCGATGAGCAATCTGAGCCGGTGATCAGCTGCGTGAAGAATCGAGTAACGAGTATCATATAGTATCATATAGTAACGAATCGAGTAACGAGTATCATATAGCCATATATCATATAGTATCATTAGTATCATGTTTGCTAATCATTCTCAGAGCCGGTGTCAACCGAATTGATCCATGAACAGCTCTATGTTCTTGAGTGGTGATTTCGATGTTGCAGTCGTGGATGGGACGCTTTAAGGCAGCGTCCATTTATTACGTAACGTTAAAATTGGCATTTTTAGACCCCCCTCCCCGCTCCGTAACGCTTTTTTGTAAGAAACCCCGAAAATTTTTGTATGGACCGTAACGCTCGGCCATACTCCCCTCCTCCCCCTAGAGCGTTACGTAATTTGTGAACGGCGCCTAAGCGCTGTGGCAGTGATGAACTTCAGCATGGAAGGACGCTAGCAGGTCTTGTCGTAAATACGAGAATATTGAGCGCCTGTTACCCTTCCTCTGGAGCTTTGTTTTATGGGAAAATCTGTAGCATCGTGCTACGACACGGGTTGGCTTGGATAGATCCGTGAATCGTTAGCGCAGTGTAGGGTCGACGGTGGTGCATGACTGGGCAGTGGGCAGGCTCCTTGCTGCCCAGGAAGTTGGAATCCGGCATGTCCAATATCGAAACCACACACTTAGGCCTACTGCCGACGGGCTCTTCAAGGAAACTCTGTCTGGTCTGCTGGATTCATTTCCGACAGAACGTGCTTCCAATCGCAGTCCTATGAGGCGTTAAATTTCCGCAATCCGGTTTGAGACGACAACCTTCCAGACACCTGCGCCTTAATATAGTGAAACACGATGCTGGAATCGACCCAAAGCGTAGGAGGTTTGACGAAGCTCGTTGTTTACCGGAGGTTTTTGGCAAGCTGGCTGCCGAGTAGAGCGCTGCATAAGTTCAGACGAGAGATGGATTGCCTTTGTAGTTGAGCAACGCATGACTTGGCTGTCAGCAGATGGCTATGGAACTGTCCGAGCTCGTCACGGGAAACGACGTATATACAGCATCCATATGAGACTTCCGAAGCAACAATTCAGACTGTATTGGCGGTTTTCACATGGAGAGTACCTGTAGCTTGTCTGTTCTGAGCGGTGCTCTTAGGGATGTTCTGTTGGTCGTCCTATGACTAGTGTTCTGCCCAAAGGACTTGAACAAACATCTTCGATTTCATCACTACGGGTCCCAGAAGGCCAAGCGCATTGAATGGTCGCTACATCTTGGGTACGACGTCTCGTTTAGTTGCGACATCCACTGGCAACAGAGTTGGAATCTTGAACTGACTGGGGAAACCAGTGAAGTCACAAAGTCTTTTCCTCCGGACAGAGAGCGATCAATTTCTAGTTCTAGTTTGGTTTTCCACAACTGACGAGAAACGCTGGCGCTGGTGAGAAAAGGGCATTGTTAGTTGCCCATTCTCGTAAGACGAAGTCTGCTTGGTGCAACATGTCCATCAATTGCCGAAAGGTTTCGGGGAGCTCAACTTGGTCGTCGGCGCCACTGCACGTCTACGTATGTTCCTTTGTTGATGACAGATAACGCCAATGGAAGGCGATCTGTAGTTAGGGAAGCTGTTGAGGCCGTAGGTCTTTTTCTCCGGAAAAGAATCTACAAATACTTCCGATCACCTTGATGCTCCCAGATCATCTTCTCAGCGTTAGCGGTCGTGGCGCTTGTACCGAGGAAGACGTAGGTACGTTGAGTACGGTAGAGTACAGAGCTTCCAGTCAACACACGATCGTATATGATGTTGAATAGGATGCTAAAGTGGAGGCGATATGCGTACACTTTACACGCGGTTGAATGGAAGCCGGTGCGTATATGGCCTCCACTTCAGCAGCCTATTCAACGTCATTTACGACTTTGTGTTAGCTGGGCTGGCTGCGCTGTTGATCTAATGTACTGGATTTCGTTGAGCGATAACCTTGTAGAGCTTCGACAGTATCCATCAAACCCTAGTCGTGTCTTCGTAGTGGAACTCTCAGGGTGCTACATAGCATGGTATGGTGAGCCATCATCGACAGCGAACTTCTTCTCCATGGGCTGGATAGGACAGAGTGTATCATAAGTGCTCCGAGTCGCCGAGTATTGGAAACATTTTCTCTCGCAGCTGTAGACGGAAGATGTACCTTTCATCCGCATTTCGTCCAACACGGTTTACTGAAAATGATCCTGGATTTCCCGAAAGCGGGTCCCCTATCTTGGGATCGCCACCTATAGATCGAGAGCTGGATCTGATATCTTCCCGCAAAAAATGTTGGTTCTCTAGCACGGTTTTATGCACAAGCGGGCAGGCAGCGGCGACAGAAATTTGCTAGTGTTCTAGTAACGGTGGAACTGACTGATGTTGAGCTGGAAATCAGTCATCGTTGTGCATACCGTCCATCGTTGCGTTTATCAGTCTAAACAGCTTCCCAGAAAAGCCGTTTGGAAAGCTCTTGAAAACGACGAACAGCGGATGTCTTGGGACCTGATATTAAGGGTGGAAGATTTGCTTTTCGGTGAAAATCTGATCCGTTGTCGAGCGGCCGTCGATCAAACCGGCTTGATATGGTATCTTTAATTTCCCCAGTTGGAGAGTTGGATCATTTCCCCCCTCTCTTCTATACAGACGTAGTCATTTCTTTCGTTGTCATGGTCTCCCCGGCCTGCGTTATTCATGTCATTCAGGTTCTCATCGGAATACTGTTTCCACCTCATTCACGCTCATCCGCCAATATGGTTTGCGTCCTTATTCCTGCCCATTTCAACCTGTAGACGAAGCTGGTGTGGGATATGTGGAGTTTCTAGTGGAACTTATATATTTCTTGGTTAAACATTAAGTCCGTCATTGATCGGCTCTCTCAAAAACCAGTCTGGTATTCGCCGACGAAGGACTCCTCAAGTGGTCTCAGTCTGTTGACCAGGACACGTAATAGTATCTTGTACGGGTAACATATCTGTAATTTGTACACTCTACTCTGTGTCATTCGAATAAAGAGCGAGCAAGGAGTTCAAATTAACGGAGATGATTAGGCGCGGTGGCAAATATGCATACGTTTAAACGCTTAAATCGATTCATTCCCATGAAAGGCATGTTTTCTCGTTCTCCCCTACAACATATACCAGAGGTTCCCAAACTTTTTGCTATCGCGGCGCCTTTTGAAAAGTTCGAAAATGTCACGGCGCACCAACAACTTTTAACAAAGATTTTTTATCATTTTAACTCTTTCAGTTCAAAATTTCAAATACAAATTGTAAAAAAAATCCGTCTATGTTATGCTTTCTTCAAATCTGAAATAAAGGTTCTTAAAATGAATTGTTTTAACGAAAATTACTTGAAGATTCACAGAACTTTACAAACAAAATATTTTGTGTGGATATTTTCATAATGAAGCATCCTGAAATTTGGAAAAAATGGATATAAAAATAGATCATCTAGAACCTGTCTGGACAACTGTTTAATAATTTCTGCATCTCAAAGAACATTTTTAGAATCCCGCAATTCAAAAACTTGGTAAAAATCCAAAACTTTTATTAGGATATCGCAAGTTCTGTAAAACATTAGAAGACTATGGAATATTTATTTTTTAAAGTGGAGATATGACAACGCCAAACCTCAAGTACAAATCTGAAGGTCTGAATGTTGATTTGCACTGCAAAGTTAATCAATAAGCTATCACCAACAAGAAACTTATCGATCATCTTTTCAGCGCAAACCGTGGTTTTCTAATTTGTGCACTTGAAAATTCAAGGTTTCGTCAAATATTTACCTCAATTAAAATTTTGGAAGAGGAAAACTCCCTTTGCGTGACTTTCTTTTTCGAAGTCTTCCTCAAGAAGACAAGGATTTGGAATTGAATTATAAAAGGTTGGGAGGCGACACTAGTTTTACTAAATAAATCAAAATATATAAAAGGTGTATCATGTTTTGAAAAATTAGAGTTTGATCCATTGGTTTTGATTCAAGATCCTGCGGCGCACCTGAAGAATGTTCGCGGCGCACCAGGGCGCCGCGGCGCACAGTTTGGGAAGCACTGACATATACTATTGAAGCATGTTTTTGTAAGCTTATGTTGCGAATGGCTGAAAATATCACACGTGCTGCTGCCAGCTGAAAACGTTATCATGATGAAACGACCAATGCAATGTCCTCACTCCACAGTCCAGAAGCACGAACAACAACAATCTTCCCACACGTGTGTCGTATCCTAGTTATTTCAACCTCCTATGAAGAGGAACGCTGCAAAATTTTGGCACCTTCGCTTACTTGCGTACATCTAATGAAGGAGTCTCGCCCAGAAATCCATGGTGTTAGTGGAACAAAACATCAAAACAAAATTTTCAACAATAGTCAGATGATGTATACATCTTCGCATATCGTGTAAGCTCAAACAAAGCCGTTTACACGGTCTTGTGAGGGCGGCAGGATTTGAAGCGAAATATTAATTTCGCCAGAATAGAATTCAGCGTAACTGAGGACTAAATCTGTTTCATTCTGGGCATTATGCTCCAACTCGGCTAAAATCTAACGATTAAAGGGATTGTAACGAACAGACTATAGATAGGCTTCGTTTCGAAATGCTTTTGCATATTTTGTAAATAGTCATCGTATCTCGTGAATAAAACAACATTCTTAAGCTGTGTATTGTTGTTTTACACATGAGTGGGGCAGCAAAAATGTTCACTTGCCATGTTTCAAATGACTGTTTGAAAGATTTTCGGAAATGTTTGATTTATTACAAGTGAACATTATTCTGAAAAATTCAGTACAGTACATTTACAAGATAGAACAATCTCACAGTTAATTAAAAATAATTTAGTTAGATAAATTTTCATTCCCTCAAGAATAGCCAAATTAGTTTTGATTTAGGTCAATCGAAATACCAGTTTAAACAGTTCTTTTTTTTTTTGATTTCCCAACAAAGAAACTTCAAAATGTTTGTTCTGTATAACTTAAAATATTTCAAAAATCTTTCAACTGTCACAAACACAAACATAAAAATCTTAAGTCGGAACAACCATTTTAATGAGTTGTTGACGAAACAACGGTGGGATGAGAAAAAGTCCAAAAATATTGTACATTGAAAACACATGCAGCGAAGCAAACATGACCGAAGTCAAAAAGTGTGATCACTTTTTTGTACATATTGGTATACATAATTCGTCTACAACAAAAGCAACTTAGATATTAAGTATCTGTGGTACTGTGAAATAAAAAATAGGATTAAATGGAATCAAACTGCATAATGATAAGACGTAAGCATAGAATGACATAAGTGAAGCAACCCGCAGTGGAAACAACCCAACAATCGCATTTGAAAGGATAATGAAACGCTTATTTTTCGTTTTTGTTCCACTGTAGAAAAAAAGAAAAGAATAAAAAATAACAGTCACAGAATATGCAGACGACAAAAGCAACAACTTACAAGACATAATTAAGACTTTTTTATATGGATGTACCTTCAAGACAGAATGCAAAAGAAAACATTTAACAACTAAGACAAATTGACGAAGAAGGAAATATGAATGCGATCATTCGTGCAGACGAGGACATACAGCACGTATAGTTATTCAAGATATTTAAAACAAAATATTGATTAGCTATCAGTCATAAGGCAATTTAAAAAATATATTAAGTCATAAGATGAATGAAACAGTCATGAGCCAATATGGAAAAGAGATGCAAAGATAAAAATCAAATCATAAAGATGTCTACACTGTCGGCAGCACGATACTGTTGCCAAACAAGTATGATATAGCGGTAAGCAGAGAAGAAAAAAAAATAACAAGAAGCATTGGAGTATGATATGAATATTGGTGATAAATACATTTCAAAATTAAAATCAAACAAGTTGTTCATTCTATTTGCTCCGAAAAATCATTGAATCAGCTTGTTATATCACATTTTCAATGAGGTAGGTATTACACAGTATCAGCAGATTCATTCAACATTTTTTCGGATTACCACTCACTAAACTCTCAAGAAAATGTTTCCAAAAAAGAATAATAAAAAAAGTGTACACAACAATGGGATTCGAACCTAGAACAGTGCGAAACTCAATTACGACTTGCACCAACCTACTTAAGCACAATTAACATTTAACTCTGCACTTTTATGCTTCATTTCGACCAACATTAAACGAAACAGACCTTTGATGAAATTTCGTGCTTCGATTCCACTAAAACACTGAAACGCAAAGGGGCCGATCATAAACCACGTAGACTTTTTGGTGGAGTAGGGTCTCGCCAAAGTCTACGCTCCAAACAAATTTCTTTTTTTTTGTATGAACAAAAGTCTACGAGGGGGTAGGGGTCTGAGATGGCCAAAATTTGGTCTATCATGATGAGAATTTAGAATGCATATAGCTCCGATATAGTTATGCATTGCTTGGTCATTGTGTTTGTTTCGATCCCCTCTTCTCAAATCTATTAGGGAGAATATTCAACAGTTAAGCCTCAGCCTAAAGAAAATAATTGGGCTGTAATACTTTTCAACAAAAAACATCATAAAACTCAAATTCAATCTACCATTATACCCAATCAAACGCCAGTGTGTCTGAAAGAGTCGATACTCTGCGTTCTAATCTCTCCTCCACTAGAAGAAATCATCAAAGCCCAGCTCACATGAAAGCTTTTCAATTGTTTCCCATCATTTTGTTTTCCCATTTTCCTGTTCATTGAGTTTTTCGTCTGTCGCCCAATAATCGCACTCGAGAAGGAAGGACGATTTCATTTTCCCTTTAAATTTCATCAAAGGAGTTGTACACAGTAGCTGCCTGCGTCTCATTCAATAACGTCTCGCTTTCTCCTTTTTTCGCTGAAAAAAGGCTATTGTAACGATACACTTCTGCGCCCGCTGCTTTTTCCCCGAACATGGTAGCATGCCTATGCCGGCTTCTATAAACAGTGATATGTGCACGAAGTAATCGCGATGAACTCCGTCTCTACTTTTGTTCAACTTTTTGTTTGTGCTGTTTACCATTCTGAGAAGCAAAAACGAGCCGAAATTTGAATTTGAATTTAAATTAGGTGCGCCTCCGTCGTCGTCATCGCATGTGACAAATCCGTCTTAGTTGGCATTTTATCATGAATTGGAGATGATCTTACCGGTGCGCGGCCGTGATCATGTTTACATCCACAAGAAAATATGTACATCGCCAGAATCTGATTTGACACGCTGGAGAAAGGATGCAATTCGTGCTTGACTTTCACATGAAGAAACGAATTTTCTTTTCAGTTGATACACAAAAAGTGAATCGAACGAACGAATATACATACCTCATAAAATCCCACTTATCACTGAAATCTCGCAAGATTTACCTTCTATGACGATAAACGCTTGAACACAGTTTAGCGTTAGTTCTTGATTTTTGTGATAAACGGGCGTGCAATCTTGATGACACAGAGTTTTGGTTGCAGTTCGATCATCACAAGGTAGTGGTCAGAGTCGATGATATAGGTCATGAAATTAACGTGTCAACGTTATGATTTCAATGAGTTTGCGCAATTCAGATCCCATTGTGATCCACTAGCCTCTGCCCAGCAACTCCTATCCCTACCTCCTCGCGGTACTGGCCGAAAACTATGAGCATCCTTAGGAAAGATCAGGTAACCAACCCCGGTGGGAACTTTGTCATAGGCTGACAGGGAAGAAGGGGTTTGCTTCGGAAAACTTGAGCGTCTGTTCTCCAGGAGGAGCAGCTCACAACAGCGTCTGATCCCCATGTTAGGGGCGGCTGATCTTCGTCCGAGTCCCAGGGAAGGACTCTAAGTCCAACTGTGTACTATGGTCCTCCGGAAAGTAGGGGGTTGGTGTCAGCCAGCCGTAAAACACCATTGTAACGGAAATTTAGCAACAGAATAATACGAACCGAGGCCAACGGCAACGATCCCAGAGAACAAAAACGACTTCCGATTGGAAACTCGGTACGTGGAACTGCCGATCTTTCAACTTCATTGGGAGCACCCGCATACTCGCCAATCTACTGAAGGACCGCGGGTTCGGCATCGTAGCGCTGCAGGAGGTGTGTTGAACAGGATCCATGGTGCGAACGTTTAGAGGTAGTCGTACCATCTACCAGAACTGCGGCAACACGCGCGAGCTGGGAACAACTTTCATCGTGATGGGTGATATGCAGAGGCGCGTGATCGGTTGGTGGTCGATCGACGACAGAATGTGCAAGTTGAGGATCAAGGGCCGATTCTTCAACTTCAGCAAAATAAACGTGCACAGCTCACACTCCGGAAGCACTGATGATGACAAGGACGCATTTTACGCGCAGCTCGAACGCGAGTACGATCGCTGCCCAAGCAACGACGTCAAGATCATCATAGGAGATTTAAACGCTCAGGTAGGTCAGGAGGAGGAATTCAGACCGACGATCGGTAAGTTCAACACCCACCAGCAAACGAACGAAAACGGCCTACGACTCATTGATTTCGCCGACTCCAAAAATATAGCCACACGTAGCACCTTTTTCCAACACAGCCTCCCTTACACCTGGAGATCGCCACAGCAGCCGGAATCTCAAATCGACCACGTTCTGATTGACGGACGGCACTTCTCCGACATTATCGACGTCAGGACCCATCGTGGTGCCAACATCGACTCCGATCACTATCTGGTGATGGTCAAACTGCGCCTAAAACTCTCCGTCATCAACAATGTACGGTACCGTCGACCGCCACGGTACAACCTAGAGTGACTGAAACAACCGGATGTCGCCTCAGCATACGCGCAGAATCTCGAGACCGCGTTGCCAGACGAGGGCGAGCTCGATGAGGCCCCTCTAGAGGACTGCTGGAGTACAGTGAAAGCAGCTATCAATGACGCAACCGAGAACACCATCGGGTACGTGGAACGGAATCGACGGAACG
This sequence comes from Aedes albopictus, assembly GCF_035046485.1. Classification (NCBI taxonomy): domain Eukaryota; kingdom Metazoa; phylum Arthropoda; class Insecta; order Diptera; family Culicidae; genus Aedes; species Aedes albopictus. The sequence continues at coordinate 194,092,922 of NC_085136.1, forward strand.
AATGGTTCGACGAAGAGTGCAGAACGGTTTTGTTGGAGAAGAACGCAGCGAGGGCGGTAATGCTGCAGCAAGGGACTCGACAGAACATGGAACGTTACAAACAGAAGTGGAAACAGCAAACCCGCCTCTTCCGGGACAAAAAGCGCCGCCTGAAAGAAGCGGAGTGCGAAGAAATGGAACTGCTGTGCCGTTCCAAAGAAACACGGAAGTTCTATCAGAAGCTCATCGCATCCCGCAACGGCTTCGTGTCGCGAGCCGAAATATGCAGGGATAAAGACGGAAGCCTTTTGACGGACGGACGTGGGGTGATCGAAAGGTGGAAGCAGCACTTCGATAAGCACCTGAACGACGTGGATAACGTAGGCATGGGAGCCCACGGCAACGGAGGAAACGACGACGCCAGTGCAGTGGAGGACGGAAATGAACCAACTCACACGCTGCGCTGAGGAAAGTTAAGGATGCCATTCACCAGCTCAAAACCAACAAAGCAGTTGGTAAGAATGGTATCGCAGCTGAACTCATCAAGATGGGCCCAGCAGAGTTGGCCACCTGTCTGCATCGGCTGATAGTCAGGATCTGGGAAACCGAACAGCTACCGAAGGAGTGGAAGGAAAGGGTAATTTGCCCCATACACAAGAAAGGTAACCATTTGGAATGTGAGAACTTCAGGGCGATCACTATTTTGAATGCTGCCTACAAAGTGCTATCCCAGATCATCTTCCGTCGTCTGTCACCTAAAACAAATGAGTTAGTGGGAAGTTATCAAGCCGGCTTCATCGACGGCCGGTCGACAACGGACCAGATCTTTACCGTACGGCAAATCCTCCAGAAATGCCGTGAATACCAGGTCCCAACGCTCCACCTGTTCATCGACTTCAAAGCGGCATACGACAGTATCGACTGCGCAGAGCTATGGAGAATCATGGACGAAAACGGCTGACCTGGGAAGCTGACTAGACTGATTAAAGCAACGATGGACGGTGTGCAAAACTGCGTAAGGGTTTCGGGTTAACTATCCAGTTCATTTGAATCTCGCCGGGGACTGCGACAAGGTGATGGACTCTCATGCCTACTCTTCAACATCGCTCTGGAAGGTATGGTGATGCGATGAGCCGGGCTCAACAGCCGGGGAACGATTTTCACAAAATCTGGTCAATTTGTGTGCTTTGCGGACGACTTGGACATTATTACAAGAACATTTGGAACGGTGTCAGAGCTGTACACCCGCCTGAAATGCGAAGCAGCAAAGGTCGGACTGGTGGTGAATGCCTCAAAAACAAAGTACATGCTGGTAGGCGGAACCGAACCCGACCGTATCCGTCTGGGTAGTAGTGTTACAATAGACGGGAATACTTTCGAGGTGGTGGAGGAATTCGTCTACCTCGGATCCTTACTGACGGCTGACAACAACGTGAGCCGTGATATCCGGAGGCGCAACATCAGCGGAAGTCGGGCCTACTACGGGCTCCAGAAGAAACTGCGGTCGAAAAAGATTCACCCACGCACCAAATGCACCATGTACAAAACGCTAATAAGACCGGTGATCCTCTACGGGCACGAGACATGGACCATACTCGAGGAGGACCTGCATGCACTTGTAGTTTTCGAGCGTCGCGTGCTAAGGACGAGCTTTGGCGGTGTGCAGGAGAACGGTGTGTGGCGGAGAAGGATGAACCACGAGCTCGCTGCACTTTACGGCGAACCCAGTATCCGGAAGGTGGCCAAAGCCGGAAGGATACGATGGGTAGGGCATGTTGCAAGACTGCCAGACAACAACCCCGCAAAGCTGGTGTTTGCAACTGATCCGGTTGGCACAAGAAGGCGTGGAGCGCAGAGAGCACGATAGGCGGACCAGGTGGAGCGTGACCTGGCGAGCATTGAGCGCGACCGAGGATGGAGAACGGCAGCCACAAACCGAGTATTGTGGCATAATATTGTTGATTATGTCTTGTCTTAAATGTGATGTTGAACAACTAAATGTATGTATGTGTGTATGCATGTATCAAGCTGTTAGAGCAGGCGCGACAGTCACATGTAATTTAGATACTTGAGCGTTATTTTAAATTGTTTTAAATGGGCTTCTCAATCACGAATTTAACTTCGTACGACAAAGTTTGCTTCCGCACGTAACAGATTGGCCAGCAGACTGAAATTTCGTAAACGAACCCGTGGCGCCCCAACATCCAACAAAGGCGGCGGCTGCAAGAACTAACATTTGTTTTAAGGGGGTTGACATCATCGACCATGGGAAAGCCCGGCTATCGAACACCTATATAGCCCAGTCAACCGATGATCGTATAAGATGTTGCATAAGATATCAAAGTGGAGGCGATATGTGCCTAAATAGAGGCATGCACGCTTATGGCCTCCACACTTAGAATAAATTACAGTATTCGGTGAAAAAAATCACCGAAACTGGTCTGTAAACAAGCAAACTACAGTATTACGGCGAAATCGATGAAATTGCAGGAGAAAATCGGTGAAATCTAAGAAATTACCGAAGAACCGGTGAAATCAGACAAATTTACAGGAGACCTGTGAATATTTTACCGAACAGATCGGTGATGGGATTATTTTACCGTACTACTGTAAAATGCGTTTGACAGCTACGCCGGCGGCTTCGAACATCAGTTCTATTACAATTTGCGCATCATCTCCAAGCAAGACTCTCTTGTCCAGTGGCAGCAAGTGTGGTTCCTGATCAGAAGGTCATGTATTCAATCCCATCATCGACGTTTTTTTATGAAAATATTGTTTTTTTGTGCTCGCATAAAATCACCGTAAATTTGTAAAATTTACCGTACGTTCAGTGATATTGAGAATTCATTTGTAAACAAACATACCGAACGTTCTGCGATTTTTACGGTAAATTTGTAAAAAGTACCGAACGTTCCGGTAATTTTGACAGATGCATTTTGCTGAGATTCGCAGTACGTTCGGTGGTTTGAAAAATCACCGAACTTTTTACCGTACGTTCAGCTGTTGAGATTGCGGTAAAATTTTACCGTAATCCGTCATTTTTTCTAAGTGTGTCCACTTTATCATTTTATGCAACATCTTATACGATTACTGGTTGTCTGGGAGGGCTCTAGGTGTCCGGCTAGTTGGTCGAACGCCTTTTGGCCGAATACCATCTGGAAGAATGGGTCGTTTGGCCGAATGTTGTTTGGCCGAATTATTATCAAAAGAATTCAGAGTAAGTTTTTGACATTCCAAATGCCAATATGATCATCACAAATGTATCCTTCTTTTAATCATGGGCTATTCTTTATAGTTCAGCCATTCAGAGATTAGTTGAAACTACCAACATTTCTTTGATATATGATATGAGAGTTATATGATGCGGAGAACAGGGGCATGGTCACTTAAGTTTAACGTTCATTTTTTAGGCCAAACGGTGTTCGGCCAAATGACATTCGGCCAAATGACTCTTTCGGCCAAATGGCGTTCGGCCAAATGACCCGGAATCAGGGCTCTGCCTTTATCAGCAATCCCAACAATCATGAACTCACTATCTTAACGGATGGTTCAAACGCACTATATTCAACGAACATCAGAAACAAATACAAAATAATGTAGAATCGATCATAGTTTTCACAGTTGCCGGCAACCAGATATGCGGAAACTTGCCCTGAGAATTGGATCCGGAACTGCATGGAAGTGACGATAGGGTAATCTTTGTCGCCCTAGCGGGAAGTAGCACCCCTATAGTACCTTCATGACGGCCAGGTGAAATTTCTTCCAGGCTGACTGGGCTAGTTTCCTTGTGCAGGTAACAACCCTCCGGGAAACATCTTGTGGTCATCGTTCCTGGATCAGATATACGGCAACCAATCTACACTAGAACAACCTTTAAGGGGAGAGGCGACATAATTCATCAGGCGTCACCCAACAACCGCGACATCCATCACCAATGTTGTCGTTTCTCTAGATCAGAGACAGCAGTTCAACATCGCTCTCATGATTGACGAACTAACCACAGGTAAGTCAGCCAGTTTGGATGATATAGCCAGTACACTCCGTAGGCTCCTCCGGATATCCGGACTGTGCAGACTGCAACTAGACCGCGGAGCATGTGCTCGAGTCATGGAGTAAAGATCGAGTATGCAGGAGATATGCGGTGGAGATATCACTCCTGACAACATTGTTGAAATATGTGTACGAGGGCAGACAAGTGGGATTCCGTTACTTCCACGGTTTCTCGAATGATACTTGAACTACAGAGAAAATGGTGAGCCTATCAACAGCAAATTGAGTTGACTCCCCTTCTCATCCAGGAACTTGAGTCCAAGGGGTAGTCTAAGGCGGTAGCTGGTGGAACACTTACCGTTAGTGATCTCATGTAAACCCCCTTCTCCATTATTGAAGTAATCCCTAACGGGCGTTCCGCGAAGGTAAGGAGGATAGAGAAAGAGGTTTTAGTGAGTTGAAACCCGCATAACCCGAGGAACCTTCTCTCGGATTTTTGATCAGCAGATTTCCTCTTTCTATAAAAAAAAATGGTTGGGGTCCCACAAACACCGGAAACAACTTCCGCCCGATAACCCTTACCGGCTACGTTTTTGACTAAACGCCTGTAAAATTGATGTCTTGTACATCACTTGGGAAGTGTACAAGATTGGACGATTGGAAAGTTCAGCGCCCACTACCTGACGAACGAAAACAGCCTACGCAGACTCATCATTTGTACAACTTTTTTTCAATACTGCAGCATCTCAGCACACAAAACAGCAAAACAATCACGTTCTGAGTGATCGACGGCATTATCGACGTCAGGACCTACCGTGGCGCTAACATCACTCAACAATGTACGGTACCAGCGATCGCCGCGGTAAAATCTTGAGTGACTGAGGCGCTAGTAGGATGTCGCCCCAGCATACTCGCAGGAGCTCGAGGCAGTACCAGCCGAGGGTGACCCCTCTAGAGGACGGCTAGAGTATAGCGGAAGCAGCAATCAACGACGCAGCTGAGAATACCATTGAGACTGAGACGCTCCAAAATCACCTAAGACGCTTACGTTACGCCTTAGTGACGTCTTTGAAACTCGCTTAAGATCCTGCGAAACTTTCTAAAATGCCTTCGAATTCCCCCTTAAATCCCCACGGACTCCATGTAATGCACCTAAGACCCTTAGAAACTCCCAAAAACACCTAGGTAAAGGCAATGCTTCTGAAACTAGTTAAATATGATATGCCTTCGAAATGATGATGATGATGATGATGATGATGGTCCCGCCACATACCCCTACAAAGGTTTGAGCTAGACGATATATCTTTAAGATAATTATTAATTATGATCAATGAAATCAGATTTGCAAACTAAGTACGGTCTGATTCTTTTCACAGATATAAACAACATTATAATTTGTCATACTGTACAGCAAAAACATAAATTTCGAAATACTGCTGCTCTCATCTACAGATGTTTGCAAGCGTTACTAGTGATCATGAAAGATCTGAAAATCAAAAATATTGCGAGGATTGATAACGTTCGCGCGATGTCAAAACAGTCGGCAATATTCTCATTCTCAAGAAATTCCCGACATTCAACTAGACAACTCACTACTAATCTACAGAATCCTTCAACAGTAGAAATATTCCATATGATAAATAAATACAAAAATGTCATTTATACCTGTCACCGCGCGCGAGACTCAAACTTTTGTAGACTACACAAAATAAGTTCAGTTAATAATACTACGTCAATAAATATAAAATCCATCATCATCATCGGGGCGACCATTATAGTTTGTTCGTGCCTCCTATTACAAAAATATAAATTGTCCACACAAAATATCCGTTGGTAAACTTCGTCAAGATACAAAATCTAGTCAAGAATAAAAAGTCAACAGAGTAGCTGTTCAAAAAGCAGCTTTTACGTGTGAAATACATAGTCTCTTAAACTGTGATAGAGTTACTGCGTTCGTGATGTGGTCAGGCATCGAATTGAAAACATTTATACCTTTATAATACAAGGAATTTTGTGAAGCACCATGCAAAAAGTGGGGTGTTCGTATTTGATCCGCGTTTCTAGTGTTATAACTATGAATGTCACTTCCTCTTTCAATTCGATCACACAAATATCTAGGCAACATACCATTCTTTAACTTAAAAATGAACACCAACGTTAGATAGACAATTCTTTGCTTCACTGACAGCCACTGAAGGGCGTCCAACAAAAAAGTTGAGGAAGTGAATCTGTGACATCTTAAAATCAATCGCATTATTTTATTTTGCAAACGCTGTAGCCTTGATATTTGTGTTTCATTAGCTAAAAACAAAATGGATGGACAGAACTCAATGTGTGGAGAAATGATTGATTTGTACAACTGTATTTTACTAGCAATAGTCAAATTGTTTTTTAATCGACATAGAATACCATACTTTTTGGCTATTTTCTTGATGACATTGTCGATGTGAGCGTCAAACTTTAGTCTGTCATCAATAATCACGCCAAGATATTTAATTTCGCGCACGCGATCAATTGTCTCACTATCAATTTCTACAGAGACTTCATAATTTACTCGATTCCGCGATATTACCATGAATTTAGTTTTACTTATGTTCAATTTCAACTGTTTGTACTTCAACCATTTACTCAGAGAACGTAAATCTGCATTCATTTGTGAAACGGCTTCCCCTAAATCTTTGGCTGCAATGAATATAACGGTATCATCAGCAAAAAGATTAATATCGCAAAATCGTAAGACTCGCCGCATGTCATTTATGTACATAATGAATAAAACGGGCCCTAATACACTCCCCTGTGGTACGCCAAGGCTGTTCGCCACGGGGCTCGAAATTGAATCATTGAAAGCAGTCCGTTGGGCTCTGTCACACAAATAGCTTTCGAACCATCTGTATGCAGAACCCGCAAATCCAAAGCGCTTTATTGTTTGCAACAACAAGGGCCGAGAAATTGTTTCAAAAGCGCGTTTCAGATCCAAAAAAACAGCAACAATCGTATCTTTGCGCTCTAATTTTTCTTTCCATTTTGCTAGCACCAGATTTAATGCGGTTTCACAGGAATGACCTTCCCGATATCCCGATTGTTCTGGTACCAGCAAATCAAAACTATTTAAATATGCTAACAGCTGGCCTTTAACAACAAGTTCTAAAATTTTCTCTAAAGTGTGCAACATGTTGATGGGACGAAACTCTTCGGCTTTAATCGTTCCAGCAACTTTTTGAATGGGAATCACTAATGATTCCTTCCAAACGTGCGGCACGTGCCCAGTTTGTAACGATTCATTAATTAGGTCCAGCAGATTGTGTCCGATGACATCAAAGCAATCCTGTATAACTCTCGCATTTACATTGTCTACGCCAGCCGTTTTGCCCATAGAAAAGCAAATATTTTTCAATTCTTCCAAAGTTATTGGGTGAAAAGATTCAAATCTACTGTTAATACTAATTGGCTGTTTTAATTCGTCAGGCTCATCTACTAATTCAATTGATTGATTAATAGATGAAACACTATCGACGAAATATTCATTAAATCTACACGCTATAACTTGTTCAGACTCTTCTAGTGTGCCGTTGAAGGTTATGGACCGCGGTTTACAATTACTAGGTTTTAACAAAGATTTCAAAATTTTCCATAACTCTTTGCTGTTGTTTTGATGATGATCAATTTTCCTCTGAATATACTCGCATCTAGTTTGTTTAACCAGTTGCGAGTATTTATTACGCACGACCTTGTACCTTTTCCAATTGCTATAATTTTCTCTTCTACGCCATTTTTTATACAGTTTGTCTCTATTGCGTTTAAGGCGCAAAAGATCCAAATTGTACCAGCTGTTCGAGTTTTTAATTGAAACTAATTTCTGTTCGACTAATTGATTGGTACAAGTTTTCAAGACGTCAGTTAAAACAGCTGATTTATGATCTAAAGAACCGCCGTTTGCATGAAAATCCACATGTCTTGCGACGAGACTCGAAACTGCTTGTTTCGAATATTTCTTCCAACACTTCAATTTCACAAGATCATTATCCTCGCTACTAGATTCGTTAATATTGATAACTAAAGTTTCATGGTCAGTAAGTTTTAAATCAGAATTTGCAACGACACTAACAGAATCAAAATTTGAATATACATGGTCAATCAAAGTTTTACTGTGTTGGGAAATACGCGTATAAACATTTACTGTCTGTTTCAAATTAAAAAAGTCAGCTAACCGTTTCAAATGATTCGAATTCGGATTGTCACACCAATTGATATTAAAATCTCCAGCAAGTATATTTAATTTACTATAATCTAAGAATACCTCAAGCCAGTTTTCTAAAATTTCAATAAATCGCTGGTCATTTGAACTGGGAGAGTGATATAAAACACCATAATTACCGATCCTCATGCCACGTACAACCGCAATGCCTAAGAACCAATTTCCTTCACAAACCTCGTTCAATTGAAGCTTGTATTGAACTGATTCTTTGACATAAATAGCAACTCCGCCAGTATGTCTCGAATGTGATACACAGGCAGCCACATTATATCCCGGAATACTATACTGATCAAAAGCATTTACATCAACAATATGCGTTTCAGACAGAAATACTAGATTTGGACGTTTTTCTTCTACAATCTGACGTAATTCTACGTAGTTTGTAGTTAACCCGGCTATATTCAAATATAAAATATCAAAAAGATTCACATTGCTTCTGGAACTTGGTTGCTATTCATTGAAATGTAGGCTGCTCTTTTTCCTATTGTACAACCTCTTGAAAACTTCACATTCATGACTGAATGCACCGTGGTTATCGTCCAAGTTCATGTTACGCTCTACATTGACCTTTTTACAGTTTATACATTTCAAAACGGTTGCCGTACATTCGGATGTCTTGTGACTTCCACTGCATCTAGAGCATGCTTCACAATTTTTGCAATTCATACTCATATGCCCGAATTCTCCACATTTGAAACATCTTAAAACATAAATTCGCCCCAAAAACCACTCGGTTTCCATGTAACACATCTGAGACCCTCAGAAACCCACGAAAACGCCTACGTAACGCCTTTGAAACTTGCCAAAAACCTTTGAAGCTTTCTGAAATGCCTTTAAAATCTAAAGAAAATGTAGTTACATGGAAAAAATTAAAGAAGACCCTGCTAGCAAAGTCATTACATTTTGGCTAAAATATAAACGACTCATAAGAAAGTGATCATTCTTCATAAATAATTCCAAAAGTCCCAGTGAAGAAACAGGGGTGTAAGCAGTAATAAATAACAAAATTTCCATAAACAAATAAAAATATGCATAAATAAATCAAAAGTTTCCATAAATAATTGATTTTTGAGCAATTAAAAACGTAAAAAATGCAATGAATAATTCAACTGTTGCAATAAAAAAAGCCATTTTTCCCACCAAATAACTTCGAATTTTCCATAAATAAATCCGATTTTTCCATAATAAATTAGAAAATTCACAATAAAAAAATATCGAAAAAGCAATAAATAATTCGAAAAGTGCAATAAACAAAAATATAAATTATCAATAAATGTCAAAAAACGAGCAATAAACGTAAGTGAATTTTGAGCCAAAAAACTATGTAGACCATGCGGCGAAGCCGCATAGAGGATTGAGGAACTGAGGCGGCAGAAGGCCGCCGAAGTTTCCGATATCCGATGCACCGCAACTGCATCGATTCGGTTCTAGGCAAACCACAGATCCATGAATTTGCCCGGTATAATGCAAACATAGATGTTATCCCTTTTTTAGGTCCGACGAGCGATAGCAAGTTCGGACAGCAATCAATTGCTCGGTAAATTGCAATCATAGTTACGCAAGCTGTTCAGTCGTTTCAGTCATATAAGTGCGATTCAGCATTTCACTGTCTCATACTTTCCTGCATTTGTTTTCCATGGGTAATTTCGTCATTTTTTATTGCATTTTTTGAATTTTATATTGCTTTTTCGATATTTTTTTATTGTGAACTTTCTAATTTATTATGGAAAAATCGGATTTATTTATGGAAAATTCGAAGTTATTTGGTGGGAAAAATGGCTTTTTTTATTGCAACAGTTGATTTATTCATTGCATTTTTGACGTTTTTAATTGCTCAAAAATCAATTATTTATGGAAACTTTTTATTTATTTATGCATTTTTTTATTTGTTTATGGAACTTTTGTTATTTATTACTGCTTACACCCCTGTTTCTTCACTGGGATTTTTAGAATTATTTATGGGAAAATTTGTATTTATTATGGAACGTTTAATTGTCTGCCATTACATTTTACAGTACCAGACAATTACGTGCTAAGGTATAAAGTTATGTGTTGCTCTAGAATCATCTAGGCATCTGAAATAATGCTTGAAGATCAAAAACGCCTCGAAGAATGTCAATTCGAACCAGTCAACCGTGTTTGATTCGATTGAACAATTCCAAAGATTCGTTCCGAAAACATCACGGCAAGCAGAGCAGACGCAGCGCAGGTCGCACCAAACTGAATAAAAGCAGTGGCAGCTACATTTTCAACGATTCGGATCAAACTTTTAATGATTCTCCCTTATTTTTTAACTTTTCTGCCCGGCAGCCTAAAGCAAGAAGGATTTGTAACGCTTTTTGCCCCAAAAAGGCTTTTCTCAACCGATTCGTCTTTTTCCAATGCACGGTGCAGTTTTCTTCCGAAAACACGAGCGGCAGCTGTCACGTTATCCCACTTGCACCTCGCGCTTCACCTACTTTGCGTCACATGACTGCTGCTGCTGGTGGTGGGTCCCGAGGACTCGAGGAGAACTGGTGTCCGTCCCTTGCCAGACGGATTCACACAGTCTTTTGTCAACGTGTCTGTGGTATTAAAAGTTTTCGCTTGGTCTATAAACTTCCGTTCCAATTTCCAGTCCGTCGCCGGATGCTTTTCTCCGTAAGAGCGAAGCGGCAAAAGAAAAGTTGTGACCAGTGCAAGCAAGCGCAGCAGCAGTAGCAGTAGGTACCACCGCCATAAGCGTCGTCATACTACTAGTAACGGCGGCGGAGTGGTAAAAAACCAAAAGCAATTGGAAAATTGTTCGAGAGCAACTGGATGGGATGAAGTTTGGGATATGCAGGGAGTAATCGGGACTAACAGTGTCATTGAACTTGTTTGAATTTTAGATTTTCACACATAAGAAAAATAATGCATAAATTGGAAATCCATCACACGCATTACTTAGAAATTGTCTCATACTCAAAATGTTAACTGTGAGTAAATAACATCAACACTAAATTTTGTTATAGGATGAGAAAAAAGCGGTCTGGAATTCGGGTTCTATCTTCGCGATCTTCCGCCATTACTGCGTATATATTATGGAATAAATGTAATAGTTGTATAGTATGTTATGAAATTCGCTGTTAAGTATTGTTAACGAATCGGAATGGACCCAACCTGGCCAGCCTAATTCAAGTGGATCGATTGCTATCGATCAGGACCATCAAACACCTCCCCCCTCGCATTCCTTCTGTGGGCAACCCACCACCCAAATCGATGTTGGAGCTTGGGTGAAGGAAGCTCCCCGACATTATGAGTAGGGGAAGGTGGGGTAATAAGCACCCCCTAAGCAAACGTGGCCCTATATCTAAGATTAAGATGATTTTATGGGTGTCTTGCGTTTTGAAAGTTAGTTTACTTATTTGTCTAAGAGACGCCAACTTTTGGTCCGCGTGATATCAATTTTACCTAATCAAATTATCAATTTAAAAAGTGTTACGTTTTGGGTGCTGAAAAACTGTTGGGGGCAAAACGCTCCTTGAGGTGGGGCAATACGACCTCTGGTATTTTCCGCTTTGAAATCTAATGAAATACCAGGCGGCTCCATCTCACTATTTACGGCAGTAAATGGAAGGAGTAGGAGGCGGATGGTAGTTAATAGGTTGATTCCATATAATCAGCGCGCAATTGCTTAAATTGCGTGCGCTTCAAATTAGACAATCTTTCCAAATGTGGAAAATCATCGTTTTCCACGCTTTTCATTCGAATATTCTTTGCATTCTTGGGCTTGCTCAATTTTACGTCTAGTTTGCTTGCATCGAATGGAACTTTACTTATGTAATGGGATAGCGTGAGTGCGTTTTGCCCCGGGGATGCGTATTACCCCAGGTTACCCTAATGGTGGAAGATCGCGAAGATAGAACCCGAATTCCAGACCGCTGGAGAAGAAACAGTTTGTCCACATCACGCGATGGTCCATACTCGGTCGGACTAAAACTAAACCAAGACAAACGTATGACTTTTCGAGTTTTGCAAAACTATTTTTGACCAGAAAACCTTAAAGATTGAACCCTTGAAAAAGGTCCCAAACGGACCGAAACTTCGGGAATAATCAAAAACTAGTGTTTTCCATTCCCCTTAAGAACTCGAAGCCAAACCGTAACAGTACATAACCTCAGTCGTATCCAGAAAGAAAAGGTAAACCCACATTTGCACGATCACAATTTCATCAAACCTAATACTTTTCCAAGCTCTCCCGAAACGTTACCAGCAATTGCTGTGAAAGCAAAATCATCTCGAGTTCTCAACACTTTTCGACGGCACTTAGATTGAAAAGGAAACAGCACCGTTGGACATTATGAACCGAAAAAAAAATGAAAAACACGACATTATAGTGATGAAGAACGGCGTTTTTTTGTTTGAAGAGCTCAAGCACAAATAAAACTTCGAAACAAAGCCTTGCATTCTGCACTGGAAGATTCGTAGGTACCGAATCAAAACATCCGCATTGTTCACTGACAATGAGCGAATAAGCTTCCATTGGAATATTGAAGAGTTGATAGTTTGGTGTTTGGTGGTTTGAGAAATACTACTCGTCATGCAAAAATGTTTGTTTTTTGTTCTTAATTGCTTAGCCTAATTTACAGCACTATTTCTTCACTTGGAACTACGTGAGTGATTACAATTGACAGCTGCAGTAAGACTTAAATGTTTGGGTTATCATACGAAACAAATATTACAAGAGAGGAGATGGTGTTAAAACTACAGAAAATCCTTTACGTAATAAATCGAAAGTCTCTGAGTCCCTATGCAGTGAGATTCTATTAGTGAGAGGATAATCGTTGTAAGATTACCCAAGCAACACGACTTATCATCATTGGTGGCTGCAATCGTACGTTCCCTCGAGCGATCGATCAAACGATCGATCGACACTGGGGGGATAATCGTTCAATTTCAGTTGGGAGAAAATGATCTGGCGTGTCGTGGGTTCAACGATGTTGGTGGAAAACGTCTCTTTGAATGAAGTTGGTTGCTACATTCACCTTTTGCTTCATGCTGTGCGCTGAGTGGTGGTTTAGAAACCGACCGGATGCAATCGGCTTCATGTACCACTCTGTTTTCACTGTCTGACGAACTAGCAGCAAGTCTAAGTACGGTATTCGTCCGTCGTTTTCCACCTCCACTGTGAGCTGGATCTTTGCGTGGTATTGGTTAAATATTTCTAAAACCTCGGCGATTTTCTCCCTGGGAACTGCTAAAAGAAGATCATCCACGTACTTCTTCTTGAGCACTGGTACCGGAAACGTGATTCTCGTCATCACCGTTTGTTGGCTGTTCGAGTCCGTATGAAGTTGATCATCAATATTAACTTCTTTTCTCGATCAGCCTAGATAGCTGTGTAGTGTCGGTAGCGATTGTCTCAATTGGCTAAGAATAACACTACGGACCGCCTGTTCCGGTGGTAAGAGTCCACCAACAGGTGACCCCAAATTCATGGTGTGATGCGCTTTATGCTTACCGTGCCTAGGAATGAATGGCTAGGGGGGTCTGATAAAAACCTAACCGCTAACGGAGCCTGTGGAGTACCAGGGCGCCCTCCACAGTATGTAGCCCTTACTGCGCTAACCGGAGCAATGGTGCAGTGGACCTTGTGTTTCTCCGAGACAATCAGCTGCCCTTCTTTAGTCTCACTTGAGGCTAAATAAGGGCGGGATTATGAAGATGTTGTTAATTAGTTTAAATTTTCACCTATATGGTTTCGCATTATGCGATTTACACAGTGTATTCTGTGTATCCTCGCCTTTGGCGTTTTCCAATCGATACCGATTTGGTTTTATTGTTGCTGTTCTTTGTTGTGCTGTTGTTGCGAAGAGTTTAATCTTACCTAGTTTGGGTAGTGGCTACGGTTAAGATAGCTCAGATCAATCTTCAGCATAAAAGAACAGCAACGATCAATCTTTGCAGACTTATGCAAAATGGTACAGCCCAAGTGGCCTTGGTACAAAAACCTTACTTTCGTAAGGGAAATTTTTATCTAGGAAACCTTGTGAACCCGGTGTTTGCCACTTTCAGTAAACATGAAATGGCAAACTCGCGTGCCATGCCTCGAGCCTGTGTGCTTGTCAACAACGCAATAGTTGCTACACTCATCTCTGAACTAACCACCAGAGATGTATGTGCTATCACAATTGATGTATCTGTTGGAAACCTCAACAGGAAATACGTCTATTGTTCTGTGTATTTACCGCATGATGAACCATCCCCTACGGATGCTTTCAAACAAGTCATCGCATACTGCACTTCAAAAGGCCTTCCGCTAATTGTTGGCAGTGATGCTAATGCTCACCATATCAGCTGGGGCAGCTCAGACATTAACTTGAGAGGCTCCAGTTTGATGGAGTACTTAAGTAGTACAGATCTTGCATTACTTAACATAGGCAACCGCCCAACCTTCATGGTATCTGCTAGAGAGGAAGTGTTAGATATAACGCTTTGCTCTAGCAGAATTAGTCACGAGCTGACCAATTGGCATGTGTCAGATCGGCACCAACATTTCAAAAGGGCGTAACTGCATTTTGAAACAAACCACTCTTTCACATCTGTGGGTCATATTTTAAGTTTCCCACGAAATTCACAAACATTACAAGACAGAGAAATTGCTCTTCTTTCCTATACTGGCGGTGATTTGCATGGCGGCATTGAAATACAATCTACAGATGTGAAAGAGGGGTTTGTTTCAAAATGCAGTTACGCCCTTTTGAAATGTTGGTGCCGAGATGAAGAATCTTTATCTGACCATCGCTAAATCTTTTTTGAACATTTAAATGTTACCTCGCAAACATTGCGTTTCAGGAATCCTCGGTCAACAAACTGGGATCTTTATACTGATTTGGTTGCAGCCAAATTTCATGGATATTCACCATCCATTGACACTCCAAGTGATTTAGATGATGCCGTTGATACTACAACGACCTTCATCATGGAAGCTTTTGAAGAAGCATGCCCTCTACGGTCTGTGAAGATCACAAGAGGAACCCCTTGGTGGAACTCTGATCTGGCGAAACTCAGGAAACAATGTAGGAAGAGTTGGAACAGACGACGTTCGGCTGGTTCGGAGCCGGAGGCTTTCAGGTCGGCTCGCAAGGCCTACAGGAAAGCTCTCCGGTCTGCTGAACGATCCGACTGGAAAAACCTTTGTACAAATGTTTCCAGCTTGAGTGAAGTCAGTCGGTTAAACAAAATCCTTGCGAAATCTAAGGATTTCCGGGTGAACGAACTTCGTTTGCCAAATGGTGATCTGACTTCCTCTGATGAGGAAGTTCTGGAATGCTTATTCAGCACACACTTCCCTGGATGTGTGGATATTACATCTTCGAATGAACCTGATGTCTTTTCTTGTAGTTATGATTCTTTAGCTTCGGCTCGGAGTATTGTAACTATAGAATCGATTGAGTGGGCTCTTAATAGCTTTGCTCCTTTCAAATCTCCTGGGGCAGATGGGATTTATCCTATTTTGCTTCAGAAGGGATTTGATTATTTCAAACATGTTTTGAAAAAACTACTTGTTTGCAGTTTTGCTACAGGGTATATTCCCAAATCCTGGCGGGATATTACTGTAAAGTTTATTCCAAAAGTGGGTCGTGCGTCGTATGAAGAAGCAAAGAGTTTCAGACCTATCAGTTTGGCCTCTTTTCTTCTGAAATGCTTAGAACGCATTGTGGATCATCACATCCGTGATGTTCATCTGGCCAACGTGCCTCTTCATGTGAACCAACATGCCTACCAATCTGGTAAGTCCACTGTGACTCTTTTACACAAGGTTGTTTACGATATCGAGAAAGCATTCGCTCAAAAGCAATCTTGTTTGGGTGTTTTCTTAGATATCGAGGGTGCCTTTGACAACGTGCCTTTCGATGCCATATTGGAAGCCGCACGGAGTCATGGTATATCTCCAATGATTTCCAATTGGATTCATCAAATGCTCAAAAACCGATATCTCTTCTCGACATTGCGTCTAGCAGGGATTAGGAAATTGAGTGTTTGTGGATGCCCCCAAGGGGGAGTCTTAACACCGCTTTTGTGGAATCTCGCAGCAGATACGCTATTGAGGCAACTCAATAATAGCGGTTTTCCTACTTATGGTTTTGCCGACGACTATCTAACATTGTTAGTTGGTATGTGCATCAGCACCCTTTTCGACCTGATGCAAAACGCCCTTCAGGTAGTTGAGGGTTGGTGTCGCCAATATGGCCTTTCGGTTAATCCGAGTAAAACATCTATTGTTCTTTTCACGGAAAGGCGAAACCGTAATGGAGTTCGACCTTTGCGTCTCTTCGATTCTGAAATCAATGTGACTGAACAGGTAAAGTACGTTGGAGTCATTCTTGATTCCAAGCTTTCCTGGACACCTCCCATTGAGTTCAGAATCAAGAAAGCTTGTATGGCCTTCGGGCAATGCCGGCGTACTTTTGGTACAACTTGGGGTCTAAAACCCAAGTATATCAAATGGATTTACACAACTGTGGTTCGGCCAATACTGGCTTATGGATGTCTTGTGTGGTGGCAAAAGGGTGAAGTGAGAACGGTCCAATCAAAATTAGGCCATCTCCAAAGGATGTGCTTAATGGCGATGTCTGGAGCGTTCTCTTCAACTCCTACGGCAGCGCTAGAAGTTTTCTTTGACGTTGCCCCACTACACATTCATCTCAAACAAGAAGCCCTTTCTTGCACTTACCAGCTACGGGTACTCGGTCTACTAGAGGAAACTCCTGTGAACCGCAGTTCAACACACACCTCGTTGTTTCCACTTTTAGTGAATTGGGACAAAATTGTCCTTGCTCCAAGTTATCTTACAATTGCTTGTAATTTTCCATATAGGACATTTTCCACGAAATTCCCTTCCCGGGAAGAGTGGACATCTGGTTAGCTGGAAAGAAGTATTTCAGACGGCATCGTATGTTACACTGATGGCTCCCTTCTCGAAGGTCGAGCAGGTGCTGGTGTTTATTCTCGTGAGCTAAGGCTGTATCAGTCTTACTCACTTGGTAGACACTGCACCGTTTTTCAGGCCGAAATCTTTGCTCTTATGTGCGGAGTGCAATCAGCACTTCAGCAGCACGTAATGGGCAAAGTAATATATTTCTGTTCAGATAGCCAGGCTGCTATAAAA
Organism: Aedes albopictus; assembly: GCF_035046485.1. NCBI lineage: Eukaryota > Metazoa > Arthropoda > Insecta > Diptera > Culicidae > Aedes > Aedes albopictus. Next base: position 194,110,279 of record NC_085136.1, read on the forward strand.
GCACTTGCTTCGGCCAACTCTAGGTCGAAGATAGTTATCGCTTGTCGAACTCAAATCGAGGAGCTGAATTCAGCAAACGCTGTTCACCTTCTATGGGTACCTGGTCATTCTTCCATCGCTGGAAATGAATTGGCTGATGAGTTAGCTCGCTCTGGAGCATCACATGACTTCATTGGCCCTGAGCCAGCTATTCCGATATCGAAGTGTTGGGTAAAGCTTCAGATTCACACCTGGGCTGTCACTCAACACAGACAATATTGGAATAGTTTGGAGTCATGTCGTCAAACCAAATTGTATAGTGCTGAGCCATCTCTACGGGTGGCGAAGTATCTAACTAATCTGTCTTAGCAGAATTGCAGCATGCTGGTCAAAGCATTGACTGGCCACTGCCGACTCAGCTATCACATGGCGAATATTCAGCAAGCTGATTCATTTGCCTGTGATAGCTGTGAATCCGATTATGGAACTTCGTATCATTTGATATGTAACTGTCCAGTTTTCGCGCAACTGCGTTTCCGAGTATTCGGTAAACACTTATTAAGTGAAACTGACTTCAGAAACCTGAATCTTCAGGATATTCTGTTGTTCTTAACCCGCTGTGGTAAAGAGCTATAGGCTCTCTTTCGCTTTATGCGTTATTACAGTGCCCTTTTCAGGGAGCTGTTTGAACCCATTGTGGTACGCTTGTGCGTTAGTACCCTCTTCCAGGGTATTTTTCCTATTTCCCTACCTGTCCCTATCCCCATCCAAATCCTTTTTCCTTCCTTTTCCCTCAGGTAGATGATGAAATAGGCTGTTATTTTGGCGATGGCACAAATGTCCCAAATGGAGGATAACGTGCCTCTGGAGCCGGCCTTCTGATACCTGATACTGGTACCGGAAACGTGATTCTCGCCATCACCGTGACTAGAAGCGTTTCCATTACCAGATCCGCGATCGTGGGTGACAGCGGATTGCCCATTGCTGTCCCGAACACATGTTGATAGTTCTGTCCTCTGAACCGGAAGTAGCTGCAGTCGATGGAGAACTCGGTCACCTTCAAGAACAGGTCCAAGTTGATGTCGGTGTTCTGTTTGATGCTGCCCCAGTTGCTGATGACGTCACGAAGCACAAGCTATTTGGGAATACAGGTGAATAGTGACACCACGTCGAGGGAAATTAGCACGTAGTCTGGCGGGAGTTGTACATGTACACTCTTTATGTACTCGCAGAACGTGAACGAGTCCGTCATATTGTACTTCCCGGCGATGGACTTCTGGATGATTTTCCTTACGAATTGTTACAGTGAGTATGACGGTGACGTCATGCACGGTATCACCGGTCTTAGTGGCAGGCCCTCTATGTGTGCCTTTGGGGCGCCATATATCCGTGGTGCTGTCGCATTGAAGCCACCAATGATGACGTCACCACATCCAATGAGAAAGTATACCGGCCGATGGTACACGTGGGGCAGTTGACTAACAAGATCCAGAAGAGCCTGAAGAAGGACTATCCGAACGTGATCATCAGCTCCAAGAACGAGAAGATCGTAAGAAACATGGTGCCACAGGTGTAAGATCCAGTAGAAAAGCTGAACCGTTCGAACGTGATATACAGGATCTCATGCGCAGACTGTTCGGCTTTCAACGTAGGTATGACGTCGAACCAACTGCGAACCCGGCTAGCCAGTCACCGCTCCTGTTCCAACAAACTGCGAAGCTTGTGGGAGGGCAAAAGGACAGCGGAGGATGAAGAAATAGTCACACTCAGGGTACGAACGGCGCTACTAGACCATGCCATCGGCCACCATCATACTTTCGACTACGACAACACACAGATATTAGACACTACCCGCAAAAAACAGAACCCACCAACACTCGAAACATGTCACATTATAAACACACCCGACACAGTCAATAAGCGTACAGATACTGATAACCTCAGCAGTACGTACGCCGGCATCCTACACACATTACGAAACAATAGTAGATCCGAGCAGCAAACACACGCTCCTACAGAACAAGTGTGAAAGTGGCGCGATGCAGTCTGCACCTTATTTCTGCGAGTCGGATCGATTTCCGAAAAATCAGCCCATTACCGAAAATCAGCCCACGACTTCAACGAAGTGAGCGAAGTAAGTATCGGAATCGATAAAAATACCTCCTGTGAAATGAGTGCTCCTGTTAATAGTTCTCTTCTTCTATAGTTGTCGGAACATAAGTTGAAAAAGGTGCCTATGCTGCAGGCCCTTACAAAACGGGACTTTGTTAGTAAGTATACAGTAACATAACACACACAGAACATAATACATAACACATAATTTGTTGTCCACTAGATTCCCAAGAAGAAGGCACAATAACTGTGTCCGAAACGTCGGATGAAAACGTAAGAATCCGTTTTGAATTGTCACAGACTATAAAGCAATGTTTAACAGCAATAAACGAAATACCATCGCCTTACCATAACCCTATACGAGGTTCGAAGGAACTCGTGAGTGTCCCTGATAACCAGGGATGCCATACATACAGATTTATCTGTATTATACAGATATTTGAGCATCGGTACAGATTGCGATTATATGAAATACAGATTTTCCATTTGTATAGGATACAGATTTTTCACCCAAATTTTGAATGGGATACAGATTTTTCAACGAGTGATACAGAAAATCATCTGGCATCGCTGCTGATAACCGAACTACGCAATCCGCCGTCGCTTTGATCAATCGTGTCAGTTTATCCGGGAATCCGTATTCGCAGAAAATCTGCCGTAGCTGATCTCGATCGATTATATCATACGCCGATTTCAAATCGATGAACAAGTGATGTGTGGGCACGTTGTATTCACGGCATTTCTGCAACACCTGGCAGATGGTTAACATCTGGTCCGTTGCATTGTCTCACGTCCAATATTCCTCACATATTGCCCCACGAACTCTCTCGCAATCTGTGATAGACGGTGGCATAAAATTTGAGAGAGTATCTTGTAGGAAACGCTCAGTAGTGTGATCCCACGGTAGTTGCCGCAATCCAACTTACAGCCCTTTTTGTAGATGGGACACACGATATCTTCCATCCATTCCTCCGGTAATACATTCTCCTCCCAAATCAGGGTAGTGCTCACACCAGTGCTTCTCCACTGTATTCTAGAAGCTCCAGTGGCTTTTGTTTCTCAACCGGTCAACCCTCTCCTCAATCTCTTGGAGGTCAGGGGCCGGAAGTATGTCATCCACCGCACGTACTCTTAGATATGTTACCATGCCACCTTCGATGCTTCCCAAGCAACACACATGGTAACAAAACTGTGACGGCAGCGTATGTAAGGGTTGCAAAGAATTCACTGTGACTTACTGCGCAACCCTTACATACGCTGCCGTCACTGTTTTGTAACGATGTGTGTTGCTTGGGTTGAAACATCGCGCGTTAAGATGTTCATCGTAATGCTGTCGCCACCTCTCGACCACCTCACGCTCGCTCGTGAGAAGATTCTTGTGATTGTCTCGGCACATGTCGGCTTGTGGCGGTTCAGCTTCTCGTAGAACCTCCGTGTGTCTTTAGCAACAGTTGTTCCATCGCTTCGCGATCTCGTGCTTTTTGCTGTCGCTTTCTTCCTCCTGATCTGCCTGTTTCGCGACTGTCTCTAACACTCCTTATTCATCTTCGTATGATGTAGCTACATTCTCGCCCATGCTCTATTCTTCTCGTTTTTTGACTGTTCACATTCACCATCGTACCAGTTGGTTCTGTGATTCAAAGTCGCGGAGCCAAGTGCTGCAGCCGATGTACTATGTCGATCTAGCTATGGAAGATCGGGATTCCCTCCATCCATATCCATAGCCATCTTCAAGATGTATATACGACATGAGACATGGAACATGTATAAAGACTTGCAAGCACTTGGAGCATTAGAACGACGAGTTCTAAGAGCAAACTGCGGTGGCGTGCAAGAGAACCGTGTATGGCGGCAAAAGATGCTCCACGAGCTCTCTGCACTCTACGGTGAGCCCAGCATCCTGATGGTGGCTTAAGCTGGACGGATACTATTGGTAATTATACGGATGGTGCTGAATATATCATCTTTTTCCCAGCTTGTAGCATAATAAAATATTATTGATGTTCCTTCGAAGAAAAAAAAATAATCAAGCTCACAAACCTGTAATTCATTCTGATCTCCACCAATTTTCCAATATGAAACTTAACACGGTAATTTACTGTATTTCGAGCAACAACGCAACCACACCAGAATAAATTGAAAACTTTGTTATGAATTGCTAAAAAAAAATCATAAACTGACGTAAACTCACGACAACGACCCAAACTGAAGAATTCCAATGAATGTCCATTAGTTCGCCCAATCACAATCAATTACTTCCTTTCTTGTTGTCGGAAAACGCCGTCACTGAAAAAAAAGTCGCAGGACTATGTTTGCTTTGAGCTAACTTGATTTATTGTTTCGTTGGTTTTGTCTAGCATCACGAAGCTTTTGACCGTGTTCACACAAACCGCGCTCTTTTTGGCCAATCGATCGCTCGGTATCTGCAAACCACAAAGTGTCCTTGATGGTTTTATGGCTTCAGGAGTTTTGCAGCAGGAACGCCTCCGAAAACCGACTACGGTACACGTGGGTACCATCAGCGGTCAACGGTGGTTTTGGGTGTTGAAAATTCCTTTCGTTTGGCAAAAAAATGCGGTCAAGCTCGGTAAACTTCTTTAGCACAAATGGTAGTAACAGAGGGACAAAGCAATCACTACGCTCGAGTGGCATCCCACAAAGTGGTGCATGTGGAAGGGGAAGCCAATTGATTTTCCACCCCAGGGTATGTGGTTGGGTCTTTTTTTGATTTTCACTTACTTCTTTGTATGATGAAAGATGCAATGGTCATTCGATAATGTTTTAAGTTTCTGTCACGTGGGCGGATCTTAGTGATGGGTAAAATGCATCCTAGATATACTCACATAAACGAAGGTTCTAGCTGTGGAATGTAAGCATAAGTCTAACAAATCATCAATCCACAATCCAGCATCACTCTGGCAACAAATATATTGATTTTAAATTTCAATTGTTTTATACACCATTTGCATTTGTACTTTAGATGAATGAATCAAAAGAATTTTTCCATTTCCTTGCGCCTGTCACTGTTTGCGGAGCGTAAAAGTCACGATGCTGTGTAATTGGAATTGCAAATTTTCTCGCCGTTGATTGTGGGCCGGACAACTGATTCTCCAACCGCGCGCATGTGTATGTACTCACAAATTGAGTTTGACGATTTCAAACGCCATTAAGCTTAATGAGGTGTTTAATGCGAATTGGTTTGGTGGTGAAAAGGTATGCTGCACAGCTGCGACCACCTGGCGACAATTGTTTCTGAGGCGAGAGAATTCAAGGGAATTCAGAATTATCCGGCAGGGGTGGAGTTTTCATACTGGTAAAGCAGGAAGGAAACTGTTATTTTTGTTGGAAGAATTCCTGGAAGAATTTCTGTAGGTATCTCTGGAGGAATACATGGAGGAATTCCTGGAGAAATCCTTGGAGGAATCCCTGGAGGTCCTAGAAGGAATCCTTAGATGAATTTCTGAGTAAATCCCCGGGGGAATTCCTAGAGGAATCTCTGGAGCAACCCGTGGAGGAATTCCTGGAAGAATGTCTGTGAGAATTCCTGGGGTATCTTTGAAGAGATTCCTTGAGGAATCCCTGGAGGAATTCCTGGAGGAATCCGTGAAGGAATTCCTGGAGAAATCCCTGGAGGAATTCCTGGAGGAATCCCTGGAGGAATTCCTGGAGGAATTGTTGGAGGAATCTTTGGAGGAATCCCTGGAAAAATTCCTGGGGATACCCGTGGAGAAATTCCTAGAAGAATTACTGGAGGAATCTCTGGATAAATTTCTGGAGGAATGTCTGTGAGATCTCCTGGAGATACCTTTGGAGAACTTCCTTGAGTAAACTCTGGAAAAACTCTTTGAGGTATCCCTGGAGGAATTCCTGGACGAATTCCTGGGGAAATCCCTGGAGGAATCCTTGAAATAATCCTTAGATGAATTGAGTAGATCTCTGGAGGAATTCCTGGAGTAATCTCTGGAGGAATTTCTGGAGGAAGTCCTGGAGAATTCCTGGAAGAATTCCTGCAGGAATCACAAGAGGAATCCTTTTATGAAGCCTGAAATAATCCCTGGAGGAATTTCTGGAGAAATCTTTCAAGACAATTTTGAACAAATTCCTGGAGACATCATTGGAGAATTTATGCAGGAATCCCTGGAGGAAATCCTGCAGGAATCCCTACAGGAAATTCTAAAGGAAACTTTGGAGGATTTCTTGGAGGCAGGCTTGATAATCCTCCTCGAAATCAAAAGAGGTTTGCAAAATGCTCTAGAGCAGTGTTTTGCCTTTGCCTCGTCGCGAGGGAGCGAACGAACCCCAAACAGAGAGGCAATAAAAACTGAGCGAGGAAGAGAGGAACGAAAAAAGAACCGATGATTATTTCGGATTTTTGAGTGTGATTTTCGCCTCGAGAGTCTTTTTTTTTTGTATGGGAGTGGAACTCGCGAGAGCTTTTTGAGTGTGAGTAGACGTGAGAAACACAACAAGCAATTATGAATGTTGGACGAACTCCTCGCTGCGCGGCAAGCTCGCGCTCGGTGCTGTTGAGGATTTGCGTTGTGATTTCTGAGTTTTATTTTCACTCCCCAGAAAATCGCCGAAATCGCTTCCTCATTTTCTCGCGAGGGAGTTTCTGTCAAGCCTGCTTGGAGGAATCTCTGGAAGATTTCTGGGACGTACTCTTGCGAAATTCCTGGAAGAATATTTGGAGGAATTCCTGAAAAATTTAGGAGGAATCCCTGGAGGAATTTTTGGAGAAATCTCTTCAGGAATCTCTAAAGGAATCCCTTAAGGAATTCTTGGAGGAATTTATGAAGGGATTTCTGAAGGAATCCTTGGAGTAATTGCTGCATGAATCTCTGGAGGAATCTCTGTAAAAACGTCTTGAAGAATTCCTGGAAGAATCTCTGATGAAATTCCGGGAGGAATTCTTGGAGGAATCCCTGGAGGAATTTCTGGAGGAATCCCTGGAGGAATATCCGTGGGAATTCCTAGGGGAATCCTCTACGGGCACGAGACATGGACCATGCTCGAGGAGGACTTGCAAGCACTCGGAGTTTTCGAGCGACGCGTGCTAAGGACGATCTTCGGCGGTGTGCAGGAGAACGGTGTGTGGCGGAGAAGAATGAACCACGAGCTCGCTGTACTTTACGGCGAACCCAGCATCCACAAGGTGGCCAAAGCCGGAAGGATACGGTGGGCAGGGCATGTTGCAAGAATGCCGGACAACAACCCTGCAAAGCTGATGTTTGCAACTGATCCGGTTGGCACAAGAAGGCGTGGAGCGCAGAGAGCACGATGGGCGGATCAGGTGGAGCGTGACTTGGCGAGTATCGGGCGCGACCGAGGATGGAGAGCGGCGGCCACGAACCGTGTATTATGGAGAAATATTGTTGATTCAGTTTTATCTTGAATTTGATGTAATACTAAATAAATGAAATGAATGAAGGGACGGCCTAATGGCTGTTCTCTGTGAAAAATCGTCGCATGGGTCACTCGCATAGGTTTGCCGTTGTCACCCATATAGAGATCTTCAGACTGTTAAACCAAACAGTACAAGATTGTTGCACATGTTAGCCATTAAAAACTATTGGAGGCAGTGTACGGAATCTATGACAAAAGGTCGAAAGACATAAGGTCGAAGGACAAAAGGTCGAAGGACAAAAGGTCGAATGGACAAAAGGTCGAATGGACAAAAGGTCGAATGGACAAAAGGTCGAATGGACAAAAGGTCGAATGGACAAAAGGTCGAATGGACAAAAGGTCGAATGGACAAAAGGTCGAATGGACAAAAGGTCGAATGGACAAAAGGTCGAATGGACAAAAGGTCGAATGGACAAAAGGTCGAATGGACAAAAGGTCGAATGGACAAAAGGTCGAATGGACAAAAGGTCGAATTGGACAAAAGGTCGAATGGGACAAAAGGTCGAATGGACAAAAGGTCGAAAAGGGCAAAAAGCTTAAATAGACTAAAGACAAATAGGAAGACACGAAAAAATGATCAGAATTCGACAGAAAAACGACAATTAAAAATAGAACCAGTGATGCCAAAAATTTTCAACAACTTCAAAACAATCATTATTAGAAGATAGGAAAGCGTCTACTAAAACTTGCAATGCCCATAAATGATGGAAAAAAAATGTTATCCATGAAGGTTAAATATGAAAAACAATATTACTTGAAAGAACAGCCTATGGGTTGAAGAAGGTTGAATCATAGATCGGAATATTGTCATTTGAAACTCCAATCATTACAGCGCTTAAATAAAGCCAAACTATAAATTAGAAAAGAACAAATCCCTGGGTATTATAGGAGTGACCCATGAAGTACGTTCTGATTACAGGGAGAGGGCCGTTTGCAAAAGTGTATCAAGCAATATATTTAGTATAGAACAGGGGGACGGGGATCGATAATTCTCAATTTTTGGCGTAACGCCTGTATGAGCAAACAAAATGAAATTGTTTTCTTATACAGTATAATTATTAGGATCTACCTATCAATCCAAGGGGGAATGATCACTAAGCACGAATAGTCAATGAATATTTCTGCAGTACCGTTAGAAAGAACAGCTATTGAAAAGAAGAAGGATTGAAAAATAAGTCCCTAAGGAGTCAATAATTATTTCAGTAACAAAAAATGAAAGAACAGCCTATAAATTTAAGAAGGAATAATTCCTGAACAAAAAATCAAACTAAATTGCCATTAAATAAATACTACATTAACACAACTTGAAAGAACAACCTATAAACAAAAGAAGGAAAAATTATATAGGAAATGCCCAAACCTATATATGCCTAAATTCTATAGGAAAGCCTAAACCTAATGTTAGTGGCTGAAATGCATATGATTTCTATAACAGCACAATGTTTCTCTCAATGAGCGGCAACAAAGACAAAAAATTTTGTCTTATAAGCGAGACATACCAGCTGGTAAATTGGTAAACTGAAATTTTTGTTCATTCGACCTTTTGTCCCATTCGACCTTTTGTCCATTCGACCTTTTGTCCATTCGACCTTTTGTCCATTCGACCTTTTGTCCATTCGACCTTTTGTCCATTCGACCTTTTGTCCATTCGACCTTTTGTCCATTCGACCTTTTGTCCCTTCGACCTTTTGTCCATTCGACTTTTTGTCCTTCGACCTTTTGTCCTTCGACCATTTGTCCTTCGACCTTCTGTCCCAAAGCCAGTGTACGTACACACCTAACCGCCAAGGGAATACAATCCTCACTAGTGCAAAATATACGGTTGCATTTGAATCAATTCAAGATTTGGCAAACTCAAAAGCAATCCGGATAAACCAACGGCAAACAAGCTAGCAACGTTATGTCGGGTGCACTTAAGAGAATCTGTTCCATCCAGCAGTATCTCCTACTTTTTTACCTAGCCGGATGTGAAAATGTTGCTATAATCCCAGTACTCCAGAGAAAGCAATCAAAGCTTCAATTCATTCCTGTCACTGATCGAGAACGACGACGGTGCTATACCTCAGAATATATTTCACCAATCCAGTCACCAGGCAGCACCCGAGAGTGTACCAGAGACCAGACCCTATAGGTAGAGAGCAGTTACATGCTCCATGGCACGATGGTGATAGAAGAGCGCTCAATAGAAGTCGCCGCAATTTTCTATCGCATGTTTTCGTATCACCGGTCGAGGTTTGTGGGTGACTAAAATTACCCACTTTATCCAGGTCCTGCACCACATGCTTCAAACAGCAACCTATCCCGTACCATCATCCATCCCACCGGCCGAGGTTAGCTGGAGTAAACAAGAAAAAGAAATAGCTGAAAGCCATTTGAGCTGAAAGTCAATCTCGGATGAGCAAGGCTCCGAATGATGAAGACCTGTAATAGCAGCTCGGGGGAGGGGAAAACACGATGAAGACAAATAATGCAGTGTAATTGAAATTTTCACTATTTAGCCACCAGACAGCTTCCCAGGGAGGGCTGAAAGAGAAACATTCATTAAAACTATCGATTTCTTAAGGGTCTTGAGTTTTAGAAGTCAAGGAGCTCGTTAGAAGGCACCATTTGATTGCAATTAATTTAGGACCGGTGTTGTTGGATGATGTGGATCTGAAATGGATGTGAAGATTTAGGTTTGATATTGCAGAACACAATTTATATTCGTACACTGTCTTCAATATATTCCGGTTGTGATTCTGCCGACGGTTTGGCCGGTGCTACGCCATCCGGATAGCTTCCGCGTGTGAAAGAGTGCTTGTTTTGTGAGAATTTCAATAGTGGATTTATTAATTTCGAAAAGAATCAGCATTCCCAAATGACTCGTGCGATAGCGAGGGGTTTCAAAGATTGTGTGTGTTTGAATGCCGCTGCTAAATTAGTTCGGGTTCGGAAACGGTGCTGAAATTCGTTTCTAGAGTGTAGGAATGTGCCGTCTATTTCGCGTTTTCACGTAGAACGGTCAATGGTGCTACGCCTTCCAGTAGTTTTTCATTGTAAAGTCCCTATGACTGCAGTTTTGTTCCGTGTTTTTTTACGTATGTGGCTATTAAACTACCACCATGCCATCAGTGGTTCGCGAGGGATTAGAGAATCATCCCGTGTGACTCAACATTCATAATTTCGAGGGGGCTAAAGCGACGTGTGTTCAAAATGATGACTGACTGCAAGCGCAACGGTGGCGAGACGAAATTTTATGTTGTGGTGCATGGGATGGATGGTATCGTATCGTGATCCTGAGAAACGTTAGAAGGACTATGAAGATTTGTGCAAAAAGTAGCTCATTGGTAAATTGAATTGGTGTGCCTTTCGGAGGCTATATTTTGAATGCCTCATGGGTTGAGTAAGTGATGGAAAGTGCTTATTTTGTAGCGAGGCTTCAGCAACCATCAGCGAAAGTTTTTTTTACACAATCCGGAAGACTCATAGTGGTGTGTCTAGCGAAAACCATGGCGAATATGGATTGTACGCGCGACGACAGGGCGAAAATAGGAAAATTTGCTATCATTGGACTGCACTGCAGTGATGCAAGAGCGATGTGAAAATTTCCATGGCAGTGCCGTCTTGGCTCGGATGATTTTGGTGAGAGTGTTTCGGTTCTTGATTTTCGGAGTTGATTTGACCGCGTTTATTATAAAATGAACTATTTAACAGCCAGTTTTTAAGAGATCGTTCTTCTACAAAAAAAAATAGTTCCGTTTGTGGATTTTGGTCGGCGTACGGTGTTTTGCTGCGTGTGTCGGCAGCTTTTGGTTCATTACTTTGGTGGTATCGAGCGTCAGCCATCAACGGATTGGATGAGGACTGTTACGGTGCTGCAATTTGTGCCGAACTCACAGATTAAGCTGAATGGAGCTGAAGCTGGTGAGTTTGTTCCTTGTTTTTCCCTTTCCGTATTTGGATTTTCTTTTCATTTTTTTTTTATTCTAGACTTTTGCCAGAGGTAGTAATTTGCATCCCTTTAAAAGTATATACCTCATAAATATTCTTTCGAATTTGTGTAGTTCATCACCATTAGTGTCGATTAAACCATAACTTTTCCAGTTTGTTGTTATCTAGTAGAACCAGTTCGAACTAGATGGGTCAGTAGGTATTAGTGGGTCAGCTCCAGAAGCACGTTCTCCTCCATTTGGGAAACTAGATGGACTACTACTGCTACTACTAGGAACTAGATGGAACGTATGTCAAACGTCATAGTATAAGCGAACCAAAATCGTGTTCTTGTTGCAATTGTGATTCGTTACGATTATGGCCAGATCCAACCTAGGTTGAGGAAGAAATTGATTTTAGTAAATCATGACACGACTTCTTAAAACTTTCGTTTCAAATTTCTCTGCCATTTGTAATTGTGGCAATTTACTTATTTTTCTGTTTATTATATGGGCTTTATCTGTACATATGGGGAAGGGATCATTATGTTTTTTCTCGTTTCAGAGAGCGAGTAATGGCGCTTAAGCCTAGGCTTCAAAGCCAGGACACATGGAGAAATGCCTGTGCCCCATCCCAGGAGAAGAGACACCAACTGTAACGGAGTGTGTATTAACCTTCTTAGCAACCCCACTCCCAACGATTTTATGTTCAAACACCATTCCCCTAAAACGAAACGGTTGGTACGGTTGTCCCCGTTTCTTCCTTCATTCAATTCAAAAACGATTGTCAATCATGTTATTCATAAGTGGATAACCTGATTGCCTTTAATTTTTGGATTATCTTCCAACCCATTAGTCTGCACAGTGGGCCTGGCCATTTTAATATTTGTGTCACGTCTATGATATGCTGCAAATATTAATGCTGACAAGAAAATATCAAAAGAAATTTTGATATTTCCAGGATGCTTTTCAATACTGGCTGTGCAAGCACTAGAATAGAATAGAATAGAATAGTACACTGTCTTCAATATATTCCCGCGAATGATGTGTCAAGGTAACAGTAGATGTTGCTTAATAGCTAGGTACTGGAGGTATTGGATTATTACAGTTATGGATTACAAAAAAAAGATACATGTGATTTTCAAGGACTTTAGGCAATTCTGTATTATAATTTCTATTTTATACAACTTATTTTGGTATAATAATGGCCTTTTTTCCGAATTATTTCGTTATGCAACAGAAATGAGTTGCATTATGAAAAAATCATTGCATAAAATTTTGTATGGAAATCGTTGCAAAACTTGATTTTTTCATCACTCTTCGTATTTATTCAACTCGGCAAGCCTCGTTGGATAAATGTACGACTCGTGCTGAAAAAAATATTTTTTTGCAACTCGTTACATAAATAATAATTATTATCTTGTCCCCAGTACAAAACACCAAAAAGTTCATCTGTGTATGAACAAATAGTTTCTAGTTATCATTCGTCTGAGAAGAACACTTACTTTCACAAACTTTCATTATTAATTTCCACTAACAGACGTAGAGCGAAACATTGCAGAATTCAGGTGGAACATCACTCCCACTGTCAAAAACTTGGATTATGTTCTCAGTCTTGTTCATTCACTGAGGACAATCGATTACATTAATAGAACCACTAGAGTGAAACACTCAAAGATAACGTGGAGACGACGTAATGGGCTACACTGTCCTGACGTGACTAGGAAAACTTTTGATTGTATTTGGAGAACAAATAGAAGTTCGATTCTCTGTGGGTTTCTATCTTACGGCGAGACAGACTCGACCACTTGGGCTGATTCGGTGAGATTGATAAGAGCATCAGTGTGCACCTATCGCAGGGCTATTCTGTCGCTGGATTGTAAATGTAAGCTATCAGCAGCATTGATGATACCTAACCATTTTTGAGTTTCCTTTATTAACACTTAAACTACTGAGGGGGTAAAAACTCCCGCGAACTACCAAGGGTCCAAAAAAAGTCGGAAGTCCAACTTTGACAAGGCATTTCTCGGCCGTTTTTCAACCGATTTCAAAACTTTTTTTTGCGATGGAACCGGACAGGTTTCAAGATCATCGGCCATTTAAAAAAATATAAAATAGATGCGTCTACCCAAAGTTATTAAGCAAAAGGCACTTCCTAGTTTTTTGAGAGCGCATTTTTTGCGCACATTGATCAATAAAACAAAATTTAAAGCGATGACATATGGTTTTTTCGACTCTAAATCATGCGTATAGCTGGAGTGAACATGTTTAAGCAAAATTAGTGATTTTTCAGTACACTGATATTTTACCTTACTCAAAAAACTGATTAAATACACTATTTTTCACATAAAATAAGCAATAAATCAAAATTCAAAGCGATGACATATAGTTTTTTTGGTCTTAAATTGTTCGTAGGATTGTACTCGACATTTTTGATGAACAATGAAAATGTTCTAATTACACTCTTATTTTGTTTTACCCGGAAAACTACGAAAATTCCATACTTTTTACACAAAGTAGCCAACAAAACTAAATTTCAAACGAGAACATCTAGTTTTTTAGCCTTGAAATGTTCGTAGCAGTTTGGGGGACATACTTGAAGAATAATAGTGATGTTTTCATTACACTCAAATTTTGATTCACTCAAAAATCAACGAAAGTACCACATTTTTCACGCAAAGTGGTTAACAAAAACAATGGCTTACAGTGCAAAGTAGTGTTTTACCCTTAAATTATTCGTGAAAGCGTATTGGACGTTCTTGATGAGTAATAGTGATGTTTTCATGACACACTTAATTTATTTTACTCGAAAAGCTACAAAAATACCATAATTTTCATACAAAACTGTCAATAAAACAAAATTTAAAGCCATAACATGTAGTTGTATGGCCTTCAATTTTCCGTTACAATGTACTAGACCTGTTTTTGATAAAATGTTGATGTTTACGTTACACTTATATTTTGTTTTATAAAAAAAATGTACGAAAATACCACAAAAAATCGAATGAGCCAAAATTTAAGGTTATGATATATAGTTATTCATCTTTGAATTTACCGTAGTAGTTTAGTGGATTTATTTGAACAACCCTAGTGAACTTTTTATTACACTCATATTTTATTTCACTCGGAATACTAGGAAAATACCACATTTTTCACACGAAGTTGTCAACAAATAAAAATATAAGGCAATGCATTCTGGTTTTGGAACTGGGAAATCTCGGAAAAAAAGCTCTGGTAGGAAATATTTAGAAAATTCATGAAAGAACTCCGAAAATCTCTAAGAGAAATCCCGGGAGAAACTCCGGATAAAAACCAGCGAAGAAATTCAAGAGAAATATCGGAAAACTCTTTGGCAGAAATTCCAGAAGTAATTATAGAAAATCTCTAAAAATATCGAAAAATTCACGGAAGGAACTATTATTGGGAGCAAATAAAAGAAAAACACTTTGCATGGGAGCTAGGATGGAAACTTAAGAGAACTGGAGAAAGCAAAAAAAAACTTCGAAAATGCTCCAGGACAAAAAATGAGAGATTCGTGAAAAAATATGATAATATTTTAAATGATTCTTTGATGGATTCACTGAGAAAATCTATGGAACGTTTTCTAAATAAATCCTTGGAAAAAATGATCAAGCAATCGCTAGAGGAATTTCTGATGAAAACCCAAAGGAATAATTCCCGGAAACATTTCAAAAGTTTTCTAAAAGAATTCCTCGAGAAATAGAACTCCTAAATAAATTCCGCATGCATCCTTGATGTTTTGAAAAATATCCCTCAAGGAATCTCTGGAATATTTTTGAAAGATTTTTGAAAGAATATCCTATAATATAAATGCACCTTTTGGAAAATTTCTGAAAAACAAATGTACATAGAAGAGTTTCTGAAGCAATACCGTAAAACGGGGTAGCTTTGATAGTTTTTCAGCACATTCCCCTAATATTATTCCATGTATTTTTCCTGATTTAATAATTTTAAAACAAATACTGGCGTCTCAGTTATAATTTCAATGCAAGGATTGGACAGTTTCAATTGTTTTGGGTGATCAATATTTTTTTCATATGAGCGAAAATCACATTTTCATTTTGGGGAAACTTTGAAAGTGCTCTGAAAAACATATCAAATCCCAAAAAAGTATTACAGATTACAACGTAAGGAGTATCAGTATGATGGGAAAAGCTGTATGAAACATGTTAGGTTAATTTATTGTATCAAAACATGAATAATTTTATATAATTATAAATAACAAAGTGAGTCAATACTCCACTTGTGTGAAAATCTCAGCGCTTTTAGCTAACAAAAATAATTATCTGTGCAAAAAATATATTTTTTAAGGTACATCAACATGTGACTATATGCTGCGCATAGTAAGTGTAAGGAGATGCTTTCAGCCCTTACCTGCTGTTACCCGGCAGGGCGGCCTAAAGCAGGGTACCTCCACTAAATTCTGGATTTCGGATGAAATGAAATTTTTAAATAAATAAATTTGCAATTTTAAATACTTATATTCTAATCTGTCTGACCTTCGTTTTGCCCCGTTCTCCCCTCACTTCGTTGGTCGACTTCGTTGGGGCCCTTGCTGCAGTGGTGGTGGTGGTCGCTATTGCTCCCGCACGGACTATGCGGAGCTTCCTTCTTCTTCTTCTTTCTTCTTCTACACCTTCTAATGGGCACTTTCAGGTCGCCGAAGCAACCGTCCTTGGCGTTTAGCTAGGGGGAAGAGCGTACTCCTTTATCGGATCCCCCCTAGCGACATTGGCGATAACACGCCGGGCAAATTCACTCGCCGTGAATTGCCCTGGTAGCAACCGCAATTGACTACCACAGGTGGTGAGCCCCTTTTCACCAACCTGTCTTCGTCCTCCTTGACGTTTAGCTACACGGGCGAGACTGGCTCTACTGGCTGAGCCCGTGTAGCGAGGACGGTGGGTTTTCGGACACTTTACTAGACCGCCGGGAAGCGAAAATTCCTTTACAATTAGCTTCCCACTATGGCGGTGGTCCAGTACCCTTTTGCACTGCACTTCCACAGCACTACAATCACTATGCCCGAACCACGGGCCGGCACAAGTGTTCGGGAGGCAAATCTTCTGTATGTTCACTCCCGACGTGGCTAGGAACAACCTTCTAGCCAATTCCGCGCGAAAACGGCACTTTTCACTACTTCCCGGGTGGTAGAAAAACGGGTGAAAAACACGCGTCCGTCGCTCTACGTGGTTCGTAACCTTCTTTCGAATCAAAACAAAACAGCCACACACCGCACTCGATTGTTTCTCCTGCTGCTGCTGCTGTCGATGTGTGCTATGAGGGGGAAATTGGGGATCAAATGACTCACCGATACAATACACATACGATTTTAATTCCCTAAATTAACAAAACTAATTTCAAATAAAAAGTAAATATTAAAACAAACAAATTAAAATGACCCAAAACACAGTGGTGTTCACAAATTCGGCACAAAATTGTAACCGCGGGTTACATAAGTTCTCTTCATTTGAGTTGTTTTTGATTTTTTATAAACAAATTTAGAAAACAGCGAGTGTAATTGAAAGATTACTATTGTTTATCAAACAAGTATAGTACTTTTTACAATTAATTTCATGGCAAAAAAAAAACTATAATGCATTGCCTTATATTTTTATTTGTTGACTACTTTGTGTGAAAAATGTAGTATTTTCCTAGTATTCCGAGTGAAATAAAATATGAGTGTAATAAAAAGTTCACTAGGGTTGTTCAAATAAGTCCACTAAACTACTACGGTAAATTCAAAGATGAATAACTATATATCATAACCTTAAATTTTGGCTCATTCGATTTTTTGTGGTATTTTCGTACATTTTTTTATAAAACAAAATATAAGTGTAACGTAAACATCAACATTTTATCAAAAACAGGTCTAGTACATTGTAACGGAAAATTGAAGGCCATACAACTACATGTTATGGCTTCAAATTTTGTTTTATTGACAGTTTTGTATGAAAATTATGGTATTTTTGTAGCTTTTCGAGTAAAATAAATTAAGTGTGTCATGAAAACATCACTATTACTCATCAAGAACGTCCAATACGCTTTCACGAATAATTTAAAGGTAAAACACTACTTTGCACTGTAAGCCATTATTTTTGTTAACCACTTTGCGTGAAAAATGTGGTACTTTCGTTGATTTTTGAGTGAATCAAAATTTGAGTGTAATGAAAACATCACTATTATTCTTCAAGTATGTCCCCCAAACTGCTACGAACATTTCAAGGCTAAAAAACTAGATGTTCTCGTTTGAAATTTAGTTTTGTTGGCTACTTTGTGTAAAAAGTATGGAATTTTCGTAGTTTTCCGGGTAAAACAAAATAAGAGTGTAATTAGAACATTTTCATTGTTCATCAAAAATGTCGAGTACAATCCTACGAACAATTTAAGACCAAAAAAAACTATATGTCATCGCTTTGAATTTTGATTTATTGCTTATTTTATGTGAAAAATAGTGTATTTAATCAGTTTTTTGAGTAAGGTAAAATATCAGTGTACTGAAAAATCACTAATTTTGCTTAAACATGTTCACTCCAGCTATACGCATGATTTAGAGTCGAAAAAACCATATGTCATCGCTTTAAATTTTGTTTTATTGGTCAATGTGCGCAAAAAATGCGCTCTCAAAAAACTAGGAAGTGCCTTTTGCTTAATAACTTTGGGTAGACGCATCTATTTTATATTTTTTTAAATGGCCGATGATCTTGAAACCTGTCCGGTTCCATCGCAAAAAAAAGTTTTGAAATCGGTTGAAAAACGGCCGAGAAATGCCTTGTCAAAGTTGGACTTCCGACTTTTTTTGGACTCTTGGTAGTTTAGGAGTTAATCGGGGCATTTAATAAATACGAAACGATAGTCAAAATTCACTCAAATAACTTTACTAAATTGGGATGACACATAACACGCAGATTGAATCAATGAATAGAATAGAGTCACTTCTCTTCAACATTATATTCCATAACTCGAGATTTTATATAGCACTTTTTGGAGTCATTTCCATACAAACGAATGGATTTTCAATCATAGCGCAATAATTAATGATATTCTCACTCGTTTAAGTACTTTTTATAAGGCTGCTACAGGGGCATAACGGAGTTGAAATGTTTATTTTTATACATTAGAAATATTTTTTGCAATTTTCTAAATACGTTACAACGTTGTAATATCACGCTCCTAATTCCCATTTTGAACAAGCATTTTCATTTGAAAGTTGATATCGCAGAATCGATCATTGAATCAAACTTTAATAGAATCTGTCGCTTCAAAACAAAGGAGCCATCGTATATGCTTGGGCTCTAACATTGTGACAGCAGCCGAGTTATGTCAAACACACAAGGATACGGTGATGCTATCTATTCCTTTCGACCGCTATTTAGTTATACTAGTAATCCATTGGCGGCTATACACTACGCATTAGAGCGAATCGCCTCTCTTCCCTCTAACCCAATAGTTCATTTTCACGGATAACCCACCATCAGTCGCTTGCGTGTACTGAGTACACGCATCTCAGAAAAATGCAAAAAAATAATCGAAATTCGCACCAAATTGAACCGGGTGTTGGTCCTATTCCAAGATCCACTCTTCTTCTTGTTAGTAAGGCAGAAAAAAAATTAAAAAAAGCACGGAAAGTACTCGAAAAATACGTAATTCTAACCTCACATTTTGAATGTGTACTCAGTACACCGGCGCGACCGCTGGTGTAACTTTTTTGTGAACCAGACCGTTACACGAGCGGTCGCGTCGTGTATTCAGTACACGGCATATGCTTTCAATTATGGTTTATATGCTTTACTAGATACAATGTTGGTGTCTTCAGCAAAAATGTCCAACTGGATAATGCGCGTCTGATAGTGGACATGTGGAACCGGTCAACACGATCTGGTCCTGTCCCGGGTGTCGGAATGGCCCTCGCGGGAACCTGTTTCGTGGACATTTCAGTTATGGCACCAAAATCAGGCATGCGACGGCTCTATCTTCATGATTTTCCATATCCATTATTTTGGTAACCATGAAAATGACCAGTGACCTCCCTGGCCAACCCGTGGCCACCGAAATGTGCCCTGGAGGAACCTGTTTCGAGGACATTTTGACCATGATACCAAAACTAGGCATGCGACGGCTCTATCTTCATGATTTTCCATATCCATTATTTTTGGTAACCATGAAAATGACCAGTGACCTCCCTGGCCAACCCGTGGCCACCGGAATGTGCCCTGGAGGAACCTGTTTCGAGGACATTTTGACCATGACACCAAAACTAGGCTTGTGACGGCTCTATCTTCATGATTTTCCATATCCATTATTTTAGTAACCATGAAAATGACCAGTGACTTCCCTGGCTAACCCGTGGCCACCGGAATGTGCCCTGGAGGAACCTGTTTCGAGGACATTTTGACCATGACACCAAAACTAGGCTTGCGACGGCTCTATCTTCATGATTTTCCATATCTATTATTTTAGTAACCATGAAAATGACCAGTGACCTCCCTGGCTAACCCGTGGCCACCGGAAGTGCCCTGGAGGAACCTGTTTCGAGGACATTTTGACCATGATACCAAAACTAGGCATGCGACGGCTCTATCGTCATGATTTTTCATATCCATCATCTTAGTAACCATGAAAATGACCAGTGACCTCCCTGGCTAACCCGTGGCCACCGGAATGTGCCCTGGAGGAACCTGTTTCGAGGACATTTTGACCATGACACCAAAACTAGGCATGCGACGGCTCTATCTTCATGATTTTCCATATCCATCATCTTAGTAACCATGAAAATGACCAGTGACCTCCCTGGCTAACCCGTGGGCACCGGAATGTTCCCTGGAGGAACCTGTTTCGAGGACATTTTGACCATGACACCAAAACTAGGCTTGTGACGGATCTATCTTCATGATTTTCCATATCCATCATCTTAGTAACCATGAAAATGACCAGTGACCTCCCTGGCTAACCCGTGGGCACCGGAATGTTCCCTGGAGGAACCTGTTTCGAGGACATTTTGACCATGACACCAACACTAGGCTTGTGACGGCTCTATCTTCATGATTTTCCATATACATTATTTCAGTAACCATGAAAATGACCAGTGACCTCCCTGAATAACCCGTGGCCACCGGAAGTGCCCTGGAGGAACCTGTTTCGAGGACATTTTGACCATGATACCAAAACTAAGCATGCGACGGCTCTATCTTCATGATTTTCCATATCCATCATCTTAGTAACCATGAAAATGACCAGTGACCTCCCTGGCTAACCCGTGGCCACCGGAATGTTCCCTGGAGGAACCTGTTTCGAGGACATTTTGACCATGACACCAACACTAGGCTTGTGACGGCTCTATCTTCATGATTTTCCATATACATTATTTCAGTAACCATGAAAATGACCAGTGACCTCCCTGAATAACCCGTGGCCACCGGAAGTGCCCTGGAGGAACCTGTTTCGAGGACATATTGACCATGACACCAAAACTAGACATGCGACGGTTCTATTTTCATGATTTTCCATATCCATCATCTTTGTAACCGAAAAAAACTGCGAGTGACCTCTCTGGTTAACCCGTGGCTACCAGCCACGTAAGGGTTCTATCTCCATGATCTTCATCATTTTCTTTTTTGTATAACGTCCATACTGGGGCAAAGCCTGATACTCAGCTTAATGTTCTATGGGCACTTCCACAGTTATTAGCTGAGAGCTTCCTCTGCATATGATCATTTTGCATGTGTATAGCGTGTGGCAGGCACAAAGATACTCTATAACGAAGAAAACTAAGAAAAAATCCCCTTACAAAAAGTTCCAGTACCGACCGCGAATCGAACCTGTCACCATCAGCATGCATGTACTGAATAACCACGCCTTCACAACTGTGGATATAGTGGTTTTCTATCGTCATGATGTTTCATGTACATCATCTTTGTAACTGTGAACAGTGCCAGTCATCTCTCTGGTTAACCTCTGGCCACTGGAATTTGCCCTGAAGAAACCTGTTGCGAATACATTTTGCCCATGGCTCCTCATGTTTTTTCACCTTCGTTACCAAAATAGGACCAGTGACCTAACTGTCACACTCGTGGCCACTGGGGGTAACGGTTACCAAGACAATGAATATAAAAATTATGAAAATAGAGCCGTCCTCTAAGACATGTTCCGGTGAGCTCGGGTTTATACTAGGTATCGCTCAAGTAATTTCTGTTCAGTGCATTATTTTTTCTTTACCGGAATGGTCAAGAACTTCAACACAGAGAGCTTCATTTGATTTGACGTATCTTCTCAGTTTCGTACTGGAGTCAAGAAGAATCAAAAGCTTCCTCATTTCTCGAGCGATTCCTTACCTGAATTTTCCACGTATCGAGATAGGCCAAAACATCTTGTGAACTGCGTACTTCTTATAATGCAAGGACGCTGCACAGTGGTTCCACCATAGGTCTAAACCTTTGACCACAATCAACAGTGATATGAATGTGATTACATAAAGTTTATTGATTTTTTTTTCTAATTTCAGTCGTTTGCATTCATCACTCTACCATCCAACATGTATTTAGTTGATTGTGCTCAATTCTTATACATATGGTTGAAAACGATGTAAATGTAAAATTTAGATGCTACTTTATCATCTTATTTGAATAAGTGTGAGTGGTTTATGATTTTTCAAAAAATGTTTCCCCTTACGATCTCTTCGGACGTTTTTTTTTATAAATATTCCCTATAATATTAAACAATGATTTACTAACGAATTCAGTAGTAAATTTTATACATTACATTTCACTATTCTTAAGCAGCTGTGAGTACCGTTAATCGCCTAAACTAATATTAGTATACATTCATAAATCGATATAACGTAACAACAATTTTATGTTCGTTACGATATATCAAAGTTACGTTTTATCGAAGCCAAAAAAGATCCCCCCCCCCCCAAATTATGTTATTCACTCAACAATGATTTTTAGCCTTGTTTAAATGTTTTTTTTTTCATTGTTGTATTTTATAAACCTATCTTCAAAAGTCAACTTTATAGTATACCTTTTTATATCTAACTATTTGAACCAATATCGCATAAAACAAGATTATTTTTCATTTTTACATTCCGAACTGCTCAAGCGTCAAACGTTACCTGTTCATGTGATTAAAAGTAACAAATCCCCTAGCAGGTGGCGTTGGAGTGTACATCATTTCATTTTCAGCAGTAGAGAATTCAAAGTTTCCTATACGATAATGCCTCCTAGAATTCCTCTTGAGATTCCTCCAAAATTCACTCGGGAATTCACCCAGGAATCTCTTAATGAAACACCTTCTGTGATTTATCCTGAAATTCTCGAAGGAATTCCTCTAGAGTTTTATTTTTTTTTTTTTCAAGGATTCAAACTCCTCCATTTATTCCTACTGGCTCTTATCTGCTAGGATTCCTCTAAAAAGGGCTTTGAAATAGGACACAATTGGTAAAGTACTAGCATTGTAGTAATGAGCTGAATTTTTGTATGGTAAGAAGTTCAATTCTCCGATTCTGCAATGAAATGGTGCGAAAAGCGTGCAGTATAATTAGTCCTTGCCTAATTTGATGCTGTTTGAGCAAAACTATGGATAACTATGTTATTTATGTTGCAAGAAATGGATAAAACAACAACACTGTTGCCCAAATTTTTGCTCAAACAGCATCAAATTAGGCAAGGAATAATAGTACCCACGCTTTTTGCACCATTTCATTGCAGAAACGGAGAATTGAACTTCTCACCATACAAAATTCAGCTCATTACTACAAATCTAGTATTTCACCGATCTGTCCTATTAGTCCAAAAGTTCTCGATATTATTCCTCCAGGAATTTCCCCTATGGCTTCTCTAGGATTCCCCATGGGATTCCAGAGATTTTTGCAACGATTCATCCTGCCAATCTCTTTAAAATTTCTACTGGGATTCTCCCAGTCATACCTGCAATGCTCTAATACCTTCCTGCTCAATAAGTATTTGCTGAGATTCACCCAGTTATTCCTGCTGGTACTTATTCTGCACATTTGGAACTCTTTTCTAAATAAAAAGAAAATCGCGTTAAGTACTGTTCCTTTGAATTCCACTAAGAATTTGCATCCTTTGACAGATACGTATTGGGTAATTCTCGCTGAGACCGGCCCACTATTTACACCTTGTCTTCAAAAATGTTTAAGGTGCCGATTTTCTGAAAGCCCTCGCCTAAAAAGTAAGAAAAATGCATTTGGTTACTCAAATTGATGGACCCCCCGTTAGTTAGAGCCACAACAATTTTTGCAGACCCCTCGATTTTGGTCAAATGGTGGCTCACTAAAACCGTTATAACTCGAAAGTTTCACCGAAAACCACCTCAAAACGAAATGTTGTTGAAAAGAGGAGAGATAGAGCTACTATTTACAATAATAAAAAGTGGGGTCGGCCATATTGATTTTGGCCGCCATCTTGGATTTTTGTACAAAAACGTGTTTTTCACCATGATGGCAACCACCGATTTTCGAATTTTTTGCATCAATTGAAAGCTGGGACATTTATACATAACATATCAAAAAATTAGAGATGTCTTTTTCTTCTTTCAAAAGTTATCTGCCGTTTCGTAAATCATGCCACTTTTGCGCACTGGGCCCGGTGCCGACCGTTTACATAAATGCAGCGTTTTTTCGCAGTGTTAACGAATAAGAATTAAAATTCTGAACCCACTAATGGAAAGTTGAAGGTTTAAGCTTTTCAAAACACTAAAAAAAGTTATAAAAACAATGCCCGCATCATTGAGAAACAGTGAAAAACGGAAACGAACCTCCGATTTGGCAAAATTTTGCGGCACGCGCCTTTGTGCATACATGCAGGCGTAAACTCGGATGCTGTTGCATGTCTTTGCCGGTGCGCATGGAAATGTATGGAGAAAACGTGGCTCAATTTACAAAACTGTAGATAACTTTTAAAAGAAGAAAAAGACATCTCTAATTTTTTGATATGTTATGTTTAAATGTCCCAGCTTTCAATTGATGCAAAAATTTCGAAAATCGGTGGTTGCCATCATGATGAAAAAAATGTTTTTGTATAAAAATCCAAGATGGCGGCCAAAATCAATATGGTCGACCCAACTTTTTATTATTGTAAACAGTAGCTCTATCTCTCCTCTTTTCAACAACATTACGTTTTGAGATGGTTTTTGGTGAAACTTTCGAGTTATAACGGTTTTAGTGAGCCACCATTTGATCAAAATCGAGGGGTCTGCAAAAATTGTTGTGGCTCTAACTAACGGGGGGTCCATCAATTCGAGTAACCAAATGCATTTTTCTTACTTTTTAGGCGAGGGCTTTCAGAAAATCGGCACCTTAAACATTTTTGAAGACAAGGTGTAAATAGTGGGCCGGTCTCAGCGAGAATTACCCTATTTCGACTTCAACTGTAAGGTCGTCTTCAGTGTCTTGTACTTGACTCGACTTGTACAAGACACTGAAGACGACCTTACAGTTGAGGTCGAAATACGTATCTGTCAATGGATGCAAATTATTAGTGGAATTCAAAGGAACAGTACTTAACGCGATTTTCTTTTTATTTACAGATATTCCCCTAACAAGCCCAGGTTAATCATCATCACTCTTTTCTAAGTTTTTTTTTCAGGGATTTCACCGGTAATTCTTCCGAAAACTCAGGATATCGGCAAAAACCACCAGGAATTTCTTCAGAGACCGGATTGCTGGTTCCAGGAAACCCTCTTGAATTACTCCAGGGATGCCTCATTGATTGATTCTACTGTCATGTCTTTTGGAGTTGGAAGGCTATGTTTCAGTAGGAATGATATGTCAAGAATAAGTACAGTAGACGTTCGGTTGGTGTAAACGGTTTAACTGCAATGCTTTTTACCTGTAAGTCCGGTAAGTTCAACAAATTTGGAGTTATCGCACCGCCAAACGTCAAAATGATGTGCCATGTTTGCCCTAATAGGCTGGAGGAATTAAATGAATGTGGATGAATTGAACGAAGAGAAAAAGCAGGATCTTCATATAACGAAATGCAGAAGTAACTGATGCTTCATCCTCATTCACGCCAGGTGAATAAGTTCCTCTGGCCTATGAACAGTCGCATGAAGTTCACGTTCATTTTACGTCAATTGATGGTTTTATGACATCTGTCAGGCGTTGCAGTTAGTCGATTTCATTCGTTAAGTGAAACGTAAACATGTTGCAGTTATCAGTTAAACAAAATTACTGACACCGAAAACTATCACATAACTGCGAAAGTGTTCGTATAACGCTAAACTGATTAGTAGACTTGGTTCCAGGAGGAGCGTAATATCATAAAGACTATTCCGTGAATCACGTTTATTATTCAAATAGCAAAACATTGAAACCATAAAAAAGTTACGTTATATCGAGGTAATAGTTACGTTAAACTGAGTTACGTAATATCGAGGCTACGTTATACCGAGGTATGACTGTATACAAATCAGTTGGTAGCCAAATTCACAAAACAAAAAAATTCGGCTCCGTGAAGCAAAAAAAAACTATTTTTTATTTCTTTCTATTCGAAAATTACAAAACTAGATTGGACATATTTTTATACAATACAAAAACGCTTTTGGGAGGCAAATATGTATCAAATTAACAGGTTCACCATGCTATAAGCGAAATTATAAGCATGACCGCCTCATACAGAGTTATTGCACACCTTGGAAACTCGCTTATTGTTGCACACTCCATGGTTTTCTTATGAGGTGTGTAACAATTGGCGATTTACCCTAGATGATGGATATGAAAAATCATGAAGATAGAGCCGTCGCATGCCTAGTTTTGGTGTCATGGTCAAAATGTCCTCGAAACAGGTTCCTCCAGGGCACATTCCGGTGGCCACGGGTTGGCCAGGGAGGTCACTGGTCATTTTCATGGTTACTAAGATGATGGATATGAAAAATCATGAAGATAGCGCCGTCGCATGCCTAGTTTTGGTGTCATGGTCAAAATGTTCTCGACACAGGTTCCTCCAGGGCACATTCCGGTGGCAACGGGTTAGCCAGGGAGGTCACTGGTCATTTTCAAGGTTACTAAGATGATGGATATGAAAAATCATGAAGATAGAGCCGTCGCATGCCTAGTTTTGGTATCATGGTCAAAATGTCCTCGAAACAGGTTCCTCCAGGGCACATTCCGGTGGCCACGGGTTAGCCAGGGAGGTCACTGGTCATTTTCATGGTTACTAAGATGATGGATATGAAAAATCATGAAGATAGAGCCGTCGCATGCCTAGTTTTGGTATCATGGTCAAAATGTCCTCGACACAGGTTCCTCCAGGGCACATTCCGGTGGCCACGGGTTAACCAGGGAGGTCACTGGTCATCTTCATGGTTACTAAGATGATGGATATGAAAAATCATGAAGATAGAGCCGTCGCATGCCTAGTTTTGGTGTCATGGTCAAAATGTCCTCGAAACAGGTTCCTCCAGGGCACATTCCGGTGGCCACGGGTTAGCCAGGGAGGTCACTGGTCATTTTCATGGTTACTAAGATGATGGATATGAAAAATCATGAAGATAGAGCCGTCGCATGCCTAGCTTTGGTGTCATGGTCAAAATGTCCTCGACACAGGTTCCTCCAGGGCACATTCCGGTGGCCACGGGTTGGCCAGGGAGGTCACTGGTCATTTTCATGGTTACCAAAATAATGGATATGGAAAATCATGTAGATAGAGCCGTCGCATGCCTAGTTTTGGTGCCATAACTGAAATGTCCACGAAACAGGTTCCCGCGAGGGCCATTCCGACACCCGGGACAGGACCAGATCGTGTTGACCGGTTCCACATGTCCACTATCAGACACGCATTATCCAGTTGGACATTTTTGCTGAAGACACCAACATTGTATGTAGTAAAGCATATAAACCATAATTGAAAGCGTATGCCGTGTACTGAGTACACGATGCGACCGCTCGTGCAACTTTTTTTGATGCGACTGATGGAGGGATAATCTCAGTTTGATTGAGGCTATGCGTTCAATAAGGCCGGTGAAGCACTTCATGTTCTTATTTCTTAACCTTCCTTTTGCATTAGGGTCATTTTTGGCCAATCGGCACATTAATTTGACTGTCATGTCGTAGCCAAATAAGTAAGAGACCTGAAATTTTCTGACTTTTCCTAACTTTTGAAAACGAGTATTTTCGAGCTATAATCCGCTTTTAGCGACATCTAGGAATAGAGCAACAAAAAAAGTAACATATTTGGCATTAAGGGGTCAAAAATGGCCAATAACTTTGACACGCTCCCAAAAATCCAATTTTGATCCGATTTCCATTCTCTTAGGCTTAAATGAAAGATATTAGTTCCAAGATTCAGACCGTGACTAATTCGTGGCCATTCCGGGACATAGGCCCCTGTAACCGGTTCCGGAAGATGCCTACAGGTGACATATACAGATTTTAGTGCAGAGCCTCGTTTCGACGATTGAAATACCGTGGAATTTCATCTAGAATCTGAAAAGTAGGGCGATAATTAGGTCATGAGCGCATTGTCCACATCCGGATATTCGGGAACCAGTTCCGGTGAGACCCGGAGAGACTGGAGAGGCTGTTTTGAGCTCACTTTTCTTCAGTATCAAGGAAATTTTGATCACATTACCAAACTAGTCATGTGACGGTTCTATCTTTATGGTTTTTCATACAAATTACGGTGATAATCCCACCTACGGCCACTGGAACGTGACATAAAGAAACATGTCTGGAGAGGAAGGGTGTATGGTGGGACAGAGATGGGATTCCTCCAGGACTTCCTCCAAGGATTCCTTCAGGAATTCCTCAATGGTTTCCTTCAAGAAATCCTCCAGGGATTGCTTCGAATATATCTCAAAGATTCCTGCTAAAATTCCTCCAGAGATTTATCTAGGGGTTCCTACAGGAATTCCTCCAGGGATTCCACCACAAACTCTTCCAGATGTTCCTCCAGAGATTCCTCCAAGAATTCCTCCAGGAATGTCTCCAAGGATTCCTTCACACATTTCTCCGAGAATTCCTCCAGGGATTCCTCCAGAGATTTCTCCAGGGATTCCTCCAGGAATTCCTCTAGGGATTACTCCACGAATACTTCCAGACGTTCCTCTAGAGATTCCTTCAGGAATTTCTCCAAGGATTTCTTCACGAATTCCTCCAAGAATTCCTTTTGAGATTCCTGCAGAGATTCCTCCAAAAATTCCTTCAGAAATTTCTCCAGAGTACCTCTCAAAAATCATCCAGAGATTCTTTCGAGAATTCCTCCAAAAATTCCTCCAGGGAGTCCTCCAGGAATTCCTCCAAGGATTCCTTCAGACATTCCTCCAGATATTCCTCCAAGAAATTCTCCAGGGATTCCATCAGGAATTCCTCCAGAGATTCCTCCTAAAATTCCTCCAGGGATTCCTCCTGGAATTCTTCCAGGGAATCCCAAAGGAATTTCTCCAGGGATACCTCCAGGAATTTTTCCAGGTATCCCTCCAGGAGTTCCTCCAAAGGTACCTCCAGGAATTCTCACAGACATTCTTTCAGGGATTCCTCCAGAGATATATCCAGAAGTTCCTAAACGAATTCCTCCAGGGATTCCCCCACAAATTCTTCCAGGCGTTCCTCCAGAGATTCCTCCAAGAATTCCTCAAGGAATTTCTCCAAGGATTCCTTCACTAATTCCTCCAAGAAATGCTCCAGGGATTCCTTCAGAGATTCCTGCAGAGATTTCTCCAAGAATCCCTCCAGAGCTTTCTCTAGGGATTCCTCCAGGAATTCCTCTAGGGATTCCTCCACGAATACTTCAAGACGTTCCTCCAGAGATTCCTTAAGAAATTTCTCCAAGGATTTCTTTACGAATTCCTCCAAGAATTCCTTTTGAGATTCTTGCAGAGATTCCTCCAAAAATTCCTTCAGGAAATTCTCCAGAGTACCTCCCAGAAATCATCCAGAGATTCTTCCAAGAATTCCTCCAAAAAGTCTTCCAGAAGTTCCTCCAAGGATTTCTCCAAGAAATTCTCCAGGGATTCCATCAGGAATTCCTCCAGAGATTCCTCCTAAAATTCCTCCAGGGATTCCTCCAGGAATTCTTCCAGGGAATCCCAAAGGAATTCCTCCAGGGATACCTCCAGGAATTCCTCCAGCACAGTAAAACCGCTCAGAACTAAAATGTGTAAGCCCTACTCATAAGTGCATAATTTCCAGACCACACAAAAATGTGTTACAGTTATACATTCTCAAAAACAGCTTGTACACTCGTCTAGATGCGAAATGTCGATATTTTTTTTTGTTTTCCAAGGTCACTAGTAAACCTAGCTAGATTGCTGTACAAATTTTTTTGCGGATTTAACGATTTTGCGGACACAGGAGCTGATTTTGTGAATGTGCAAGGGTTACACATTTTTGGTGTAGTCTGAAAATTATGCACTTTTGTGCTGAGCGGCGTTAGCGTGAGGAGTTCCTCCAAAGATACCACCAGGAATTTTCACAGATTCTTCCAGGGATTCCTCCAGAATTCCCCCAAGGATTCCTCCAGGTATTCCTCCAGGGATTCCTCCAGGGATTCCTCCAGGAATTCTTCCAGAAGTTCCTCCAGAGATTCCTCGAGCAATTTCTCCAAGGATTCTTTCAGGAATTCCTTCACGAATTCCTCCAAGAATTCTTTCAGAAATTTCTGCAGAGATTCCTCCAAAAAATCCTCCAGGAATTATTCCAAGGATTCCGTCAGAAATACCTCCAAGAATTCTCCAGAGTACCTCCCAGAAAAACCTCCAAGGAAGCTTTCAAGAATTTCTTCAAATTTTTTTCCAGGGATTCCTCCAAGAATTTCTCCAGGAATTCCACAAGGGATTCCTCCAAGAAATCCCTCAGAGATTCCTTCAGGATTTTTTTTCCAGATATTCCTCCAAAAATTTTTCCAGTGATTCTTCCACGGATACCTCCAGGAATTCCTCCAGGGATACTTCCGGGAATTCCTCCAGGAAATCCTACAAAGATACCCCTAAAGGCCTCCGTCTTTATCCCTGCATATTTCGGCTCGCGGCACAAAGCCGTTGCGGGATGCGTTGAGCTTCTGATAGAACTTCCGTGTTTCTTGGGGACGGCACAGCAGTTCCATTTCTTCCAGGCGGCGCTTTTTCTCCCGAAAGAGGCGGGTCTGCTGTTTCCGCTTCTGTTTATAACGTTCCACGTTCTGTCGAGTCCCTTGCTGCAGCATTACCGCCCTCGCTGCATTCTTCTCCTCCAAAACCGTTCTGCACTCTTCGTCGAACCATTCGTTCCGTCGATTCCGTTCCACGTACCCGATGGTGCTCTCGGCTGCGTCGTTGATGGCTGCTTTCACTGTACTCCAGCAGTCCTCTAGAGGGGCCTCATCGAACTCGCCCTCGTCTGGCAACGCGGTCTCGAGATTCTGCGCGTATGCTGAGGCGACATCCGGTTGCTTCAGTCGCTCTAGGTTGTACCGTGGCGGTCGTCGGTTCCGTACATTGTTGATGACGGAGAGTTTTGGGCGCAATTTGACCATCACCAGATAGTGGTCGGAGTCGATGTTGGCGCCACGATAGGTCCTGACGTCGATAATGTCGGAAAAGTGCCGTCCGTCAATCAGAACGTGGTCGATTTGAGATTCCGTCTGCTGTGGTGATCTCCAGGTGTAACGATAAGGGAGGCTGTGTTGGAAAAAGGTGCTACGTATGGCCATATTTTTGGAGGCGACGAAATCAATGAGTCGTAGGCCGTTTTTGTTCGTCTGCTGTTGGGCGCTGAACTTACCAATCGTCGGTCTGAATTCCTCCTCCTGGCCTACCTGAGCGTTCAAATCACCTATGATGATCTTGTCGTCGTGGCTTGGGCAGCGATCGTACTCGCGTTCGAGCTGCGCGTAAAATGCGTCCTTGTCATCATCAGTACTTCCGGAGTGTGGACTGTGCACGTTTATTATGCTGAAGTTGAAGAATCGGCCTTTGATCCTCAACCTGCACATTCTTTCGTCGATCGGCCACCAATGAAGTTGAGAGATCGGCAGTTCCACGTACCGAGTTTCCAATCGCAAGTCCTTTTTGTTCGCTGGGGTCGTTGCCGTTGGTCTCGGTTCGTATTATTCTGTTGCTGATTTTCCGTTACAATTGTTTTTTTACGGCTGGCTCGTAGGGCCTGACACCAACCCCCTACTTTCCGGAGGACCATAGTGCACAGTTGAGCTTAGAGTCCTTCCCTGGCACTCGGACGTAGATCAGCCGCCCCTAACATGGGAATCAGACGCTGTTGTGAGCCGCTCCTCCTGGAGAACAGACGCTCAGATTTGCCGAAGCAAACCCCTCCTTCCCTGTCAGCCTACGACCAAAGTTCCCACCGAGGTTGGTTACCCGATCTTCCCCAAGGTTGCTCATAGTTTCCGGCCGGTACCGCGTGGAGGTAGGGATAGGAGTTGCTGGGCAGAGGCTAGTGGATCACAATGGGATCTGAATTGCGCAGCATACTCAGCCTTTACCGTGCCTAGGCCGTCCCTTATTTTGCAGAAATTGGAAATGTTATAAGTTCGTTAGTGGAAAATGATCGTTTTAGCTAATAAATTATCGTGTCAAAATTTGATGTCTGCATCTCAAGGCTAAGTGGTGCCTCAACCCAAGTAACACGACTTGTTGCTAATCCAGTAACAGCAACCTTAGTGCAATTTATTCACTGTCCGTATTACGGACGACAGAACACAATTGCTTCTTCTTTGAAATCCAAAAAGCGCAGATTCTGAATTTTTATGCAACATAAACGAGGAGGAATGATAAAAAAGTTGGGAAAAGATTTTGTCCAGACTCGAACCATGGACACCAGGAGTATTATCTACTCACCTTACATACTATACCAAACGCTCTGTGAGAGAATCGATGCTCAACACACCATAAAAGCTACTGAAGTTACTTGTTACTTTATTGCACCTTATTTGTCACAAGTTAGAGAACTGTCAAAATGAAAAGACGCTCAAGTTTTCTGTAACGCATATGGAATCTAATCTGAACAAACAAACCAGAGTTAGATGTTTCAGGCATGTTACATAACACATTTAATGTAAGCTGACTGTATTATCACTTGCGAGCAATATGTAAGCTCCGCCTCCACAGATCGGTGTCAAACACGTGGTAATTTGTGATTTCTTTGAAACATGGCCGCAACTTTACGGATTTTGGAGTTTAAATGCAACTCAACTGACAAGATGGAAGTTTCGTGTGCTTCTAGTGCAACTCATTTAGACCAAAGCATAGAAAGCCACAATCTGCATGATGTTGCAGGTGCTGCTTGGGAAGGGGCCTAAAGTTGTAAAAAAGGTATGGGACCAAAAAAAACATGAAATGTTTTTCGACGAAAATATACGCTGTTCTACTAAAACCGCTAAATGTACTTAGATTTGCGATATCTCTACTCGTTTTTGAGTTATAGAACAAAATAGGGTAGGTTTCCTTCGGAATAAAAAAAATGACCCAAAATGCTGATTTTCTGGTTGGTTTTTGTCAATAACTCGGAAACAAGAAGAGATATCGCAAATCTAAGCACATTTTTAGTCCTATGGGGTCCTTAAATCACCGGTTTTAGTAGAATAGCGTATTTTTTTCTGTCGAAAAAAATTGCATGTTTTTTTGGTCCCATACCATTTCTGACAACTTAAGGCCCCTTGAGGGACCACTTAGCCTTGAGATACGGACTTCAAATTTTGACACGATCATTTCTTAGCTGAAACGATCATTTTCCACTAACGATCTTATAACATTTCTATTTTTGCAAAATAAGGGACGGCCTAACACACATCCAAGCCCAGAGAATTTTTTTAGAACGTTGTGTAAAGGAACAGAGCATAAGACGTTTGTTCAATCGTGTGCAAAGGAAAGTGTAACTCAACGTCATTATCGGAGGCTTCCCGACATATAAATTCGATTTGGCCACACGATGGCAGTGTTCATCGTTAAAACACACTAGCCGAGAAGGCGATACGAGCGCCCAAATGCCAACAAATGGCGAACACTGGAAACAAAAACGACAACTTGTCAGTGTGTCTTTATCACAGAGAACATGCATCCAAGTCCAGTTCTGAAATTGTGTAAGGAATTTAACGGCCATTTGAAATCGGCAACACAAGTAGCAATAGCGTGGTGCTGCAATCGGTTAATTTCCCATACTTGTTTAATCCACCACTTGAAATGTTTCAATTCACCACTGACTGTGACAATATGGTGTTTGGCGGCGTTAGTGTTTTCATCGTGTATTGGTTTGCAACCTTACTAAAGTGAATATTCAAATCCTTACACAGCTTTCTGAATGAAATTTGTTCTAACCTGGATGTCTGTTCTCTGTGTCTTTATTATACCTACGAACCAAACTTCAAAACGATAGACAACTGTCAGGTTATTTTGACTGATGTAACATGAGCATAAAAAGGACGGCAACAATATCGATAAAGCAGAATATATGATCCTCCTTTTTCGTGCATGTGGGTTGTCAGTCAAAATGACCTGTGAAGTGTAAAACATTTTCATGACTAGCTTTGTTGGTGTAATGAAGAAGTGATGGAACGCTTGCGCCACGCAACGGGAACACAACGACATACTTTGATATTGCCGTTTTTGAGGTTTTACGCAAGGCAGAAAGCAAAGATAGACGTCTGTCCTCTATGGTAAGGATTCAAATTGTTTTAGCGTTAGCAACGCTTGCGTCAGCTATGCGGCAAGTTGCTACAGTCAGTGGTGAGTACGCATATCTAGATAAGTTTTATTTTCACCACCGACAATAGCGTAGGAACTTTGCGATAGCAGCGCCACCAAGATGTTGCCACTTGTGCTGCCATTTCAATTCCTTACACAGTTTCAGAACTGGACTTGGATGTCTGTTCTCTTGTGATTTATGTAACAGTCTTTTTCGAAGGAAACTAACTATTTTATCGGTTGCAATTATGACATAATCATCTGTATTTAAAACGAACTGTACGATTTTTTTGGGAAAATTTTTAACAAGCCGTTCATCACCAGAAGAAAAAGTGTTGCTGACAGAACTAAGGTACACCGTTTCCCAGGTCTTGATGCCATTTTGGTTAAGTATCCCCTAAAGCATACTCTTGCTGTACGATGCTGCAGGAAATTGGAAATGAAGTTGTTAACTTTTTTTTATCAATCCTATGTTGCTCCTACGAGGTTGCGGTGCCACACTCTATCATATGCTCCCTTTGTATCCAAAGTAACGATTTGGCGATGTTCTCCTCTTTTGGCTGCTGCTATTATTACATCGTCAAACTCAGCTAGCTAGATGTACCCAACAAGATCTTTGATGCTTTTTCAGATGATGAACGGCTCATCTCATCTTCCAGGCTGCTTCTATCCATTCCTCTTAGGAATAAGGTGGTGACAGCTCCGAACTCATGCATAGGATCAATCAAAGTAAACAGCAAATCTTAAGAACAAATCCAGATCAGACCGACTCCATACATGCTTTTGACTGCCGTCACCTGTTGTCTACCCCAAATGCGGAGAAAGGGAAACTTATAATCATAGGGTAACCTGGGATAATACGCACCCCCGGGGCAAAACGCCCTCACGCTATTTCATTATATAAGTAAAGTTCCATTCGATGCAAGCAAACTAGGCGTAAAACTGAGCCGAAAAAGCCCAAGAATGCAAAGAATATTCGAATGAAAAGCGTGGAAAACGATGATTTTCCACATTTGGAAAGATTGGCTAATTTGAAGCGCACGCAATTTAAGCAATTGCGCGCTGATTATATGGAATCAACCTATTAACTACCATCTGCCTCCTACCGTAAATAGTAAGATGGAGCCGCCTGGTATCTGATTAGAATTCAAAGCGGAAAATGCCAGAGGTCATATTGCCCCACCTCAAGGTGCGTTTTGCCCCCAACAGTTTTTCAGCACCCAAAACGTAACACTTTTTTAAATTGTTAATTTGATTCGGTAATAGTAGTTTACGCAACAAGGTGCAGAATGACGATTTTTACAGCACGAGTCGTACATTTATCCAACGAGGCTTGCCGAGTTGGATAATTACGACGAGTGCTGGAAAAATCCAGTTCTGCACCGAGTTGCGTACAACGTTTTTTGCAATTTCATAAATTACCCTTGAGGATAGTTTTAAACAAAATTTTTTCATCAAACTGCATTCTGATGTTCAAAGCCATGTTTAAGAAAATCTGACCATAACAGGTTATACTGCACAGTTGTCACAATTTTTCAAAACTGCGTCCAGAAAGCATCAAGAAGTTGATCAAAACTGAAAACAGTGCTGTAATGGTTCATTACGCAACGCAAATCAGTGCTGTAATGAACCATTACAGCACTGTTAATTTGGTGTGGGAAAGTAGGCCTTTTCCTGTCAGATTTGCGTGAGGTAAAACAGCCTATTACGATGAGAAATTGCAAAAAATTGATATCACGCGGATCAAAAGTTGGCGTCTCTTAGTCAAATAAGTAAACTAACTTTCAAAACGAAATACACCCATAAAATCATCTCAATCTTAGTTATAGGGCCACGTTTGCTTATGGGGTGCATATTACCCCACCTTCCCCTACTAGCTCTCTTTAGTCACTTTATCTCGAAAACAATCACAGATTTTCACTAACAGGTTCGTCACTTTTGCGTTGTAGTCACTTGGCGGTCTACCAATTTTATGGCAGTAGTGGAGACGCATGGTTAAGCACTGCTTCAGGATGATTTGAATCAAGAAAATGGAGACGCGTGGTTGCTTGCTACACCAAGTCCTGGATGGGGTATTTACCTGTGGTCCATATAGCCACCATTTTACCCGACCCATCCACGACCCAATTGCTGTTGCCGACGGGTTGGGCACGATGGCGGGATGATGATATCCGTCCCCCACTACGCGACTGCCTGACACGGATTTTTCGGAACATATCAAACACTTGGGAGGATTCGACATTTCCCTCCACATCGCCTACACAGCTTGCTCCTGTCAGGACCTTTACAGTCCCATGATGCGTGTACTGGTTCCAGACACCTGATGCAAGCCTCCTGTATGGTCAGTTGGCACATACACCAGCCTACCATGAGCTTTATTACCTTATCGAACTTTAGTTCCCCACAGATAGCTTTTACCAAATCCACCTGTGTCCCTGCCGGTCGTTTCCGTAGCCGAACTGCTGCGACGGCCACCAGCATCTCGCATTGTTGCCGTAGTTCCATAACGAGCCGTTCCGCGTCAATGATCTATTCTAGGTTTTTCATCTTCAGAGACGCCTTCGCTGTGAGGGTCCTCACCTCAACAACAGAGAGCGTCCCACGCTATGTCTGAACCAGCAGATTATAAAAATTGAATGTACATCGGGTTTCTTTCCATAAAACATCAGTATTCAAGCTATATTTTCATTTGCAGAAGGTTTCAAAATATTCTATCGGGGAAATTTTGATTTTTCCATCTTTTTAGCCGTTTTTCATACAAATTTGCTTGAAATCCTCATTTTCGGTCAATTTCTCACCCATACAAAATGTATGGAAAAATTTTCACCGATAGAATATTTTGAAACCTTCTGCAAATGAAAATATAGCTTGAATACTGATGTTTTATGGAAAGAAACCCGATGTACATTCAATTCTTATAATCTGCTGGTTCAGACATAGCGTGCGTCCTCTACTTGATCCACCCCAACATGTGACCTATCAATGGTCACAGCACCTTTCAGCTTCGATCCGTGACGGGCCGGTCTTTTTAGGCTCATCCTTCACAGCTTTCCGGGACGTTGTAAGGAGAGGCTTTCCGCCCTTACCCGCTGTTACCCGGCAGGGCGGCCTAAAGCAGGGTACCTCCACTAAATTTCGGACTTCGGATAGAATTAAATAGGAAAATGGGTAATAAATAAATTTTGCAATAAAAACTTATATTCTACTCAAACCTCTGTTTTGCCCCGTTCTCCCCTTTGGCACTTTAGCTTCGGTCGAATCGTTGGGGCCCTTGCTGCAGTGGTGGTGGTCGCTGTTTCTGCTCCCGCACGGACTATGCGGAGCACCTTCCTTCTTCTTCTTTTTCTTCTTCTTTCTTCTTCTCGTTCTTAATCTTCACTGGGCACTTATAGGCTGCAAAGCAGCCGTCATTGACTATTAGCTAAGGGGAGGAGATTGACTCCTTTATCGGACCCCCCCTAGCGACGGTGGTGATTAAACACCGGACAAACTACTCGCCGTAGAGTGCCCTGATAGCAACCTCAGTTGACTATCACAGGTGGTACGCCCCTTTGTACCTACCTGTCTTCGTTCTCCTTGTCGATTAGCTACACGGGCGAGACTGGCTCTACTGGCTGAGCCCGTGTAGCGAGAACGGTGGGTTTGGGATACTTGGCTAAACCGCCGGGAAGCGAATATATCCTTTACGTTTAGCTTCCCGCGATGGCGGCGATCCACTACCCTGAAGCACTACAGCACTATTCACTGGCACTTCACTGTTCCCGAACCGCGGGCCGGCACTTTCCCCCTTGGAAATGACTAACGGACACTGCTGGGAACAACCATCCAGCTGGAACAAACGACACGGAGGCCAAATAGCACTTTCCCGGTCAAATCAAACGGGGGTTAAAACTCGCGTCCGTCGCGTTTCGCGGTTCGTAACTTTCTCCCTATGCTGGCTCGGCTCGACCAAAACAAAACACCACACACCACACTCGATTGTTTCTGCTGCTTGTTGCTGCTGATGTGTGCCTTGTGGTTGGGGAGCTGGGGGGTCGAATGCCTCACCGATACAATAAATAACGTTTTTAATACCCTACAGTCTAACTAACTAAATTCAAATAAAAATTAATAAAAATAAACAAATTAAAATGACGCAAAACACAGTGGTGTATGTGGGTAAAATGCACACTAAAATTAAAGTACACAAAATTGTAACCACAGGTTACAATCTCGCCCACACCGAGGAGAAAAAAAAATGGAAACCATTTTTTTTTAGACTAACCCTAACACTTAGCACCGATAACAATATATATATATATATATAACGAATTAAAATGAAATAAATTAACAAGAAAATAAATAAAAATAAATAATAAAATGTATATAAAAAATCTGCCTAACCTAACCAAACAAAGACATTTTCCACAGATTAAAATGTAACAATCAGGGAACGACCGAACAAAAAGAAAAAGCTAAATCGGTACATCGTCTCGTGGTTGTTCTGCAGACAAGGACTGGGACCCGTCGCTATTAACGGCACCAGACCACCCTCGGACACATCCGGTTCTCAATGGGAGAGCTAAGAATCTTCAACTCCCCCAGACCAATTCGGAATAACACTCAAAACAACCAAACTCCCTTAAACCCTACTAGCCTCCGGTTGGAAGTAGCGTAGCAGAGGAACGGTTGTCGTGGTCTTGTTTTTTTCCAAGTTATTTTCATTCTTTTGACGTCCACTTTTCCCGTCCTGACGGTATTTATATTTACTAGACAGGTGGGGTTCCAATTCAATCCACATTCATCTAAAGTGTATCACTCATTCATCCCAATCACTGGCCTACGCGTACACACAATCACAGAAGACATTTGAATGAACACCCCGCCATTTCACACACTTTCACTCATTCTCATTTACTCTCATTATTTCACTCAAACAATTTAACTCATACAGCATACAAAATACCAAAACAAACGGGCAATGGACGCAAGGTATTGTCTTTTACGCTACAAGTAAATCCTTTCCTAAGGATACTTGAGCAAGACACCGAACGTGAATGCAGATCAATTACGAACTGATTCCGTTTGGAATCAGTCGAATTTCCCTGATTCTGGCAGGTAAAAACAACGAAGAACAAACAAATTAAAAAAGGTTAAAATTGGTGTTGTCATCTATGCGCGGGAAATGAACTTGAAGATAATTTTAGTGTACAGGTGCGCATACATAGATGACCTCCCGAATGGGCCGACGATCGCGGTTTGAGTCCTTCTGTCAGGGAAGGATGATTTAATTGGGGTATATTGGTGTTGTATTGAGGTAATGACCCCTAGAGGCCACAACCTCGAAGAGTTGTCAGGTGCCGAGAGATTTAGGTGTCGGCTCCTGAGGAAAGAAGATGATTGCCAGCGTGAAGTGATGCGTGATGCTCTCGGATCCATCGATCTTCGGAAGCTCCCAAATGAGCAACCTGGTGAAGTCGATATGGTGGATCCGAGGAGCTCTTGGAAGATTTTATATTCACGCTGGCTTGGGAAAATTTGCTGTCTCCCTCCAACGGCTCAATCAGGCTGTGTGGGCGACACCATTCTTCTTCAGGTGAGTATTGTGATTAAAGATAGTGTACTAACCAGTGTGTCCTAGTGGTGACAACCGTAGTTGTCAAGCCAGTGTTTGACAGTCTTGGGCTGCCGCATAGATTCAGGAATCGGACACTCACTCTGGTATTCCACGAGATTCTCTCACAATTCTCACGCTGAATATGATGTTTACTTGCAGGTCATCGCTGAGCAATATGCAAGCAACGGATGCCTGGATCAAAATAATTGAAAAGTTTATAAATTTGAAGTTAAATTTAATATTCACTCTCACTGTACGAATTTGGGAAAATTTGCTAT
Organism: Aedes albopictus; assembly: GCF_035046485.1. Taxonomy (NCBI): domain Eukaryota; kingdom Metazoa; phylum Arthropoda; class Insecta; order Diptera; family Culicidae; genus Aedes; species Aedes albopictus. The sequence goes on from NC_085136.1 coordinate 194,150,211, forward strand.
GAAAATTTGATTGGGAAAACTGTATTTGAAGAATTGGTACAGATAGGAGCTACGGGAATTTTCCTTTGAAGAATTACAGAGAGATTAGATTACCAACAAGTTTAATTGGATCTAATCCCATTTGCCAAACAATAAGGGCATCGAGAAGCTTCAAATCCCTTAAATCCACACAGTACGCAGAAGACACGTTTGGGCTTTGAACACTTTTCATGTTCATGCCCCTGCATTCCGCAATTGTAGCACACTCCCAAGTGTGGCGGACGGTGTTTGTCCACCAGGGAGCTCAAACATATTATGCCTTCTTGTCGCGACTGTGGTGATTTAGGGATTGGGCTAGTCTTCTCTCGGAGATTTCTTTCGGGTCGACCTCCCGTTTCTTTTAAACGAAGAGGTGGAGGTCTGTTTCGTTTTGGTGACGATGGAGGGCTATTCTTGTTGTAGAATACCCTTGGTTTGTACCCATTTCCATTGTCACGAGATTGTTGTTGCTGCTGGCTTTGTTTATAACCATCATATGCAGGCTTACTTGAAATTGTAGATGCTTCCTTGGGAACTCCAAATACTTTTTGGTAAATGGAGGTTTTGGAAGCATCAATGGTCTTTCCGATGAGCATCAACTCGGACAATGTGTTCACCGGCTTGAAGACAAGTACCTGTTTGTAATCCGACCTCAGGTTTCGCTTGAGGATGTCTAGCTTCTCATGGGAACTTAGCGGCGCAGGCATAGCACGGAAGATCTTCTCCATCTCAAGATAAAAATCTTGGAAGGATTCATTCCTCTGCTGTCGCCGCTGAGACGCTTTCATCCTCAGCGCAGCATCAAGTTCCGGGTGCACGAAGTTCGCCTTCAACTCGCACACCAGGTGGTTCCAGTTGTAGAATCGCTTCTGGGAACGCATCGCTTGAAACCAAGCCAACGCGTTACCGGTGAACAAATGCATTGCCGAGCTAAACAGTTCTGCCTCGGACATTTGTTCTGACTCAGCGTAATGGTGAACACATTCCAAAAATTCGTTGAGTCCCATTCCTTCGTCATTCCCAGCATACTTCCTGATTTTCCAATCGGCCACCCGTTGGGGCCGACGCTGGTAACCGGTGATCTCCACCGATGTTGCTCTTTCCGGCTGACGCGGAAGCGCGAAATTCGGAAGAGTAGGCTGTTGGTGAAAGTTCTGGGAATTGTGCGAAGGTCCGAGATTCTCGAAACTTTTGGAATTGTCCGCATTATGGGAGTCAAAACGTCTTTGAAATGATTGATTGGGTAGTCCAAAGTTCTTGCTAGAAGTTTGCTTCTGCAGGTTCTCCGGAGTACCCAAACCTTCTAACGCATGCTGAGCAAACTCAGGCAAATCCGGTAGATCGGGACTTTGTTGCAATCGAAGATCTTGCGCATCTACCGGCAAACTCGGAGAGTTTACGTTAGGAATGATTTTGTTGACGATGTCCTGTAACTCAGAAATCTTCTCGCGAAGTGTTTGCACTTCGCGGTTAGTTTTCTGTAGTCCGGATGCAATCGTACTAATGGACGCAAAGCCACTACCTAGTTTTCTGACTACATCTTCAAGTGAATCCACTCTGGATGCAGTCCTAGTTTCGCTTTGATTAATTTGCTCTTGCGTCCTTTTGATCTCCGCCCTTATGTCAAGTAAGACATCGCGAATTTCTTCGCCCACCGCCTGATTGGAGGATGCTTCAACGATTGGAAGTTGGTTTCCTTTCGGTGAAACATCCTTTCCCGCGGCAATTTGAGCCAGCAAATCCTCACCATCATCTTCTTTTTCTTCCTCGGTTAGCGTGAGAGGAGGCACTAAACTATTCGCGAAGTGGTAGTTATGGAGGGCTACCACATCGCTCAACAAATCTGCAAAGGTCTTATTGGTCTCCCCCACGACATAGTTTTTGACGATTTGGAGCCGAGCACCCAGATGGAGCAATCTGCTCCGGTAAACCTCCTTGTTCGGACACCTGTACCCCAAATCCTCCTTCATAGACTCAAATTTGCCACGACAAAGTTCCAATTCAGCGTCAATATCCCCTTTAAAGGAGCGGACAGTGGTCTCGGAGCATTCCTGCTCACTGACCAAAAACGCTCGCAGTCGACGACGCTTTTTGGAACTCGATTGACCCGATTCAGGAGGGATAACAACACCGCGGGAGTTCAATTCAAAGTCAATTTCGTCAGGTTCTAAGTGATCGGCACGCAAATGAAAGTAGGCGACGTTGAACTCCCCCAACGTCAACATGTCGATCGGCATTTTGACGAATGAGAATACAAATCTTCAAAATGTGGACGAAATTGAAACTTACCAACTGTTTTGGAAAGTATAAATACGGTGAGGAACCAATTTTTGTGCTTACTGACGGTTCCAAAATGGTTCTCGGTCACCAGATTACGTCAAATGCTACCCCAAATCGGCCCAGAAGAATCAAAAATCCCGCCCTGAGAACAAAGAGACCCAAAATGCACCAATTCGTTCTGCAGACGAGACGAATAACCGATTTAGGACACAAAACAACAAAATAAAATAAATCAAACGATCACGCGACTGTGAAAAATATCCCCACCACTGTGTTTATTCCACCCAAAATCCAAATTTTGGTGGAAGTACCCCTCGCTCAGTGGGAAAAATCGCAGATTTTTCCGCAAAATTTACGTTGGGCGCCAATTGTAAGGAGATGCTTTCAGCCATTACCTGCTGTTACCCGGCAGGGCGGCCTTAAGCAGGGTACCTCCACTAAATTAGGACTTCGGATGGAATTAAATGTGTAAATGTAAATAATTTTTCAAATTTAAATACTTATATTCTAATCTGACCTTTAACCCCGTTTTCCCCTTTGGCACTTCGGCTTCGGTCGAATCGTTGGGGCCCTTGCTGCAGTGGTGGTGGTCGCTGTTTCTGCTCCCGCACGGACTATGCGGAGCACCTTCCTTCTTCTTCTTTTTCTTCTTCTTTCTTCTTCTCGTTCTTAATCTTCACTGGGCACTTATAGGCTGCAAAGCAGCCGTCATTGACTATTAGCTAAGGGGAGGAGATTGACTCCTTTATCGGACCCCCCCTAGCGACGGTGGTGATTAAACACCGGACAAACTACTCGCCGTACAGTGCCCTGATAGCAACCTCAGTTGACTATTACAGGTGGTACGCCCCTTTGTACCTACCTGTCTTCGTTCTCCTTGTCGATTAGCTACACGGGCGAGACTGGCTCTACTGGCTGAGCCCGTGTAACGAGAACGGTGGGTTTGGGATACTTGGCTAAACCGCCGGGAAGCGAATATATCCTTTACGTTTAGCTTCCCGCGATGGCGGCGATCCACTACCCTGAAGCACTACAGCACTATTCACTGGCACTTCACTGTTCCCGAACCGCGGGCCGGCACTTTCCCCCTTGGAAATGACTAACGGACACTGCTGGGAACAACCATCCAGCTGGAACAAACGACACGGAGGCCAAATAGCACTTTCCCGGTCAAATCAAACGGGGGTTAAAACTCGCGTCCGTCGCGTTTCGCGGTTCGTAACTTTCTCCCTATGCTGGCTCGGCTCGACCAAAACAAAACACCACACACCACACTCGATTGTTTCTGCTGCTTGTTGCTGCTGATGTGTGCCTTGTGGTTGGGGAGCTGGGGGGTCGAATGCCTCACCGATACAATAAATAACGTTTTTAATACCCTACAGTCTAACTAACTTAATTCAAATAAAAATTAATAAAAATAAACAAATTAAAATGACGCAAAACACAGTGGTGTATGTGGGTAAAATGCACACTAAAATTAAAGTACACAAAATTGTAACCACAGGTTACAACGTCTGGCTGGGGTAGCAGTATCACGATGGAGAGGAACACTTTCGTGATGGTGGAAGATTTCGTATACCTTGGACCCTTATTAACGGCAGACAACAACGGTTGCCGTGAAATAAAAGGGGGGCACCATCAGTAGAAGTCGGGGCCACCATAAGCTCCACAAGAATCTGCTGTCGGTAAAGATACACTCTCGCGCCACATATACCATGTAAACAAAGCTGATAGCACTGATTATTTTGATCTTGAGTATGATCTTTAGCGGTGTGCAGGAAAATGTGTGGTGGCGAAGAATGAATCATGAGCGCGCTGCGTTCTACGGCAAACCTAGTACTCGGAAGGTGTAAAAAACTGGGAGGATACGATGGGCACCGTGCAAGGTGTACGGACCAGGTGCAGAACGATCTGTCAAATGTAGGACGCGGCCGATGGTGGAGGACTGCAGCCTGGAAGCGAGTTTTGCTGCGAGGAATTGCTAATTCAGTTTTGTTAAAGCTGTAAAGTAACGCCAAATAAATGAAATAAGTGAATGAACAACAATGCTACTTTTAGCCGGCAGCTATACAGCATGATTAATTTATAAATAAGCTTTGGCTGATAATTCCAGTAAATGATTTTTGTATGAAACTTATTATGCTGATACGCGCAACGCTTGAAGGATCGAAATGAAGTGTACTGATCGCGGACGAGGTGTCTACATTGTTTATGAACTTAGATATATCAATACAGTATGATGCTCTTTCATATTTACTGCCCAACATTAAACTATAATGAGGGATTGGGAGATCGTGCACTACACGATCACACTTGTTTTTCAGTTTTACGGACGATATCTATCTCATCAGCATCGATCATAGGACAGTGGAGGAAGCTTCAGATCCTCTGGGGATTGGCTAGAGGTAGAGGTAGGCAGAGACAGAAGTAGGACTAGTAGAGTTGCAAATGCAATCGAAAATCGCTCTCTTTTCGAAGCTAGTTCTTTGATTGGCCATATACGGGTCAGAAATGCATAAATTTCAAGTTGTACAAAGAAGCGAATATTGTGAAACGAAGAAATTACGCAATACCTCAGTGGACTGAACAGTTGACACGTTGTGCGAATGTCGAAAGAGAGAATGCTCCATATTCAAATCTCAATAGAACACTCAGGCTAATGCTACTCCCTCGTAAAACCCAACCTTCCCCCATGTGGCTTTATGAGAATAAATATTGACTAATTCCCTGTCAAATTTTCTTCCCCTTTTGTAACCGCCGATATTGTTTCAAGTTCATACCCCGAAAATTCAATTAAACTCTCGAAAATTTCCCCCTTCCCAAGCATACCGAACGTTGTTTGCCTTTTTTTGCTAGAAACCCATTCGGATCAGTAATTACATCGACTACCAATTAATTGCCTGTTGGTGCTTTTTTACCAACTCCCATGTATTAAGGCACCACCTACACACCACACACATACACACTGTCGATGCTCCTACATTGTGCGTTGGCTGTAGTCGGGTGGTTCAGATTCGTTCGCCAACTTCAGAGCCCTTTAACAACGCCTACCGTTCGATGAAAGGTCCGTAGCAGTCAGTAGCGTAGGTACGTTGGCTTGGCACCGATTGCGATCGCTCTGCAACTCGAACTTGTTTACACAACTTTAATTAATCTATAACACGATCTAAAAAGCAGAATAAATTGCATTCTCCGGTGGTGCAGGCCTTGGAACCCCCGGTAGCGAATCCGGCGGTGAGTGTTGAGCCCTGCATCAATTTCTAGAACGAGGTGGCTGACTTCTAAATTGTACATTGAGTGGGTGAAAACTGGTTGGTTGGTTGGTAGTATCGTTCCGTGGCAGAAAAGAGTGGTAGAAATTTATTCCCATGCGCTTCTCAATTTCCTCCGTTTTCATATATTTCAGTGCAGCTGGCTGGTATTGCACCAGAAGCGTATTTCGGGTCCAAGGTGTAAACAAAATTGAACAGCAGTAAATTATTACAGTAACTGTAAGTTCACTAGAAAACTTTTGGAAACGTTTTTCTCGCCAACGTTACGGTTACCTATTAGTTTTCAAAACAGCACACACTTTCCGTGCCGGAGAAAATCACTGTAGAGTACCAAACTCAGGTATGCAAAACCCAATACCTACAACCTGAATAACGTAAATATCTTATATAAAGAAGCCTTGCATAAGAGATGAAATACCTATAATAATATTTGGTGTGTATTTTACGAATATCACAAGAATAATAACATCAGGTATTGCAATACTTGCGTCTGTTCTGGCATCCAGCGGCTGAATATAAAATGCTGTATCGCTTTACTGCCGTTATACGTATAATTGTCCCATGTTATATGGGATTCCCATATAACTTGGGACAATCGGGCGTAGAATGGCAGTTTAGCTTTACCTAAGGTGGCAGCCCCACCAATGCGATGTAGGCAGAGCGACCCCGGTAAGGTAGCCTGTCGAAGCCTTTCAACACTACGAAAAATGAAGTAAGAAATGGAATATGCGAACGATACTCTCGGAAACCGACCCGGCAACGAAATAAGGACTATGATCGGAAACTCGGTACCTGGAACGTCAGGACCTTAAATGAACCTTGACGAGTGAGCCTTTTGGCTCGTGAATCGCAGAAAATTGGTGTGTGCGTAGCTGCTATACAGGAAGTGCGGTGGCCCAAAACTGGTGAACGTGAATTCAGGGCGGTGGATCCCGTCGCCAACACATCGTTCAAATATAACATCTACCACAGCGGCAGCGATAAGGCAGAACATGGGGTCGGATTCATAGTGATCGGGAAACAGCTGCAGCGAGTTATTAGGTGGAAGCCGATCAACGAGCGGATCTGCGTATTGAGGATCCGGGGCAAATGCTTTAACTACAGTCTGATCAATGTCTATGCGCCGACAAACGAGAAAACCGATGATGTGAAGGATGCGTTTTATGAATGTCTTGACAAGACCTATGTAGAATGCCCAAAACACGACGTTAAGATTGTCATCGGTGACGTCAACACACAGGTCGGAAGAGAGGACTTTTTCCGTCCAATCATCGGTTCGGAGAGCCTTCACTCCGTCACTAATGACAACGGCTTGAGTTTAGTCAACTTTGCTGCCGCCAGGGGGATGGCCATTTGTAGCACCTACTTTGCACGTAAGGATATCCGCAAGCACACCTGGAGACATCCAAACGGCGATACATTCAACCAAATCGGCCATGTGCTGGTAGATGGCCGACATTTCTTGGACGTAATTGACTTTTCGAGGTCCCAACATCGACTCAGATCACTTCCTCGTAGTTAGTAAGATTCGAGCTCGGTTATCAACGGTGTCGGACTCTAGGAACCGGCGATCGATGCGTTTCAACATCCAGCGGTTTTCAGCAGACGGTACGGTAGCTGACTATCACCAGAAGCAGGACGAGCGGATAAGTGAAATCAACGAGAGCGATAATCTCAACACTCTGTTATAAATTATAAATACAATAGTCTATTTAAATTATAAATACAATAGTCTCTGTTTAAATTATAAATACAATAGTCTATTTTCTATGAAAATATGGAATTTGTGAATAAAACCCAATTTATCTCAAAAAAAAAAAAACACGTGTTACTAAAATTATTAGGTCAGATTCTGACTCAATGGATCAAAATCTATTGAATATGAATATTGGTTATAATGAGCAGATGAAAAATTTGAAATTATAAAGACAATATTAAGTTTTCTCTGAAAATATGAAATTTTGTGAATAATACCCTACTTTCTCAAAAATTTTACGTGTTACAGAAACTCTTAGGCCAGTTTCTGAATCAGTGGATCAAAATCTATTGAATAAAAATATTTGTTATGATGAGCAGATGGAAAATTGAAAAATATAAAAAAAACAATATTTTATTTTATATGAAAAACTGAAATTTGTGAATAAAACCCTATTTTTCAAAAAAAAAAAAACGTGTTATAGAAATTCATAGGTCAGATTCCGAATCAGTATATGAAAATCTATTAAATACAAATATTGGTTGAGATGAGCAGATAAAAAAAATTACAATTGTAAAGACAGTAGTTTATTTTCTATGAAATTTGTGTTTAAAACCCTATTTTCTCAAAAATTTTACGTGTTACAGAAATTCTTAGGTCAGATTGCAAATCAGAATATGAAAATCTATTGAATATAAATATTGGTAAAGATGGGCAGATAAAAAAAGTAAAATTTTAAATACAATAGTCTATTTTCTATGAAAATATGGAATTTGCCAATAAAACCTAATTTTTCTCAAAAAATTTACGTATTACTAAAATTATTAGGTCAGATTCAGACTCAGTGGATCAAAATCTATTGAATATGAATATGAATGAGCAGATGAAAAATTTAAAATTTTAAAGACAATATTAAATTTTCTATGAAAATATGAAAATTTGTGAATAAAATCCTATTTTTCTCAAAAACTGTACGTGTTACAGGAATTCTGAAGTCAGATTCGGAATCAGCGGGCCAAATTCCATTGAAATGGAACAAATGGTCAAAGTGCGTGAAAAAAGTTTCAATTTTGTCGACTAGTGTAATGGGAGGGGGGGGGTGGTTAACACCCAAACCCAAACCCAAACCCCTGTGCACGGGCTTGGTTCAAAGAACACTAAGTTGAAGAGAGGTAGAACGAGTTCCAGTGGACAACTGGCTTCTTATTGTTCTTCTTTTCTTCCAATTTGTTTGTTGTTCATTTTGGTTTCGCTTCGGTCGTCTTTCGGGCTAGTGTTGCCAAACATTTTGTGCTGCTTCAAGTTGAAAGTTTTTTTTACGATATTTATCATTGTAGTATGTTATTCAAGTAATGTGGAATATAGGATGCATGGGACATAAATTAGGAGAGCCCAAAAATATTGTCATAAGTTTAAGGGGACGCGCAAAGAGCCCCCGTCGATAACTCCCACTATTTGATTTATGGTCCATAGAGTGTTCGTAAATCAAAAATTATAAAGGCTTAGCTTTAAATGATATATGTAAATATGTATATTTCTTTGGTGAAAATACCTTATTAGGCATAAGGATTTTTTCAAAACTAATCATGTTTAATTGTGTTCAATTACAGATTTTGCATATTTTTTGTAGTAAATATGAAATCTCAAACAAAGCTACATATGAAAGTCTTAGGTATAAGCTGTAACACAAAAAAATTGAAACAGTTTCATCGAGCACATATTGAGATATAATGTTTTAAAAATGTGTTCCAAAATCTTATAAGCTTTACTAAAAGTTCTAAAACATTCAGAAAACTTATTCGATCTCCCTAAAATGTTTACCAATGGAGCTTCAATATATGGTTTATGATTGGTCAAAATTTCAGCGTTTTTGATTGACGTATAAAAAAATTATAAAAATTTGAATGAAAAATTATGTTGATCAATAAATTGCTGTACGGACAATTGTTTGATACATTGTACCTACCTTTGGTTCTTCCAGCTCACCAGGTTCTGCGCAATGCATCTAGAACTATAAAGCTAGAGAGCATGCGCAAGAGTTTACGAGAGCGCAAGAGATTACGTCGACAACTTGGACGACAAAGTCGAGATATGTCGTGTGGTACAATAAGTGATGGTAGTGCTTAAAAGAAAATAATTAATTAATTAATTGGCAGTACTTGCCCGATTCTATCAACGTTGTACTTTCAAATGCAGGTCATCGCGGACAAAACTCGTTATACATAGAGAGTTGTATGAATGCCGTGAGCACCCATGACTGACATGACATCTTTAACGCCATGAAGTCAGTATGACAGTGGGCTGGGACGACATCTTTGGAGAGGAAATGCAGGAGCGATGGGGCCGGTGAGTTGAAGTTTTCCAGGATCTTCAGAACGTGCGCAAGCATTCCCCGAGAATATTTTCCCAGTGCACCTTCAGTGGAAATCAGGGATCGGCAGCTACATATTTTTGAAGATGGAAGTGAGTCGGCATTTGCTTGCGTTGCCTACTTTTGGGCGAACATTCGAAGGCAGATCTAAACTGCGTTAATTGTCGCGAAATCAGCGGTATCGGTGGTTCTCACATGGTTCCATTCTGACCACCGTCCTACCGCCAGTTCATGGCCTGGATGATTAGAGAAATTCCAAGAAGAAGAAGCAGAAGAACAAGAAAAGAAGAAAAAGATGTTACTTATTGACCCAAATGAAATTATTTAACTGAGTTTTGTCAACTAGATCTTTCGAGGGTTTTTGAGTCAACAGAAAATGTTAAAATATCATTAAAACCTTATTATGTTTCATTGACCTTATTAGATATCGGAGGCAAACTTTGCAGTAACTTCATCCCATCTGTCCTAGACACAATCCTGATTTCCCTGTACATTCTTCCATCAGACGTTTTCACATTATCACACTGACTGAAGTCTCGCTATGCGTTTAACACCGAGACGCCGTTCGGGGATGGCAAAGGGGAACATTGAGTGATTTCGACGGTGCTTCCACAGCACATTTGCCGTTCCTCGGATATATGCGCTTCCATGCAAGGTGCTGCTCCGGAGAATGAACCAACCCTATGCCCGCTACGGATGCCTGTGCATCAAGGATTGCTCGATTAACATGTTATGGCGGGAAGCTTATCAAGCCAGCAGTCAGTAGTAGCGCGGTAGAGCCTCTGTTGCCACGAGCATCAGTTTGGAATGGATGATGTGCGCCAGGTAAAAACCTTAATTTATTTGCTAGCTGAGGTTTAATAAAATGCGGAAAGGAAATGGGTTTGCGAATCGGTAAGGCAATTGAACTAATGGATGCGTTGAAACCAGACTGAAAAATGCAGACTGAAAGCACTTTCGCGTTAAGCACTTTAATGTTATTGCGGGGTCTCATGTAAATTATATTTAAAAATATCAACGAAACACTACGGCTAACGGAAGTTCCAAGAATGCCAAAAATTGGATTTCATATTCTCTGTACTTTCAAATGACAATAGTATGGGTCGAACATGTAGTAGGATCGATTGATACCAGTTTTGAGCTCACTTAGAGCTTACTCGCATTCCAGTCTTTCAGGTAACCCTTTTCTCACTCAGTGAACTTGTTTGTTATTCTAACCATTGAAAATTGTTGCAAAATGGTAACATAAAACAAGTTACTCACAAAAGCTGATTTATTTCTTGATTCTAGCATCCAGAGTAAAGCCTATTTGCATTTTTAAGCGATTACTAGCTTTATCGGACCATCTTAGCAAATGAGAGTAAGTATTCTTCTTCCAACAAAACCTTTCAAATTTTTACCCCTTGGATGGATTGTGCCACCGCGTCCCGAGAACCATAATTTCACTCCATTAAACCGGCAGGCCATAAACAACTTTTGCTGTCGACTGGCCGGAGGCTGCCTATAGTAGCGCTAAACTTTTCAACTTCCATCACCACGTTTCTCAAAGATTCATCCTTCTTCGTGTGCGGGTCGCTGTGCAGTTCATTCCGGAGAATTGCGCTAGCCGGCGGACATTCCGCTTGAATTTCATCGCAAAATTTTCGGGGCACGGAGGCCCGGTAGCTAGATTGAGAGCTCGGAAAAAGTTTCTCGCTCCATCTTTCCCCACCTGACAACTAAGACATTTTTTGAACTTTTCCGCTGTCCATGTGGAGGACTGACCGGAAAGCGTGGGAGACGAATGTAGCAAAACTTTTGTTATTTTTCATATTTTATCGTAACTGCAGTTGATTTGCTGAGCCAATTCGTGTGGATGAATGGTCTTCCTTTATCGGAGCTAGTACATAGCAGTTCACAAAACCCGGGGCACTACAATTTTAACACCAAAAGTTTGCTGCCGCAGAATATACCGATGCATCGCGATGTGTGCGTGTTGGGCGGGTTGCGGTAGAAGGACTTTGTTCCTGCTTGCAAAGCATACCCTCGCGGTCTTTGCGGCACTTTTTAATTATGAAAATAAATTGATATAACTTGATAAATAAACCTAGTTATAATCACTACATAATTTCAAAGAATACACACTTGTTAGTCACCAATGAAATAGAAGAATTTACCTCCATCAGTTGGCACGGTAAAGGCTGGGTTGGGTATGCTGCGCAATTCAGGTCCCATTGTGATCCACTAGCCTCTGCCCAGCAACTATTATCCCTACCTCCGCGTGGGACCGGCTGGCAACTACGAGTAACCTTAGGGAAGATCGGATAATCAACCTCGTTGGGAACTTTGGCCGTAGGCTGACCAGAAAGAAGGGGGGAAGGGTTGCTTCTGCAAACCTGAGCGTCTGTTCTCCAGGAGGAGCGGCTTACAACAGCGTCTGATCCTCTTGTTATGGGCAGCTAATCAACGTCCAAGAGCCAGGGAAGGAATCTACGCTCAACCAATTTCTTGGGTTTGTGCACACGTTCTACGCTCAACCCGAGCAAAGGCGGATAACAAAATGATAACAAGTTCTGTTACCTGGTTATCATTCGTTTGATGATTGAGTTTGTTATGATTAAGGTTGAATTAAGAGCCAACATAACAAAAAAGATAACTCAAATTTACTCCAAGAATACCAAAATGAGAAGAAGCTAAGTTATCATTGAGTTCAAGTTGATAACTAATTGTGTTATACAATATTTTATACAATATTACATTTAGTTATCAACATTAAAAAGTCCAGCTGATTGATAACACCGTTCAACACTAAATTTCGTTATGGGATGAGAAAAAAAGAACAGAGGTTTGGGACCCGAGAAGTGTCATACTGAAAAATAATTATAAAATATTGAACCGGGCCTTCACAGTTTATGACCAAAGTGTGCATTAGAACGCTTTGCGCATATATGTAATCGTTAGACAATAACGAAACAAATCTTAATACCGAAGACGCCTAAATATATGCTCAGCACTTCTAATGCGCTTAAAAATTGAACACTCCAAGTTCTCCATACAAACTTCAGTCATGAATTGTGAACTGTAATCCAATATTTTTCAAACATTTTTTCAATATGACGCTTCTAGGGTCCCACTCCTGTACTTTTTTTTCTCATCGCATAACTCCAAATTTTGTAAAATTTTGTCGAGCAGTGTAATAGGTTGTGTTATATAGTTTTCATTCAGATCTATTGTACCGATCGAAATAGTAAAATCTACTTTACCGACATAGTTAGCAGTGGAAAAAATTTATAATAATTCAAATGTTCAACTATTGTGCCCAGTGGGTTTCGAACCTTGATCGAGTGATAACCGATCGCAGCCGATACCCCTATACCAACGGGACGCAGTGAGAGGGTGAGTGGTTGAGCGTTAGGGTTTCGTATTGCGGTCGCGTTGAAGATGGAAAGCGGAATCTATTTTAGATTCGAAGTTCACCAGACCCTCAGTTTTGGGAAAGCTTTGAAATGTGCGTTTGGAAACTGACAACATATTTTGTTATCATTTAGTGTTTTCATGTTATTGCGACAGACCAACATTATTTATAACTAAATTTGTTATCATCTGATTATCATCAATTGGATGAGATGACAACAAAAATAACAAAATGATAACACCGATAACGTAGTTTACTATCAAAGTGATATCACTAAGTTATCCGCCTTTGCTCGGGAACTGTGCACTATGGTCCTCCAGAAAGTAGGGGGTTGGTGTGAGACCCTACGAGCCAGCCGTAAAAAACAATTGTAACGGAAAATCAGCAAAAGAATAATACGAACCGATACCAATGACAACGACCCCAGCGAACTAAAAGGACAGGGCATATAGTCTTAGCAACTGGCCCTATACCCGTCAGGCCCGAGTGCCTGAGACCAGAAAGAAGAAGAAGAACTAAAAGGACTTGCGTTTGGAAACTCGGTACGTGGAACTGCCGATCTCTCAACTTCATTGGGAGCACCCGCATACTCGCCGATCTACTGAAGGACTGCGGGTTCGGCATCGTAGCGCTGCTGTAGGTGTGTTGGGCAGCATCCATGGTGCGAACATTTAGAGGTAATCATACCATCTAGCAGAGCTGCGGCAATACACGCGAGCTGGGAATAGCTTTCATCGTGATGGGTGACATGCGGAAGCGCGTGATCGGTTGGTTGCGATCGACGAAAGAATGTACAGGTTGAGAATCAAGGGCCAATTCTTCAACTTCAGCATAATAAATGTGCACAGCCCACACTCCGAAAGCATTTATGATGACAAGGACGTATTTTACGCTCAGCTCGAACGCGAGTACGACCGCTGCCCTAGCCACGACGTCAAGATCATTGTTGGAGATTTAAACGTTCAGGTAGGCCAGGAGGAGGAATTCAGTCCAACGATTGGAACGTTCAGCGGCCACAGCGAATGAAAACGGCCTACGACTGATTGATTTCGCCGCCTCCAAAAACATGGCCATACGTAGCACCTTTTTCCAACACAGCCTCCCTTATCTTTACATCTGGAGATCACCAAAGCAGACGGAATCTCAAATCGACCACGTTCTGATTGACGGACGGCACTTTTCCGACATTATCTAAGTCAGGACCTATCGTGACGCCAACATCGACTCCGACCACTATCTGGTGAAGATCAAACTGCGTCCAAAACTCTCCGTCATCAACAATGTACGGTACCGGCGACCGCCACGGTACAAGCTAGAGCGACTGAAGCAACCGGATGTCGCTTCAGCATACGCGCAGAAGCTCGAGGCCGCGTTGCCAGACGAGGGCGAGCTCGATGAGGTCCCTCTTGAAGACTGCTGGAGTACAATGAAAGCAGTCATCAATGACGCAGCCGAGAGCACCATCGGGTGTGGGACGGAATCGACGGAACGAATGGTTCAACGAAGAGTGCAGAACGATTTTGGAGGAGAAGATCGCAGCGCGGGCGGTAATTCTGCAGCAAAGGACCCGACAGAACGTCGAACGTTACAAACAGAAGCGGAAACAGCAGACCCGCCTCTTTCGGGAGAAAAAGTGCCGCCTGTAAGAAGCGGAGTGCGAGGAAATGGAACTGATGTGCCGTTCCCAAGAAACACGGAAGTTTTATCAGAAGCTCAACATTCCGGAACGGTTTCGTTCCGCAAGCCAAAATGTGCAGGGATAAGGGCGGAGGCCTTTTGACGGACGGACGTGAGGTCATGAACGGTGAAAGCAGCACGGGGCACGGGTGACCACGGTCACGGAGGAAACAACGATGTCAGTGCAACGGAGGACGGAAATGAACCAACTCCCATGCTGAGGAAAGTTAAGGATGTCATTCGTCAGCTCAAAACCAACAAAGCAGCTGGTAAGAATGGTATCGCAGCTGAACTCATCAAGATGGGCCCAGAAAAGTTGGTCACCTGTCTGCACCGGCTGATAGTCAGGATCTGGGAAACCGAACACTACCGGAGGAGTGAAAGGAAGGGGAAATCTGCTCCATTCTCAAGAAAGGCGACCATTTGGAATGTGAGAGCTTCAAAGCGATCACTATTTTAAATGCTGTCTACAAAGTGCTATCTCAGATCATCTTCCGTCGTCTGTCACATAAAACGAATGAGTTCGTGGGAAGTTATCGAGCCGGCTTCATCGATGGTCAGTCGACAACGGACCAGATCTTCACCGTACGGCAAATCCTCCAGAAATGCCGTGAATACTAGGCCCCAACGCATCCACCGGGGCCATGCACCCACCTCCGCTCTCCCTTAGATCCGGCCCTGACTACGTGAACAAGAAGATCGATCGGATGCTGGAACTTGATTTATCCACGAGTTCATCATTCAACGCATTTAGAACAACTCCGAGAAGATCTAGCAGCAATACATTCTGCGGACACGAGACACTTTTTTTATTTTATCTTTATTACAGAGACTTTCAGCCCTTGGCTGGTTCGTCTCTAACACGAGACACTGTTTTCAACCCTATAATTACGTAGGTGCAGTTGCAATAGTTCCGCAGTTCCTTTCGTCAATACACACCGCAGTTTTCCACGTTTTAGGTATATTCTGTCGATTTCGACAAATATCTTTCATTATAGCGAAACATCATAGCATAATCTAGTATGCGTTCTTTATATTCTCAATTGCTCACTAGTAGTGAGTCACTACGCGCAGTCGAGTACTTTCCCCCACTTATGCAAAGTTTCCACACTTTTGTACATTTCTGCAAATTGAATTTGGCTTGAAAGTTCAGATAGCAAGATGAGCATCAACATGCCTCAAAGTTACGTATGCTGCTGTGTGTATGCTTTCATTGTTTACCGTTGGTCGAAGGAAAGTGCCGTACCATCTGAGGATGAGATTTGTATTGTGTATTGCGCTACCATCGCATCGTCGAGCTTGCTATAGGGTGTGAGCGAGCTGCTGCTATTTATCATCTTCTGACCAGCAATACCCCCCTAAGACCGGATGCGCATATTTTGGGGAAACAGTTTCCACAATCCGGATAACAACATTTGCTTCCGCTGTGGGAGGTACTGGTTGGTGTGTTTCTTTGGGTGTAACCAGGGTCGGATATTTAATTTTAAGGTACGTATTGTAGCTCCAGTCTCGTAGTTCTAATCTAGAAGAGATTACAGCTAAACATAGCTTACAAAATAGAGCCAAAAATAGATAAACGTTCAACCTTTGTCGAATATCAAATCCGTTAGTATTTTTGACCCAAAAAATGCTCTCAGCCGGTTTAGCGTAGTAAATTTATTATGAAATATGTAATTATCAGGATTGGAAAAACAAAATCATTATTTCAATAGAATCAATACCACTTTTTAACTCAATACATACAGAAAATAGGAATTTCTTTCTAAAGCATTGCACCGGGCCTGACTTAAATCGGCTCATGTGTGATGATGGTGCATACTTTGTCTGCCTCGAGAGAACCAAAAATCACCAACATTTCAAAGTGATCATATAAGTAGAGATTGTATTTCATGTTTTCTTTTTATTGCATTTGCCAACAATAAAAGTCACTCATGACATAGATCGCCATTCTTTTGTGTATGAGTTAAGTCCCTGCCGAAAAATAGTTACAGTACACAATTTGCCCTCATTTGTTTAGGCCCCATTTGTTTCGGGCAACTCTTTCTTCAGCCATCTCGGAGCAAGTTTTATCATCAGGAGTGCACCCAATGGAGCAGTAAAGACGATTGCAAGAACAGTTACAATCAGCACCGTTTGAGCACGTGGTAGATCATCTGTTGCATTCAAGCTGCGGGCCAAATCCAGAGCGGCTGGACCCAAGGCTGCCTGAACCGTGGCTTTCGGAAAACCTGACAGCGTTACGTAAGCTTTTTCCTTCCAGTTGAGGTCACTGCCGAGTGTTGAAATGTACGAGAATGCCAGGCGAAGCTGTTGAAGAAAATTGATTTCAATTTAACTATGCGTTACTTGCAAAATATTCAAAAGTATAAAGTTATTCAAAAATTAACAAACATGCAAATAAGCATACCAAATAAAAATTTTTAGTCAAATAGGCTAATAAAGGTTTTAAGAACCATCACGCAAATAAAAGATATTAGGTTATATGACGCACATTGTGCGTAAATTGGGGTTTTAGGTATTCTGGAACAACTACCACATGATTCCATATCTCAAGGAGCAATAATTGTAATAAAGTGGTGTTATAAAGCTCAGACGTTTCCAATCTGGGGTCACGGGCCATGCCAATTTCTCAAGAATCTAGTGTGTCATGAGAAAGTAAAAATAGTTTGCAGATTCTGCGTCTCAAGAAGCAATTATTTCTATAAAGAGACGTTATAGAACTCAGTGGTTCTCAATCTGGGGTCGCGAGACATGCTTCGAGGAGAATGTGTGATTTTTTTAAGACTCTGTATCTCAATCTCCTTAACCGCCTCCGAGACCCCTGGAGTCCCTGTTGAAGCCCTTCGAGAACCACTGAAACGTCCCTTAGATTGCCTGAATCGCTCCTGCGACACCTTTAAACTCCCTGAGGACCACTGAAATGACACTGAGACCCCCTGAAACACTCCTGATATCCTTTGTAATTTCGCTTGGAAGCCTCTAAGAACCTCTGAAATGACATTGAGACCCCCTGAAATGTCAGTGAGGCCTTTTTTGACTCACTGAGACCCCCTGCAACCACCTGAGACCTCCTTAAAGTCCCGAAAAATAATTTCATGTCGTTCTCAACTTTAGGTCTTCAGAAATTCGCGTTGCCCGTAGCATCTCTATTAAGGGACCATTCGTAAACCACGTAGACTTTTTGGGGGAGATAGGTGGGGTCTAGCCAAAGTCTACGCAAATTTTGTATGGACGAATGTCTGCGAGGAGAGAGGGAGTTCTGAGATAGCCAAAATTTGGTCTACGTGGTTTATGAACAGCCCCTAAAGATATTGCTCCTTGAGATTAACAATCCAAAAAACATAACAATTACTTTCTAGTTCTTCCGAAGCTTCAGAAATTCCCGTGGACCGTGAGGTCACGGAATCAGAATCAGAAAAAATATTTCATCGTCACATTTGCGGTTCTTCAGATATTCACGTGACTCGTGACCATAGATTGGAAACTTCTGATTTTATCAACATTTCTGTATTAGAAATACTGATCCTTGAGATGATCAATCTGAAAAATATTTGCACTTCTTCTTAGCACTTCCGGCAACCCATAATGGACCCCCAATCGGACTGGAAACATGAACAACCAACAGCCCCACATCAACATCCTCGTGCTCATCATTCTACCATGATAGGGTAGAAAGTAAAGGCAGCGCAACGGCAACCAGTTCGATATAGTACAATTAGAATAGAATACATTTAGGGGCTGTACAAAGTGTACAAATATTCCAATTGGAATCGCTCACGCAGTAACCTAGTGGGCTATAGAGCTGTAAATTAGGTTGAGTGATTGAAGAAGAAAAAAAAAACTACATCGTGATAAGTACTCCCCGAAGTGCTTCATCCTCACATCTTCGGTTCTTGAGAAATTCGCATGGCCCACGACCGTAGGTTGGGAATCACTGAAAATTATATATTGATTGTAACTAAATATCATATTACCCTTTCACAGGTTAGAAACTTTGGAATCTCGATTATCACAAACTAATTCTGAAACGCTTCCCCTATTCACGTACTTCACGTACCCAAATAGCGCTCCCCTCAAATTACGCTTCCCCCGTTTTAAGCATAAATTGGCGTTAAGTGTACCTATATAGAAGTTTCAATAGACAGAGCAATTCGAGGACTTTCGGTGCAGTTTAAGAACGATTTACGAGAAAATAAAATAGAGGAGGGGTGTTGGACGGTGTTCAAGACTATGTTGAGCGAAAGAGGAACGAGAAGGAAGATATTACTAGACTGACTACAGATATCCAAGAACTGTCTTGAATAAACGGGATTAAATCTACAAACAAAATCAATGATCATTTGGAGCACTAGGAAGAAAGTCCATGCTCATCCAGTATCATTAATATGGATGATCAAATGATGAGATTGACGACTGTTTTGGGTCTCCAAGAACTCCCCTAAGTCCAGGTCATTGAACTTCCAAGCAAAAATTGTGATCTCTCGTGGTATTACGAATACGGTTAATACTCACATAGGCATATGATTTTGTTTTATCAATTCCTCAACTCCTCTGAAAAGCAATTAAAGCTTACATAAAACGTCCTGAAGCCCCTTTAAACAGATAAAAGGGTACCTTATAAGCTAAGCAGCTTGTTCGAGGTTGCTCATTAGCCTTCTAAGCAGCTTCATTTTTAAGTAATTTTGGAACTTGAAAGTTCACATAAGCACGCTGGATAGCCTTCTAAGAAGCTTCTGACAGAACTTTGACAAAATTCATGCAAAAACAAAAATGTGTTTTTCAGAATCACAACCCCAGCCCCTGTTGGTGGGCTTGTGATTCATATCTGGAAATTGCTTTTGATAGTTATATTTTCACACATGTCGCTGCTATGTAGATTTGAACTGGATCCTCCTGCGTGACAACCTGCCGACTTAGCGCTGCGCTGCTGAAGACACTTGACAAAGTCAAGCTAACTTCACTACTGTACAAATGTGCAAAACTAGCTGCCGGCAGAAAATCGATTCAAGTTAGACTTTACCTGCTGCTCACTCAATCGCAACTGTAGTACTGTGGTAGAGCGTAGGGTTCTCACGCAGCGACTATCGGTTCGAATCCGATGGACGGCAATTCTCTTTTTTTCGCTCAAGCCTAGTATTCATTGATTTGATAAATTCATATTTGTCTTTTTTTTCGGTTAAGCTTAAACAGTTGTTTTCTGTAAAAGAAATAAATTTAATCTTCATTGAAACACAATGCTACTGAACTGAACTTCTATGAACTTAAAAGTTCCGACAAAGTTCCGAGTAGCATCTTGAGCAGCTTTAAAGTTCCGCGAAGTTCAGATAAAGTTCCGAATGGAACTTTCTGGCTGCTTAAGAGGCTAACAATGAGCCTTGCCGGAACTTGTGACCGAAGTTCTAGCAAGGCTCATCGTTAGCCTCTTAAGCAGCCAGAAAGTTCCATTTGGAACTTTATCTGAACTTCGCGGAACTTGAAAGTGCATTTTGTCAAGGGAAGCGGAACTTTTGGTTACTTGGGATGATAGGGTAGCTATTGAAAGTAGCGCAAAAAGCAATCTGTTCAATGTAGTAGAATAATAAAATACATTTATGCACTGTACAAAAGTGGAAGTGCAGCTGCCAATTGGAATTGCTTACGTAGAGCCCTAGTGGACAAAAGAACTCTAAATTAGGTTAAGTGGTTAAGAATAAACATAAACAAAACCCGTGGCAACATCTCTTAAACTCTCCTGAAGCCCCATCTCCTGAGACTCCCTGAAACTCTCTAAGACGCCTTAACGTATCAGATACCCATGGTACCAATAATTTATGGACCAGCAAGGGGGTCCCAGGATGTTCAGATGGTATCATGAGGTCTCAGGGAAGCTTCAGATGGCTTCAAATCAGGAGCTTTCGAATGAGTTCCAGGGGGTCTCAAGAAGCTTCAGATGCACTTGAGGGGTCTCCCTGATGTTCCAGGGAGTCCTGGGGGTTCAAAAAGATACCAAGAGATCTCAGGGGCGTTAAAGGAGTCTCATGGAGATTCAGGGGCGCTCCAGGGGGTCTCAAGGGGTTCCAGAGGATCTAACCCGAGCAACACACAAGTCACGAAGGAGTGTCGACAGCGCAGGTTTTTGGTTGTACAGGAGCTTTATTCATGTAAGGGAGCGTCCATAAATGACGTAACTTTTTTGACCGAATTTTGACGGCCCCCTCCACCCCCTCGTAGCATATTTTCCCATACCTAATACATGGCTCGTCACACAATCCCAGACTACCCCTAAAATGCTACGTCATTCATGAACGTTCCCTAACTCTAACCTAAAGGCAGAATAAACTGAAAATGACTTGGGTTCAACAAAAAACTGCGCTGTCAACACTCCTTTGTGACTTGTGTGCTTAGGGAGCAGCATTCGAGGGACTTTTAAGTGGTCTTGTAAGCTGCTTTGGGGGTTTCAGGGGGCTTCAGATAGGCTCAGAGGGTCTCATGGGCGCTTCAACGGGTTTCCGGGGATTCTAGGGGAGTTCCAGAAAACATCACGGACATGTTAGGAAGTCTCAGGGAGTTTAAAGAGCGCATAGGGGGTTTCAAATGGTCCCGATTTCAGAGAAACTTCGGCATTTTTTCAGGGGAATTTCAGGTACGGTTCTGGAGCTTTCTGATCCCCTTCGAAATGACTTTTAAACCTCTTGAAAGTTTTACGTCCATAAGGCCTGAAGAAGACCTAATCCGGAGGATCGAAACGTCGTCGATGAATTAAAGGAATCAAAGCGTATTTCTATAACTGCAAACCGAAACCACTAGACGTCCCACCAAAATCAGTAATTTAAGAAACAAAGCCGTCCTTAATTTACGTAACATTCTAGGTGGCTTATACCAAAATTTTGCGATTTTCATTAAAAAACCGTATGGACGGGGTTAGGAAAGTCTAGAACTACCGATTTTAACGTCACGTTATAAGGCAGCATCCATTGATTACGTAACGCTAAAATCGGCATTTTTAAACCCCCCTCCCCCCTCCGTAATGCTTTTTTTGTATGAAAACCCTAAAATTTTTGTATGGGCCGTAACGCTCGACCGTACTCCCTCCCTCCACCTAGAGCGTTACGTAATTTATGGACAGCGCCTAAATGAATGTTGCCTTTGCTACCAATTGATTCTCGTGTTCAAAGCTTAAGTGTTTTTAAAAGCTAATTAGGAAATTGTAGTAGATATCACATAATACATACCACCACTGCAACCAACAGTGTAATAGCACCGTACAGAACGGTTTTGCCCTCCAGCACCGAGAAATTGACTTCTTTTCCAATTAACGAGAAAGATACTGGCTTCAGGAACTTCCACAGCAAGTCCAAATACATTTCCACCTCGTTGGTGTCGTAATCGATGCGTTTCTTCCAACCGGTTCCCGCCACGAATGCCGTCATGATGCACCCCAGAGCGCCTGCCGAGGGATATCCAATCAGCTTGCTACCGACTACCGAGAGTGTCCCCGCGAGGATCGTAATCGTGAAGCGCAACCCGTTGGTATATTTCTGTGTGAATAATTAAAATTTTAATAAGGACTAGCGTGATTTACGACACTTCACTCGAAGTGAATGCAGTATGAGTTCCCGGGCACTGGTTGTCTAGGAACCATGCTAGGTAAGTGATGGGAATAATTTCTCCGCTTTTGGCTCGTGAGAAGAGAAATTAAGATGTGGCATGTGGAATGTACGCAGCTACATAACTATATTATACGTACCGCAGTATAGGATGGGAGGTAGAGCAAGCCAGCACCACATGCACCGCCAAAGACTAGACCAATTACGATACCGATTGGTCCTTGGAGGATCTGACTAGTAAGGTTACCTGCATGATAGAAGAGGGGAACAATGTAGGTACACATGCACAGCATTCTAGGAAGTGAAATTTGGCATAGCGTGCCAGTTGCTGGATTTTGAGAACGTCCTTAAAACAAAGCAGATTCTGCTGTCAAGATGTGAATTTCAGCACCTTCGCTATAAAACACGACGTGCTTGATGGAAAACATGAATTGAGAAGAATACATGCTCTAATTATCGTAAACGATGCAATATATATTATGCTCCGCATTATTTACTACAACATTTTTACCACGTGCTAGAAATATTCACAACAGACTACTCCCGACACGAAGTGCAAATTCAAATGAAAGGCATCAGCATGGCACCCGTACAAACTGTCAATTCCCATCGAACGACGTTCCATTGCATTTTAATCGCGTGGACATATTTTCCCAAAACTGGGCGACTTGGCATTCCGTAGTGCTTCCGAAGAATGTCCCTTGTTTTCCTTGATCTGTTGCATCGCTATGCCTTTGTTCTTGTCATCCATACTCACCAGTGGAAAATATCACCCCCAAAATGACGCCAAATAGGAAAATTGCTAGGACATCATTACAGCTTGTCATGGCGATGATTAATGTGTGAATTCCTTTGTTCATGCCGAGACGTTCCTCCTTCAAGCGCAGCAGTACGGTCACGACCACGTTCGGCGAAACTGCCGTCACTACCAAGCTGGAATTTTTAGGCGACGAGAGAGGAAGAAAAAAAGCGAGTGATAAAAGTTGAGTGGTAGGTACGGGCAGAGACATTCTTTTCATTATAAATCGTGGTTGAAATTCTGGTGCTGTGGAATCTGTCTAAGATGAGCGGTAAGTTTATCCCCAAGTGAACAACATACATGCTATTACCTCCCATTAGGTGTCTCTTTTTTGTAAAGTGCACCAGAAATTCTCAAATTTTCAGTTGTTGATCACTAGGTGGTTTATTGATGACCTATATTTGGGTAAGATTGCTCAATTTTTCTATACTTCATGAAATTAGAGCGATTCTGGTAAAATGCATAATTATTATATGATATCTATTTTTAAACTGTAATGTCTCTTGATTCAACGAACCTAATTGAAAATGCTGCAGAAGAACCGTTAATTGTTGCTTTAGAGAACTTTGACTGAAAGTCTTAATCCGGACTAATTTACTTAGGGCAAAGAAAACCTTGTAAAGTAGCGAAACGATGCAATCTTTTTAATGCACTTAATGCACAGCCGAGGAGCATTTTTTCTATTAGCACTGAAGACGTGAATTTCACAATGAAGCTTTCAAAAATCAAGCACCCTCACAGCTGCGATTGAAAGCAGAAGATTTTTCATTACTTCCTCTATCCTTTCGCTAAAGAAGAAGGTGGCAAACCGTTCCATCTACCGATTTTCCCAGTGACCCAAGGAAACCAAATAGAAAAAAATGCAGTTTTCCCCGCTTTTCAATTTTCTACGACGGAAACCTCTTTTAATGTGGCTTTCAACACAATTGCCATTTCCATTAAGGTTCTCGTCACTACTCTCCCGGATTCTTGTTGACCGGGTGCAAAAAATGCATTTAAAACCAAATTAAAGGATTTTTCCTCGGTGGTTATTCGCCGTATATGCTGGTGGTCTGCCGGTTGTGACGCCCGGAGGTGGTCAGCAGGGATCCATCAAAGAGAAGTTTTTTAAACGAATGGAACAGCTATTTACCAAGCACCCTCTCGGTCCATCTTTCGTTTTAACAAAAGCACCAGGCGGTTTGGCGCAGCTATTTTATCCACTTCTCCGCCCTGCATTTTCGTTGGTACTTACCCTAGCAGAACGCCCCAAAGCCAGGGCAAATCCAGCAGGTATCTGGACAGCACGGCAATTGCGACCACTTCAGCCACCGTCGGAATCAGGGTGAGTTGCATAATGAAACGAAAGAGTCTCTTCAGCGAATCGTAGTCCAAACCGAGCCCCGCCAGGAGCATTATGTTGACGAGGGCCGACTCTCTGAAAATAAAGAGTAAATAAACGGGAGGCGAAGATTTAGAAAGGAATTATGTTAGATGTTTGTTTTGAGTTTTTCGGTAACAATGTTTTAACACATATAAAAGGGGAACGATATATATGAACTGATTAATCTTGTTAACTTTCGTATTCAAAAGAAATCACTATACTTAACACCTCCACTGCTATAGTACAAATCACTTACAGCATCTGTCATGCCTTGGGGCAACAGGGATTATAGTCCTGGAGACTGACGAACCCCCCGCTTGCGAATCAGCCGCGTTAGTAATGGGACTACTAACCCCAATTGAAAATGTCAAGCGACCCGTGCCGAGGAATAAGTGATCGAGGGGGTGAAAAAAATACTCGATCATTAATGGAGCCTGTGGGGTACCTGGGCACAAAATTCACCACCCCCACCTCGCACTATTTCGTCCCTTATGGCGTTAATGGTGTGGTGGATCTCTTTTCTCGTGCAACTCGTGGGAATTAAAAATGAAGTCTAATCACAATCAAGAACAAACAACAGGAGGTAGTGGTAGTGGCGAAGGTAACCCCTACGCAAGATGTGGGTTGGCGAGGTTTTCGATAAGGAGAAGTGAAGAAGTAGGTGCGGGAAGCTCCAGCGTGGAATCTTCGATCAACGCCAGCCGGTGGAGATACTGGACAGAGCGTGGTTGATGAGGGCCATCAACCAGAAAAGAGAAGGGCTGCCCGCAATCGAGGTGACTGAGCAGCAGGTTGGCAAGGCACATCGACTTTGCGTCCACGAAGTCCAACTTAGTAAGGACCTGAAAACGGCCCTCTTGCGGCTTCGCAGTTGATGGACGATGCCAAGTAGGATCACGTGAAACTCGTGAAGACTGCAGCAGCGACGGAACCGGTGAAAGTAAAGGTTACGAAGTCTACCCAGACGGAGGCCTTCGCTCGTGATGGGCACTCGCAGAAGCGGGTGAAGCAGCCGTCAGGTGAGGAGCTGTCTGGCGGTGGCAGCAAGGCCAGGAGGATACAAACCCTCAAGGTCGACAGTAATGCCGGCAAGTCGGACCCCAGCCAGGCGTCTCGGAAAGCTGAAAAGAGAATGGAAGGGAACAGGGGGTTGCGATCGTTGTTATGCCCTCAACAGCCACAGAGTAGTTCGAACCAATGGGAGGACCCCCTTTTGGACGACATTTGGGCGGAAGAGAGAAAAAAAACCCTAGATGAGCAGGAGCATAGGGACACCACAACCAAAGAAGACGTAGGAAAGTAGGTGCAAAGCCGAACAGTCAAAGTACTCGAATGTCTTGAAGACGATGCGAAACGACACCAAGCTCGCAGATCTGAAAGCCGACGTGTGCAGTATTAGACGTACTCGTACGGGTGAAATGATCTTCGAGCTAAAGCGCGACAAGGAGGGCAAGGGCACCGCCTACAAAAATGTGACGGTAGAGGTTTATGGCAAAGGGTCAAGGTGAGGTATCTTACTGCGTTGACGACTCTGAAGGTGAAGAACCTAGATGAGATCACTGACGAGGAACAGCTCATTACGGCAGGGAAGCCGATGGTGGGTGGGCCAGTATGCCAACTGACCTTGCATGACTCACCGAAGGTTTGCATCAGGTGTTTGAAATCAGGACACAAGCCATGGGACTGTAAAGGAAGGAACAGGCTGTGTGGGCGATACGGTGCAGAAGACCATAAGGCACAAGGCAGCATGCGTCCACTCACGTGTTTGATTTGTTCTGGGGAAATCCGTGAACAACAGGCACCCAATGGGTGGTACGATGTGCCTGACCTTCAGAAAAGCCGTAGAACAAATCACAGTGCAGGTAACGCAGCTGAACCTGAACCTCTGTGACGCAGCTCAGCAACTGCTTTGTCAGGCAGTTTCTGAGTGGGGGACGGATATCGCCATCATAGCGAACGCATACCGAGTACCCGCCAACAACGGTTATTGGGTTGCGTATGGGTACAGAAAAATGGCGGCGATATGGACGACGGATGAATACCCCGCCCAGGAGTTGGTGTCTATTACCTATGAGGGCTTCATGATCGCCAAAGTAAACAAGTCTTCTTCTGTAGCTGTTATGCGCCTCCACGGTGGTCGATCAAGCAGTTCACGCAGATGCTATACTGTATAACGTCCGTGCTGACAGTGTGGAGGCCGCTGGTAATAGTGAGTGACTTCAATGCCTAGGCCGTGAAATGGAGAAGCCGTTTCACGAACCAGTGGGGTCAGATCCTGCTAAAGATTGGTCTGGCTAATGTCGGTACCAACAGTACCTTCAGTAGAAACGGTGCGGAGTCAGTTATTGACGTTGCTTGTTGTAGTCCTGGCCTAACAAGTAGTTCGAACTGGAACGTAGACGATGGTTTCACTCACAGCGATATCCTGGCGGTTCACTACAACATCAACTACAAAAACAGCACGCAGAGGAGATGGCTAGGCCAAGGCCAACCCCTCGAAGGTGGAAGGATTCATACTTCGACGAAGGAGTACTTAGAGAGGCACTACGAGCTGGTAGTGGTGCTCTCGCGTGCGTGCAATGCGACCATGCCTAGGCGAGTCCACCCTGGCAATGGGAGACCATCGGCTTACTGGTGGACTCAAGCGATTGCGGACCTGCGCCGCACCTGCCTACGGGCTTGGCCGCGGATGCAGCGAGCACGAACTGAGGAAGAGCGTAACGTAGGACGGATGGTGTTCGCCGCTGCCAAAGCCGCGCAAAAGGCCTGCTTTGAGGGTCTCTGTCAGAGTATCAATGTGAATCCTTGGGATGATGCCTACAGGATCGTGATGGTCAAGACGAGAGGTGTAATCGTTTCGGTCATGCGGTTTCTTCGGAATGTCCTGTTTGTGCTAGTTTAGAGGAAACGGCGGAATACGTTTTGTTCATGTGCCCGCGTTTTCGCACAATGCACAGTGGGAAAAAATGGAACCAAAATCGCAACTTTTAGAAGCCGCTGGTTTGGAAAAGCATCAAATACCTATTTCTATGTAAAAAATGACAAGGAATCGAATGGTGGTGGTCTCGTTTTGTGCAGACCACCGGAAAGGTCTCATTTTACCCCATTTTGCCCTTTTTACACTATTTTAATGCAAAACATAACAAAGTAGGAAAGATAAACCTCTGCCGCCGACATATAACCCGGGAAAACGTGAAATACTATAGAAGATGTTGATCTCAATTGAAATGGAACATTTCCGTGCTGACTAGATCACTATAATGCCCCATTTTGCCCCACACTACTTATTAATTATGAAAAAACTAGTTTTATCCATCGATTTTCAAGCAGTTTTCGATGTTTCCTTCCAATCCTAGTGCAAAGACCTAAATATTCCCACGCCTTCCGATATTCAAAGTCAATTCAACTGAAACAAAAATGCATTTTCACCCCACATTCCCAACAGCTGCCCGGGGGATTTTAGATTCAATTTTCATCGTAGGGTCTACCTACCTCACGCGCGGCATATTGGAAGCAACGAAAATCGCACCATTCGTTACTGACCTAGTTTTTATAACCCATCATCGTCCGGTGGTGGCCGGGTGCGATCGTGTTGCACCGCGTTAGGTCCGGTCGGTGTGATGCAATTTCAATTACGCTTGGGACAACGATGGGTAATAAACCCGAAAGAATGATATAGAACCGCGACATCATATTGATCGCGCTGGAACAAAGATTGTTTATTTTTGTTTCGAAATCAAGGCGCCGAATTGGCCGGGTAAGGTTCTGAACTCAGGTGAACCTTAGCTGGAATGTTCTGAAATTGAGACACCGTATTGGCGGCATACGGCGCCGGACTTGTTTTGCACTCGATTTGTTTTGACTTCGAGTAAACTGAAAGAAAAGAATGTGGGGGTATAATTTCAACCAACATCCGCGGCCGGGGGCCGGCTAGGGTTCACTGTGCCCAAGTAAGGTACACTTCAATAACAAAGCGGGTGCTTTGTTTTTGGAGAATTTGGTGCCAAATTCCTAAGACGATGAGGATGATGATGGTGACGATGATGATGATGGGGAGAATGATAATGACGTCGATGGTTGGTTCAATTCTTTCACACACCCAAGCCTTGTATACGCTCAAGTGAGGCGGGGCTAGAAGATGTAGGCCTTGGTGTAAAGATTCTCAGTAGGTTTTGTGCGAACACGCCCAAGTCAGGCGTGGTTAGGAGATTTAAGTTTTTCGTTGGTATTAATATTCTTGGTAGGGCTTGGGATACGCCCAAGATAGAAGAGTCGTGATGTTTTCAAGAAGAGAAGGGTTTTAATCACGATGAGGACAAGTAGGATAGGTAGAGGTCTAGGTTTTGGACTTATTAGTATTTTCATTTGGTAGGGTTTTGGATACGCCCAAGTTGGTTCGGGCATTGTTAGGAATTATCATGACATCTTCGGCAAGACGAGAATGATCGTAGGAATTTTAGACACGCCCAAGCTGGTTCGGGTATTGCTAGGAAATTTAGGCTATAAATACGGAGGCTTTGGCTTCAGTCGGGGCAGTCAGTGAAGACAGTTCGTAGAGAACAGCCAGTAGTCGGGGAGTTCGGTGACAACGTTAACGCAGGCAGCACATCGGATAAGTCTTGAGCTCCCATGTGGGACACCTCTAGATACTGTCCTAAGGCTGCAGGTAGGACTTAGTAGTCGGGTCAAGAAGAAGCTAGAAGTGTCTCTAGATTGTTAAACTTAGTAGTTCGGTGAAGAAATACAGAAAGGTGATATAAGAAAAAGTGAATCGTTGTAATATAAGTTAAGTGATGGTTTGTGATACTTCAATATAGTTTATTAAAAAGATATCGTCGGACTGTTATGAAATGAAAGATATCACATTCCGTGTTGTGTTTAATGCAGCCCCTGGACGGTACAGGGCGCTTCACTAGCAATCATGATGCAAATACTCTTAAACAACTAGATAGAGTTGATTTCCACCAAGGCAGAGCACGAGTTGTGGCTTACTTTGCCCCAATTCTACCTTATTTTCATGTTTCGGTGCTAAATTTTACCAAAAAGCATATGAAGCTCTCCGCTAACGATCTGTATCTATAAAAAAAGTTCAACATTTCAGCGAAGATGATCCACAATGAGGGTGGAACATTTTCATGTTGCCCATATCACTATATGTAATGTTCCATTTTGCCCCATATTCCTTAAAATCTATTAAAATGAGTTTTTTTTAAAGTTCTCATGATGTATTCGAAGCTTCCATGCAAATCATAGCAATCATGATGCAAATACTCTTTAAAAAAAAACTAGATAGAGTTGTTTTTTACCATGGAAGAGCACGAGATGTGACCTATTTTGCCCCAATTCACTCTAATTTTGATGTTTCGGTGCCAAATATGTCCAGAAAGCATATGAAGATCTCCGCTGATGATCTACATCCATTAAAAACGTTCAATATTTTAGCAAAGATTATCCACCACGAGGGTGGAGCATTTTCAAGTTGCCCATATCACGAGAATGTTCCATTTCGCCCCATATTCCTTCAAAACTATGAAAAATTAGTTTTTTCATATATTTTCAAGCTGTTTCCGAAGTTTGCATGCAATAACATGCAATTATGATGCAAATACTCTTAAATAAAACTAGATAGAAATTATTTTTACCATGGATGAGCTAGGGATGTGACCTATTTTGCCCCAATGCATTCTAATTTTCATGTTTCGTTGCCAAATTTGACCGGAAAGCATATGAAGGTCTCCGTTGATGAAATACATCCATTATTATTCTAGCAAAGATTATCCGCAACGAATATGGAACTTTTTCATGCTGCTCATATCACAATAATGTCCCATTTTACCCCATATTCCCTAAAAATTGAAAAAATAGTTTTGAGCTGTTTACGAAGTTTCCAAGCAAATTATGTCAATGACGATTCAAATACTTTTAAGAAATGAGATAAAGTTGATCTCCACCATGTAAAAACACGGAATGTGACCAATTTACCCCAATTCAGTCTAATTTTCATGTTTCGGTGCAAAACTTGACCAAAAAACATATTAATGCAACTGTTGCTGATCTATATCTTTCAAAAACGCTCAATACTATAGAAAAGATAATTTGATATGAGGGAGGAACATTATCGTGCTGTTAAGACCCCACATACCTTAAACATGATGAAAATTAATGTTTCTCCATAGCTGTTAGAGCTACTTTTATATCCTTCAAATAAAGAATAATAAAGATGTTAATAAGTCCAAGGCTTATGCAGTCTGTCACCAAAAAAAGAAAAAAAAATCCCTGAACAACTCAATTGCATGTACACGTTTCCTTGATTCACAAAACCATCCAGCAATAATGAAAATATGGCCCGGCAGCTCCTGAACGACCCGGAGAGTTTTTCTCGGATTTTGGGAATCAGCAGAAAGTTGGTCGACAATCTAAGACTGTTGAGCTGTCTTGCCCTGTCATCTCGCAAGCTAGATGGCATCAAAGTCGGTAAACTAAACTTCCAAGCCCAGATGGAAAGTTTTTATATGGATGAGAACGTTTCGGAAAATACATCCGAATCTGATAACAGTGATCTTGAAGATTGTTAAGGTAATTAAATAAAGTAGGATTAAGTTGTAAATATTTTTCTTATTTTTCTATCTGCTACATACATGCGGAATTAACTGAATTGAATCCTCGATATTATATAATAAAAACAAGCATCTCGATATTCTATAAACAACAGGGACAGCATGGTGCTCTTTCTAAATCTGTAGCAATTTCCAGAAACTTTCGATACCTCTTCGAGAATCAACAGATCATGTATTTTTTGTTTAAACATATTTCTTAAATTTCATTTTTAAATGTCTGGTATATAAGAATTATGTAAGAATTTTATGCCATATTAGTAAATAATGCAAAGAAGATGAAACATGAAAATTAGAACCCAACTAACAATTGCAAGTCACAAACAAGCAAGCTCGCTGAATTGTTGCTTAATAATGCTAATGATAGCTGAACTAAAATTATGCTCTACACATTACTGTTTAAATAATTTTTCAATTGAGAAAATAGTCAATGTTCGACTTTCCTCATCGGTATCAACAATGATAAATTAAAACACTTTTGAAAAGTTTAACAAGAAATTTATTCGACAAGCATTGATTCCTTAACAAAGGAGTTTAACAAAACATTTGTCTGCATCTTATTAAGCTGATGCATCGATAAGCATATGCTCCTGAACAATGTGCTTTTCACTTGTCAAATAAACACCTTCAGCCCGTCATAGTTTGACTCGGAACTTTGTTCGGATTATGGGATAAATCATGGCTAAAACTGTTTAGACTACCAAGTTATTAAAGAACCAAAATTTTAAACGAATCACATAAAATAAAACAGAATAGAATTCACGGGTGGTCACCAAATAACGGGAATGCTTTGAATGTGCTCTTAAAAATATATGATCTTTAAAAATGGCAATCTGAATTTAACTATCATAAAGGTTTAACAATGTACGTCCATGGAAAATATAAAATTTAAGAAAGTTGAACGTAGTAATTTGTACAGTATTTTTTTGCAGTGATGTTGGAGCAACTGCTTTGTACGACTTTTCAGAGTTTACTTTAACGCATTTTCTGCGTCTGTGAAATCGTTGGTCAAAATAAATGGTTTCTCAGCTACCTTTAGCATCTACACACTCAAACAGTAATAAGAAAAAATGGGGATACTGACTTGTTTTTTTTTGCTTTGGTTGTAACCTTTTCCCGTAAATGACATTTATAGAAATTTCCAAAAAATGTTATTTTTCTGTATCACCAAAACGTGTCGATGTAATTTGTGCACTGCGGTTCATTGTTGAACTTTTTTTGTGCTATTTTTTTTTATAACGAACCATTTACATGTTGTTCAATGTGTAAATGTGATTTGATGTAAATATTTGTTATTTAACAAGGCATTCTATTGATTTATCCAGCCCATGTCACAAAAGAAGATTTTATTATGTGAAATGATATCATGCTTATTGGTTTTGCTAGTTTTCCTCTATTTCCTTCAGGATCTGTTTCTTGGGATGCCGAAATGTGGAATTCATTCAAAACCGGGCGGGTTCTAGTTTTATAATGGTTTACTATTAACTTTTTTTACGGTTGTTTTGAGCAATCAGTAGAGCCGTCCAAGGCGTTTTGGTAGTGCTTCCTGTTTCAATGTCGTTTTCTGCAGAACAGAATAAGTTGACACAAAATAAAAAATACGCTGACTTTATGGATAGATAGACGATGGTTTTGTCTAAAAAATGTTTACTCTGTGGACGCTTCTATTGTTTTCAATCAGCTGCTAAAACCATTCCCGTTATTTAGTGGCCACCCGTTATGTAGTTTTACATTGAGTGCCAAGAGACGTAATCAACGTAAAAATGAGGCATTTATTTATTATGATTAGTCTGTAACAAGGAGAACTTGTACCTTGATTATTATATTTTTTTTTTGTTTTCCGCAGCAGTTCGATTGTACTAGACGCTTGGATCGATGCATTTGACATTGCAGTCCTATCGTGTTTACTGAATATTGTTCCCACATTCACCTAGATAATCAAACAGCATTCAGAAATCGACACATTTCAAGTATCTCTAAACATCCTTATGCACTATTTATTGAACATAATATGAAGATTCCATGACAAAAACATAAATAAAAAAATGCTTGACGGATCTTCGACTGAGCATGAGTACATTATCTGAACAGATGCTGTGACTGCACCATGTCTAAGACCATACCGCACCACATATTGTCATACATTTTAAAGATCGATATTTAATAATAAAAATAAAAACATATTCATATCGCAATTAGTTCGTCTGGAAACAATATCTTCAAAAAGGACCAACACTTTTTGGCCGCATTCGATACAAGTTTTCTCACCGTGCGATAAAAATACTGACAGCGAAATCAGAATGGAAAACACGTGTTTTGAGCTGAACAGCTGTTGAAGTATAAGGCGTTGTTCAGTTGATTATCACGTGCTATGCTAATTCACCACTGCTGAACACAAGCTCAGGGGTGATCATTATTGAGTCATGGGAGGATTATGTTTTGCTTTGGGTGCTGCATCTCACCATCTCTAGGATGGCGCAGATAGGAAGGCATGCGGCTGGCAATCGACAGGTCTCGAGATCTAATCCGGATTTAGGTAATTTTATATGTTATTCTAATTTCATAATAGGTGTTCTCAACATGAGAGCAAATAATTACTCTCGTGAGAGTTCAACATTTTTGCATTTTATTTATTTTCAGTCATTTTTGCCAAAGCTGAATAACAACTTTCTTGTACATTTGTAAAACGCTTTGAACAACAAAAAATTAAGTTGGTGCACAACATGATGCTTTACAACTTCTCCAAATTTGTGTGAACAAAACCCGAATATAGGTTGCACGTGAAAATAATTCAAATGTTATTCAACATTATGCTGAATTAGTTCGTCTTAATAGTGCCTGTTAAATGAGTGATTGTTAGTTGGGAATGCATTGGGGCAAAATAGGTCAAATCCCTTGCTCATCCCTGGTAAAAATAAACTCTATCTAGTTTTATTTAAGAATATTTGCATCATAATAGAATGCTATTGCATGAAAACTTCGAAAACAGCTTGAAAATATATGAAAAAACTAATTTTTCATAGTTTTGAAGGAATGTGGGGCAAAATGGAACATTATCGTGATATGGGAAACTTGAAAATGCTCCACCCTCGTGGTGGATAATCTTTGCTAAAATATTGAACGTTTTTAATGGATGTAGATCATCAGCGGAGATCTTCATATGCTTTCTGGACATATTTGGCACCGAAACATCCAAATTAGAGTGAATTGGGGCAAAATAGGTCACATCTCGTGCTCTTCCATGGTGAAAAACAACTCTATCAAGTTTTTTTTAAAGAGTATTTGCATCATGATTGCTATGATTTGCATGGAAGCTTCGAATAAATCATGAAAACTAAAAAAAAAAATATTTTAATAGATTTTAAGGAATATGGGGCAAAATGGGACATTATAGTGATATGGGCAACATGAAAATGTTCCACCCTCATTGTGGATCATCTTCGCTGAAATATTGAACGTTTTTTTATAGATACAGATCGTTAGCGGAGAGCTTCATATGCTTTTTGGTAAAATTTAGCACCGAAACATGAAAATAAGGGAGAATTGGGGCAAAGTAAGCCACAACTCGTGCTCTGCCATGGTGTAAATCAACTCTATCCAGTTGTTTAAGAGTATTTGCATCATGATTGCTATAATTTGAATGGAAACATCAAAAACTGCTTGAAAATCCATGGATAAAACTAGTTTTTTCATAATTAATAAGTAGTGTGGGGCAAAATGGGGCGTTATAGTGATCTGGTCAGCACGGAAATGTTCCACTTCAATTGAGAACAACCTCTACTATAGTATTTAACGTTTTCCCGGGTTATATGTCGGCAGCAGAGGTTTATCTTTGCTACTTTGTTATGTTTTGCATTAAAATAGTGCAAAAAAGGGTAAAATGGGGCGAAATGGGACCTTTCCCGTGGTCTGCACAAAATGAGACTACCACCATTCGATTCCTTGTCATTTTTTACATAGAAATAGGTATTTGATGCTTTTCCAAACCAGCGGCTTCTAAAAGTTGCGATTTTCGGTCCATTTTTTCCCACTGTGCAATGTGTGACTGCATTATTGCCGCATGGGGGGGGAGGACACAACTCCGGAAAATCTTCTCTAGAGGATGTGTTTGGCTGGAATGACGACTATCACCCACATCGGAGAATAGCTAATTCAGACGCTATACAAGAGGTGATCCAAGGGTTCGGAGTCGGCTACGTAGGTCATACCGGTGCGATGTGGTCGAAATCAACCCTTATCGCTTTTAAGTGGCCACGGGGAGAACATCCTAGTCTCGTTGCTGTCGTGGCGTCGGTCTACTGGATTCAAGCCTCGTCAAGATCAGGGCAGTTCGAAACATCATGTTGGCACATCCTTCTGTTTGCTGACTGATAGGGCCTAACTTGCGGGAAGGTCAAATCGCTGTACACGCGGTATCAGTTCTTAATATTTGCTGTGCAGTTGGAAGCAGGCGTGGTGTCGACCCTGCCTGCCTTTCGAGGACAAAGGGGGTGGTAAGGACCACAGGAGAAATGAAGGGTTTGACAACCATAGGAATGTTGTTTAGTGGGTCGAGGAAAAAGTAGTCTTGGGCCACTTGGCTTTCACTTTTGCAGTAGGAGATGGTCCTTAACCATTCACACCCACGACCTCCCTGTTCAGGTGTCTGTTGCGCAAGGGTATAAGTAAGGGTCGTTTCAAGGGGCATTAATGGCGATTCCGAGAGAAGCCTTTGATGGTCGTTACAAGGGATTTTAGGGCCATTGCAAGGCATTTCATAGTGTTTCAGGATGGTTTTCAAGTAGGCGTTTCAGGTTCGTTTCAAGGGTTTCAAGGCCATTTCAAACTGATCATGATGATTTCAAAGGCGGTTCAATAGGATAACGGAGGTTTCAGGGGCGTTTCAAGGCATTTCATATCAGTGTGCATCAGTGTGAATACCCTTAAATCTAAGGAGTTTCAGGGGCGTTCCAAATAGATGAAGTCGATTTCATAGGCATTTCAGTGAAAATATGGAGGCTTTAGAGGCTTTTCATATGTTTGTAGGGTTTCTGGTGGTCTCTGAAAATCCTATGGAACATCCTAAAACGTCTCCAAAATCCCAATAAAACCTTCATGTGAAGCACCCTGTACCGTCCAGGGGCTGCATTAAACACTAAACGGAATGTGATATCTTTCATTTCATTACAGTCCGACAAAATCTTTTAATTAACTATATTGAAGTATCACGAAACATCACTTATCTTATATTACAACGATTCACTTTTTTCTTATATCACCTTAACATTTTCTGTATTTCTTCACCGAACTACTTAAGCTTAACAATCTAGACACTTCTAGCTTCTTCTTGACCACTACTAAGTCCTACCTACAGCCTTATTTTGGACAGTATCGAGAGGTGTCCCACATGGGAGCTCAAGACTTATCCGATGTGCTGCCTGCATTAACGTTGTCACCGAACTCCCCGACTACTGACCCGACTGAAGCCAAAGCCTCCGTATTTATAGCCTAAATTTCCTAGCAATACCCGAACCAGCTTGGGCGTGTCTAAAATTCCTACGATCATTCTCCCAAGCCCTACCAAGAATATTAATACCAACGAAAAACTTAAATCTCCTAACCACGCCTGACTTGGGCGTGTTCGCACAAAACCTACTGAGAATCTTTACACCAAGGCCTACATCTTCTAGCCCCGCCTCACTTGAGCGTATACAAGGCTTGGGTGTGTGAAAGAATTGAACCAACCATCGACGTCATTATCATTCTCCCCATCATCATCATCGTCACCATCATCATCCTCATCGTCTTTGGAATTAGGCACCAAATTCTCCAAAACAAAGCACCCGCTTTGTTATTGAAGTGTACCTTACTTGGGCACAGTGAACCCTAGCCGGCCCCCGGCCGCGGATGTTGGTTGAAATTATACCCCCACATTCTTTTCTTTCAGTTTACTCGAAGTCAAAACAAATCGAGTGCAAAACAAGTCCGGCGCCGTATGCCGCCAATACGGTGTCTCAATTTCAGAACATTCCAGCTAAGGTTCACCTGAGTTCAGAACCTTACCCGGCCAATTCGGCGCCTTGATTTCGAAACAAAAATAAACAATCTTTGTTCCAGCGCGATCAATATGATGTCGCGGTTCCATATCATTCTTTCGGGTTTATTACCCGTCGTTGTCCCAAGCGTAATTGAAATTGCATCACACCGACCGGACCTAACGCGGTGCAACACGATCGCACCCGGCCACCACCGGACGATGATGGGTTATAAAAACTAGGTCAGTAACGAATGGTGCGATTTTCGTTGCTTCCAATATGCCGCTCGTGAGGTAGGTAGACCCTACGATGAAAATTGAATCTAAAATCCCCCGGGCAGCTGTTGGGAATGTGGGGTGAAAATGCATTTTTGTTTCAGTTGAATTGACTTTGAATATCGGAAGGCGTGGGAATATTTAGGTCTTTGCATGCCCTCCCACTTAGCGGAGTTTGAACGTGTATAAAATCACGTTCAAATGTAAGTATGTGGGTAAAATGTATCCCCCGAAAAAAAAACTCAGCATTTAAATGATGATGCTAACGATGATTTTTAATATATAAACTGAAACTGCTATACTATTCTCCATTTTTCCTGTAAAGTGTCTCAAAATGTTTTCCAATACAGTTAGCTGATCTAAATCTCCTAATTAAACATTAAATTTTGTATTAACCCTCATACATTCTTCCTCAAGAGATTGACTTCATTGGTACTCGCTGCTGCTCCTCTTGATTCGTCGTAGGTGTTGTTCGTCTGCCTTTGATATGTGCCTCTTCTTGTTCAATGCCCAGATCAATTGGTTAGTATCAGGTCTCAGATGAGTGGTATCGTTGCTTCTCTGTTGTACTGGTTCGTCTTGAAGATGATGTAGTTGATTCAGTTGATGTCGTCTCCTGTGGGAACGTGACCATGAAGCTTTGGTATCCGGATATTACCTCGGTTGAATCGTATTTCCCTGCTTGTAATTCCCGCGTTGTCGTTTGCAGACAGAAGAATTAGTTTTACTGTTGCTTTCTGTTGTTTCTCGAAAAAGTGTCATAAGTTGCCTTCCGAACTGGATTGTTTATCATTGTCATTTACGGTGTTGTGGTTGATTACTTATCGCCCGCCTTCTGAATTTTGTTGGTATTGGATCAATCTCAATAGTGATGCGAATATTGTTGTCTTTGACCTGGTGCAAATTGTGGAACTGTTGCACATTCTTTAAAGAGTTTGTAATTAGTTGGCTTAAATTCCAAACCTTTTGATGATGTCGAAATGTTGCATTCCTGGTTATGGTTACTGTTAATTGTTGTTGTAAGAAGCACGGAGTAAGTGCTTTTTCAATGGTGAATGTAATGCGGTTGGTGAACTTTACATTATGTCGGTTAATTTGGAAAACTTTGAAGACGTCCTTCTCTCATCATATGTCTGTATGAATTGTTGTTGTTGTTGTTGTTTTTGTTGTTGTTGTTTTGTTGTTGTTGTCGTTGTTGTTGTAGTTTTTTCCGATGCTCTGCATTGTGTTGGTTCATATTAGCAGATTCGCAGATGTACAATAATATTTGTCTCGATGTGCCACCCGAGTTGACCTTGAATCGTCTCCGGTGATAAAATTATATTCGCTGAATTCTCTCCTCCGCCATACCAGCACCTTTGACCTTCAACTTTCCATCCGATCTGTTATTTCTCGTCATCGTACCAATTGGCTGTGGTACGTTTTCATAGAGGTACTGTTGAACTGCTCCTCTGATTGCTCTCGCCAGGTGTTGCCTTCTCGTCTTGTCCTCCCGCGTCATCTCTCGAGGAAGTTATATTTAAATTCTATCGAAACCATCGATTTATAAAATATTGATCTACCATGACAAACTGAACTTTTAGTCTTCATGTTATTATTATTTGTTTTTCTTGTATGTGCAAAATATAACCTTTACAATAGTATTTAAAAAAAAAACTGCATCATTACATTAATTATGCTCTGTTACCGTTACTTTTCTTAATAGTCATAAACTGTTTTTTTTTTCAAAACCCGTAAAATATTAAAATGTGAGTTGTAGCAATGGAAAGCTTCTGCAGGATCACTATAAACATCTGTATTACCAATTCCAAAAAATCTCACTGCAGAATTCTCTCCAGTGCGTTTTCTTTCAATTCCTGTTTGCTCCGTTTCCTTTCGCAGGCTCGGCTTGATCGCCTTATTGCTACGACTTCTCCCCCTTACCGAATAAGGTTTTTGGATGGATACCTGTAACGAGACTTAGATCTTGTGTTTAATTCATGATTTGATAAAATATAAATATATTCATGTTAATTTCTAGTTTTTGTTTCTTGACGCCACCTAATGATTCCGAATCTATAAATATTATTTCATTTTTCATTCACATATTATTATTATTTTTTTTTCAAATTAGTTATTCATTTATCATTCACACTCAACATTCACAAGCATTCTGGGGGGCCCTCCCTTGTCCTCATCATTCAATTTTCATCCGATCTCGTATATACTTTCAAAAATGTTATTCAACATGGCCATTTTATATAGGAGCGTCCTCCGTAGTTTCATTAGGGTCTAAATTGTTTCTAAATTGTTTTTTTTTGTTTAATCCGTTTTGCTTTATCATTTCAGAGAATAATCGTTCGGTTGTTGTCATTGTTTCTTTTTATTATTAATACTCTCAATCAACAATTTATGTCTTTTGTTTGTTTGTTTAAACCTCATTTATTATGTATCCCATATGTATTAACGTTAAATAGAGCTGTTTCTTTATTCAAGAATCTCTAAAGTTATTATTTTTCTTCTTATATACCCCAATGATCCCCTTTCAAGATTACTTTGTATTTCCCATCATATTATTCCCAATATATCAATTGCCCAATTCTTCATTCCCAATTTCTATATACCCTTTTCAAATAATCATTTTGCATAGTAATGTTTCCTCATCCCAAATTACCCCTTTTCAGCTCTTCGGTACATTCAAATCGTTCTTGCATTCAAACTCATGCCGAATTGATGGACGCATTTTTGTTATAATTCAGCTGTACCAAATTTCCCGAAACATCATTTCTTTATGTCTCTCCATATTCTCATAAAAATTATTTATTTATTTATTGCAATTATCATAATTTTTTCATTTTATTTTTTATCAATTCCTTTTAAGTTGCTACGATATAATTTCAATTAAGTTAATTCGTATGCTCTCCAATCGTTAACCGCTTTGTTGTGAACCTTACTACAATTATATATGTTAATTGTTTATTTATTATAATAATTCAATTAATATTCCTAGCTATCCTACGCAAGCCTCTATCCTAACATATTATTCCTATGGTATTTTTTTTTAACAACATATTTAGTAACTAATATTTACAAAAATCATTCGTAATTAGGAAATAATTGGTTTTTCAATATTTACATCAATTTATACATTGACGACTACGCATAGCTAATCAATCATTATACTTTTTTAACCTATTATTGTGGACTTTTTCGAATTTGTTCCCATTTTTAATAATTGTGGTTTGTTCGCTGGGTAGGTCAACGACTACGTATGGGCCTCTCCATTTACTTTGAAGTTTTTGACCTGTTCCTGTTGGGATCGCTTGTACTAAAACCAATTCGCCCCACATAGGTTGCCATTCTTCGGTTTTCTTGTCATAAATAATTTTACGTTTCTCTTTGGAAATAATCAAATTTCTTTTGGCGTTTTCATGCAAATTTTTAAGAATTTGTTTCATTTCGCAAAAATAGTCATTATATGTTAGATCTGAATTTGTTGGAGTATATATGGAGGTAGGAATCCTTGCCTTTCTTCCATATAAAAGTTCAAATGGACTGTAGTTGGATGAGCTGTTATTTGTAGTATTGTATTCAAAAGTAAAGTAATCAAGATGTTGGTCCCATTGTTGCGGGTTTCCTCCGACAAATTGTCGCAGATATGTTTTTAATTCTCTGTTTGATCGTTCTACTAAATTTGCTTGTGGGTGATAAGCACTTGTATTGATTTTTTTGATTTTCAAAATTTTGCATGCGTGTTTAAAAAATTTGCTCCTTGGTCTGTCACAAGTTCCAACGGAGTACCGAATTTACAAATGAATTTTTCGACAAAAGTTTTGGATACAGTCTCCGCTTCTTGATTGTCCATTGGAGCTACTACCAAAAATCTCGTAAGGTCGTCCTGCATGACCAGCGCATATTTGTTGCCTCATTCGGATTCTGGGAGAACAACAATGTCCATATATAATTTTTCAAATGGCTCGGATGACGTTGTAGTTACTTTTAACGGAATTCTGTTGGATTTACAAATTTTATTTTTCTGGCATGAATCACATTGTTTTACGTAATTCTCGATGTCTCTTCTCATGTTTTTCCAATTAAAAATAAGACCAATGCGTTTCCGCATTCGCCTTGCTCCAACATGTCCGCCTAAAGGAGCATCATGGTACTCTCGAAGAATTGTTTCGATATTTTCATTACGTACTTCAGTGCGTTCCGAATCTGCGTTATAAAGGCTTAACGAAATTTGATTTTTCAAAGCTAAAAATTGAATCATCTCAAGTACTTCAAATTGTTTAATCTTTCTGAACGAAATCAAATGAATATTTCTGGACGTTGTTATCAGCGTTTTATTTTGATTCAAGCAATTGCTAAGTTTGTAAAAGAATGTTTTGGTATTAATCATTGAATTACTTTTGCCTTCCACAATAATTCCGAATAAATTACTATCTGGAATAGAAACAACTCCATCTTCGCGTGCGTGTTATTGCATAAATCGAAAACGTCGGCCATAATGGATTCCTCAACTTCAGCCTCGTCCGATATCGCACTCGTACTTGCTGTAGGTGAATTTGACACCTTGTTTATGCCTCGTAGGTCGGAACCCGTGCAATTATTCTTTACGCTATCATTCATATAGGTCATCTTTTGCGTTTTTGTTTTGGTTCCCTCGCTTTCATGGTCCCGGTCAGCGATCGCGCCCCCATTATTGTCGCCAGAAACGGTGTAGTTTTTCATCAGCTGTTTGTTCGCTTGATCGCGGTCGCGGTGTTTTTGGTTGGATACGTTTTCTTGTTCTGCTCTTTTCGTTTGCTGTCGGGTGACCACAGCAATTAATTTCGACCTTGCGGTTTTAATTTCATCGGCTGGATGACTCTGCTCTTCTGATTCATTGTCTGGATTTAGCCTAGAGAGAAAATCCGCTACAACGTTATCCTTTCCTTGTTTGTATCGAATATCGCATTCCAATCCTTGCAATTTCAAACGCAAACGTGTGAGGACTGATGAAGTTTCTTTTAGATGCCATATTGAGATCAATGGTCTATGATCTGTGTAAACAATAAACCTCTGATTGTAAATATAATGACGGAAATAATTCACTGCCCATACTATGGCCAGTAATTCTTTCTCAATTGTATGATATTTTCGCTCTGCTCCAATAAGTCCCCTACTAGCGTAAGCTATGGGTCTGTCAATTGATTTCTCATTCGATAAAACTGCCCCAATAGCGTATTCACTGGCATCTGTCGTTAAAACAAATGTGTCCTTGTAATTTGGTCTCACTAGCAAAGAGTCAGACGTTAAAAAGTTTTTCAATTCTTCAAATG
Source organism: Aedes albopictus (assembly GCF_035046485.1). Lineage (NCBI taxonomy): Eukaryota > Metazoa > Arthropoda > Insecta > Diptera > Culicidae > Aedes > Aedes albopictus. The sequence continues at coordinate 194,192,873 of NC_085136.1, forward strand.
CTTTCTGGCACTCTGAGGTCCAGTTAAATTTTACATTTTTCTTCAATAGATCATTCAGAGGTTTTCGTTTTTCTGCAATTCCTGGTATAAACTTACCATAAAAGTTAACTGTTCCTAGGAATGATCGCACTCCTTTTACAGTTTTTGGTATTGGCATTTCTCGTATAGCCTTAATATTACCATCAAGCGGACGAATACCATTTTTATCAACTGTATGTCCTAAAAATTTCAATTCGGTTTTCAAAATTTGGCATTTTGTTGGTTCAATTTTTAAATTATGTTTACGAAGAGCTTTCAAAACTTTAATCAGATTCTCGTTATGCTCTTGAATTGTTCTTCCAAAAACAATGATATCATCCAAATAAACGATTGCTTTAACATCTTCAATTTCAAATAAAACTGTGTTCATCAGTCTTTGAAAAGTCGAGGGACTGTTTCTAAGCCCCATAGGCATTCTCGTGAATTCAAAATGACCTTTGGGTGTAGAAAATGCAGTTTTTGCAGCATCTCTTGGGTCTATAGGAACTTGATAAAATCCCGATTTTAGATCGATTGTTGAAAAGTATTTGCTATCACCTAGGCTATCCAATATTTCATTTATTTGTGGAATCGGATACACAAATGGTTTAGTTATCAAATTCAATGCCCTAAAATCTACTACAATTCTATGCTTTTTGTTTCCTTCTTCGTCTAGATCTTTCTTTGGTATGCATAAAACAGGCGCATTCCAAAGACTTTTACTGGGCCTAATAATCCCTTGCCGACGCATTTCTTCAATTTCCTCATTAATTTGTTTCTTTGTTGATTCAGGGAACCTATACTGCCTTTTATTTATTGGCACATTAGTCGTTGTTTCAATTTCATGTGCTGCTGCATCTGTTACTGTCAGGTGATCCCCTTTCAAATAAAATACATCACAATATCTTGCCATTATATTTTCCATTGCGTCGTAATTAGCGCTTTTCAAATGCTTCAAATCAATTGTATCTAGCAATTTTTCGATACGATTTTTACCTTGTATTTGTTCATAATTCAAATTATCTATCAAACTTAGATCTTGGTTTGAATCTAAATCCTCCGGCGTATATTGATTCCCGGCCTCTACATTCTTATTGTAACATCCATTATTATAATATTCTTCATCAAAATGTTGATTTATGCATTCCTCGTCTTCATAATACTTCTCATAAAGGCACATATTGCATGAATAATCTTTTTTCGGTACGATTGGCTGTGTAACTATTTCATCATGTATGACTTTATCAATATCAAAATTTACTTGACAGCTTTTGTCATTGTTATCATATTGTATACAATTACTATTATCTTGTAGATCAGTCTGACAAGATTTATCTGATACCATTACGTACTTTGTTGTTGTAATATTGTTAATATTATATTCTACACTATCTGGCTTGCGTAGGGCTATGTAATCAAAGTTCTGGCTAATATATAATGTATGCTGTTTCAAAAATTCTGCTCCTATGATACCATGTACATTTAAGTGGTGAACTAAATAAAATTTTATCTTATACTTAGACTTCCCAATTATTAAACTAACTTCAGTAGATCCGAGCGTTCTTGTTTGACTTCCATTGAATCCCGAAATCAAAAATTTTTCAGATTCAGAATAATCTATGTCTGTTGCTCCGATTCTAGGGGCTGCATCCCATCTTAATATGTTTAGTTGTGAGCCTGTGTCTATCATGTAATTGATTTTTGTGTATGGTCTTTCTACAGTGGGTATATTTAACATAAATTGATTATTGCCCGTCCAATGTATAAATACTTTTTCTTGTGCTGGAATGCATTTATCAAATTGAACCATTTGTTTTTGTGGTATGTTATAACTCTTATTTATGTTCATGGGCATCATTTTCTTATTACTTGCAGCATATAAGCGCCTTTCTAAACTATTTTCTGATTGACGGAGTGATCGGACCAGGGTTGTTAATAGTCATCGGAGCTGAAGCATAATCACTGACGACAACGGGAAATAAAAAGTTTGCGTCACTGAGTTAGCAGCTCTTGAATATTTTTCTTCAAACACCGTCAGTCAGTTTGCTGGTGGCGACGAAAAACTTTTGTCGTTTCTCTTTATTGGCATTTTCGTTGAGTGGCTTGCACCGAACAGGGGAGGCGACCGAATAATCAGCCTCACGGGATTGGCTGACCAGAAAAAAAATGCAAAAATAAAACCCGCCTTCTTTCGGAATCGAACCAAAAACCTTCAGATTGGCAGCGCAACAAGCATACCATCAGAGCTAATTCATCAGCTCTGAGAGATCGAGGCTAAATCGTCAATAAAAGCTTGACTGGTTCGCCTTTCGTCTGCAATCGGATGCCATGTGACGAAAACGTGTTCGTTTTTCGTCGTTGCAAAAGGAGACAAAAGAGAATGACGAAAACTATAGCTCCCTGTTTTATTTTCGGTTCATCCTCGTCGTGGTTTCTTTGTCGGTCGCTGATGATGATGCAAGTGACGAAGTTTTATTAGCTGACGAACTTGTTTAATTTTTCGTCGTTAGTCGGTGACGAAACAGATGGTTACCAACCCTGGATCGGACGCAATTAACGAACCTCCGGTTATTTAGTTTTTTCGCTCATCATAGCAAATGTTATTGTTTTGAATTCCCATGTTGCGTTCATCAAAATTTCTGTTGGTCCAATAAGGCATTTGGTAATCACCACGGTAAATTTCTTGTTGTCCTAGATATCTATAATTGTTAAAATCTTTTTCATAACCTATTTCGCTCTGGTTGAATCTACTTTTATCGTAATGGAAGTTGTGATCAATACATTGTGGATTACTGAATTTCTGTTTTTCATTTTGTTGCCTGTAAAATTCTGCGGTGTGGGAATCCCTCAATCTCTGCTCGATGCGTTCTTGTTGTTCCACATCGATGCATTCTTCTTGTAGGTAATCTACCAAATCTTCCAATGAGTCTTCTTTTTTCGTTTTTGCAAAAATTTTCAAATTTATATCTTCCAATCCCGCTAGAAAATGTATTCTTAAATGTCTTTGAGCGTATGACTCAATTGCAGGATCTTTAATATAATCTTTTTCGAATTCATCAATATTCCTCTTAAGTTGAAGAACGCGATCTTTGTAGTTTTTAAAACTTTCACACTTGCCTTGTTCAAGGGTCTCTATTTTATTAAACAGTTCTTCCAATTGTAAACTAATTCCGAATTCTTTTTGGAGATTATCTTTCACTTTATCCCAAGTATTTGCAAGAATGTTTTTAAATTTTAACGCTGCTGGGCCTTTAAGTTTAGACAGTGCAATTTGAATGAGTACGGTTTCTGCATTTTTCCTTTCACTAGCATCAGTTATCCGTTTTATGGGTTTCAAAAAACAATTTATTTGATATATGAAAGCATCTAATTCACACGCACTACCATGAAATTCTGGAATACACTGTATAGCAAAGTTTATTGGAAATTCAAATCTAGCGTTGTTCGCTCCACTATTGTTGCCTATTTCATCCATTGTATTCGTGGTCATTTTTTGTTGATATTTTTACTGATTTTTTTTTTTCAAATTAACACGACCTTATTATCGCCGGTCTGCTGCATATTTACAAAATTAATATTATTTTTTTGTTTTGATTGATTCCATTCCATTGTAATGCTAGCTTACATCTGAAAATCATGTTTAATGTAAAATTATGCCCTAAGTTCGAAAGCATAAGGGGAAAAAAAATACAGTAGAGCTGAAAATATTTTCGATATCCCGTACAAAGCTGGCGATTTTGAATCAACATTGCTATAACTGATAAAGTTTTTTTTTTTTTTTTTTTTTTTAAAGAAAAATGCAAATCTTGTTTTATTTATTGAATATTTTGCTACAATTTAAGGAGATTGTTCCCAACACTCATCAATATCTAATCTGACGAGAAAAAAAATAATTAGATATTCAAAACATATTACATTCAGCTTCCTATTATTCCTAAAATGATATTTAAATTTGGTGATTTTGAGATATTTAAATTTTAGTAAATTCTAAAAAAAAACTTGGTTGCGATTGTCTCGTATAATAAAAAAAAACTGTACTTCTTAGTTTTCATTTTAAACACGGTCTCAAAATCATCACGTAATTATGCATCAATAATTTTAATCGTTAACAGAAGTCCGCGACTTTCCGTTGATTTTGTTAACTAGTGTTTGTTTGTATTTTTGTGTTTGTTCGTATTTTTCATCCACTTGTTCTTCTTGAAATCATTATTCTTGTTATATTTTTCCATTATTTATTAAAAATCACTATGATTTCCTTTTTTTTTATAAATTTTTGAATAACTTCTTTATTTTTCCCACAACAGTATTTCAATTAAAATGTTTTTGTTCATATCGTAAAAATTTTTCATCATTTCAAACCAACTCACAAAAAATTTAAACCATCTCAAAACACTTAATCATTTAAAAGGTTAATACTCACGATACCATCAAATAATGCAGGCTGAATGATGTCCATTGGTCCAGGCACTCGGTTCCATACACAGGTTGTTGCGTTGCCATTTCCAATTCGGTGCTACGTTGTATTCCACTATCACTTGCGCTGCCACGAATTTCATCTTTTCCATCCAGTCTGTAACATTGTTTTCTTCTCAATTGTTCAAAACTGTTCAATGTTCATGGTTTGCACTGATTCTGACACTGATTTCTTCTTCCAGTCAGAAAATTGGCGTCCCGCTGTTCTAATTGCCGAACAGTTTTTCGCTGTCACCATATGAAGCACCCTGTACCGTCCAGGGGCTGCATTAAACACTAAACGGAATGTGATATCTTTCATTTCATTACAGTCCGACAAAATCTTTTAATTAACTATATTGAAGTATCACGAAACATCACTTATCTTATATTACAACGATTCACTTTTTTCTTATATCACCTTAACATTTTCTGTATTTCTTCACCGAACTACTTAAGCTTAACAATCTAGACACTTCTAGCTTCTTCTTGACCACTACTAAGTCCTACCTACAGCCTTATTTTGGACAGTATCGAGAGGTGTCCCACATGGGAGCTCAAGACTTATCCGATGTGCTGCCTGCATTAACGTTGTCACCGAACTCCCCGACTACTGACCCGACTGAAGCCAAAGCCTCCGTATTTATAGCCTAAATTTCCTAGCAATACCCGAACCAGCTTGGGCGTGTCTAAAATTCCTACGATCATTCTCCCAAGCCCTACCAAGAATATTAATACCAACGAAAAACTTAAATCTCCTAACCACGCCTGACTTGGGCGTGTTCGCACAAAACCTACTGAGAATCTTTACACCAAGGCCTACATCTTCTAGCCTCGCCTCACTTGAGCGTATACAAGGCTTGGGTGTGTGAAAGAATTGAACCAACCATCGACGTCATTATCATTCTCCCCATCATCATCATCGTCACCATCATCATCCTCATCGTCTTTGGAATTAGGCACCAAATTCTCCAAAACAAAGCACCCGCTTTGTTATTGAAGTGTACCTTACTTGGGCACAGTGAACCCTAGCCGGCCCCCGGCCGCGGATGTTGGTTGAAATTATACCCCCACATTCTTTTCTTTCAGTTTACTCGAAGTCAAAACAAATCGAGTGCAAAACAAGTCCGGCGCCGTATGCCGCCAATACGGTGTCTCAATTTCAGAACATTCCAGCTAAGGTTCACCTGAGTTCAGAACCTTACCCGGCCAATTCGGCGCCTTGATTTCGAAACAAAAATAAACAATCTTTGTTCCAGCGCGATCAATATGATGTCGCGGTTCCATATCATTCTTTCGGGTTTATTACCCGTCGTTGTCCCAAGCGTAATTGAAATTGCATCACACCGACCGGACCTAACGCGGTGCAACACGATCGCACCCGGCCACCACCGGACGATGATGGGTTATAAAAACTAGGTCAGTAACGAATGGTGCGATTTTCGTTGCTTCCAATATGCCGCTCGTGAGGTAGGTAGACCCTACGATGAAAATTGAATCTAAAATCCCCCGGGCAGCTGTTGGGAATGTGGGGTGAAAATGCATTTTTGTTTCAGTTGAATTGACTTTGAATATCGGAAGGCGTGGGAATATTTAGGTCTTTGCACATGGACCCCACGTGGCTGACTCAACTTTTTATAACTGAGAAACTCTCGCTGATAAGGGCCCACTATTTGCACCTGTCTTCAATTTTTTTAATAGGGTACCTAGCCACTTGGGCAATGGATTCTATTTTGGGCACTTTCCGCTATATTTCAGTCAATTTTTAACCCGATGACACAATGTTTGCAACGCGGTGAGATAGGTATAGTACCTACCCGTGTACACTATTTCGAACCAAAGTGCCCAAAATAGAAGCCACTGCCCATGTTGCTTGATACTCTATGTTGTTTAAAAATGTTCCAGCTTTAGATTGACGTGAAAGTTTTGAAAAATCCATGGTTGCCAAAATGGTCGAAAAAAAGTTTTGGTATATAAATTCAAGATAGCGGTCAAAATCGTATAACCCACCCAACTTTTTATTACTGCAATATTTTTTTTTGTAGAAACTTTTGAGTTATAACGGTTCAAAAAATTGTGCAAAATCGAGGGGTCCGCAAAAAAAAAAATATTGTGGCTCTAAATAACGGAGGGTCCATCAATTTGATTAACCAAATGCGTTTTTCTTACTTTTTGTGGTGAGGACTTTCAGAAAATCGCCACCTTAAACATTTTCAAAGACAAGCTGTAAATAGTGGGCCGGTCTCAGCGAGAGTTAGTCACTCAACTGCATAAAGTTGCTCTTTCTTTCCTCTTTTTAACAGCATTTAATTTTGAAGTGGTTTTTTGAGAAACATTCGAGTTAAATGGTTCAAATAAACCAACAATTGACCAAAATCGTGTGTTCCACAAAAATGATTCTAAAATGGCTCCAACAAACGAGAGCATCCATCAATTTGAGTAACTAAATGCATTTACTTCACTTTTTTACCGAACTTTCAGCGAGAGTTAGTCATATGTGACATGATCCTCCCTTTTTATCAGAAAGTTTTCAACTATATTATTTGACACTACTCTACAATAACTACGACCTGCAATAAGTCACACATAAAGTTGTTTAATCATGTAATACCGTGTGTATAATCTTAAATAGATAAATATCACAAAACCGTAAATTAGTTTATTATAGTTTTTCCATAGTTGTGGGCTCTTTATCAACATCGAACCTGACCACTGACCAGCCCACTCACTCGACAAATATAGTGCTACTCGCATACTCACCTGAGAAATACCTCCACCTTCTGCAATCCTTGGAATTCCGCCCAGCCCACATTAGTGTACAGAACGCCCCAAAACAGCATTCCCAGCATATCGGGCAGCCCAGTCAGCGAAACCAGGATGCCGCTGATTTGTGCTCCGACGAAGAGAAACCACAGCCTCATGAACGGTGTGTTCGGCTCGGTGAGTTCCCTCGGCAGCACCGAATACGCAATCCCCCAGAGAAGGGCGAATATTGCCAGCAGAGCAAGCGGTTGTGATACAATGGGCCAATTCCGGACGAAGATAGACTTACTGGAGCGTCTACGGTTCGGCCCCAAACTGCGCGCACACACACACGTGTGGGTTGGTCACATGTGGCATCCAGGGAAACACATTCGAAACCGTCCAGATTCAAACAGCAGCAGAAGAACATGGCAAGAGAAAAGAAAGGAAAAAAACATCATGTGAAGAAAAACTTAATCAACTGCTCGGCTATGTGCGTATGAGTAGCTTATATCCGCCGGAACGGCAAGGATCGGATGCATTCCCGGTGAGGGTTTCTAATTAGGGGTGTTGTTTTATGGTTTAAATAGTATTTTTACAAGGGGTCGTGTTTTGCCTTATCATATTTATCAATTAGTGTTCAACTGGCAACAATCATTCAACTTTATTAGGAATAATTTAAGAATAACAATTGAGCATCCCTTGGCAAACGTGACATTTTGCATTGTCTTTTTAGGAAGGGTATAAGAATCATTGCAAAAACCTGATGAGAATTTGTTTCTTATTGAAAATACGGGTTTGCTTCTGCAAATCTGCGCGTCTGTTCTTCAGAGGAAGCGGCTCACAGCAGCTTCTGTACCCCATGTAAGGGGCGGCTGATCGACGCCACCCAAGTAACACACTTGTTACAGAAGAGTCACGGCGGCGCAGGTTTATGTTGTGCAGAAGCCAATGTGACTTACTTCTTGCAAGGTAGTGTTTATTCGATGTATCAGGAAACATTCTTGTACATATTGAGCAAAAAGTCATCCAGAATATTTTCGGAAACTAAAAGTAAGAAACTTAATCTTCAGCTGCCGCTCCGGGTAAAATTGCTATAGAATCAATTTAATGGGCACTTGAAAGCTCGGCTTCTTCTAAATCTCCAAGCATTGGCGTATCTAGGATTCTTTCCTAGGGGGTGCCAGTTTTAGTGGCTTTATATTTAATAAAGTCGATAATCCGATTTGCAAAATTTTGGAATCCAGTCTTCTAGATGAATGCGAAATTTTTGACATGTCTTTTGCACCAATATTGTAATTTTGTAAACTGGAAACTCAGTAAATCTTGAAAATTATAAAATCTCCACGAAATTAATGATAATACAGGAGGTTTGTTTTTTCACTTTACGTCCACTACGACAATCTCTGTATTGAAAGACATGCAAACAATCATTTGAACACAAAAATAACTTTCCAGAACAATTGTCAGAACTGTGAATACTTGAAACTGTTTTCAGGATACTAATTTGCATTTTGTTGTTGAACACAACACTAAAAGTTACAGTCTTTTTGTTTTATCAGTTAAACATTACGACGTGAACATGAAAATATTTTTACAGAGCAATTCTGAGTATGAATATTAAAAAACAAGAAATTTGTATTATCGAAAAAAAACTCTCTCCCTCTCTCTCTCTATCTTCTTGGCGTAACGTCCTCCCATTGGGACAAAGCCTGCTTCTCAGCTTAGTGTTCTATGAGTACTTCCACAGTTATTAACTGAGAGCTTCCTCTGCCAATGACCATTTTGCATGCGTTTATCGTGTGGCAGGCACGAAGATACTCTATGCCCAAGGAAGTCAAGGAAATTTCCTTTACGAAAAGATCCTGGACCGACCGGGAATCGAACCCGTCACCCTCAGCATGGTCATGCTGAATACCCGTGCGTTTACCGCCTCCGCTATAAGGCCCCTTTCAGCAATTCAGATTCTTTTTGGAAATCACTCAGTAGTTACGTTAAAATTGGAAAATTTCTTCGACAATTCCTTCGGATCCCCTTCGAAAACTTCTTTGAGAATTCGGAAACACTTTTGGAATTTCTAATTTAAAAAGAAAACCTTTCGGCAAACTCTTCAAAACGTTTCACCGGTGATTACATGAATACCTCTTTAGAATTTTTGTTTTGCTGTGAAAATTTCATCAGGCAATTTTTTTGGAGACTTCGTTGATTTTTGTTTTGTGATGTTTTCTTGGATGTTGTGAAAAATTAGTCTAAGTTAAAATTCACGAGTAAAAAAAACCTTTTCCTTTGATGTTTTTCTGTGATTACTATGGAATTTTATCCGGAACATAATTAGAGATTTCCATCGGGAATTTCTTTAAAAAGAACCTATTTAATTCTTTCGAGCAATTTTTCGGAATTTGCGTGAAAAGTCCTTCAATGTTTTGTTCCTTCAGAATTTTCTTTGATAATTATCCAAATAATTCATTTGATAATTTCCCAGGCATGATCTTTGATAACCAGTTTGGTAGGAAATTCCTTGGACATAAAAGCCGCCTTTGACAGAGTTGACCACGCCATTCTTCTGAAGAAACTAGAGAAAATTGGCGTGTCTGGCCATTTTGTCGAGTGGTTCAGATCCTATTTGACCGGCCGATCGCTTAGTATTAAAATCGGATCCCTTCAATCTACGCCCTTCAATAACGTCTCCGGTGTACCTCAAGGCAGTAATCTCGGCCCTTTACTGTTTTTGCTGTTTATTAACGATGCGACGTTGATATTACCGCCAGGAGTAAGGCTCTTCTATGCGGATGATGCTAAGCTGTACATCGTCGTTACGTGCATCAACGACTGCATTGAGCTTCAAATGATTTTATCCCGATTTGAGAAATGGTGCACGGATAACAGACTTGCTCTCCGTGTAGAAAAATGCCAGGTTATCACATTCAGTCGGAAGCAGAAACCAATAACGTTTGATTATTCGCTGGCAGGTATATCTCTTGACCGAGTACAGCAAGTTCGTGACTTAGGTGTAATCCTCGATTATGGTCTAACGTTCCGCTCTCATTACGACGAGATTATCTCTAGAGCGAACCGGCAACTCGGATTTATAATGAAGATTGCCAACGAATTCGAAGATCCTCACTGCTTGAAAGCACTCTACTGCTCATTAGTGCGCTCAATACTGGAGTTTTCCGTCGTTGTTTGGTGTCCCTTCCAGAACACCTGGACAGCGCGCATTGAAAATGTTCAAAAGAAGTTCGTGCGTTTTGCCCTGCGGAATCCACCTTGGCGCGAGGATCAACGTTTGACTCCCTATGTCGACCGCTGCCAGCTTCTTGGGATTGACACTTTAGAAACGAGACGCCATACCGCACAGGCCATGTTTATTGCAAAGATCCTGAAGGGTAGTATAGATTCATCGGCACTCCTATCACAGATTAATTTGTACGCTCCTGCAAGATCGCTTCGAAGACGGGACATTTTGCGGCTGGATCGGCGAAACAGTCGTTACGGACAACACGACTCTATACGGTTCATGTCGTCTATCTTCAACGAAGTTGCTTATCTGTTTGATTTCAATGATTCCTTGGCTTCCATGCAGCAACGCTTCACGATGCACTTCCGAAACCTTAACCGAGTGAACCATCAGCTTTAAGTCTAGTTTTAATTTTGACGATTGTTGTTTTTCCTCTTTTGTTTTGTAATTTGCATTTATCTATGTATGTATTTTTTTTTACTTCATTAAGACATAGTCAGATGAAGATTGGTATTAAACAAACAAAATTCCTCACGCAATTCTTTGGGGATTTCTTCCGAAATTCCTTCTGCATATTCTTTGAAAATTTCTTTGTGTATTCAAAAACTTACGAAAATTTCAATGGAAATTTCTTTGGTAACTCCTATAGAATATTTTTCGTCAATTTATTTTGAGATAGGTTTAGCCAACTGCTTCGAAAATCTTTCATCATTTCTTCAGGAATTCCTTTGGAAATCATCAAATAAGTTCATTCGGAAATACCGTCAAAAACTGAGTAGGCAATTTTTGTAGAAATCGATCTGGAAATTCTTATGGGAATTTCTCAGGAAATTATTCGATAATTTCTTCGAGCATCTCCTTGAGATTTCCTTTGCAAATCGATCGGGCTATTTTATTTTTAATTTTATTCGGCTGTTTTTTTTAATCGTATTTCCTATGTAATTTCTTTCAGTCTAATTTCTTAATTTCTTAGAGAATTCTGTGGTATTTCCAAAGGAATTCTCTGAGAAAATTCCAAAGGATTTATCTGAAAATTTTTCAATTCAATTTCACAAATAAAGAGCATGTTTAATTGAATATGCCGAAGTAATTAGGGAAAGAATCCCTCAAGTAAGCATCTGAGAAATTTCCAAATTAATGGCCCAAAAAATTTCGACAGAAATGAATTACCAAGGGAAGTGCGTAACACCGAAGCAAATCACAAGGGGATCGCTGAAGAACATCTTGATAAAATAGCCAAAGGAATTCCCAAAGAAATTTCCAAAAAAATGCCAACAACAGGATTAAATTAAATATGAATTGTTCATGAATAATAAAGAAATCACAAGGAAATTTGCCAAGGAATTGCAGAACAATATACCAAAATAAAAAAATTCAGAGGAATCACCGTTGAAATTGGGTAACTCTCGCTGAGACCGTCCTACTATTTACACCATGTCTTCAAAAATGTTTAAGGTGGCGTTTTTCTGAAAGTCCTCCCCAAAAAAGTAAGGAAAATGCATTTGGTTAATGAAATTGGTGGACCCCCAGTTAGTTAGAGCCACAAGCACTTTGGCGGACCCCTCGATTTTTGTCAATTGTTGGTTCATTTAAATCGTTATAACTTGAAAGTTTCGCCAGAAACCACCTAAAAACTATACGTTGTTGAAAAGAGAGAAGATAGGGCTACTATTTACAGTTATAAAAAGTTGGGTCGGCCATATGGATTTTGGCCGCCATCTTTGATTTTTATACCAAAACTGTTTTTTCACCATGTTGCAACCACCGATTTTCAAATTTCTTGCGTCAATCGAAAGCTGGGACATTTTTACACAACATATCGAAAATTTAGAGATGTATCTTTTTCCTATCAAAAGTTATCTGCACTTTTGTAAATCATGACATGTTTTCTCCCAAGATTTACAAAAGTGCAGATAACTTTTGATAGGAAAAAGATACATCTCTAAATTTTCGATATGTTGTGTAAAAATGTCCCAGCTTTCGATTGACGCAAGAAATTTGAAAATCGGTGGTTGCCAACATGGTGAAAAAAATGTTTTGGTACATAAATTCAAGATGGCGGCCGAAATCAATATGGCCGACAAAACTTTTTATTACTGCAAAGAGTACCTCTATCTTTTCTCTTTCCAACAACCTATAGTTTTTAAGTGGTTTCTGGCGAAACTTTCGAGTTATAACGGTTTAAATGAGCCAACAATTGACCAAAATCGAGGGGTTCACCAAAATGCTTGAGGCTCTAACTAACGGGGGGTCCACCAATTTCATTAACCAAATGCATTTTCCTTACTTTTCTGGGGAGGACTTTCAGAAAATCGCCACCTTATACATTTTTGAAGACATGGTGTAAATAGTGGGACGGTCTCAGCGAGAGTTACCCAATTTCAAAACTGATTTCCAATTTAATTGCAGACCTAATTTCAATGGAACTACTACAGAAATGCAGAAAAAAAACCATATAAATTTCAAATGAATCAACACAGAAGATCCCAAAAAAACGACGAAAAAGTTTCTAAGGAATTCCGAAAATATTTCTAAATATATATTCGTAAAATTTCTCAAGGGAATTGACGAACAATTTTAAAGAATTTTCACAGGAGTAACCAAATGCACTCCCAAATAAATTAAAATATAAAAATAAAATGTATTATTGAAGGAATTATAAAATGAATTCTCAAAGAAGTTTTAAATGGTTGAAATAATTATTGCTGCTGGTCTTGAAAATCATTCAATTGTACGTGTGATTATTTTTTGATAATTCAATACTGTGGTTGTCGCAACGGTATTATTTAGACTATAAGTCCGATGGTTTCTTTTATAAATAAATAAATAAATAAATGAATGAATAAATAAACGACTGTTAGGTTAGATTCGGTCATATCATATTTTCAGTATTACGAAAATCGAATAATGTCTAGTTCAATCCAAAAATATAAAATTTCTGTGTTAAACGTAATTTTGTGTGTTTTTTTTTTACAGTTTCTTCATACTTCTCCCAGTTGTGCTGATTTTTTTATGCAGCCTTTCCAATTTGTCTACCGCCTATTTTCATGGTGCAATTATCATATCAATTTTGCAGACGATCCTAAATACTATTTCAATCAATTGGCTAGATTTTTGGCGCGTTTTAGTTCCGTTGAACCGTTGAAGATAAAGAAATCAAGCGAGGTGCCGAGTGAAACTTCCAATATCAATTCTCTCGGATTATTTCCACACATTTGTTAATTTGTTGTACACATGTCATTGGTCGTGGTGGAGCTTTTGTCCCGCTAATGAAATATACGAATCTATTGGTGCCAATTTAGGGGCTTGACCAAGTTGGCGCTTCTGCACACATCCGTTTCTAGAGTTTAACAATTAGCGATGAAAATGGTCTAATTTTGGCTAATATTTTTGGAAGAGGCAATAAAAGCAGGATTATCAAGCACTAATCATGAAGAATCGTAAAAAAATGGGCATGATTTGGAATATCAGACTCTTTTTGCAAGTGAAAAAACCCAAGGTAAAAAATGCAGCTTTGCGCGATGTTTCTTTCGTCAGAGTTACACACTTAGATTCCATTTCGCTGTTCGGTAAAAATTTCGCCGGAAAAATTCGGTAAAGTTGAAAAACTACCGTTTTTCGGTATAGATCATTAATTTCACAAGATTTCGGTAGTGGAATTACCCATCCGTATGTAATTTCATACACAAACAGCAATTGCTGTCAAATATATTACAGTATGCACTGTAAAATCGAGAAAACACCGTATCCGGTAATGAAAACTACCGAAAAGTTTGTAAATCTTCACAAAATTACCGAAATCCTGTGAAGCGTTGAACAGACATCCAAACGTCAAACTGGCGCGACAAAGCTAGATAAAGTTTTCATGTCAGTGGTTTTGGCACAGCGTTTTCTGAATTGAAAGTGCTGAATGACGGTGAATCTCATTTTACTGGACAGCACAGCGCATTTGCAGCAGGTGGGTAAGTGTTTATTAATTGAATGTGGCCATACCTTATAAATAATTTAACAAAACATTTCAGCCTTTCTCATTGCTTGCCAGCATCAAAAGCATGGTGCCTCCTGATCACCTCTGATCACCACAAGCATCGAAGAAGTTTAATAAAGCAGTGATGAAGATGTTATATAAATATGAATAATAAAGATGATGCCGTGATGGTAATCGCTAAAACAATTGAGTCATAGACCGCATCTTTTAATCCAATAAAATTACCGGAAATCTGTAAAAACCTTCAAAATAAACAAAAAAGTACCGAAATTCTACGGTAATTTGTCTTTGAAGATTACCGGAGAAATTCGGTAATTTTGACAGTCTATCAAAAATTGAATTTACCGGACGTTCGGTAGTCGTATCGATTACCGAACGCATTACCGAACGTTCAGCTGTTGAAAATTCGGTAAAAAATTACCGAATACTGTAAAAAAATCTAAGTGTGTATGCCTCTAAGGTTTGTTCGCGAAATTGAAATTGGATTACCTGATGTTACACCTTAAGTAATCATATATACAATTTGTGAAGAATTTTTCGAATAAAATAAAACTTTTCCATTATGTTCATACGTTGTATAAACTGCACTTTGTCAAGTAGGATGACATAAACATAGAACTCGAAAAATGCAATGTCTCATCTTCCGAAGCTGTTGTTTGATATTCACAGAAGCTACATTCAGAATTTTAGCGAAATCAATGAAAAAAATCACAAACATTTTGACTATCAATAGATTATCCACTTCGGATTTTTTTGATGAGCTTTTAAAACAAAAGAAATAATATGTGACCAGAGTATGGAAAATGTGTCAAATTGAGCGAACACTTCAGTGAATGCAAAAAAAAAGATAGCATCCGACCTCACCACAGATGGATTGATTCCGGGTTTTTGCCCATTACTTTTGCGTGTGTTCACCGTTCTGTTGTATTTCCAATCCATTACACATGCCATGCAACGACGCGTTTATCTGCTGTGTCTCCTCTGGGTCGTAGCCCGTGCGGTCAAGCTGTTGATGTTTGTTCAAAGACATGGCCAGATCTATGGAAGGAATCGGCGGCGGCTGCTGCTGCTGCTGCTTCTGCTGTCCGGCTGCCGAATGTGGCAATTGTCCCACCGGGAACGGCGATGCTGATGGTGCGGGATGATGATTGGCAGCCTCGTCCACTGACGTGATGTAAACTGCGAGAAGAAAGAAAGATCGGTTTCAGCAAAGTGCAAATACATGCAGGAAATGTTCACAGGGCCCAGGGCAATAAAAAGCAATAGAATTGGAAAATGGGTAAACAACCTTTCCGATGCTTCATTTCGCCGTGAAATTCGGTACTTCGACGTCACTATAGCAGTTGAGAGATATGTAGTAAATGGTCACGATAAGGTGATATCTAGCTTTCTCGCACAACGATTGGCACTACTCGAATCTAATACTTTGTTGCACCACCGCGAAATTTCTGTCTTGAATTTTAACTTGTATAACATTTGAAACACAGATAATATCTTTGAGATTAGTGAAGAGCGGGTGCAATTATGTATGCAAATATTTGTCAAATCTTTAACACCACGTCCAATCGCTGCGATGCTGTGTTGCTCCGATAAAGAGCTTGATATCACTAGTTACCAATGCCGGCAAACGTGAATGCCAACCCCTTATAGTAGAGCACTGCGAATGTGTTAATTAACATGCTTTTGAGATAAACGCTAACCAATTGAGCAAACATGATGATTTATCAAAACTGATTTTGGTCAAACCAAAGGCTGGCGCTTAGTCCAAGGGCAGATTACACATTATTGAGCAATTTCTATCCCTAATGGCGAACTGCAACGCTAATATGAACTAGACTTTGCTACTTCTTTTAGTCTAATACAGCGACGCTCCGGCAGAGTTCTGCCGCAACCGAGGCACTGCGCAGACTGTCAATATTGGCGCAATCAATTGATTTAATTCAGGGCATTGTTTGTTTATCGCAAGCAGATTGTGGCTGTTTTATTTGGTTGTTTCCGAATAGTAGAAGAAGGTAGCCGACATAAAGATAGCGAAGATAGTACATATATCTAAAGCATTTTTGTTAACTTTAACGACGCTGAGGTACTTGGTTCTCGTATCAGATATTCAAACTATCATTGGTACAGCTGGAGGCTCCGTTTTAGGACAAGCTTTATTGCGGCTCCAAAATGATTTGGACTTGAAACTTTTCGTTATTAAACATGATGTAAAATGCACTTACATATAAACTTATGAACACTTATGAACGGTAACTTATGTCTTATATGTAAGAATCCCTTCTTGGACTCTGGCTCCAATGATGAACCTATGGATTTTTTTATTTCAGTTTATCATTTGTGAATTGACAACTTCCCGGTTTTCTCGCTTACTCGTCAAATGTTCAGATGATTCTGTTATCAACCATGCATTTCCAAGTTCATTGAAAAGTAGATGGAGACACTTGGTTGTTGATGCTTAGTTTTCCATGTTAAATGGTGTACAACACATTACATTTTCGTTAACTCATTGGATATGTACTGAATACTGTTATAGCGAAGTCTAAGAGAATTCAGCCTTAAAAAGATGTAGTTTTTAATTTAAAACGTAATACCATCAAACATTTTTTCATTTTGTTTACCCCACCACCCCTGTGCACATGAAGCGCGTACAAACCTGCTACCAGCTCTACGTCTGTCGTAATTTCTGTAATTGCTTGATCAATTGAAGCTAGTCTGGTTGAGAAGCAACATTCTGTAGATTATCACTTTATGTAAATTGGTAATACTTGTTGAAAATCAATTAAAGCATTTGTGGAATGTGCAAGCGGAAAAGAGCTGCACCCTGTACCTTGTACAGTGTCTGTACCCCGGCTTCCATGAGTTGGTTAGCGCCCAGGCGCAGGCGGTGCTTATCAAATGGGAGCCAATTAATGAATGAATCATTACTATCAGATTCAGAACACTGCTGTGACAATACGGACTAAGTGTGTCATGGGACGTTATCGCCTTGAAGAAACGAGCGAAAATGAAGGGGTATTTACAAGGTTTTGTGGCTACAAAAAACCTGGTGATTGGGAGCGCGCTCTTTCCTCATAGACCACTACCTAAAATCACGTGTTTCTCTCGTGATAGACTTACTGAAAACTAAATCAATCACATCTACAGCGCTTGAAGCCGGTTTCGGCACAGTATTGGTTTTCCAAAGTATGGTCTATGATTGTTTCTCTTGTTAACCGTTCATCAGGTTACCAAAACAGCTATTTATGGGGTTGGTTCTCCTTTGATCACTTCCAATGGGGCACCCTTAATCGGTAAGGAATACTACCGGTTGTTCCAAATATGGCCGGAAACATATTTTTTTTGCCAATCAAGATACCTAAAAATCCGCGATTTGATTTGTCGCATGGGTTTGGTTCACTTTTTTGTTTGGCCATTTCCGGCGGGACACCCGGAACCGGTTCCGGATTACTACCGGTTCAGTTACAGATGGTCTGAGAATATTTTCCTGCTGACTGTTCATCAGGATATCAAAAAAGCCACTATTTGATATGTAGCATGTATGGGTTTGGTTAACTTTTAAACTTGGCCACCTCTGGCGAGACATCTGGAACCAGTTCCGGAACACTACTGGTTCCGATATGTTCTGAGAAAGCTTTCCTGCATACTGTTCATCAGGTTATCAAAAAAGCCGCGGTTTGATATGTCGCATGAATGGTTTTAGTTCAATTTCATATTTGGCCACTTCTGGCGGGACACCCGGAACCGGTTCCGGAATACAACCGGTTCAAATATGGTCTGAGAATATTTTCCTGCTTACCTTTCATCAGGATGTCAAAAAAGCCACTATTTGATATGTCGCATGCATGGGTTTGGTTAACTTTTATACTTGGCCACCTCCAGCGGGACATCTGGAACCGGTTCCGGAATACTACCGGTTCCAATATGGTCTGAGAATGTATTCCTCCTTACTGTTCATCAGGGTATCGAAAAAGCTGCGGTTTGATATGCCGCATGCATGGGTTTAGTGCACTTTTATGTTTGGCCACTTCCGGCGGGACACCCGGAACCGGTTCCGGGAAACTACCGGTTCAGATATGGTCTGAGACCATTTTTCTGCTTACCGTTTATCAAGTTATCGAAAATGCCGTAGTTTGATGTGTCGCATGGATAGGTTTTTAGTGTTTTCATATCTGGCCCCTTCCTGAGGTACCGGAACACCTAAATGGCCATAACTCCGGAACGGCTGGACCGATCCAAGCCATTTTCAATAGGAAACAATGGGACCAGATTTCCCGGTCATTAAAATCGGTTCAGGTTTACTTCCAAAAAGTGATGTGAGTTTTTTTTGTACACACACATACACACATACACACATACACACACATACATACACACATACATACACACACACACACACACACACACAAACATACACACGGACATCACCTCAATTCGTCGAGCTGAGTTGATTGGTATATGTGACTCGACCCTCCGGGCCTTCTATCGAAAAGTCATTTTTGGAGTGAACATATAGCCTTTCCAGTACACTTAGTGTACGAGAAAGGCAAAAACGTAACGGTTGAGATTTCGGTAAAATATTACCGAAGTCGGTGATTTTTTCTAGGTGTGAAATTCCGGATAAAATCTTCAGCCTCATCGAAGCGCAGTACGAGGCTCTTACATGTAGGCTTGCAAACGGAGGTCTATTCAGGTAGTGACTGGTGTAAAGCAAGGATGTATACTATCACCCCAATTGTTTCTTATCGTAATCATGGTGGTGGCGATTGACCGTGCACTGATTCGTGGGCTACCCATCACTACTTCGATTTGACCGATGATGCTGCCGCTCAGCGACCTGGCTCCTGGGAAGTGGGCCTTACCATCAACGTCAGCAAAAGCAAATCGTTGGATGTCAACACGAACATCCCCTCCAACCCAGCTTTACAATAGCTGGGCAAGCAGTGGAAAAAATTAGGGCAGCTAGATAGCGTCAGATGGCGGTACCAGGATCGGTACAGGAGCGCGGATCAAGAAGTCTAGGGTTGCTTTTAAGAAATACATAAAGATCCAATCAGATTAATCAACGCACTAACATCGTACTGTTGATCAAGAGCTACACAAAGCATTTTCGTGCCAAGCGAAATAGACAGCCATCCATTCCCGCTGCAGCCTACTCTCGCAACACACGAACCCTTCAGATCCGTGCAAAGAGCACAGAGCACAGAGAAGTGGTGAAATCGTGCTATAGGAAAATCGCACCGTTGCTGCCGTCAAACTACCAACGTGCGAAAAATGAGTTCCCACTCCCAGTGCGAGAAAAAACGACATTCTAGCACTCCGGTCAAGATAGTCGTCGATTGGACTGAGCCGGCTTATTCCGGAGAGTACTCAGCTGTGCGCGGCGTCACCAGTGGAAATCGACGGGAAACCCCTCAGCACCACCAGAGGAATCAGGGCGTACTGGTGGCTGTGACCAGAAAAGGTTCCGGACTCGAACATTCCATCAGCGAAATGACATAGACGTCTAATCGGACTGGCCGCATTAAGAACCTCATAACACGAGAAACAATCCTTCATGGTTGGAGAACAAAAAGGGCCTTCGAAAGATTGCCTCAGGCACCGCACGCAGCTCAAATCACGTCGTCCGGCAAAGAGTGATAAAGTCCCACGAGCCCCCATCGCCTCTGGGACACGACGGAGAAATCAAGCTGCTGGTAAACGTGTGGCTTCGTGGTCGTGCGGCTAAGGTCACCAAGCCTTTAGTCGCATCGTTCTAAGGAGCGCGGGTTCGATTCCCGCCGCAGCTGGCAGGAAAAGTTTTCGGCTGTGCCACTGGGCGTTGCATGCTAGTCCGTTGTCTAGTGTCGTGCTTCCTTCAAAGAGCGAAAAGCTCACTGGAAGTACTAAACGTGTCCGTGTCTTTTAACCTTCCGTTAATCGCGCTGTTGTACTTTGTACAACACATGAGAATTATTATTACTTTGAAACCATCTTTTCTATCGATGTCAACCCTAAATGTATTCTACAGGAATCTTATGTAGAATATTATAAGACCTTTTTTGAAAACAGTATAACTCCTTATAATGCGGAAAATTGAAAATCGCAATATGAAGAACGTACTATATTTAAGATAAGATAGACAGTTGAATGTGAATTAGTGTATTTCAAAATCTAAATGATCTAGAAATATGGTGTCTTCGGCAAAGTTACTTGGGATATCAAGGGCCTTTGCGAGGTGGTCTGAGAAATTCAGACTTCAACCGATAGGCGGCACTAGTGAGCATGTAATTTTTATATCCCATATAACTCAGGATCCTGAGTACTTAAAAAGATGGTGTCTTCGACAAAGTTGTTTAGTTGGTTAAACACTAACTGATGGAGAGCCGTTTGGTTTGAAACTCCACATCTAGGTGGCGCTAGTGGGCATTGAAATTTTATAACTCATACATCTCAGGACCCTGATTACTTAGAAAGATGGTGTCTTCTGCAAAGTTGTTTAGTAGATCAAACACTAACTGGCGAAGACAAGTATGATGTGGAATTCCACATCCAGGTGGAGCAAGTGAGCACTCAAATAATATAACTCATATATCTTGAGATCCTGATTACTTAGAAAGATGATGTCTTCAGCAAAGTTGTTTAGTAGATCGAACACTAACTGATGGAGAGCCGTATGATTTGAAACTCCACATCTAGGTGGCGCTAGTGGGTATTCAAATTTTATAACTCATGTGTCTTAGGACCCTGATTACTTAGAAAGACGGTGTCTTCTGAAAAGTTGTTTAGTAGATCAAACATCAACTGATGAAGACAAATATGACGTGCAATTTCACATCCAAGTGGCACTAGTGTGCATTCCCATTTTATACTTCATATATCTCAAGATCCTGATTACTTAGAAAGATGATGTCCTCGACTTTGTTGTTTGATGGATAAAGGATGGATGTACTTATCCCGTGACATTGACAACCTTAAAATAGAGTATATTGAAATACGACGGTCAGATATTGAATATTTTACTAAGCGCTTTAACTTCATGTAAAATTAATCAATCAAGTGCAAATTTAAACAAATTATAACCAACTAGTTGTGTAATTTTCAAATTTTGATAACTTTCGGAAGTATAAAAATTTACAGCTCGTTGTTTTTTTTTCTAGATGAATAATAACACGTTCATGCTTTTGCAAATTTACAACAAGCGTCTTCTGGTGGCAGAAGCACGAATCAAATGGTCAATCAACTTAAAGCCCTTGATCTACCAACCAACCTTGCCAAAGATATCAACTTCCCAGGTAATCAGACTCGCAGATATATAAGATATAAAATTTGCATACTCATTAGCACCACTTACTGGCGAAATATTGATTTCAACGACCCATCAACCAAATGCACTTAACCTATTTGACAACTTTGCCGAAACCACCATCTCTCTTCTAGTAACCAGGATCCTGAGAACTATTGCATATACATTTGTTATGTTCACTAGCGTCATCTAGTGGTGAAATTACGATTCAAACGGACAACTATCTGTAAGTTTTCGATCTTTTAGAAGGGTGGCACAAGAGGTAACTTTTCCTCCATTTGGTCTTTGATCTACCAAACAACTTTGCCGAAGACGCCATCCTTCTGAGTAAAGTGGAGCTTCGTGGCCGTTCGGTTAGCGTTACCAAGCGTGTAACCGCACCATGCTATCCACTGGTGAATGTAATGTATGTCGTGTCCATGGTCTAGTGTTAAGTTCTGTTCAGTCTGTACAGCCTCTGGCTGAAAACGGTGTCCCGTGCCTTTTTAATCGGGATCCTGAGCTACATGAGATTAAAAATTTACATGCTCACTAGCGCAACTGTCACTCATCTATAAGCCCTTGATATACCAAACATCTTTGCCGAAGACACTATCTTTCTAAGTAATAAGGGTTCAGAGATACATAATATATAATATTTACGTGCTCACTAGCGCCGCCAAGTGATGAAATTTCAAATTAAACTGCGAATCATCCGTAAGTACTTGACCTACCAAACAACTTTGTCGAAGACACCGTCTTTCTAAGTTATCAGGTTCCCGAGATACATAGGATATAAAGTTTATTTGCTCACTAGCGCCGCCTAGTGGTGGAATTTCCAATTATATTTATACGCCCAATAATCTGTAAGCCGTTGACTGGATTGGACTGGGATTGGAATACGGCACGACAACGCTGCAGAAGCAAACCTAGGGGATTGTGGCGACGAAGCCTCAACAATAAAATTAAGGAAGTCGATAGGAATCTGTTCTGGTGCAGCTGTATAGCTCGTGCTCAACACCGAGATAAGAACAAGCATAATGTTGATGTATGTCAGAGTGCCAATGTAAATCCGTGCACGGGGTGATGGGGTGATGCCTACAGATCGTGATGGCCTAGACAAGAGATGTAATGGCTTCATCACAGCAATCTCCAGAGGTGTTGGAGGAGATCATCGAGGGACTCTTTCCACGTCATGGTCAGAGACCTTGGTCTTTTTTTTATAGAATGAGAAAATCTTCTGATCAGATACCGAAGAGGTGGGTCCTCGGGTGATGTGGGGATCAACCCACTAAAAACTCATTCTCTCTCTTCCTTACCTTCGGGGGGACCATACAAGAGTACACTCTAATAATAAGCGTTCCACCAGCTACCACCTTAAGTTGTTCACTCTCCCCTGGAGGCTCGGGTCCTGGCTAGTACTTAGACTACCCGTTGAACTCATGCTCCTGGATGGGGAAGGGGGGGGCAACTCAACTAGCTGTTGATCAGCTCACCATTTTCTCTGTAGTTCAAGTACGATTGGAGAAACCGTGGAAGTAACGGAGTCCCACTTGTCCACCCCCGTACACACCCTTCAACAATGTTGTCAGACGTGATATCTCTACCGCATACCTCCTGCATACTCGACCTATGCTCCACGAAACGTGTACATTCAAAGAGCACATGCTCCGTGGTCTCGTCGCTGTCTGCACACTCCGAACATGCGGGGGAGCCTGCGTGTTCGAATCTTTGCAGATACCACCTAAAGCACCCATGGTCTGACAGAAATTGAGTCAAGTGAAAATGCACCTCGTCATGGGCCTGCTCGTCCACTTGGACACGCTTGGTATGAGCCTGTGTGTCCATCTACTCTTGCTGGAGGAATCCCATTTCCTCTGCCACTTCAGCATAGACGAGGTTCTGGTGATTCGCATTGCGCCTCTTATGTCGCGTCGCTCGATGCACTCTTCATTCTCCGCCATCACTAAAGATATGGGCATCATGCCCGCTAGCACACATACCGCGTCCTTTGAGACTGTGCGGTATGCACTCACCATCCTAAGGCACATCAGCCTGTGGGTACTCTCAAGTCTTCACGTTTAGATTAAGCACTAGCGCCTTCGACCATGCGGCAGCGCCATACTGTAGTATGGACACCGCTACTGCCGCGAGCAGCTTACGCTTACTGGAGACTATTGCCGAGCTATTTCACATTATCTTTAACAATGCCATTATCGCCATACTTGCTTTTTTGCCGGCATATTCTACGTGGCTTCCGAATTTCAGCTTATCGGCGATCATGACCCCCAATTGCTTCAGTGAGCGCTTAGAGTTGATCGTGCTTCCGCCTATGGTGACCACAGCCTGTTGTTCAGATTTGCGGTTTTTTACCACCACCACCTCCGTTGTGGTGCGAGAGTTGCTGTGTGAGTTGCTGTCAGTTCCTCTATCGACTCGCCGTATACCACGAGAATAATATCATCGGCGAAGCCGACGAGCTTTACGCCCGGTGGAAGTTTGAGCTTCAATACGCCATCATACACCGCGTTCCATAGTACAGAGCCCAGGATGAACCTCTGAGATACCTCCGCGGTGATGTTGTAGCTCCTGTCGCCTTCCTCGGTGTCATAGATAAACACCCTTTTTCTAGAAGTAGCTCCCCAGTATACGGCATAGACTAACCGGGACTCCTAGGTGGTGTATGGCGCACTCGATGGCGGCCCAGCTGACGCTTTTGAACGCATTCCTAACGTCCAGCGTGACGACCGACCGCGTAATAGCGGATTCCTGTTCGCTTCTTCTGGAGCGCTATCTCGGCCGTTTTGGTTACAGCCCTAATAGCGTCCACCGTCGATCGACCCTTCCGGAAGCCGAACTGGTTATCCGATAGACCAGAGTAATCGGGTTTCTCGGTATAGACCATCAGCTTCGACAGAATGATCCATTCCAGCAGTTTTCCGGCGGTGTCCAGCAGGCAGCCTTGGTCTGCTTTCGCAGGATTGAAACACCCTAAAGTGTAGGTAAGGTACTAGGTCTGGACGGTGTTCTGAAACTGTAGACTTATTTTTGGTCATCTCAGACCAACCTTCTCCCCTCCTCGTAGACTATTGTTCACTTATTTATTTATTTATTTTTTATTTGAAAGGAGCGCAGAAGAACCCTACCCCGTCCCCTAAATGAGTCAACAGGCTCTAAGAGCTTCCCAAGAGAAAAACAGAGATTAACGTACAGTTATTGCTCGAGGGAATTAAAAAAAAAACTGTGAAAAGACTTTTCAAAGTAATTGCTGAAGGGATTCCCTTAATAAGCGCTGAAAGAATTTACAATGGAAGTATAAAAGAAATTTCTAAACAAAAAAATCCTCATGAATTGCGGAAAGATTGTAATAAATTGTCAAAACGGAATTGCAAAAAGCATTCCAGAAGCAATTATCGCAATTTCTAACGAAATCACCGAATATATTTTCAGTAGAATTACGCAGTGCAACATTTTTTTTTCGTCAGAGACACATACAGTATCGGACAATAAAAATGCACCAAAGCCGTTTTCCAATACAAACTAATCAACTTTGGATTGCTATATCTCATTTATGTCTCAACCGATTGTTTTCATTTTTCTGTGACGAACTACAAAACATTTCAATTTTTAAAAACTATTGAAAAAGTTCAGTGATAACTATTGATACAAAAGTTACAGATAGGCTGAATTTTGACAATAAAAATGCACCATGACAAAAAATTGAGTAGCCAAAAATGCTGAAGTCAAATCACTATGGTGTCTTTGGCAAATATGTTTCTTGTGTTATGACCAATAAATTTGCTGAAGACACCATAGCTATCTGACTTTAGCATTTTACATAGGCTACACAATTTTTTTGTCTTGGTGCATTTTTATGGTCAAAATTCAACCTGCCTGTAACTTTTGTATCAATGATTATCACTGAACTTTTTCAATTGTTTTTAAAAATTGAAATGTTTTGTAGTTCGTCACAGAAAAATTAAAACAATCGGTTGAGACATAACTGAGATATAGCAATCCAAAGTTGACTAGTTTGTATGGGAAAACGGCTTTGGTGCATTTTTATTGTCCGATACTGTAAGTTTGCTCTTGAGACAAACCAATAGAAGTTAATTTTTGTTTCGCTGTGTTACGGATGGATTTTCCACAGAAATATTCAAAACTGAACCAGGATCCGTAAGTGGTCATAGGACATGATTTTAGACCAGGAAGACATTTTCGGGTCTTCAGGTACTCTGCGAGCTCTCAAATAGTCACTACTCATACGCGAAAAAATCCGTTCTGATAAACGTGAACAAACAAACGCAAATATGAGAACAAGCAAATATACACCGTGAACTGGAACTAGTTCCAGCTGTCAATGTGAGCGTTCTAGAAACCGTGACATCAAATTCAGGGTGCACATTTCTTATTGTTGTTATCGTTGCTATGCATAGCTCCCGTTTGTTCCCGTTGTCGTGACTGAGAGTGCACGTATATCGGAACGGATTTTTTTTTGCGTTCACAACTGGACCAGAATCGGGAAGTGGCCACAAAACCACTTTTTTTTCTAAACCAAAGGGGGAGATTCTGCTCAACTGACACCCTAACAGGAAGGTTAGAGTAGTGTGGAGTTAAGGCCGTCTTCTACAACAAAAAGTAAAAGCCATGACTACTCTCTCCTTGACCCACTAAACACATTCCTAATGGTCGCCAAACACTTCGTCTCTCCGGAACCACCAAGAAGACTAGTGCACAGAGAGGGGATAGTGCACATCGCACCCTCACATGACTTCTGTAAGGTTTTAAATAGTCACCACTAACATCCTTACTAAAATTTTCTATGAAATGATATGCCACACTGTATATTAGGTAGAATTTAAAAAAAAAAACCTGCCGCGGAACCAGAAAAAAAACAAGTTTGCGGCTTAACTGTGGTCAAAGGGGCACTTGCCGTCATCTCCCGACCTTGAGACCATCATCAACCGCCCTTGTTTGATTTTTCTTTTTGAAACACATACTTTTTATTACCATCAAACCAGCAGCAAAAATAAGTTCCGTTTTTTTTTTGTACGATTTTTCCACTGTGCGCTAGTCAATCACTTATGCTCAAGAAAGCCTCGTCGGCAAATATCTTACTTCTGGGAGGGTTTTTTCTGCGCATCGATTCCAACGAAGCAATCACTACGAAACTCTTCTTCTATGCACTGCACTAAACGTTTCAAAAAATGCTCGCTATACCAAGCACTTAAACGAAACATACCCTACGCTGGTAGGAGTCCCACTGGATGGGAGAATAATTTTAAACCGATTGATATCGTTCATCCACGAATATGTATTTATCCCAATAAACCAATGAGCCCATTGCTGTAATTTGGCTTATCAGTTCATTTTATTATACAGCCATTCCATGAAAAAAGAATAGACTGGAAAAAATAATGATGATTTTGCTCAAATTCGGTAGGAATAATCTTTTGGTCATAAAAATCAAGATTCTTCAAAACTAATTTTTTTTCCAAAAAAACATAATTAGTGATGCAATAAAATCAAAAGATTACCAGTTTCAGATTTTAGAGAAAATATCGCGAACAAGCTGTAGTAAATGTCAATATGAAAAAATGGTCAAAATATCAGTTTTTTATGATTTTCATAATGTTGAAGAACAAACGTTGATTTTTTTTTGAAAATTTTGAGTTTTGTAAAGCTTTATTTTTTGAACCGCCCTATCATAAAATTGGTCACTCTAATGGCGAAATATAAAAATACGGGTTTAATTATTTTTGGTGCATCGGAGCACTTTCATTTTCGAGTCGTTTCTTTTTTCATGGAATGGCTGTATATTTGTTGCAAACATTATGGAAATAGGCCGCCTGGAGTTTACTTATTACCGTTTCCCGCCAGTAGGCAAACTATGGAATCTCTTATGTTAATAGAAACACGACTTTCTGGGTACGTGAATTCGAGTAAATGCTCGCCCTAGAAATATATGGATATCTAAAACCCTAGAAATAACTAGATTAAAGAGTTTTAAAATAGCCAGTTGGATTGCAAACAGTTCTAAATAAACACGATGTCAATGATATGATTTCCATGTTGTTGTTGTCATCCAGTAATCGTTATTTAACATTAAATCTAAAAATCTTTTTTTTTTGGCTTCGAGCTCTCAGTTCACATTTTTATTATCATATTCCATAAAAATATGATAATCAAAGATTATTCGAGAAGCAATCTATATTAGCATCACATTTTCCTCATATTGTTTTTAGCTTAGTTTCAGAAGTTAGGAGAGGGGGTAAAATAATCAAATCCAAGCCAAAAAATTTGAATACATGACTATGATCATGTATTATGATCAATTATAATGTACTATGACCAAAAATATGTAACGTGATGATGGAAAACAAAAACGGATGACCTACACTTATCAATCCTACACAAAATGTGCTGACCACAGGATATCAAAGCGATGTATGCAACTAGCAAGACTCTTAACCCACTCAACCACAAATAAATATGATTAAACTCGTGGCGCCATTTGTGTACCTAACAGCTTCCGAAATGCAGGATTTTGTGTCATAATTATCGATGCAATCATCATCAAGCATTTTATCAGTCCATCAAAGCTTACGTACTGACAAGATCAATGATGCGTGAAATCCAGATGCTTTACGCTTTTTCGAGCTAATCCTGATTAACGAGCCATAAACAAGTTATCAAAGCCGTAAAGTGATTCCCCGGTCGTGTGCACCATCCGAGAATATATCAGCATTTTAGGTCCGGTTTTTTTTCCTCCTATTTCCGATTGAGCACGTAGAGTAGCCTATTCAGTGAGCGCTCTCCATTCGGGTCAATTAATGGAAATGCACATTTCGTCCGCGAAGCTTATTAGAAGCAATCGTAACGACTTCCCATAAGTCCAAATTTATGGCTGACCGAGACAAACTCCCGCACTACCGTCTCGAAAGCCGTTTGCAATGGCGCGGCGACCGAGAATGAAGCGAGAAAATTTTCACGAAACACGATTTTTTGCTGCCGAAATTTATCACTTTTAATGTGACACTACCTTCCATTGGCTACCATTTCCCTGAATGGGAGTAGTTCGGATCTGTGTATAAAAAAGGCTTGCAGAAAAAAGAGAGGAAATAAAAATTCACCCTAAGTATTACCGCTTCGAGGCATTTGCTTCAATGGGCGAAACTGTTGAAGGTAGCAAATGAGAAGAACAGTGAAACTTTCTACCGGTGCCGGTAACACACAGCGCCAACTGTGAAAGGTGAAATATTTCAACAGAGCGACATTCGTTGCGATAATTAAAATTAATTTACGAAATGTTCTTTCTCTGGTTTCGTTTGGAAACGATTCGTGTATGAGAAGGACCTAGCAGTTGCGGTAGATTTTGACAGATAATGTACAACATTCCTCGTATTTAGCTTGGATGGTTTGCTTCCATGTTTTGTTAGTTTTCCATAATTACACTAAATTAAGAAGTTTTACTCAGAATTTTGTTCAGAGTACGTATCAGTATTCTTCTGAGGATTTGTTTGAACTGTTTCCAGAGTCTTTCCCGCCATACCCTTCAATTTCCGCCCGCGATTACAGGGAATGTCCCAGAATTTTGGTCATAATTTTCTTCAAAGTTTTCCTCGGGGTTTCTGCATGAGTTCATCCCAGGATTAATCCTAGGAAGCGTCCGAGAATTCAACAAAAATACCCTTTTGAGATTTCTCCATTTGTTTTCCAGAAATCCTCCCGGTGCCGGGGCCCGTGGCGTAGTGGCTACACGTTTGCTTCATAAGCAGATGGTCATGGCTTCGATTCCAGCCCCGGCACTTCGTCAGTTGTTCTTTCCCCCTGAGAGCAGCTGACACTGACCATCTTCTGATCCCATGGCTCAAATGAACCCGGATACTTGGACATCGGCGAACGGCAACCCATAATGGACCCCCAATCGGACTGGAAACAGGAACAACCAACAGCCACACATCAACATCCTCGAGCTCATCATTCTACCATGATAGGGTAGAAAGTGAAAGCAGCGCAACGGCCACCAGTTCGATGTAGTATACTTAGAAATAGAATACATTTAGGCGCTGTACAAAGTGTATGTACAGCTTCCAATGGATCACTAAAATAACTAAAACGGCCGCTATGAAATGAACAGATAGCGCCACCGTAGCCTTGTGTGTTTGACGTAACTCGACTGCTGTCACTGTGTTACCGTCCATATACGGTGGCGCTTTTGTTTTGATGCGATGAGTAGCGGAAAAGTCGGCTTCAGTGATCCATTGGAATCGCTCACGCAGTGCCCTAGTGGACAATAGAGCTGTAAATTAGGTTAAGGCGAAGATATGACGAAGCCACAACTCAAATTTGCAAGAGCACAAATCTGAAGAACCAAATGTCGCGTTGCGCTGAAAAGTTGATCGATTAGTCACCACCAGCGAGTAACCAATCGATCAACTTTTCAGCGCAATCTGACAATCGGTTCTTCAGATTTGTGCTCTTGAAAATTTGAGCTGTGGCTTCGTCATATCTTCACCTTAAGTGATTGAAGAATTAAAAAAAATCCTCCCGGAGTTCCTCCTGGAATTTCTCACGGGCTTCCTACCTCAATTTCTCTCAGCGGTCGCACACAGCACGTACATATAACTCCTAAGCACGCTTGATGGTAGACCCGATTTTTTATTTTGCCAGATTGATTTTCTACCACAACTCAGTCAATTTTGAACTTAACGATCTGATTTTCCGTACACAGATAGTATCGACCGCGCCTCACAGTGTAAAAATTTTCATGTGAATTGGTTGAAATTGGTTGAACGCACTTGCCGTCATCTCCCGACCTTGAGACCATCATCAACCGCCCTTGTTTGATTTTTCTTTTTGAAACACATACTTTTTATTACCATCAAACCAGCAGCAAAAATAAGTTCCGTTTTTTTTTTGTACGATTTTTCCACTGTGCGCTAGTCAATCACTTATGCTCAAGAAAGCCTCGTCGGCAAATATCTTACTTCTGGGAGGGTTTTTTCTGCGCATCGATTCCAACGAAGCAATCACTACGAAACTCTTCTTCTATGCACTGCACTAAACGTTTCAAAAAATGCTCGCTATACCAAGCACTTAAACGAAACATACCCTACGCTGGTAGGAGTCCCACTGGATGGGAGAATAATTTTAAACCGATTGATATCGTTCATCCACGAATATGTATTTATCCCAATAAACCAATGAGCCCATTGCTGTAATTTGGCTTATCAGTTCATTTTATTATACAGCCATTCCATGAAAAAAGAATAGACTGGAAAAAATAATGATGATTTTGCTCAAATTCGGTAGGAATAATCTTTTGGTCATAAAAATCAAGATTCTTCAAAACTAATTTTTTTTCCAAAAAAACATAATTAGTGATGCAATAAAATCAAAAGATTACCAGTTTCAGATTTTAGAGAAAATATCGCGAACAAGCTGTAGTAAATGTCAATATGAAAAAATGGTCAAAATATCAGTTTTTTATGATTTTCATAATGTTGAAGAACAAACGTTGATTTTTTTTTGAAAATTTTGAGTTTTGTAAAGCTTTATTTTTTGAACCGCCCTATCATAAAATTGGTCACTCTAATGGCGAAATATAAAAATACGGGTTTAATTATTTTTGGTGCATCGGAGCACTTTCATTTTCGAGTCGTTTCTTTTTTCATGGAATGGCTGTATATTTGTTGCAAACATTATGGAAATAGGCCGCCTGGAGTTTACTTATTACCGTTTCCCGCCAGTAGGCAAACTATGGAATCTCTTATGTTAATAGAAACACGACTTTCTGGGTACGTGAATTCGAGTAAATGCTCGCCCTAGAAATATATGGATATCTAAAACCCTAGAAATAACTAGATTAAAGAGTTTTAAAATAGCCAGTTGGATTGCAAACAGTTCTAAATAAACACGATGTCAATGATATGATTTCCATGTTGTTGTTGTCATCCAGTAATCGTTATTTAACATTAAATCTAAAAATCTTTTTTTTTTGGCTTCGAGCTCTCAGTTCACATTTTTATTATCATATTCCATAAAAATATGATAATCAAAGATTATTCGAGAAGCAATCTATATTAGCATCACATTTTCCTCATATTGTTTTTAGCTTAGTTTCAGAAGTTAGGAGAGGGGGTAAAATAATCAAATCCAAGCCAAAAAATTTGAATACATGACTATGATCATGTATTATGATCAATTATAATGTACTATGACCAAAAATATGTAACGTGATGATGGAAAACAAAAACGGATGACCTACACTTATCAATCCTACACAAAATGTGCTGACCACAGGATATCAAAGCGATGTATGCAACTAGCAAGACTCTTAACCCACTCAACCACAAATAAATATGATTAAACTCGTGGCGCCATTTGTGTACCTAACAGCTTCCGAAATGCAGGATTTTGTGTCATAATTATCGATGCAATCATCATCAAGCATTTTATCAGTCCATCAAAGCTTACGTACTGACAAGATCAATGATGCGTGAAATCCAGATGCTTTACGCTTTTTCGAGCTAATCCTGATTAACGAGCCATAAACAAGTTATCAAAGCCGTAAAGTGATTCCCCGGTCGTGTGCACCATCCGAGAATATATCAGCATTTTAGGTCCGGTTTTTTTTCCTCCTATTTCCGATTGAGCACGTAGAGTAGCCTATTCAGTGAGCGCTCTCCATTCGGGTCAATTAATGGAAATGCACATTTCGTCCGCGAAGCTTATTAGAAGCAATCGTAACGACTTCCCATAAGTCCAAATTTATGGCTGACCGAGACAAACTCCCGCACTACCGTCTCGAAAGCCGTTTGCAATGGCGCGGCGACCGAGAATGAAGCGAGAAAATTTTCACGAAACACGATTTTTTGCTGCCGAAATTTATCACTTTTAATGTGACACTACCTTCCATTGGCTACCATTTCCCTGAATGGGAGTAGTTCGGATCTGTGTATAAAAAAGGCTTGCAGAAAAAAGAGAGGAAATAAAAATTCACCCTAAGTATTACCGCTTCGAGGCATTTGCTTCAATGGGCGAAACTGTTGAAGGTAGCAAATGAGAAGAACAGTGAAACTTTCTACCGGTGCCGGTAACACACAGCGCCAACTGTGAAAGGTGAAATATTTCAACAGAGCGACATTCGTTGCGATAATTAAAATTAATTTACGAAATGTTCTTTCTCTGGTTTCGTTTGGAAACGATTCGTGTATGAGAAGGACCTAGCAGTTGCGGTAGATTTTGACAGATAATGTACAACATTCCTCGTATTTAGCTTGGATGGTTTGCTTCCATGTTTTGTTAGTTTTCCATAATTACACTAAATTAAGAAGTTTTACTCAGAATTTTGTTCAGAGTACGTATCAGTATTCTTCTGAGGATTTGTTTGAACTGTTTCCAGAGTCTTTCCCGCCATACCCTTCAATTTCCGCCCGCGATTACAGGGAATGTCCCAGAATTTTGGTCATAATTTTCTTCAAAGTTTTCCTCGGGGTTTCTGCATGAGTTCATCCCAGGATTAATCCTAGGAAGCGTCCGAGAATTCAACAAAAATACCCTTTTGAGATTTCTCCATTTGTTTTCCAGAAATCCTCCCGGTGCCGGGGCCCGTGGCGTAGTGGCTACACGTTTGCTTCATAAGCAGATGGTCATGGCTTCGATTCCAGCCCCGGCACTTCGTCAGTTGTTCTTTCCCCCTGAGAGCAGCTGACACTGACCATCTTCTGATCCCATGGCTCAAATGAACCCGGATACTTGGACATCGGCGAACGGCAACCCATAATGGACCCCCAATCGGACTGGAAACAGGAACAACCAACAGCCACACATCAACATCCTCGAGCTCATCATTCTACCATGATAGGGTAGAAAGTGAAAGCAGCGCAACGGCCACCAGTTCGATGTAGTATACTTAGAAATAGAATACATTTAGGCGCTGTACAAAGTGTATGTACAGCTTCCAATGGATCACTAAAATAACTAAAACGGCCGCTATGAAATGAACAGATAGCGCCACCGTAGCCTTGTGTGTTTGACGTAACTCGACTGCTGTCACTGTGTTACCGTCCATATACGGTGGCGCTTTTGTTTTGATGCGATGAGTAGCGGAAAAGTCGGCTTCAGTGATCCATTGGAATCGCTCACGCAGTGCCCTAGTGGACAATAGAGCTGTAAATTAGGTTAAGGCGAAGATATGACGAAGCCACAACTCAAATTTGCAAGAGCACAAATCTGAAGAACCAAATGTCGCGTTGCGCTGAAAAGTTGATCGATTAGTCACCACCAGCGAGTAACCAATCGATCAACTTTTCAGCGCAATCTGACAATCGGTTCTTCAGATTTGTGCTCTTGAAAATTTGAGCTGTGGCTTCGTCATATCTTCACCTTAAGTGATTGAAGAATTAAAAAAAATCCTCCCGGAGTTCCTCCTGGAATTTCTCACGGGCTTCCTACCTCAATTTCTCTCAGCGGTCGCACACAGCACGTACATATAACTCCTAAGCACGCTTGATGGTAGACCCGATTTTTTATTTTGCCAGATTGATTTTCTACCACAACTCAGTCAATTTTGAACTTAACGATCTGATTTTCCGTACACAGATAGTATCGACCGCGCCTCACAGTGTAAAAATTTTCATGTGAATTGGTTGAACATTCTCTGAATTAGTTGATCTAAATCCTCGAAGACTATTCATTGTAACTTAAGCAATTGGCAATGGACTCCTTTCGATTTTTGTTGTTTCCTTGTTGGGTCTTTATCAATACGATGTCCTGGGTCTGCCTGTGATTTGATGTCCTGCCAGATTTAAATCCAGCGATTGCCTTCATCCAGTGATTAAAATTCAATTTCGACATAGGGTGACAAAGGGTATTATCGGCAGTTTTGTTCTCTTCGTCAAGGGGGGTTTTTGTGGGCCAAATTGCCTGAAATTTAGGCACATAACTCAGATTGGTGGGGAAGGATTTGAGGCCAACTTTGAGATCAACAGGTTTAAAAAAAAACAGATTAATTCACCTAGTGGTGATAGTGCCTTTCTCGTCGAATCTAGAGTACATCAAATATTCTCATTTTTTTACAGTAAGTTCATCAACTAGTTGTGTATCAGTGGTCAAAATTTGGGAAAGATCGGGCCATTCTACACGAAGTTATAAAGGTTCTAGAAAAAGGTAAAATTATCCGATAGCCAACTTTGAGTTGTTATATCTCCGGATTCAATGAACCGAATGCAATAAATTTTGATCATTTTTGACTTACATAATGAGCTATCAAAAACTTTTGACTAAACTTAAAATTCTTTACACGAATAAAAATTATTACGATTAGATTATTTTTCTAATATAACACCAATTTATCCAAAACTTCATCATCGTTTCAAATTTTGAGATCGTAATTATAGTTCATTTGATTTCCCTCTAACTGACTTGAATATATTTATGTTTCAAGGGAAAGCAACCAAAGAGCCGGCATTTAATTGAAAAAGTAATGGAATGCATATGAAAAATAGATAAATTTACTAAAAAACATGGAATAAATGAAATCGTCATAACTTTTTTTCTTATTAATAATTTCAAACTAGGTCAACTGATTTTCAAAATTCATTACATTAGTCATAAATGATCAAAATTTTATTGCATTCGGTTCATTGAATCCGGAGATATAACAGTTCAAAGTTGGCTATCGGATAATTATACCTTTTTCTAGAATCTTTATTACTTCGTGTAGAATGGCCCGATCTTTTCCAAATTTGAACCACTGATACAAAACTAGTTGATGAACTTACAGTAAAAATTTGAAAATATTTGATGCCCTTTTCAAAAAGTTACAGCGAGTTGAATATTTGTTGAAAAGTGAAAATTTTACCTGTCCCAGTTATTTTGAGTATCCCTTGTATGTATTTAATGAAAAAAACCAGATTAATTCACCTAGTGGTGATAGTGCCTTTCTCGTCGAATCTAGAGTACATCAAATATTCTCATTTTTTTACAGTAAGTTCATCAACTAGTTGTGTATCAGTGGTCAAAATTTGGGAAAGATCGGGCCATTCTACACGAAGTTATAAAGGTTCTAGAAAAAGGTAAAATTATCCGATAGCCAACTTTGAGTTGTTATATCTCCGGATTCAATGAACCGAATGCAATAAATTTTGATCATTTTTGACTTACATAATGAGCTATCAAAAACTTTTGACTAAACTTAAAATTCTTTACACGAATAAAAATTATTACGATTAGATTATTTTTCTAATATAACACCAATTTATCCAAAACTTCATCATCGTTTCAAATTTTGAGATCGTAATTATAATTCATTTGATTTCCCTCTAATTGACTTGAATATATTTATGTTTCAAAGGAAAGCAACCAAAGAGCCGGCATTTAATTGAAAAAGTAATGGGATGCATATGAAAAATAGATAAATTTACTAAAAAAACATGGAATAAATGAAATCGTCATAACTTTTTTTCTTATTAATAATTTCAAACTAGGTCAACTGATTTTCAAAATTCATTACATTAGTCATAAATGATCAAAATTTTATTGCATTCGGTTCATTGAATCCGGAGATATAACAGTTCAAAGTTGGCTATCGGATAATTATACCTTTTTCTAGAATCTTTATTACTTCGTGTAGAATGGCCCGATCTTTTCCAAATTTGAACCACTGATACAAAACTAGTTGATGAACTTACAGTAAAAATTTGAAAATATTTGATGCCCTTTTCAAAAAGTTACAGCGCGTTGAATATTTGTTGAAAAGTGAAAATTTTACCTGTCCCAGTTATTTTGAGTATCCCCTGTATGTATTTAATGAAAAAAAAATCAAACAATTAAGTAAAACCGCTTCACTCATCGGATTTAATCAGAAATTTTCTGGAAGACTATAATTTCACCTTAAAATAAAAAAAATCTTGGTTTATTTAATTGTGCCCTTCCTCAAAATGTTGAATTCCGTCCAAAATTTCCAAGGGAGGACCCCTCTTGGCCTAAGAGAAAATCGAAATTTGTATCGGCCTTATTCATAAAAGCAAGAATTTTATCAAAGCTGTGCTAAACGTATAGGCAGGGCTGAAAAATATCAAACCACTCAGTTGACTGCTTGACCACCTTCACTAGCACTGGATGCCGATCATTATTAAGATATTTCGGCGAATGTTTTTCTGCACACTTTAGCCTTTGTTTAATTATCATTGGTTATAAGATTTATGTAAAATTTGACAAAAAATTCAAGTAAGAGAAATTTCCCATACCCATTCAAATTTCAACCATGTTACAGAGCGCGAG
Source organism: Aedes albopictus (assembly GCF_035046485.1). Taxonomy (NCBI): domain Eukaryota; kingdom Metazoa; phylum Arthropoda; class Insecta; order Diptera; family Culicidae; genus Aedes; species Aedes albopictus. Next base: position 194,229,860 of record NC_085136.1, read on the forward strand.
GGCTCAACCAGTTGCATCAAAATTTGTTCGCAGTAACTTTAGCCGCAAAAGGGGATTGGTGCTATAAAATTTATTTTTTTCCATACAACGTTGATCCATCCTATTGTATAATGAGCTTCAGGAATCTGAAATGGTGTAATTTGACAAGATCGCTAAAATTTTTATCAAGATTTTGTTTTTTTTTACGCATATTAATCGCTTGTATCGATTTTGTTCATCTTCCTAATTTCAGCGATGCATCCAACCCTGATTCTGCAACACTGCCGGTAATCTTAGGTGTGGTCAGAGACTATTTTCTTGCTGCCCGTTTATCTGGTTATCCAACATTTTTAATGATTTGATGTTTCGCATGCATGGGTTTGGTTCAATTTTTGAATTGGTCACTTCCGACGGAACACCTTGAACCGGGTCCAAACACAACCGGTTCAGATACGGTATGAAACTATTTTCCTGCTTACTGTTCATCTGGTTATCAAAAAAGCCGCTATTTTATGTGTCGCATGCCTGGGTTTGGTTAACCTTTTTAATTGACCACTTCCGGCAGGACACCCGGAACCGGTTCCGGAAAACAACCACTTCAGATATGGTCTGAAACTATTTTCCTGCTTACCGTTCATCTGGTTATCGAAAAAGCCGCTCTTTGATGTGTCACATGCATGGGTTTGGTTCACTTTTTTAATTGGCCACTTCCAACGGGACACCTGGAACCTGTTCTGAAACACAACCGGTTCAGATATGGTCTGAAACTATGTTGCTGCTTACCATTCATCTGGTTATCGAAAAAGCTGCTCTTTGATGTGTCGCATGCATGGGCTATGTTCACTTTCATATTTGGCCACTTTCGGCCGGACACCCGGAACCGGTTCCGGAACACAAACGGTTCAAACATGGTCTGAAACTATTTTCCTGCTTACCATTCAACTGGTTATCAAAAAAGCCGCTATTTGACGTGTCGCATGCATGGGTTATGTTCACTTTCTTATTTGGCCACTTCCGGCGCACAGTGGGAAAAATCGACCGAAAAAACGGATCTTCTAACGCCGCTGGTTTCGGTACGTGAAGTTGACCATTTCTGACGTAAAAAATTACGAGAAATCGATTGGTGCTAAATTCATTCACCGCACGGCACGGGAAGTGGTCCATTTTGCCCTATTTCCCCCTTTTTTCATACAAAAAGAGAATCAAAATGTACTTTAAAACAGCTAACGCGACTGTAGATCATTGAAAATAGCTGCAGGTGTAATTAAAGGTTAATAGAAATCATAAACATACATGAAAGATCCTTATCAATGCTTATTTTGCCCCATATGCTCCAACACCTGCTGGAAATCCTGAATTTTACATGATTATGAATAGATTTCTAATGTTACTGATTTGAATTTCATTTTTGTTGCATTAACAAAAGGCGCTAGATCTGTTATCACCAGAATCATCTTCGGGAGTTGTCCAATTTGCCCCATTGTGCCCTATTATCATAGAAAAATGAGATTTAAAATGTATTTATAAGAAACAGATACTGTAATGGAACGTTGAAATTAGTTTTAGTTGCAATTGGAAGCTAACAGCTATCATGCGCATAAATGAAAGATATTTTCCTATTTTGCCTTACATGCCCCTAAAACTGCTGAATGATAACATTATTCTATTGTTTTGTAATGTCACTGGTTGCAATACATGAAGTCCTAGATCATTTTTGCCTTTCTCGTACACTAAGTGTACTGGAAAGGCTATATGTTCACTCCAAAAATGACTTTTCGATAGAAGGCCCGGAGGGTCGAGTCACATATACCAATCAACTCAGCTCGACGAATTGAGGTGATGTCTGTGTGTATGTATGTGTGTGTGTATGTATGGGTGTGTGTATGTGTGTATGTGTGTGTACAAAAAAAAACTCACATCACTTTTTGGCAGTAAACCTGAACCGATTTTAATGACCGACGGTTCATTCGACGGGAAATCTGGTCCCATTGTTTCCTATTGAAAATGGTTTGGATCGGTCCAGCCGTTCCGGAGTTATGGCCATTTAGGTGTTCCGGAATGGTACCCCAGGAAGGGACGAGATATGAAAATGCATCAAACCTATGCATGCGACCCATCAAACCACGGCATTTTCGATAACGGTTAGCAGGAGCGGTTCGATGAGCGGTTAGCAGGAAAATCATCTCAGACCATATCTGAACCGATAGTGTTCCGGAACCGGTTCTAGGCGTCCCGCTGGAAGTGGCCAAATATACAAGTGAACCAAACCCATACATGCGACACATCAAACCACGGCATTTTTGATGACCCGATGGACAATGAGCAGGAAAATCATCTCAGACCATATCTGAACCGGTAGTGTTCCGGAACCGGTTCTAGGCGTCCCGCTGGAAGTGGTCAATAATACAATTGAACCAATCCCATACATGCGACACATCAAACCACGGCATTTTCGATGACCTGATAGATAATGAGCAGGAAAATCATCTCAGACCATATCTGAACCAGTAGTGTTCCGGAACCCGTTCCGGGGTTCCCGCTGAAGTGGTCAAATCTGCAAGAGAAACAAACCCGTACATGCGTCACATCAAATACCGGCTTTTCAGATTACCTAATGAACGGGCAGCAAGTGTTTCGGAATCGGTTTTGAGTGGCCGGAAGAGGCCAAATGTAAAAGTTAACCAAATCCAAGCATGTGACACATCAAATCGTGGCATTTGCGATAACCTGATGAACAGTTAGCAAGAAAATAGCCTTATATCACAATAGAGACAACTGGTAGCGTTTCGGAATTGGTTCCGAGACCCGAGCAAAGTTTCATAATAACCCGATAATATATTGTGTTATCAGATATCAAAAATAATTAACTTAATTTGTTCTCATTTTGGCTGAATAAGCAGGAAACATAACAAACATGATAACAACCAAGTATACCCGTGATATCATTAAAATATCTCATTTTGTTATCATCAATGGCACCCTAATAACAACTTCTGTAAATCAATAAATTTTATCGAATTGACAACTCATTTTGTTATCAGAATGATATTTGTAACGGTCATTGATAACAAACTTCCGCTGTTGTTGTTAACGATGATGCCCCCAGTTTGACAGATATGGTAACATGAATTATCAAGTTGATAACACAAAATTGTAAAATAAGTTCTGGAGCGAGCAATAGTTATCAGTTTGTTACTGGTCAGTTATTGTACTTTGCTCGGGGAGTCCCGTCGAAATTGTCAAACCCTACATGTGACACCTTCAATTTGCAGCGTTTTTGGTTAACCGATGAACAGTTAACAAGCCAATAATGTCAGACCATATTTGGTTCAGCCGGTAGTTACCCGGAATCAGATCTGGGTAGTAAAATGTAAAATTTAACCAAACCCATGGATGCGGTACATCAAATCACGACCAGTCTTGTAACCACTCGACACTCTTAACTACCTTCATTTCGTTGCCGCAGTTGCCGCTACCGTTATCTCTTACCTACACACAACACGAGCAGTAGAACGAAGATCAATAAACATAAAAAAGGGTCAAATCAATGTCATCTGACACGATGACATTTGTCTAATTCTAGCTTTACGCATAGATTTTCAGCCAATAATTATTAACAATTAATATTAGTTTATTCTTGCATGTTGCATTGAATACGACACACAGGTGGGCAACATAGCTCTTATTATGGAAGAAGACAGGAATGACAAAAGCCGAACCGTCTCCCGAAGCCGCTATCGTGATGAAGTGCATTCGTTTGACATTTTTGTTTCGAACAGTAGTTTAATTGCTTGTGGTGCGAATGTCGCAGACAAAGGAGGCCGAATATCGACGAAAAGGTTCAAATGACTGTGATCTCTATCAAGACTGATCACGACTTATCGACAACCTAATGGAAAAATAGGGTCAGACCACATTAGATTCCCGGTAGTGTTGCGGGTTCAGCTGTGGCTTCGAAAGTGGTTAAAAGTAAAACTGAATCAAACCCATACATGCGATATATCAAATCGCGGTGATTAGGTAAAGGTGAAGAATTAGCAATAAAATAATCTCAGACTATAATTGGGACAACCGGTAGTGTCGGAAATTACCTAATATAAAAATGAATCATACATACGACACATCAGATCGCAGATTTTTTGATAATCTAATGAACGGTTAGCAAGAAAATAGCCTTAGATCACATTACAGACCAGCTGTTGTGTAGCAGAACCAACGTTCATGTGAAAAATTAAATCGTGGCTTTGTTTAATGGCCTGATAAACGTTAGGTATGGACAACAGTGACGAATAAGTCTAAGTTCTCATATATGAAACAGAACAAAATATAGACAAAACTAAAGCGATCTCATCAAATCGTACCATTCCAGATTCCTAAGGTGTAAATTTATAGCAGGATGGGTCAACGTTGAATGGAAATATAAGAATTTGATCGCGTCAACAGAAGAAGGCGGCTGTTTTAATGAATTTTGAGCTCTAAAACTATGTAAAATAAGTGTATTTGGTATGGGAAATATGTTCGGAGTCTACCAGAGTATCCAAGATAGCGGTCTAAAATCCAAGATAATGGCCCAGTATTAACGTCAGCGACTATTTTACAGGATTTTTAATTCTTGCATTTTGGGCATATTTCGTATGGAAATTGGAAATATGTCCAGAATTCAAAATTTGTAATCAGAAAACCCAAGCTGTGCGCTGTTTCACAAGATCTGCAATATGACTATAGTTTGAATGGGGAATAATTCCGGTCTTCGTCCAAAACTGGTAACCAGAAAATCATAAACGACATGCCAAAATTCAAAACGGCGACTATTTTATGTAATTTTAGGTGCAGAGTCCAAAAATGAATACCAGAACATCCAAGATGGTGTCTCAATATTCAAGATAGCGGTTAGTTTAGTTGGAGTAGATATCCGGAGTCAAAAAATAATGACCGGAAAATCAAAAATGACGTTTCAAAATTTTGCGGCTTCATGACACTTGTTTGGTTTTAATTTTGGATCGTTGTCTTATATTTTCTGAATATTGGATATTATGTTAATATTTATAAAATATATCCATATTGAGTAGATTTAGCAAGCAGTTTGCATTTTGTATTTATGTCAATGTCATCAACATGTCGCTTGAGTTTTGTTGAAAGGATATTTGAAAGCACGAGAAAGGCACTATCACCGCTAGGTGGATTAATTAGGGTTTTTATATGTACAAATACGGTTTATCGATAAGTTTTAAAATCATCCACGGGAGGGTATAAATAGCTGTCCATTTTACCCCAATTTGCCCTGATTTGTTGTCGCCTCATGATTTCCCCCATTTGCTTATGTCCGAATTGATGGACTTTTGTTACCAATCGGAATCGAAAGGACAGTTAAAACACATGACTCTGGTGGGGAATGAAGGGTGTAATAAGCATTAACCTTTATCTTAATTTGTGGCAAATATGCACGCAACTCATTAAATGAGGCATCTTAAATATAAATAATTTGATGCTTTGAGACGCCCTATTTAGTTAGTTTAGCGCATATGTGACATATTTTATAAAATGCTTATTATGCCCTTAATTCCCCATCAAAAGCTGAAATTATAGAAAAAGTCATATATAAGTCTTATGTATTGGTTACAGTATCAATGCTAATAAGGAAAATTTATTTATTCATTACTTGACAAAAAATCAGGGCAAATTGATTTGTTCATTACATGAAAAAAAATCAGGGCGAATTGGGGTGAAATGGACAGCTATTTATACCATTCCGAGAATGATTGTAGTATTATTTGATAAACCGCATTTGTATACATCAAAAATGATCCAGGGCTTCATGTTTTGCATCCAGCGACATTACAAAACTATACAAAATATGTTATTATCCAGCAGTTTTAGGGGAATGTAGGGTAAAATAGGGAAAATATATTTCATTTATGCGCATGATAACTGTTAGTTTCCAATTGCACCTAAAACTAATTTCAACGTTCCATAGCAATATATGTCTTTCATAAATACATTTTAAATCTCATTTTTCTATGATAATAGGGCACAATGGGGCAAATTGGACAACCCCTGAAGATTATTCTGGTGATAAAAGCTCTAGCGCTTTTTGTTAATGCCAAACAAATTAACTTCAAGTCAGTAACATTAAAAATCCATTCATAATTAGGAAAACTGTGAATATCCGACAGTTGCTGGGGCATATGGGGCAAAATAAGCATTTAAAAGGATCTTTCATGTATGTTTATGATTTCTGTTAACCTCTAATTATACCTGCAGCTATTTTCAATGATCTACAGTCGCGTTAGCTGTTTAAAAGTACATTTTGATTCTCTTTTTGTGTGAAAAAAGGGGAAAATAGGGCAAAATGGACCACTTCCCGTGCCGTACGGTGAATGAATTTAGCACCAATCGATTTCTCGAAATTTTTTACGTCAGAAATGGTCAACTTCACGTACCGAAACCAGCGGCGTTAAAAGATCCGTTTTTTGGGTCGATTTTTTCCACTGTGCGGCGGGACACCCGGAACCGGTTCTGGAACACTACTGGTTCAGATATAGTCTGAGACTATTTTCCTACTTCCCGTTCATCAGATAATCGAAAATGCCGTGGTTTGATGGGTCGCATGCATGGGTTTGTTGCATTTTCATATCTGGTCCCTTCCTGAAGTACCGGTCCGGAACACCTAAATGGCCATAACTCCGGAACGGCTGGACCGATCTGAACCATTTTCAATAGGAAACAATGGGACAATGTACCCCGTCGAATGAGCCATCGGTCGTTGATATCGGTTCATATTTACTTTCTAAAAATTAGGTGACCTTTTTGTACACATACACACACACATACACACATACATACACACATACACACACACATACATACACACAGACATCATCTCAACTCGTCGAGCTGAGTCGATTGGTATATAATACTTGACCCCTCCGGGGGCTCTATCGAATTTTCGTTTTTGGAGTGAACATATAGCCTTTCGGTACACCTTGGTGTACGAGAAAGGCAAAAAAACCCATGACGAAGAGAACAAAACTGCCGAAAATACGTAAGTTCCCCTATCTAAATTCAAACAACTACAGCTCATTTTAGAAGCTGAACCTGAAAATATGGCATATGAAAAACTTTTGCGGCTAGTCCAGTTCTACAAGAAAGTCACGGAAAACCCGCTACTTTTCGAATATTTAAGGTAAATGTCACGGACTACCTTTAAAAAATGCCAATTGATTTTCACGGTGAATATCAATCATCATAGGAGATTTAAACACTCAGGTAGGCCAGGAGAAGGGATTGAGACCGAAGATTGGTAAGTTCAGTGCCCAACAGTAGACAAACGAAAACGATCTACGACCCATTAATTTCACCACCTCCAAAAATATGACCACACGTAGCACCTTTTTCCAACACAGCCTCCCTTATCGTTACACCTGGAGATCACCACAGCAGACGGAATCTCAAATCGACCACGTTCTGATTGACGGACGGCACTTCTCCGATATTATCGACGTCAGGACCTATCGTGGCGCCAACATCGACTCCGACCATTATCTGGTGATGGTCAAACTGCGCCCAAAACTCTCCGTCATCAACAATGTACGATACCGGCGACCGCCACGGTACAACCTAGAGCGACTGAAGCAACCGGATGTCGCCTCAGCATACGCGCAGGATCTCGAGACCGCGTTGCCAGACGAGGGCGGGCCCGATGAGGCCCCCTTCGAGGACTGCTGGAGTACAGTGAAAGCAGCCATCAACGACGCAGACGAGAGCCCCATCGGGTACGTGGAACGGAATCGACGGAACGAATGGTACGACAAAGAGTACAGAACAGTTTTGGAGGAGAAGAATGCAGCGATAGCGGTAATGCTGCAGTAAGGGACCCGACAGTATGTGGAGCGTTACAAATAGAAGCGGATACAGCAAACCCGCCTCTTCCGGGAGAAAATGCGACACCTGGAAGAAGCGGAGTGTGAAGAAATGTAACTACTGTGCCGTTCTCATGAAACACGGAAGTTCTATCAGAAAATCAACGCATCCCGCAACGGCTTCGTGCAGCGATCCAAAATATGCAGGGATGAAGATGGAGGCCTCTTGACGTGACGGACGTGACGGACGTGAGGTGATCGAAAGGTGGAAGCAGCACTTCGATCAGCACCTGAATGGCGTGGAGAACATAGGCACGGAAGACCACGGAAACGGAGGAAACGACGACGCCAGTGCAGCGGAGGCCGGAAATGAACCAACTCCCACGCTGAGGGAAGTTAAGGATGCCATTCACCAGCTCAAACCAAGAAATCAGCTTGCAAGGATGGTATTGCAGCTGAACTCATCAATATGTGCCCAGGAAAGTATGCCACCTCTCTGCATCGGCTGAAAGTCAGGATCTGGGAAACCAAACAGCTACCGGAGGAATGGAAGGAAGGAGTAATCTGTCCCACTCACAAGCAAGGTGACCATTTGGAATGTGAGAACTTCAGGGCGATCACTATTTTGAATGCTGCCTTCAAAGTGCTATCCCAGATCATCTTCCGTCGTCTGTCACCTTAAACAAATGAGTTCGTGGGAAGTTATCAAGCCGGCTTCATCGACGGCCGGTCGACAACGCATCACCTGTTCATCGACTTCAAAGCGGCATACGACAGTATCGACCGCGCAGAGCTATGGAGAATCATGGACGAAAACGGTTTTCCTGGGAAGCTGTCTAGACTGATTAAAGCAACGATGGACGGTGTGCAAAACTGCGTAAGGGTTTTGGTTGAACTATCCAGTTCATTCGAATCTCGCCGGGGACTGCGACAAGGTGACGGACTCTTATGCCTACTCTTCAACATCGTTCTGGGAGGTGTGATGCGACGAGCCGGGCTCAACAGCCGGGGAACGCTTTTCACAAAACCCCGGTCGATTTGTGTGCTTTGCGGACGACATGGATATCATCGCACGAACATTTGGAACGGTGACAGAGCTGTACACCCACCTGAAACGCGAAGGTCGGACTGGTGGTGAATGCCTCAAAAACAAAGTACATGCTGGTAGGCGAAACCGAACACGACCGGATCTGCCTGCGTAGTAATGTTACGATAGGCGGGGATACTTTCGAGGTGGTGGAGGAATTCGTCTACCTTGGATCCTTACTGACGGCTGACAACAATGTGAGCCGTGAAATTCGGAGGCGCATCATCAGCGGAAGTCGGGCCTACTACGGGCTCCAGAAGAAACTGCGGTCGAAAAAGATTCACCCACGCACCAAATGCACCATGTATGTACAAAACGCTAATAAGACCGGTGATCCTCTACGGACACGAGACATTTGACCATGCTGGAGGTGGACCTGCAAGCACTCAGAGTTTTCGAGCGACACGTGCTAAGGACGAACTTCGGCGATGTGCAGGAGAACGGTGTGTGGCGGAGAAGGATGAACCACGAGCTCGCTGCACTTTACGGCGAATCCTGCATCCAGAAGGTGGCCAAAGCCGGAAGGATACGGTGAGCAGGGTATGTTGCAAGAATGCCAGACAACAACCCTTCAAAGTTGGTGTTTGCGACAGATCCGGTTGGCAGAAGAAAGCATGGCGCGCAGAGAGCACGATGGGCGGACCCGGTGGAGCGTGACCTGGCGAGCATTGGGCGCGACCGAGGATGGAGAGCGGCAGCCACAAACCGAGTATTGTGGCGTACTATTGTTTATTATGTAGGGGAAATTACCTATTCTCGGCCGTTTTGTTCTCTTCGTCTTTGGGTTTTTGTTTTAAACCTATTGAACTCAGAGTTGGTCTCAAATCCTTCCCAACTAAGCTGAATAATATGGCCAAGTTTCAGGTAATTTGGCTGACAAAAACCCCCCATGACGAAGAGAACAAACCTGCCGATAATACCCATTGTCACCCTATTGTCTCAAATGTGATGTTGAACAAATAAATGTATGTATGTATCAATTGTCATTTTCCGAAGGTTGTCACGTGACACACCGTGATGCTCGAAAAGAGCGGATTTTCCGTAACTTTCTTGTATGTAGAACTAGTCTAGCCACACAAGTTTTTGTTGGAAATAAATAACAAGCGAGGCTTTGTTCTCCAAACCCAGGCACTGACTGATATCGCTACCACTCAGTGCCTCTCCTTTATTCAATTTAGGTATAACATATTTACAATTTATTTCCATTTACCTACAAGTTGATACCTAGCTCTTCACTTGAGCTGTGTGATGCACCTCCAAGAATGTACCTACCATTCAACACTCCTCCTCATCACACCTCAGATCCGACGCGTCCCGAGCTTCGCCTGGCCACCGTACTCCTCCAGCCTACCGAGCACCTCCAAGAATGTACCTACCATTCAACAGTTTTTCATATACCATATTCTCAGATTTAGCTTCTAAAATGAGTTGTAGGTGGTAAAATTTTCAACACTGCTTCCACCCATCCAAAGATCACAAACATGTGACAACGGCCAACACACTGAACACCCGCTGGTCCAGTGGAGAATTTCCCGTGTTCACCGACTGGGGCAGGAATAGAACTTAAGTAAGTCCTCCGAAACTTACGAAACTCCTAGATGACTGGCGCGAGTGCTTGCCAGCTTCGTCTACTCACGAATAAAGAAGTGCGAGTATTCTCGGGCCCCTTTTGTTCACGAGTAGGCTCAGTGTACCAGTTATGGCTATAGTACCTCAAATTCACCATAGTTGATTTCTCGCGTTTAGTATCATACAGGCGTATCTACAATGATCGATTTCTCTTCGTCGATTTTCTCTGCGGATTATTCCGGAAAATACGACCAATATTGGGATGATCTCTCGGTGTATTTCGGTGAAGGCAACTAGGAATAGCATCTAAAACAATAAAAACAACCAAACATGATTTGCAGGCCAAGTTATTAGCCGAAGAGAAAATCGATGAAGAGAAATCGATCATTGTAGATACGCCCGTATGATACTGAGCGCGAGATTTTAAACCTTTAAAGATACAAATCAACAAGAAAAATTTCGTAAACAATAGATCACGATCACAAAAGATGATTGCGATCATTCAAACTTCACAATTTGCTCAAATTGTGGTAGAAATAAATCATTTTCCTTAACTTTTCGGCCTCCTTGCACCCTATTTCGCCATAGTGTACCAGTTATGGCAAATTGACTTATTGTTTACATTCGTCGGTCTTCTTCTTATTTTTGTAGAAATAGTTTCTCTTAGGTGGTGCGATAACTGGTACAGGCACCCTAGGTTTGTTTTGGTTTGTGTCTGCACAGCTGCAATCTTCATCATTTTCCATCTCGGGAATGAACAACTTTGCAATAGATAGTTTTCTTCTAGGACGCTTCTATAAAAAGCTAAAACTGATCTAGATCAGTTGCAACTTGCCTAGATCAAATATTATGCAACCAGATTTTAATGAAAACATTTGTAAGACACTTCTCTAAAGACACCGAACCGGATGGATATTCAGAGCTCAAGAGGTGTGTAGCGCCGCTAACCGCATAGCAACGAAGTTTACAAAATGATTACGAACAAATAAACGAAATTTGAATGATAAACATTTCATCAATGACGACTTCTTCATTATGCTGCATGTTCTTTTAAGTGCAGAAAATGCTTTTGGAAGTAAGAAGTAATAGTAAGATGTTCAAGCTGAACCATCTTTTCTAAAGATAATTTATTTAAAAAAGGAGAAAGAGACGACAAGTTTTAGAAAAAAAATGTACATTATTTTTGATTATATTGATTTTTGTAAAGTACAAAACAATCGCAACAATATTTTGCGTAATATTTTCTGTAGAAAAATGGCTTATCTGGGAAAAGATTTGGAAAAGACAAACATAAATATCACTTAATTTGCCATCATTACCTTGCACTACACATCCTGTTGCAATTTTCAGTGGGAAAACGTGTTCCACGGCACAATCAGGTAGGGGCGTTTACCACTCTCATCAAAACCGAACCGCAGACGCTAAACATTCGTTAGTGCAACTTGTGATATCATTACTAGTTTTCCTTTTGCCATGCAGTACCTATAGATATCTGCCGTACTTGGCACCGTCATCATGCACGTTCCACCGACTGGCGTTGCTTCCGCTCTAGGAAACTACGGAGACCAACTTTGGCAATACGGTGGTAAGAATCTTTCCTGCACACGGGTCTCATTTTGCATTGAAATTGGTTGTATGTAATCGTCTTATGGAAGTTATGAAGGGAAAGTTGTTGGGTTGTTTCCTAAAAGATCTATGGAGCCCCTGAGGCGATGCGCGTGTTCTGCTGTGTTTTGAAACAAGTACGACCACTGGATGCCGCGTCGGAATGTTCACAAACCAAATTCAATGATTCAATCGTTGGCAAATGGTGGATTCTACCAGACTGCTTCCCATAGACACCTGTGATGCTGTTGTTGATGGCTAGCCTTATTTGAGCACTGCGCTTAGATGCTCCGCTTGTAACACATAAATGAATAATTGAATGAAAGAACAAGTGAATCACTATCCTGAGGTGAGTGTATTTTGCATAAATGTCGAAACGGAACTTGTTCAATGTGCATTGTTTCAAAGCTTCTCTCAACATTCTGACACAAATTCACAATTGGATTAGGAAGTGTTTGCAAGTGCAAAATTTACGCTCGGGTCCATTTATTAGGAGCATTCGTTAACTGTTTTGATAAACGCACAACACAAAGAACAACGCAATAGCATTCTGAAGGCATCTTGGTTTTATTTTTGGTACGGTATATGATCTTTAAAGAATGCACATATTTTCAAATTTCCCGATTATACAAAAAATGACTGCAAGTGGTGAGTTGAAAACCTGGAAGGAACGTCTAACCTACCTCTGGCCCTACCAAGTTCCTACTTCAAGCTTTCATAGGTCAGTCGATTTGAAGAACCGCAAGCTAAAAGTTATGAGCCTAGCTGGTTGTGCAGTCTGAGCACTGTAGATTTTGAATTGAGAAAATTCGAAGAGGCATGTATGTCCGTTTCCCATGCAGTTGTGGCATAAACAGCATCTGTGTTGGTATCCAGCGGCTGAGTGTGAAATGCTCCTTCGCCGGAAGCTGTACCTAAGGTGGTAGCCCAACCACGGTGGATAGGGGACCTTAGGCCAACAACCTACTGTTCTAGAAACCTACTGCTTTTGAAACCTAAATGAAAGATTACGAACTCATCCAATGGCAACGGCTTTTAGCGCGAAACAGTGGACAAGAATTGGAACTTGTAATGTCTCGGAGAAATGAGCGACAGCGGAGAGCTGTTTGCAGAGTTTTATGGCAACAAACATGATGTTTAGAGGATCGCCAGTGCTTGAATCTGAGTGAATATGAGAAAATACTAGGGTAAACAGGTATAATATGCCCCCCTAGATGCCCCCCCTAAGCAGAAATGGCAATATATCTTAAACTGGCGCCTTATTCCATCTATTGTTCACTGCAAATCGTTGTTACTAAAGTTAGTGAAGTTTTGCATACGAACTTTGCCTTTGGAGAGGTGGCTACGGAAGCTTTGAAACGTTTTTCGAAAACGTTCCATAATTTGCCTTTTCAAACGGGGCAATACGCCCCATCAAAAGAAAAACGTCCAGCCCCGTGATAAAACTGTCCCAGGGGATAATTCCACCACATGCTTATCCTAGGAGGGTCTTTCAACAAGTGTTTAACTGCATAAAAGTTGCAAAGTAACACACGCGAGCAGAACTAGCTTCGTTTACAATGAAGTCAGCTCACAAGAGGTAAAATATTACGCCAAAGGCCTCGATTTCAGACTTTTTGACATTGTTATTGCTTTTCTGTACCAATCCACTAACGGACCAGCTTGATGGCAATAATTCTTCAACATTTGAGATTTCTAATCGATCACGCTTTTCGCATTGAATCGCGCTTGAATCGATAGAAAATCAAGAGGGGCGTTTTGCCCCGGTGGGGCGCATTTTACCCTTATACCCTACTAGTTGTCAGCGCTAGCAACCACTACGAAGCAACACGCAAAGAGAGCGAAGAAAACTCGAACCAACTGCGACTGCTGTTCCTCATCGGTCAGTTGGCTTGGGAAGCAAACTGACTGGTGATCATTCATGCTTACGAGTGCTGCGACGAGTGTGAAGATGCGGGTATGATTTAGTGGGTTTGTTTGTTGCTCAAAACAATAATTTTGTTGCTATGGGATTGATATACGTGACTTTTATAATCGACTTAATTTGATATTTTGTCATTTTTATTGTTACTGTTGGAGAGTAAGACATTCAAATATCCCAGGATGTATCCTTACAATTATATCAAATTCGTATCACCCCATCATCCCCATTGAGAAGAGCCATTTCTCTCTATATATGAATAATAAAACGGAAAAGGCTAATTTAGGCAGAGTATCACAACTCTCGTCAGTAGGCAAGGCGCCACGACGGAGTCCAGAAGGACAAACCAATTAAGTGTTGTAAATAGTAGTCATAGTCAATAAATGTAAATAGTGTATTGTGATTTGTATATAATAAAAGGACCAAAAATAAACGAGTTGACGTTAATTGTGTGTGGAATTGAAGGACAACAACCTGAGCAATATATCCTAAGACCCGATGGAGGGCAGTGAAGTCTGCGATCAACCCAGTCCGTTTGGAAATCCATAAATTACATGTTGGGCCTTAAACATCGTCCACAACCGAAGGAATCTGCAGGCCAAGGCTCCAACATAATGGTTATTCATATAAATCGTGGATCGAATTTTGTTAGAATAGAAGGACTACAGCCGAAGTGTTATTTCCAAAACTCTATGGAAGACAATAAAGACTGCGATCAACCCAGTCCGTTGGAAAATCGGCAAAATACATGTTGGGCCTTGTACATCGTCCACAACCAAAGTCCACAACAAGTTTGATTGCTCATGATCCCACTTTCTTCTGAAGCATGTAAGCCAATGAAGGTATATAGCTACCGCTCTGAGTTGAAAAGCGCCGGCCACAGAGAAGCAAATTTTGCTTCGTTTTGCACTGGGGATCGCTGTTTCACCATTGACCAGAGCACAAAGTGACATGGGTTTCCCATGATGGCGTCACGGAAATGTCGAAATCTTCGGTTTAGTCGTGGGAAAATGCTCCGAAGTAACTCTTTATTAAACAAGCGAAAACACGTTTCGCTTAAGTGACGCCGTCCGAACCGCAGAGAGAAGCTCCGACGCGGTGGTGCTCTGCTGCTGAGAAAGGGGGAGAAACCTCGACCCCATTGCTGCTGCTGCTCCTCTCCATCCTACGATCCGGCGATGCACTGCTGTTGCAGAAGAAGGGGGAGAAACCTCAACCCCGTTACTGCCAGTGTTGCCACATTTTTTTCGGTTTTTATCTGTGATTTTGGTCAAAAAAATCTTTTTCATCTGTAGGAAATTTCAGAAAATCTTAGTAAAAATCTGTGATAGGTTAATGTCTTCAAAATCGAATATTTTTGAACAATTTGTTTAAAAAACGGAAAAAAATGACCAAGACACTCCCAGGTTGCATCTGAAGATCATCAGAAACCACAAGAACGTCGAAAACAATGCGCCTGAGGCTTGACCTAGGCCATCCAACTAGAAGATTTAATTTCAATAATTTAAATTTGAGTTCCAGAAAATAACAATAAAGCTTTTTTCACAAAAGTTATTGTCATTGTTTTAAAAATCTAAAAAATCTTTTTTATTGCAAAAATCTTTGATCTGTGATCACAGATATCTGTAGGCGAAAATGGGAAAAAATCTGTGTAATTCTAGGTAAATCTGTGTATGTGGCATCACTGGTTACTGCTGGCTGCTGCTGCTTCTCTCCATCCGATGACCCGTTCGTTCTGACGTTCGTTGCAAGAATGGTTTCGAAACGGTGTGCTGGCTCTTTTATATCCTATGGAGAAGGAGAAAAACCTACTGTTACCACCGTCACCACGGCCACGCATACACGCAACAAGCTTGCCGTTCGATGCTCAGTAGGCGGTGGCTTATACTGTTGAAGCTGTGCGTCGCGCTCGGAAATCGAAGCAGGGTTGGTTGGCATTATGTTCTCACGTTTCACGCTTTGCGATGCGTGTTTCACCGAGCGCTTGCTCTTCTGCATGCATTTTTGCATTTTGCCGCTATTCTAATTACTATACGATGTCTGAATTTAGTTTTTTTTTTAAACAATTCGTTTTTGATTGCTTTATATGGCTTGATCATAATCAAATTATATTTTCCATTTTTTTTCCATTATTCCCGCATTTCTCTACAATACTTCTTTCCTCTACTCTTGATATATATATTTTCTTTATATTTGTTTGATGAAATGACTATCGGTTGCTAAGATTTTTTTTTCTCTTATACTATCCTAAAATATCTCAAACCTTTAACTATTTTCAAATATTTCATTACGTGTAGTACACAGTTAAAAAATGTTACAGCATATCACCTGTAACAAAAGGACCCCGTCATATCGCACACATTTTTCCATCTGTTTATAAATTTACAGCTTGCTCTCAGTATGAAGCTTGTATTCACCATTCCATACAAGAAATTCTTTAATGTAAAATTCAGTGAAATAAAATAGAAATTCATATGCAATTTATTTTACGTCAGGTGTAATTTTTAAAAATGTTTGCTGTGTACAATTACTTTTTCTTTCGTGTGTAGCTTCTTGAATTCAAATATTCAATACAAACTAAATTAAAGTTTTAAAGTTATCTCCTGTTCATCATAAAGTAAGTTTCGGGAAATTTTCATATGTCTTTCGTTTCAAGATCGAAACATCATAAATTTGATCAGAAAAATTAATTTACGCAAATTTTTTTTCAAGATTTAATCATATTCATATCATATGTCATATGTGTGACAAAAAACTTTTTCTTTCTTTTGTTTTTTTTTTTATGTGCCAAACTAAAATACACGTTACTGTGTGAACAACCTTAAAAATTAATTTTGCACTGATATTAGCATATGCCAAATTTTAGAACAACGCTTTCTTTCTTATCAAAAACTATTTATCTTAAATACCTTGCATAAACCACAAACTGTGTGAGAATATTGAGGCTTAAACTTTGGAAGGAATTTCATGTATTTTGAAGAAGAAATTTATTATTTGGGTGATTTAGTGGCTATCCAAATGCGCTATATACAGTCCGGATTCGCTGGTTGGGTCACGACTGCGCCCCGATTAGCGAATCGTGTTCGTTCGTTGGGGCAACTGACAACTGATCAAAGTGCTCTAGACATACGCAAGTGACGAGAAATACGTCACGGAACACTCACATACTTGCGCAAACGTTCTGTATACAGTAGCTGTGATGCGACGGCGGTCAAACGCCAAACTCGTTTTGACATCTATTTTGACATTGACAGTTCTTTTTAGTGAAGATTCAACCATCGAGACAGCCCATCTAACGAGCTCTCAACGAACGAATCGTCACTGTAATCATGATTCAAGATTTCTCTATGCTAATTTAAATAGACACAAAGTAGGATTCATACGATGTAGCTATGAGAAATGTGTTACTCCCACAGAAATTCATACATATTTCATTGACTTTGTTGATTACACTAATTGAAATCAGTTAACACGACACAACAACAATCGTTCGGAATAAGTTTGTACTCAACAGCACCGAAATCACCTATTCGAAAATTTACTGCCACTCTGACGTAATAGATAATCTAATGATAATATGTTATTTGTATTCTCATCGTTATAATACTTCATAATAAACTACCATGTCAACCTTTTACAATTACACATATTGTTGTTTTCGTATACAAGCTCCTCACTACGCTGTCGTAAACAGGGTCAGTGTGCTTTTCTTAAAGATCTTAGTCATGATGAAACTAATGCGCGACTAGGTTTAAACTGTTCTTTTTAATTTCATTACAACTGTAACCAAAGCAGCACTTTCTATCAAATTATTGTACAACAATAATCTACCATTACGTGTTAGTGAAACCAATCGGATATAATCTATTTGAACTCATATATAATTTCTCTTATGATTTACTGAAATGCCATAACAGTTGTCGTGATCTTCAATTCTATCCATATCCATAACAAACGTTAAATAACTTCAAAGTTCACGTTAATTAATTCCATACAGAAAGAAAAAAAAATCAACGTTCTATAAATCTGAAGATTCGTTTTCAAACGCAATGTGTAATAATTTAAGCAGTAAGTCATAATTATCTTATCGAATAATTTTGTTCTGATGGTATATGTTCACCAAACAAAGCTTTCTCTACAATACTGCGAAAATTTTTAAATTAATTTAATAAACACCCTTATTAATCCATTAATTAACTTCAAACTCAATGTTCCCCAAGTTCGATAAAGTCTGAGAATAAAATCGAAGCTAACTAGTCGCTTTAGACTGTATTAGCTTTCAGCAACAACTTGCAACTATTCAGCTCATCCTAACAAAATGTTAATTGGAATCAAACTCTAGATAAACAGGTCAATAAGCCAGAAAATCAATCAACTTCAGAACCTGGCTAAACCAAATTGCCTTATTTTTCTTCTGATTTCGACTGTTACGACAAATGCCACCGAATTCACGATGTTAAAAACTTCCAGTTGCACTAATCTCAGAACAATACCATAAACGCCGGTACATTTTTTTACTGCGGTATACTGTATACTGACCTGCATTTTCAAAGAATCCATATCGAACGAGTACAAAATTTACCAAATCCAAACAGTATAATACTTTTCGTTGCTTCTTATTGGTTTCGTTTAATTTCATTTAGAAACTAGTCATTCCGGCGAACGTCGTATTTCCTGCCAATTGCGTTTTTTACATGCGGCTCTGTAGAGAAATTTCCCGCACAATGATTCAACGTAAAACAAAACATGTTCATACACGTTCGACCTATAGGTAAAACAAATATTTTTGTTAGTCTTTGAACGTGAATTCATCTTGTCTTCGATTCAAAGTCCCACCTCTGCACAAAGCAAGCCTTCCTACATGAAAACATTTCTAAAAGCGTTCTCAGAATCATAACGTGTAAGTTTTGCACTGCCGCCGTAATCTTCTTAATATTCAAATCAAACCCAACATTTTTTAATCAAACTTTCTTCGCAAAAGGTTATTTGAACTTTCATGATTACATACAATATTCGACAAATACTTTAAATCTTCAATAGCTGTAAATGTAATTAATGATTTTTAATGAAACTCAACGTACATATGTACAGATGGAAATATTATTAGTAAAATTGCGAAAAAATCCACAGCTCAGGTGAGATTTGAACTCACGACCCTTATACGCTAGACAAGTGCTTTTTCCAACTAAGCTACCGAGCCAATTAATGACACGGCATTTTGGTTGGTACAAGGTAATTCCAATCTCATCGATCATGCTTCATCTTTCCCTTAAATTTCACCGCAAATATATCCATCTCTTATGTACACATGCATGAAGAGCGATGCGATTTATTTACTGTTGAAACTGTTTGCCTAACTTTCAGGCGTCTCTTCATCACCGACTGTGGTGAGGAAGAACAATTGAAACCTGGTAGGCGACCAACGTGTCGTTCGCACTCTTTCATATACGACAGATTACTACAGAAGAGGTAGAAGCTCGAATATGACTTAAGGGCAAAGTCTTCGGTATACCAATCCGTGTGGTCAATTAATGATTTTTAATGAAACTCAACGTACATATGTACAGATGGAAATATTATTAGTAAAATTGCGAAAAAATCCACAGCTCAGGTGAGATTTGAACTCACGACCCTTATACGCTAGACAAGTGCTTTTTCCAACTAAGCTACCGAGCCAATTAATGACACGGCATTTTGGTTGGTACAAGGTAATTCCAATCTCATCGATCATGCTTCATCTTTCCCTTAAATTTCACCGCAAATATATCCATCTCTTATGTACACATGCATGAAGAGCGATGCGATTTATTTACTGTTGAAACTGTTTGCCTAACTTTCAGGCGTCTCTTCATCACCGACTGTGGTGAGGAAGAACAATTGAAACCTGGTAGGCGACCAACGTGTCGTTCGCACTCTTTCATATACGACAGATTACTACAGAAGAGGTAGAAGCTCGAATATGACTTAAGGGCAAAGTCTTCGGTATACCAATCCGTGTGGTCAATTAATGATTTTTAATGAAACTCAACGTACATATGTACAGATGGAAATATTATTAGTAAAATTGCGAAAAAATCCACAGCTCAGGTGAGATTTGAACTCACGACCCTTATACGCTAGACAAGTGCTTTTTCCAACTAAGCTACCGAGCCAATTAATGACACGGCATTTTGGTTGGTACAAGGTAATTCCAATCTCATCGATCATGCTTCATCTTTCCCTTAAATTTCACCGCAAATATATCCATCTCTTATGTACACATGCATGAAGAGCGATGCGATTTATTTACTGTTGAAACTGTTTGCCTAACTTTCAGGCGTCTCTTCATCACCGACTGTGGTGAGGAAGAACAATTGAAACCTGGTAGGCGACCAACGTGTCGTTCGCACTCTTTCATATACGACAGATTACTACATGCATGTGTACATAAGAGATGGATATATTTGCGGTGAAATTTAAGGGAAAGATGAAGCATGATCGATGAGATTGGAATTACCTTGTACCAACCAAAATGCCGTGTCATTAATTGGCTCGGTAGCTTAGTTGGAAAAAGCACTTGTCTAGCGTATAAGGGTCGTGAGTTCAAATCTCACCTGAGCTGTGGATTTTTTCGCAATTTTACTAATAATATTTCCATCTGTACATATGTACGTTGAGTTTCATTAAAAATCATTAATTGACCACACGGATTGGTATACCGAAGACTTTGCCCTTAAGTCATATTCGAGCTTCTACCTCTTCTGTAGTAATCTGTCGTATATGAAAGAGTGCGAACGACACGTTGGTCGCCTACCAGGTTTCAATTGTTCTTCCTCACCACAGTCGGTGATGAAGAGACGCCTGAAAGTTAGGCAAACAGTTTCAACAGTAAATAAATCGCATCGCTCTTCATGCATGTGTACATAAGAGATGGATATATTTGCGGTGAAATTTAAGGGAAAGATGAAGCATGATCGATGAGATTGGAATTACCTTGTACCAACCAAAATGCCGTGTCATTAATTGGCTCGGTAGCTTAGTTGGAAAAAGCACTTGTCTAGCGTATAAGGGTCGTGAGTTCAAATCTCACCTGAGCTGTGGATTTTTTCGCAATTTTACTAATAATATTTCCATCTGTACATATGTACGTTGAGTTTCATTAAAAATCATTAATTGACCACACGGATTGGTATACCGAAGACTTTGCCCTTAAGTCATATTCGAGCTTCTACCTCTTCTGTAGTAATCTGTCGTATATGAAAGAGTGCGAACGACACGTTGGTCGCCTACCAGGTTTCAATTGTTCTTCCTCACCACAGTCGGTGATGAAGAGACGCCTGAAAGTTAGGCAAACAGTTTCAACAGTAAATAAATCGCATCGCTCTTCATGCATGTGTACATAAGAGATGGATATATTTGCGGTGAAATTTAAGGGAAAGATGAAGCATGATCGATGAGATTGGAATTACCTTGTACCAACCAAAATGCCGTGTCATTAATTGGCTCGGTAGCTTAGTTGGAAAAAGCACTTGTCTAGCGTATAAGGGTCGTGAGTTCAAATCTCACCTGAGCTGTGGATTTTTTCGCAATTTTACTAATAATATTTCCATCTGTACATATGTACGTTGAGTTTCATTAAAA
This sequence comes from Aedes albopictus, assembly GCF_035046485.1. Classification (NCBI taxonomy): domain Eukaryota; kingdom Metazoa; phylum Arthropoda; class Insecta; order Diptera; family Culicidae; genus Aedes; species Aedes albopictus. The sequence continues at coordinate 194,251,500 of NC_085136.1, forward strand.
ATCATTAATTGACCACACGGATTGGTATACCGAAGACTTTGCCCTTAAGTTGTAAATGTAATGTTTTTTCTTCAATTAAACTGTATTACATCAGAGCTACAACTGTGCTATTTTTGAAGCGTTGACATTATTCGTCATGAAGTCAAATCTAAAGAGTAAAATTTGCACTCTCAACAGCTTTGAGGGATCAATGTTGAGACCCATATGTGTGTACTGACGAGCATCAAATCAAACTAAAATGTCTACGCAAAATCTACAATCGTTTTTTAAGCACAAATTCGCATCCGCATTATGCACCCAATACCTATAAGTTTCTTGCTGGCTTGGAAACAAACTAGCATAGCACAACACATCCAAAGTTTAGGAAACAGAAACCAGCAAATTTCAATATTGTTTTGCTGTGTAACAACCAAAGTGTCACTCTTGGAAATAACAGAATTGTCAAATTCACTCATATAAGGGATCCATTTCGTCATTATTTCTGATATAATAAATTATAAACAATAATTTCTTTCTTTACATCTTCATCATTTTTGAAATTCGATTTAAAAGTAATTTGACATACTCTACTTTCAGTAATGGAGTACGTGGGACAACAAAGCACTCTCACGTTTGACCATTTAGCTATGCCGCCAAATATAATTGTTATCATCTGCTAAATTCTTTCGCTACTGTATAAAAATTCAATTGCTCCTCAATGTTAGAGGCGCCCGTAAGATAAAGTTAAAAGTCATCAAAATCGTTTGATTACTTTCAAGTTTTCATTGTTCTTCCACAAAAACTAGTCCATGCTTTGCTCCAAAAGCTGCTATTTTGCATTGGCAATAGCTTATTACATCATTATGCTGCTCACACTGACATGCACAGAATTGGACATTTAACACCAAATCCGGTTGACCAATCGCCAAAGGTATTGGAAGCACCTCAATTTTCAACTCAATCGCATCTGCAAGCAAGCCTCATCTTCTATCCAGAAAAGGTGAAACAAGTATATACCCTGCGTATATCCCGCCCCTCTTGGGGCTGTCATACCTGCCCCCATATGTCGAAACGACAACTTCCTAGAAGAGGCCCATATCTCGAATCGTCTCACACCTAGCATGGTAAACACCGAGCAATCAATGTCTAATTTTAACGAACAAAGACTTTTAATTCATGGATAATCTTAGAAAAAAGTATTTTATGCAGACTGGATTTTTCTCCATAATTATAATAGCTAGTTGTCGCTGTCTCAACTAAACATATCGACCTGAAACAGGATTTCGGTTCACTGCAATTTTACTTTGCCTAAATAAAGCTCAATTTTACATGCCGTTTATTTTTTGCGGTTCCGTACCTTCATTGGATTCTCCATCTTTCGCGACCAGTCGAGACATTTCATCTGCGTACCTGTCATAACAAAGCACAACTCTATTCAACCATTTGCTCTGCCTCACTTGGATTTTTTTTTTGTTAAAGACGCTCTGCCTCAACTATCAGAGGTCTACTTCATTTGTCGGATACTGCCTCGACTGCAGTTCCTTTTTTTTTAGGACCTCTGTCTCGACTATCAGAGGTCTAATTCATTTATCGGATACTGCCTCGACTACAGTTCCGTTCAAACCTGATTTCGTACCAACTGCGCCATTGTCGAAATCTTCGGTTTAGTCGTGGGAAAATGCTCCGAAGTAACTCTTTATTAAACAAGCGAAAACACGTTTCGCTTAAGTGACGCCGTCCGAACCGCAGAGAGAAGCTCCGACGCGGTGGTGCTCTGCTGCTGAGAAAGGGGGAGAAACCTCGACCCCATTGCTGCTGCTGCTCCTCTCCATCCTACCATCCGGCGATGCTCTGCTGTTGCAGAAGAAGGGGGAGAAACCTCAACCCCGTTACTGCTGGCTGCTGCTGCTTCTCTCCATCCGATGACCCGTTCGTTCTGACGTTCGTTGCAAGAATGGTTTCGAAACGGTGTGCTGGCTCTTTTATATCCTATGGAGAAGGAGAAAAACCTACTGTTACCACCGTCACCACGGCCACGCATACACGCAACAAGCTTGCCGTTCGATGCTCAGTAGGCGGTGGCTTATACTGTTGAAGCTGTGCGTCGCGCTCGGAAATCGAAGCAGGGTTGGTTGGCATTATGTTCTCACGTTTCACGCTTTGCGATGCGTGTTTCACCGCGCGCTTGCTCTTCTGCATGCATTTTTGCATTTTGCCGCTATTCTAATTACTATACGATGTCTGAATTTTGTTTTTTTTTAAACAATGCGTTTTTGATTGCTTTATATGGCTTGATCATAATCAAATTATATTTTCCATTTTTTTTTCCATTATTCCCGCATTTCTCTACAGGAAAATCAAATCTACCACATTTGCGTCAGCCGAAAATGGAGACAGAGCCTTCTTGATGTGACGCCGACATTGTACGCAACCATAATCTACTGATTGGCGAGGATGCGCATTGCGAGGATCCATCGACAGGAGGAGAAAATCTGGCGTCGGTTCAACTTACGCTGACTGAAAGACACTGCGGTGAAAAGGTCCTACATTGAGGAGCTGGAGATCCTCACTACGGATAATCCGGAGTGTGGAAGCGTAGAAGATAAGTGGAACGCCATTAAGAACGCCTTCATTGCCACCGGCAAGAATAATATGGGTAAGCTACGCACCTGTAGAGAGCAGTGGATTACAGAAGTTACCTGGAGGAAAACAGAAGAGCGAAGAAACCCCAAAGCCGCTATAGAGCGAGCGAAAACACGAGGGGCCAAAGCCGTAGCCCGTCAGCTCTATTCAGCTCTCGAAAAACAAGTGAAACGCTCATGTAGGCGGGATAAAAGAGCGTGGAAGGACTCTCTAGCTGATGAACGCGAGAATGCCGCAAATACCGGCGATATTCGTCTCCTCTACGATGTCTCACGTCGCCTTAGTGGAACTAAGATGAAAGCTACGATGCCTGTGAATGACACATCTGGACAGCTATTGACCTACCCGCTGGTTCGAGCATTTTGGAAACCTTTTTCAAGTGTCGGCCACGTCACCAACACTTCAGTATGATCCAACAAGGACGCATTACCCGTGTTAACCCCGAAGCTCCATCATTGCTGGAGATAGTAACAGCCATCCGTAGCATGAAATCGAACAGGGCCTCGAAGATCGATCGCATACCACCCAAGATGCTCAAAGCTGATCCCACAACTGCAGCATCAATTATTCTGCAATATATGTGGAACCGCGACGTATACGGTCGACTGGATGCAAGGCGTCTTAGTGGAGGTTCCCAAAAACGGTGACCTCACTGTATGCGATAATTGTCGGGGTATCATGTTGCTGTGATTCGTTTTCAAAGTAATCTGCAAAGTTATCCTCAACCGGATACAGGAGAAGATTGCCGCAACTCTTCGACGGCAGCAAGCAGGATTCCGTGCCGGGCGATCCTGTATGGACCATATTTTCACGCTCCGTACCATCTAGGAGCAAATCGATACATTCCAAGAGTGTCTCTGCGTGTTCATTGATTAGGAAAAAGCTTTAAACCGTCCGAATCACGAAAACATGTTTGAAGCCCCGTGTAGAACCCTCATGTGCAAGGATGTCCCTGAGAAATAATCGGCCTCATTGAAGCACACTACAGGGCATTTTCGTGCAGAGTACTGCACAACGGTGTCTTGTTCGATCCCATACGGGTCGTTGCTGGAGTGAGGCAAGGATGGATTCTATCACCGCTACTGTTCCTTATTGTAATCGATGAGATCCTTGTAGATGCGATTGAGCGTGAACCAGATCGTGGGTTGGTGGGGCAGCTTATTACCATGGAGCACCTAAATGACTTCGAACTGACTGAATACGTTGTTGCTCTTTTGGCTCAACGGCGCTCTGATATGCAGAGTAAGCTCGATGAACTTGCCGATTGCTTCTTGGCGGTAGTTCTTACCATCAACGTCAACAAGACCAAATCTTGGAATGTAAACACGGTCAGCCCTTCCAGCTGGACAAGCAGTGGAGAGTTGAAAGCTTTAAATATCTTGGTAGTTCATTTATTTATTCAGCATCATATTTCAATCACAATAAAACTGAATCAACTATTCTTCGGTTCGTGGCCCGAGCCGAGTCCCAAATTTGCCCAAACATTCTGCACCTGGTCCACCCACCGCGAACGCTGCCTTTCAGGTCTTCTTGAACCATCCAGATCTCTTGTGAACACCAGCTTTGCAGCGGTGTTGTCCAGCATTCTCACAACATGCCCCATATCCTTCGAGCTTTTGCCACCTTCCGCAATGCTGGGTTCGCCATAGATTTGCAGCAAGCTCGTGGTTCATTCTTTGCCGCCACATACCGTTGTCCAGCACACCGCCAAAGATGGTTCTAAGCACCCGTCGCTCGAACATTTCGAATGCATGTCCTCCTTGAGCATTGTCCAGGTCTCGTGCCCTTAGAGAACCACTGGTCTTATCAGCATTTTGTACATTAGATGCGAGGGTGAATCTTTGTCGATCGCAGATACTTGTTAAGGCCTTAGTAGGCCCGACTTCCACTTAAGATGCACCTTCGTATTTGGCGGCTAACGCTGATGTCTGCCGTTAATAAGGACCCGAGGTAGACGAAGTCCTACACCACCTCGAAGTGCTCCCGTCTATCGTAACACTGCTGTCTAGGCTTGCCCTGTCGTTCGTGGTTCCACCTGCTTCTGTGGTCTATTCTGTCGTACGCCGCCTTGATGAACAGGTGGTGCATTGGGACCTGATATTCGCGGCACTTTTGTAGGATTTGCCGCACGGTGATGTTTTGGTCCGGTGTCGAGAGGCCGTCGACGAAGCCGGCTTGATAACTTCCCACGAACTTATTCGTTTTAGCTGACAGACGACGGAAGATGATGTGTGATAGCACTTTGTAGGCAGCATTCAAAATAGTAATTGCCCTGAAGTTCTAACATTCCAAATAGTCGCCTCTCTTGTGAATAGGACAGATTACCCCTTCCTTCCACTCCTCCGTTAGCTGTTCGGTTTCCCCGATCCTGACCATCAGCCGGTGCAGACAGATGGTCAACTTTTCTGGGCCCATCTTGATGAGTTCAGCTGCGATACCATCCTTATCAGTTGACTTATTGTTCATGAGCAACTGGATAGCTTCGGTTACTTCCCTCAACATCGATGTTGCTTTGTTTTTGCTCCCTGCTGTACTGACGTAGTCATTTCTCCTAGTTGTAGCTCTCCGCACCATTCAGGCGTTCGTCGTAGTGCTGCTTCCACCATTCGATCACATCACTTCCGTCAGTCAAGATGATCTCTTCATCCCTGCACATTTCGGCTTGCGAACGGCACTGCAGTTCCATTTGTTCACATTCCACTTCATCCAGGCAGCGCTTTTTCTCCCGGACTTCCGCGTTCTTTTATAATGCTCCACGTTCTATCGTGTCCCATGCTGCAGCATGTCCGCCTTCGCAGCGTTGGTCTCAGCTGCGTTGTTTATGACTACTTTTATCGTACACCAGCAATCATCTAGAGAGGCTTCATTGAGCTCGTACTTGTTCGACAACGCTGTCTCGAGATTCTGCGTGTATGCGGTTGCGACATTCGGCTTCTTCAGTCGCTATAGATTATACCGAGGCGGCCGTCGGTACCATACGTTGTTGATCATGGAGAGTTTTTGGCACATTTTTACCATACACGATAGTAGTCAGAATCGATGTATGGCACTAACATTGATAGGTACTGACGTCGATAATGTCGGAGAAGTGCCATCCGTCAATCAAGAGATGAGTCGTTCAATTTCCGTTTCGTAAGAGAAGTTGCTTAGAAGACAGAAGTGTGGCAATAGACGGTCCGTATCGGGGGAAAAATGTCGACGACAATTGTTGGTGGCGGGCTTGAGAATTCAGTCTTATAGTTTAGCTTATAAAGCAATCCTCAAGGCAACAAGATATCACAGTTTTCAGCTTAAGCGTATACTTTCAACGTATATCAGTCTCGTTTAGTTTAAAGTGTATCGAAGAATTCTTCCCAGTCAGATACACTTTTCTATTAGTCTACAAACTATTCCCCATTGCTGCAGGGTGTCGTACGTTTTCGAAATGCAGGAAAATTATCGAATCGATACCGATTCCCAAACGGCCACTCACCGTTTGAATCTTCCAAAAGGTGCATTTCTCCTATTCATGATTGCAAGTGCCCACAGTCAATTTCGTTCCCAAGATACGTCCAAGTGTTTCATACGATTAGACGATTGTGTGTGTCTTCCTTAATAAACGCTCCGGGGTTTGAAATGTGTTTTCCGTTTCCGCCACTCGACGGCAGAGGAATCCAGCTGTGGTTTCCTCTGTGTAGAAAGTTAGCAACCAGAAAACCCGAAGCGTGGAGCATTTGTGGTGAATGCGCCGGCATCAGTACCAAATCGAAGGGAAGTTATTAAAATTTCAAACCAGATTGGTTTTCAATTAAATTGAAATATTCCTGCCTCATGGAAATGTTGGTTGAGTGAGAGAAAGAGAGAAAGGCACATGCTGGTGGAAATGTGAGCAATAAAATGATCTGGTTATCATTCGGGTCCTGGATACTTTTTACTGGAAAGATGACTAATGGAAAGTGTAATTCAAACGTATTAATTATCTTTGAGGATTAGCATCCTAACCAGAAGAAAAGAGCATGCCATGTAAACGCGTGCTGGCTAAAGTCCTCGTTTATTTATCGGATTGCTATTCAATTAATTAGTGTGACTGAAGATGTGATTTAGGCCATATTTTGTAACATATTGAATACATAATTACACTGATGTTGAAATCAGACAAAACTTCCTCTATCAGTGGGTTTGATTTTGGTTTGCTTGCTGTTAATAACTGTGGATCTGCTTATAGAACGGAAGCTGAGAGGCAGGCTTTGTCTAAGTTGGGTTACGACAAGAAAAAGAAGGACAGTGAGACTGTTTTTATATATGTACTCTCTGTTTGTTGAATTGAAATTGTCAACTTCATAACAAAAAAAATACAAATACAGAAAAAATAATGTGGTAGAAAGTTAATCAAATAATTGGAGATAACACCGCTCAACACTAAATTTTGTTATGGGATGAGAAAAAAAAACCGGGGTTTGGGACCCTAGAAGTGTTATAGTGAAAAAATTTTTGAAAAATATTGAACCGGGCCTTCACAGTTTCAAACCGAAGTTTGTATGGAGAACTTGGGGTGTTCAATTGATATGTGCATTAGAACGCGCTGTGCATATATTTAGGCGTTAGATAATAACGAAACTAACCCAAATACCGAAAACGCCTAGAAATATGCACGGCACGTTCTAATGCACATATCAATTTATTGAACACCCCAAGTTCTCCAAATAAACTTCGGATTTAAACTGTGAAGGCCCGGTTCAATATTTTTCAAAAATTCTTTCATTATGACACTTCTAGGGTCCCAAACCCCTGTTCTTTTTTTCTCATCCCATAACACCAAATTTTGTAACATTTTGTCGAGCAGTGTAATTAAACTAAGTACATTGAGAATAGTTTACAATCAAGACATACTACAATACACACTGTTGTCTTGATTTCGTGAAGCAAACGGGGCAAGACCAAAAGAAACTTATTAAAGATTAAACCATTAGTGATAAGAAAAGGTAAACTCTATTCCTAACACCAGCAAATACAACGACACAGCCAGTCCGGCATGACCAGGATACCCGTTGTCTAACGAGCCCAATTAAAAAGTTCATTCATTACGTTGCCATCAGTCGTAAAACGATTCTGATTATGTTTGGTCCCTTTTTCCATGGTGGTCGGCCATGAAGCAAGGAGTTATGACACTCTAGATTAAAATGGACTGCCCCGGTTCATTAGCGTCGCGCGATACACAATGCTGATAGCGCGCGGGTCCTACTAAATGGGGGAATACTCACAGCATCTGGGGAGCAAATTGACCGAGAAAACGTTTATGTGGCCATCAATCAGAACGCGGCTAGGTCATTTGTGATCAGTACGGTTTGGCAACCGAAATTACAGAAAGGACGATCTAAATTTTGTGTAGAATAGGCATACCAGTCCGGTTTGAGTCCTAATTTTAGAAAAATGTAATATGCGGGTGATAGGTAGAAGCGAAAACATTGTGTCATTTATCAAGCATTTATTAAATTCCGTTCTAGGTATTTTGAAAGTATCTTTGACGAAATTTCCAATAAAACTCATTGCTGGGATTAGTTTTGGTGGGGTGAGAACTTGGGTAGGAATATGAAAACCTTATATGTCCAAAAAGGCCAATATAGCCACAGCTATAAAGCGTGGCAATTCAACTTGACCATGCTGAGGGTAATGGGTTCGATTCCCGGCCGGGCCAGGAACTTTTGGAATGAAAATTTCCTTGAGAGTATTTTCGTGTCTGCCATGCATGCAAAATAGTTATGGGCAGAGAAACCTCTCAGTTGCTAAATGCTCATAGAACAATAAGCTGAGAGAAAATGTCCCAGTGAGGATATTACGCCAAGAAGAATAAGAAGAAGATATGTCAGAAAGAGCAATACTTGGTAGTTGAGTCTTTGGGAAAATAATAAAACGAACTAAGCTTAAGTTTGCATGGCCGCTTTCAGTAATTTGTGGATTTTACTTTGGCTAACCAAGCCAAGCGGAAATTAAAATGTTGAAAATTCTTTGACATCCATGTTTACAACAGAAACACGCGTTTGATTAACTTATTGAGAATTTAATTGTAAAAAGAAGTCCACGTGTTCTTGTGGGGATCGAACCCAAGACTCTTAATCCACCTGAGGGGTGCTTCTATTCCTCCAAGCTATGGAGCCACTTGTCCACCTTTGTCTCCTGGTGGCATAGAACTGAACATCATTTCACTAATGTACATGGTTTGCTTCTTGTCACAATTATTCTAGGAATTTCCGCCCTCCAGATTTTTTCAGGAGCTTTTATTAGGTTTTCCGTAGAGTCCATCCTATAATTTCTTCCGGATATTTTCACCGAATCGCTCATACGATTTCTGACGGAATTAGTTCAGGAAATCCTTCTGCATTTCTTAAAGAATCTCGCGGGGTTTCTCTTGAAGCTCCACTGCGGTTTTTTTGGAGTTTATTCGGAACTCATCTAAGAAGGAGTACTTAATATAAAATATATTAATGTTACTTAGGTTCTTACCCCGATTTCTTTGATTATTTCCAAGCTTTTCAAGATTTTTCACTGTGATCGTCCTGAGAATTCCCTTTTGCGTGTCCCTTTTGGTATATATGTAATCAAAACTTGGAGTTATTGCCCGGTTTTCCCATGAATTTTTCTCAAAATCCACTGGAATATTGAAAATGTGCATAAATTGAAACAAGGCTATTGGCCCAATGCCAACGTCGGAAACTTCTCGAAGGACCAGTTGGCTGACAGCCAACCAGTGCCGGATTTAGGCTTTGGGGGGCCCGGGGCAAACCCTATAATGTGGGCCCCAAAAAAAACAAGATTTTGAATACATAAACCATACATTACCGGTTTTTTCAATGTTGTGTATTATTTGTTTTTTGTTTGATGATTATTGCGGTTCGAGTCCATATGAAGTTAACTATCAATGTTAACTACTTTTCCCGATCAGTCTAGATAGCTGTGTAGTGTCGGTAGCGGTTGTCTCAATTGGCTAAGAATAACACTACGGACCACCTGTTCCGGGGGTAAAAGTCCACTAAACAGGGAACCCCAATCCAAGGTGTGATGGATGAATGGTTGAGGGGGTTTAAAATATGTTCGATCTTTAACGGAGCCCGTAACGTAGGTAGATCGCCTTTATGTGTTGCGTTACGGTTCAAGATCTACCAAACCGAACCCTAGTGACATCCGGTTTGTCAAGTTGGGGTAATGTGTTTTGGTAATAAGGATTCATGGTACAAAGTCCTTGTTACTGGTGACAGTTTCTAAAATTGCATTTATTCTGCCATGCTGATAGTTGAAGAATCGGACTTTGCCCACCCGAGACTACACTTGGTGTTAGGAAAACAAACATGCTTTACAGATACGTACTAACCTATCAAGGACTGTTAAGTTCTGGTAATTCAAGGACTCACGTGCATTCTTATTGCAGAACACATTCTCTAATTTGACAGAGTTTTGCAACTAGCCTAAAGTCCCGGGATTTTCTTTGTTATCCTGGGACTAAACTAGAAGCAAGACATGGATGGGGCTAGAGTTCCGATGCATGGATAAATATCAGTACCACCGTTTTGTTTTTCTCAGAATGCGAATGGATTGTGTTTGATTAGGGGCGCTCTTTCACTGAGATTTAAATCTCTATGATAACGGGACCTTTTCATCGCAATCGATTTCTTACACCTCTGGGATAACAAAACAGGAACTGTATAGAAATCGATGCTTCATTGCCTCTCAATGACAATGGAGTAGTACGACATGCACTAAATACTAAGGATACGGGTAATGCCACAAAAGATCTAAATACTGGTCGCAGTGGCTCACCCGAACAAAAAAAAATGTCACACAACTGTTGGCTAAAATATAAGCGACTCATAAGGAAGTGATCATTCTTCATCAATAATTCCAAAGTCCCAAAGAAGAAACATGGGTGTAAGCAGTAATAAATAACAAATTTCCCATAAACAAATAAAAAAATGCATAAATAAATCAAAAGTTTCCATAAATAATTGATTTTTGAGCAATTAAAATCGTCAAAAATGCAATGAATAAATCAACTGTTGCAATAAAAAAAAGCCAATTTTCCCGCGAAAAAACTTCGAATTTTCCATAAATAAATTCGGTTTTTCCATAATAAATTAGAAAATTCACAATAAAAACATATCTATCGAAAAAGCAATAAATAATTCAAAAAGTGCAATGAAAAAAAAAACTAAATTATCGATAAATGTCAACTACATCGATTCAGTTCTAGACAAACCACAGATCCAAGAGTTTGCCTGGTGTAATGCAAACATAGATGTTATCCCTTTTTTAGGTCCGACGCGCGATAGCGAGTTCGGACAGCAAGCAGTTGGTCGGTGAATTGCAATCATAGTTACGCAAGCTTTTCAGTCGTTTCAGTCATATAAGTGCGATTCAGCATTTAATTGTCTCATACTTTCCTGCATTTGTTTTTCGTGGGTAATTTCGTCATTTTTATTGCATTTTTTGAATTTTTTATTGCCTTTTCGATATTTTTTATTGTCATTTTTTTTTATTTAATATGAAAAAATCGGATTTATTTATGGAAAATTCGAAGTTATTTCGTGGGAAAATTGACTTTTTTATTGCAACAGTTAATTTCTTCTTTGCATTTTTGACATTTTTAATTGCTCAAAAATCAATTATTTATGGAATCTTTTGATTTATTTATGCATTTTTTTATTTGTTTATGGAACTTTTGTTATTTGTTACTGCTTACACCCCTGTTTCTTCACTGGGGCTTCTCGAATTATTTATGGGAAATTTGGTATTTATTATGGAATGTTTAATTGTCTGCCAATTTGAATTTCGAAATTCGAAATTCATTTATTTCCATTTTTATGATCTAGGCAGCAACTGCAGCAATAACAATAAACAAAATATTTTTCCGAGATGCTTTTTAACCCTTTGAACCGGAGGGGTCAATATGATCGTTTGGATTCCCTAGACTGAGTAAGCCAAATCCTCCAAACATATAATTTTCAGTCGAAAATTTTCAGCAAAAAAAAAACTTTCGCTTCACCTAATTATTGTATACTGTAATACCTCTCTAGATATGAATTTTTTGCAACCAAGCATAATAACCAGTTCCAGTTGACTCCAGTAGTCTCCCGAAATCCCTTAAACGTCCCTGAGACTCCTGAAATCCCCCTGAGTCCTCTGGGATACCCTGATATGCCCTTGAGGCACTCCGGAACTCCTCAAAATCCCATAAAATTCCCCTTGTATACAGGTGCATAGACCTAAATATTCCCACGCCTTCCGATATTCTAAGTCAATTCAACTGTGGAAGAAAAAGATGCATTTTCCCCCACACTCCCGTTAGAGCAGCTGCTTGGGTGTGTTTTTATTTCAATTTTTCAACTACAGCTACGATCTAGGTAGGTTCTACCTACTTCACGCGTGGCACATTGGAAGCATGAAAATCGCACCCGGTAATGGCCAGGTGCGATCGAGCCGGTAAATCCACAATATGCTTGGTGGGTCAATGGTCGCTGGGTTTGAAGAAAAAAAAAAAATCAGTGTCAGAATCAGTGCAAACCATAAACATTGAACAGTTTTGAACAATTGAGAAGAAAACAATGTTACAGACTGGATGGAAAAGATGAAATTCGTGGCAGCGCAAGTGATAGTGGAATACAACGTAGCACCGAATTGGAAATGGCAACGCAACAACCTGTGTATGGACCGAGTGTCTGGACCAATGGACATCATTCAGCCTGCATTATTTGATGGTATCGTGAGTATTATCTTTTTAAATGATTAAGTGTTTTGAGATGGTTTAAATTTTTTGTGAGTTGGTTTGAAATAATGAAAAATGTTTACGATATAAACAAAAATATTTTGATTGAAATACTGTTGTGGGAAAAATAAAGACGTTATTCAAAAATTTATAAAAAAAGGGAATCAGTGATTTTCAATAAATAATGGAAAAATATAACAAGAATAATGATTTCAAGAAGAACAAGTGGATGAAAAATACGAACAAATAACATTAGTTAACAAAATCAAAGGAAAGTCGCGGACTTCTGTTAACGATTAAAATTATTGATGCATAATTACGTGCTGATTTTGAGACCGTGTTTAAAATAAGAAAACTAAGAAGAACAGTTTTTTTTTATTATACGACACAATCGCAACCAAGTTTTTTTAAAGAATTTATTCAAATTCAAATATCTCAAGTTACAATTCACCAAATTTAAATATCTTTTTTGCAATAATAGGAAGCTGAATGTAATATGTTTTGGATATCTGATTATTTTTTTTTCTCGTCAGATTAGATATTGATGAGTGTTGGGAACAATCTCCTTGAATTGTAGCAAAATATTCAATAAATAAAACAAGATTTGTATTTTTCTTTCAAAAAAAAATCTTTATCAGTTGTAGCAATGTTGATTAAAAAACGCCAGCTTTGTACGGTATGTCGAAAATATTTTCAGCTCTACTGTATTTTTCTTTCCTTATGCTTTCAATCTTAGGGCATAATTTTACACTAAACATGATTTTCAGCTGTAAACTAGCATTACAATGGAATGGAATCAATTAAAAGTTAAAAAAAAATAATAATTCTGTAACTATGCAGCAGACCGGCGACATTTAGGTCGTGTTAATTTGAAATAAAAAAAAATCAGTAAAAATATCAACATAAAAATGACCACGAATACAATGGATGAAATAGGCAACAATAGTGGAGCGAACAACGCTAGGTTTGAATTTCCAATAAATTTTGCTATACAGTGTATTCCAGAATTTTATGGTAATTCACACGCACAATTGGATGGTTTCATATATCAAATAAATTGTTTTTTGAAACCCATAAAACGGATAACTGATGCTAGTGAAAGGAAAAATGCAGAAACCGTACTCATCCAAATTGCACTGTCTAAACTTAAAGGCCCAGCAGCGTTAAAATTTAAAAACATTCTTGCAAATACTTGGGATAAAGTGAAAGATAATCTACAAAAAGAATTCGGAATTAGTTTACAATTGGAAGAACTGTTTAATAAAATAGAGACCCTTGAACAAGGCAAGTATGAAAGTTTTAAAAACTACAAAGATCGCGTTCTTCAACTTAAGAGGAATATTGATGAATTCGAAAAAGATTATATTAAAGATCCTACAATTGAGTCATACGCTCAAAGACATTTAAGAATACATTTTCTAGCGCGATTGAAAGATATAAATTTGAAATTTTTTGCAAAAACGAAAAAAAGAAGACTCATTGGAAGATTTGGTAGATTACCTACAAGAAGAATGCATCGATGTGGAACAACAAGAACGCATCGAGCAGAGATTTAGGGATTCCCACACTGCAGAATTTTACAGGCAACAAAATGAAAAACAGAAATTCAGTAATCCACAATGTATTGATCACAACTTCCATTACGATAAAAGTAGATTCAACCAGAGCGAAATAGTTTACGAAAAAGATTTTAACAATTATAGATATCTAGGACAACAAGAAATTTATCGTGGTGATTACCAGATGCCTTATTGGACCAACAGAAATTTTGATTTAACGCAAAAACGACTTGAATGTACCGAAGAGCTGAAAGAAAGGGTAAATTGGGATGGGGAATCATAATAGGAAAAGATAAATTGAAAATTACTAGGGATACAAAAATATGTCAATGATGAAGAAATTATGCACTGTTTATGCAAACAAGACAAATGGAATAAAACATGGAAATCAGGTGAATAAGTTGACATATCGGGAATGATAAAGCAATATTTTTGAGACATGAGAGTGAAAATGTCATTGGGGAAATAAAGTTACAAAACAATAAAGTATGAAAAAGGGCAAATAATGCAGAAATAATAAAGATGGAATAATATGAAATATGATGAATATAATGGAAGACCTATAACAGGACAAAAAAACACAGAAAAAGTAACAATTGAAAATGAGAAACTCAAAGAAAAGATAATTAAACTGAAACTAAATGACATTTTACTGAACGAATTTACACGACCTTAGGCATGACCAACGTACGAAGAATTGGCGTCACAATGCACAACAATTTTGAATGGACATCCATCAAAACCTTAGCATAAGACGAATAGGTATCCTACGACGGTTAAGAAAAGGTAAATGTGTGAAAATGAAACAAAAGGACTTGTGACAAGAACGCGAATTAAAAAAATGGCAAATTAACAAAGAGAAACAATATGGAGTATAAGGGAAATATTATACAAACGAGACAGTTAAAAGAGTAATGGCGAAAAGTGTATGAAAATACTTGAATTAAGGTACAAATACAATACAATCTTTTAATAATTATATATATTTTTTCTTTTTATATCATCTCGTTTTAGTTTTTTTTAGAATAACCATAATATATGATATTTTATTACAGAAGTAGATCCCACATCAACCAACCGTAGCAAAGCCTTCAAAAGGGGGAAAGGAGGAGTGATTTTGTAGCAAAATCTCAACCGCAAGCCTTACCCACGGAACAGGAAGGCGTAGACAGGAGATGCGTTAAGGGAAAGCAATAATGACATTTTTTCCACACAGGTAAACAACAACAATGAAAAAAAAAACACAAATTATAATTTCTTCAACTTAAGCCAGCCCCAACTTTTATTCAAAATCTGAAGTTTGCAATTGAATTATTCGGTAGTTGCATCTCAGTAAAATTCCAGAGGATCTACCTCACAATATTATAAATGCAATAAAAATCTATTACAAGAGTCATCATCAAATGGGTTAATTTCGTGGTCCTATGAAACATTGAAAAAAAAAATTGTAATTAAATGAGTATACTGAGCAAGAAACAAAAGAAAACAACGATGTTATAAACGATCTTTTTCGATGGAATTTAATGCCATGTTTGAATAAATTATTTTGACAAAATCTAAACATCCCGAGCAGAAGGGAATACCAACAGCATAATAAAATGTGTTGTTTTGACAAAATACCTGAGTAACGCAAAGAGTTATTTTCATGTTATTTATATAACATACCATGTTATAAACTTGTCTGTCATAAGCGGCAAAATAACAAAAATCATAACAAAAAATGTTCCTGGAAGACCAGTTAAATAACAGCTTTTGTTAGTTTCATAACAACTTAATAACAGTGAATTTATACAATGTTTCAAAAACAAATTTTGAAATTGAAAAGTTATTGTTAACAATATGGATGCAAAATGAGTTATTATATCAGAATCATATTTAACAAAGATTTTTTTTATCCTCGCAAGGTGGGTATGTAATCCCTAAGTTTGAGAGGAAAAAGATGAATTTTTGTTGGTTCAATTTTGAAAATAAAAGTGATAAACAGCCATGAATACTTAAGACCATAGCCCACAATAACTCATAAGCTAGTCATTCAAAGAGAATTGCACGCTTTCAATCTTCCTGGCCCAAACGAACTTGAGATAATTTCTAAATTAATTTTGTTTATAAGTTATGGTGGATCATGGTTGTTCACTTTTTTATTTCCAAAATAGAACCAACAGAAATTCTACATTTTTTCCACTAAAATGGATCGAACTAAATAGAAATAAAAAAGACTCCAAACATGACTTTTTGTATGTAAATCAGCAAATGTTAACTTTTTCATTTCTTTTGCTGTAAATCTCGCATGGTGTAGTTGTGATTGCAAAACTTTATTGTTGTGCTATTGATGATCAAATAATGGTGCACTCTCCATAATACAATAATAACAGAGCTTGTTCTACAACAAAACATCTTATTAAAATGATATTTAAAGAAAATATAGCAATTGTAGGATCATAACAAAATCAGAATCCCAACAAAACTTATGATGGGAAAGTTATGCCTCAATAAGTTAATAATAACAAACCAAGATATAAAAACAGGTTTGGTGATTCAGTTGTTATTATTTTGATATTCTCCTCTGCTCGGGATAGCTTCCTCGAGAGATGACGCGGGAGGACAAGACGAGAAGGCAACATCCGGCGAGAGCAACCAGAGGAGCAGTTCAACGGTACCTCTATGAAAACGTACCACAGCCAATTGGTACGATGACGAGAAATAACAGATCGGATGGAAAGTTGAAGGTCAAAGGTGCTGGTATGGCGGAGGAGAGAATTCAGCGAATATAATTTTATCACCGGAGACGATTCAAGGTCAACTCGGGTGGCACATCGAGACAAATATTATTGTACATCTGCGAATCTGCTAATATGAACCAAAACAATGCAGAGCATCGGGAACAACAACAACAACAACAACAACAACAACAACAACAACAACAACAACAACAATTCATACAGACATATGATGAGAGGAGGACGTCTTCATAGTTTTCCAAATTAACCGACATAATGTAGTGTTCACCAATCGCATTACATTCACCATTGGAAAAGCACTTACTCAGTGCTTCATACAACAACAACAACAACAACAACAATTAACAGTAAACATAACCAGGAATGCAACATTTCGACATCAACAAAAGCTTTGGAATTTAAGTCAACTAATTACAAACTCTTTAAAGAGTATGCAACAGTTCCACAATTTGCACCAGGTCAAGGACAATAATATTCGCATCACTATTGATATTGATCCAATACCAACAAAATTCAGAAGGCGGGCGATAAGTAATCAACCACAACACCGTAAACGACAATGATAAACAATCCAGTTCGGAAGGCAACTTATGACACTTTTTCGAGAAACAACAGAAAGCAACAGTAAAACTAGTTCTTCTGTCTGCAAACGACAGCGCGGAAATTACCAGCAGGGAAATACGATTCAACCGAGGTAACATCTGGATACCAAAACTTCATGGTCACGTCACCATAGGAGACGACATCAACAGAATCAACTACATCATCTTCAAGACAAACCAGTACAACAGAGAAGCAACGATACCATTCATCTGAGACCTGAAACTAACCAATTGATCTGGGCATTTAACAAAAAGAGGCACATATCAAAGGCAGACGAGCAACCCCTACGACGAATCAAGAGGAGCAGCAGCGAGTACCAATGAAGTCAATCTCTTGAGGAAGAATGTAAGGAAGTTACACTATAAATTTACAATTTGTTTGGAAGTTAAAAAAAAAGATTGTAATGTAAAACATTTTAAGACATTTAGAGCGAAGATGAAGATTAGTATTGCAATTTCAGTTTATATATTAACAATCATCGTTAGCATCATCATTTAAATACTGAGTATTTGTTTTGGGGGATACATTTTACCCACATACTTACATTTGAACGTGATTTTATACACGTTCAAACTCCGCTAAGTGGGAGGGCATGCATAGACCTAAATATTCCCACGCCTTCCGATATTCTAAGTCAATTCAACTGTGGAAGAAAAAGATGCATTTTCCCCCACACTCCCGTTAGAGCAGCTGCTTGGGTGTGTTTTTATTTCAATTTTTCAACTACAGCTACGATCTAGGTAGGTTCTACCTACTTCACGCGTGGCACATTGGAAGCATGAAAATCGCACCCGGTAATGGCCAGGTGCGATCGTGTTCAAACACGTGAGTCGAGCCGGTAAATCCACAATATGCTTGGTGGGTCAATGGTCGCTGGGTTTGATTGGCGGTGACCGATTCCAAGGCTCAATTGTAAACCTGTAAAGGTTTTGTTTTTGATCTAAAATTTCGTACTGGACGTTGACCAAAACAACATCCGTACGGTGTTCTGGTTTCGCGGGGCAGCGACCGCGCAGCGATGCGTTTGTTTTGTTTTTCATGATCGCACATGTTGGGTCCGGTTGGTTTGGTGCAGCTCTGATTACACTCGGTGGGCCGTCGATAGGAATGCCATGGAACGGATATTCTATCGATCTCGCTGGAATGTTGCGAAAATCAAGGCGCCGTATTGGCCGCATATGGCTTTAGGTAGCCTAAATTGTTTTTGTTTTGAAATCAAGGCGCGGTTTCAGGTAGCCTAGATTGTTTTGGTTTTGAAATCGAGGCACTGTATCTACCGAGAATGGTTTCGGGTAGCCGTGATTGTTTTCACTTCGATTTTTTGAACCCCGGTGAACCGTAAAAGGAATGTTGAAAATCGAAACCGTATTGGCGGCATAAGGGCGCCGGAATTGTTTTGTACTCGATTTTGTTTTGACTTCGAGTAAAAGAATGTGGGGTATAATTTCAACGAACATCCGCGGCCGAGCCCGGCTAGGGGTCACTGTGCCCAAGTAAGGTACACTTCAATAACAAAGCGGGTGCTTTGTTTTGAAGAATTTGGTACCAAATTCCGATGATGATGATGATGATGATGATGATGAAGATGACGATGATGACGATGAGGATGATGGTGAAGATGACGATGTGACACGCCCAAGCATTGAAGACGCCCAAGTGAGGCGGGGCTAGACGATGTAGGCCTTTGGGTAAAGATTCTTAGAAGGGTTTTTTGGGAACACGCCCAAGTCTGGCGTGGTTAGGAAATTAGGTTTTTCAATCAGAACTAGGATTTTTTGGTAGGGCTTGGGATACGCCCAAGACACGGCTAGGCTTGGGATACGCCCAAGAGAGAAGAAATTTTTCAAGAAGAGAAAGATGTAAAACACGATGTGGACAAGTAGGATAGGTAGAAGGTTTTGGGACGTTTTAATATTTACATTTTTTTTTGGTTTTTGGACACGCCCAAGATGGGTTGGGCAACGTTAGGAATTTTCGTGACTTCTTCGGGTATTGCTAGGAAATTTAGGCTATAAATACTGAGGCTTTGGCTTCAATCGGGGAGTTCAAAGGCAGTCTGCGAGACCGTTGTTCGGTTCAGAAAAGTTCAGTTTCAACGTAACAGTTCAGTTCGGTTCAGTTTTTCAACGTAAGAGTAAAAGTTCAGTTCGGGTCAGTTCAGAAAAGGCAGTAGTTGTTAGAGTTCAGTTCAGAAAAGACAGTAGTTGTTAAGGTTCAGTCCTTAGTCGGGAGTTGAGTTTGGTCCAGTCTGTGAGACAGGGGTCAGTTGTTGAGGTGAAAGTAATCTAAAGTCAAAAGTGCATTGTGAAGTGTAAAAATGAATTAAGTAGTTAAGTAGTGGTGTAAAAAAATCAACGGTTAAACCAATATAGATAATGACGGAAGCACGGACATTGTAATTTAAAGAGATATCACATCCTTGTGTAGAATAGTTTATAGAAGAACCCCAAGTAACGGGACGCTTCACAGGGATGCCATATATACAGATTTTTCTGTATTATACAGATTTTTGAGCATCTATTTTTTTTTGTTTTGTATGGGATACAGATTTTTCTCACAAACTTTGTATGGGGTACAGACTTTTGAAAAGAGTGATACAGATTTTTCAAAAAATCATGTGGCATCCCTGCATGTAACACCCCCGAAACCTTCCTGTAACCCAACTGCTTTCTCCTGAGAATCCCCTGAATCCTCCTGATCCCAACTGAAACGCACCCGAGATCCCCTGAAACTCCTCTGGTAAACATTGAGAATCCCTGTAATACCCCTGAAAACCCTCGAATTACCATTGAGATCTCATCTTGAACGCTTCTGGAACTCTGTCCCTTCTGAATTTACCTCTGAAATCATCCGCGATACCGTCTTACCTCGCTGGTTCGACACGTTTTAATTCGACACTTTTTAATTCGTACCCCGCTTATTCGACACACGTCGAAATGAAAAGTGTTCAAATGTCACAGTGATGTACATTGTAAATGCAATACAGTTTTATATTGTGTTTATACTCGCACCCGCAGCAGCTCCTCTTGCAGCCACTGATTCCGGAAGTTCTGAGTTGGTGCTATTCGATACGCAAACCGACTCGGGACCAACCGGAATGAACTGAGGATGGCAACAAGCGTAGAAAGAACGAGCTATTCATCCGCAATATCTGTTGAAATTATGTTTCATAACAATTCCGGAAATCAAAACAATAACATGGTGGTGTAGGGTTACCAGTTTGTCGAATTAAAAGTTTACCCCGGTTATTCAACAACAGTCGGTGTCCTATTAGCGGGGTAAAACGGTACCTAAAACACACCTGAAACTCCCTGAGACTAGCCCTGATACGCTCCAAACCATCGCCATACCACCCCTCCCATGAAACCCCATAGAATTCCTCGAAAGGCCTGGTGAATCTCGCAATAAACTGCGAGAAGAACTACTGGAAAACTAACGAGAGGAACTGCAGAAGAAATTCCGAGAAACATTGGCATGGTATCTGGCATGGTAAACCCAGAAAATTCTTTGGGAAAAATCCCTGGAAGAAGTGTACAAAAGTATCGCAAAAATCCCTGAAAAACTGTTCGAAAGCTCTCAGAAGTCCCAGAAGGAAGAACTTTGGGAGCAAATAGGGAAACCCCCCTGGATGGAGTCTTGGGAGAAATTTCTGGACAAATCTAGAAAGTCTCTCGAATAAACAACCAGAATTCAAGAAAAAAAAAACTCTAGGTTGGTGCATGGGTGCTGTTTGGTAGGCAATTGGTGATAGACCTTAAGTGTACATTAAGATTACTTTAAAGATATTTCACAGTTTTCGCCTTTCGGGTTACCGATGATAGATTAATTATATTGTGTGTCATTAGACTGTTTGTCACTATGCCAAATATGTGCCATTGAAGTCCGACATTTATCCAAGGTTGCTATGTATCACGTTGTGTTGGTCATTTGTTGGGCTTGTTTGGCCAAATATTTGTCACGACCAATGGGACCTCAAATTGGAAGGTAGGAAAACGGCTTGTTCAACACGTTTTTGATTCTAGCGATGTATGTTCATAAGATGTGCATGTTAAGAGCAGGTAGAAAGCATATAGGAATATAAAACCAAATTAGAGGGACACCGGACGGACCTTCTGCATACGAATCAGAAGCGGTAGCTACCGGATCACAAAGCCCATCCACCTTGGATTAATTTTCTAACGTAATTTTGTTAGAAAACTTACATGCCTATTGGACATTGGTGAATGGTCATTGGCCATATGACCTACACACTAAGATTCATATGTTCCAGCTCAGTAATTTTTTCACTGAGTTCAGTATTTTTTCCATCTTTTTACTGAGTTTTCAACAGCAGATTTATTTCGGTACACTCGGTAATCGTATTTACCGTTCACCAGTAACGATATTTACCGTGCTTCAGTAACTTTTGACAGTTTGTGAGCTGAGCTCGGTAACTCATTTACAGAATATCCGCAAAATAAATAACCGAGCGTACCGAGTTAAATCTGCTGTTGAGAACTCAGTAAAAAGATGGGGAAAATACCGAGCTGATCTTAGTGTGTAAGGCCGATAGGTCACATGGAATTAGGCAGAAAGGTCATCAGGCCACATGATCATTAGGCTCAATAGTTGTCTTCAGACTAAATGAACATCAATCTTTGTGTAACTACCAAATCTTTTTGCAGTAAATGTTCTCCAGTTTTAGTGAATACGTGTAACATTCAGAATAAAACAATTCAAGCTTCTTTAATACTACTTTCATTTCGAAGTATTTGCACCTTCTGACGACAATAATAAATGTGCGGCATCAAAAGCATTTACTTGTCTCTGGAACGAAAACCCCACCATTATTCAAGCGTGAAGCGTGAGCAAAATGATTACAGCCTTATAAACCAAAATTAATGGCTTTGGCGTGTGATTCGTTTCCCTTAGTTTGGGAGAGCAGCATCAGCTAGGATTGTCACTTTTGCTATTTAGACGAGAAGAATGATTTGCGGCCGCTTCAATGTGGGTGGCATTGTGATACGAAAATAGACGCTACCAATAAACCTTCAGCACCATTTCATCGCATCATACGGTCTGAATGTTGGTGTCTTAGTTTCTATCTCTGCATATGTGTCTTCGAAAAGCCAAGAGCAAAAGGTGATAATTCTTATTTATAGTCAACAAGAAGAGTTGTGCTTATAAGTCTCAATTAACAATTCAGTCACGCTTATCAGAGTCATTTACACGTTATCCCAATAATTCGAATCAGCTGACGATTCAAGAGCCTCAATGTCTGTTCGATTTCATAACATGTTGTAATATGGATAGAAAATGATAACAGACTTGCAAACAAAATTTACACCCCTAACTTACCAGCACCGACTTCACCGATTCGGGCACGTCATTTGTTGTTTAAACTGGTTATCTCGCTCGAGCCGGTTACGCCAATTATCACCACCGTACACAATCACAGAACTAACGATATCACTAAAAAGCGCTCCTGGTCGCCACGGTAACCGCTTAACAGATGGGCAAACAACGGAAGTGTTTCCTGGAAAGGGGCGCAGGGAGGAGGCTGATCAAAACAAACCACGATAACAATTTTGCTCTCATGGAGTCTCAATGTCAATGAATGATTTTACAACTCACCACCAGGTTGGAAAAAAAATGTTGGTAACGCTTCTGCGTAGTGAGCCGCCTGAATGTTCTACGATGTAGAAATAAAAAAGTTGCAAACAAGTTGTTGTTCAACTTGTAAGCTCTATGCAACTTGAAGGCGCTTTGGCAAATTTATTTTATTTTTCCCGAGTTTTGCATCCATGCTACCAAAAATTAAAGGCTACATTTACATAAATGGTTCATATTTGAAGGATGAGCTTGTTGAGGTTGTAAAAAATACAAAGTGAAACAAGATTATTTGATAATAGGGTGTTCCATCAGTAATCTCACGCTCCCAATTTCATCCTATTCGAAAACATGCGATTACGGCACGGATTGATTCCGTTCTTTTTGTTTTCATGCGTGCTCACTTCTTACAAAAAATACAAAAATAAGAAACAAAACAAACAGTGCTTCATTCCTTTGTTTTTCGTAGGACGAAAATGAGAGCCACATGCTTAATAAGGGAACCACTACCCTATTTGCTAGTTGGCTGTTTACTAGCGCGATGAAGAGAACCAGTAAAACGCTGAAGGGGTTGTGCACAAGGCACAGTATTTTACTTGTCGGTGGATAATATGAGAAAGGTTGAAATACCGGTACACGGGACACATTGGTCGGGCTTCAAATGAAAAATGAACCATTCGAAAAAAGTAAAATATGTATTAATATTTTAAGAATGGAATATGTGTTTTATGTTATCCAGCATATGAAAGCTTGTTGTTGGACTGTTTGAATGCACGTATGGTGCAAAATTAATATGTCACAAAGCTTTTCAAATTTTTATACAGGGTATTAGTTCCCTTATTAAGCATGTGGCTCCCATTTTTATCCTACTGAAAACAATGGAATGAAGCGCTGTTTGTTTTGTTTCTTATTTTTGTATTTTTTGTTAGGAGTGAGCACGCATGAAAGCAAAAAGAACGGAATCAATCGGTGCCGTAATCGCTTGTTATCGAATAGGATGAACATGGGAGCGTGAGATTAAGGCGAAACTGGATCCATTTCCTCACTTTTTGGTTTTTGATTTTTTTATAACATAACGAAGCAATATTTTCAAAATCGGTTTTCGTGCACATGTAGAAAATGGATCAAGGTATCTCCTGATTTTTTTTTTTTCGTGGTGGAAAATCTTTTTCGTTTTTGCAGAAACCATTTTTGAATATAATTTCACAAAAAAATGGTTTCTGCAAAAAAGGAAAACTTTTTCCACCACAAAAAAATTCAGAAGATACCTTGATCCTACATGTGCACGAAAACCGATTTTGAAAGTAATTGCTTCGATATTTAATAAAAAATCAAAAACCATGATGGCACTCGTACCCTATTGTACCTTAGGAATTTTGGTAATTTTATAGCTTAACACGGTTCGTGTCGTCACGTGTTGCCGAAATTTCGATGTTTCGAAATGTTCGTTTGAGTTTTAAATACAATTGGTAGTTGAATTTAGATATGTATCTTTAATGCGAATGGACTCGTTGAGTTATTTAAGTAATAAAATACAACATCATGTGCTGCAGCGATATAAACATTTTTGAAAAATTCTTGATATGGATAGGAACATAATTTTTCAATGCCTGTCGGTTACTGTTTACCATTAAAATTATTCAAAAACTGATAGCACTCTTGTTTTCTCTAGAGATTGTCATAATACATTCTAAATATGAAAAGGAGTAAACAGGATTAACAGTTGTGTGACGAAGTCAATTAATGTTTCCTTACCTGTTTCAGATGTGATAGTCTTTCATTCGCTTTGAATATCGAAATTAATATTTTTGCGAAACGATAGTTATAGGCCAATTTCTTATCGTTTCCACCAACTCACAAACTAGCTTCAATTTTTAATTTTTCTCATAAATAACCGTTTCTACATTAAATTCGGTAGTGCTTTAAAAGCTTGTTTAATCCTTGAAATCGGAGCCTTTCTATACTGATCAGGATGAGCTCAAACTGAATGGCGATTACTTTGTTTCAAAAAGAAATTAAAAGACCTCATTAGAAAAAAAAATCACTAATAACATCGTAAGTTTCTGATGACGTGGCAAAGCTTTGCTCCTTTTATTGTCATTCATATGAAAACCAACACCATGCAAGTGGGTAATTTTTCAAAATTGTGCTTTTACCCTTCACGCTAAAAGTAGCTCACCCAAACATGGAATAGCGATCATCGTAAAAGACCCCCCGTCGCACACTGGAGTAACAGGGTCCAATTCATGGCCAAAAAGTTTTAACACGTTTTTATGGTGTATTATGTATGTACTAGCAATAAAATTGTGAATTTAGATATTGAGGAAGCATTTTGGATTATAAATAGCCATATTAATCCACTTAAAGACTAGAAATGATTTCTTATAACCTCTCCAAGGACAACGTTTATTTTCACCCCCAAAAATCGCTTGAAGCGTCGAACATTTTTATTTGACAACAGAGAACTGAAAAATAATTATATTTCCATGAAAAATATTGTTTGGAAACAAGGGCCACCCCGTTTCATAGAAATTCTTCTAGAAGTGTGAGAGAAATTCAATTATTTTATGAGTGTAGATAACGTGTTTATGTCTTCAGTGAAGTTGTAAGGAGTGTCATAATTGGGCAACTTGTTGAACAATTATTCTATCTTCACAATTTTTGGGAATATGGGCCGTTATTTTTGAACGGTCCCTTAAACTCAGTTTAAATGTTGTACGTTTTTCTAGATATTTTGGAAATCATATTTTCATTTTGGGGTAACTTTTATAGTGCCCTAGAAACCACATCAAAACACAAAAATTAATCATGGATTGAAATTTTAGGAGTTTGGACATGATGATAGAAGCCGTGTGGAATATATCAGTTTGAATTTTCCTATTAAAACATGGCATTTTAACACAGCTTTATACATAAAAGTAAGTTCGTGGAGTACTGAGTGAAAAACTCAATGAGTTTAGCCATAAAAAACAATATTTATCTGAAAATATTTTCTTAACGGTGCATCAACATATGATTACATGCTACAAATAGTGAGCTCTTTATTTGAGTTGTTTTTGATTTTTTATAACAAATTTTGAACACAACAGTTCTAGCTACATTAGATTACTACTGTATTGCATACATTTAGGCGTTTATCGGTGTATGGAAATTTCTGCCCAAATTTACTAAATTAATTCCATTTGACACATTTTGTTAAGAGATAGAAGACCAGATTTGTATTCTGCTATGATCTATCTACCGAGAATAAGTGGCCGTTCATTGAAAAAGTAGTCGAAACGAAGTTGTTATATCAGAATTAAACATAAATTGTAACTAAAAACTAGTCAAAAAGGTGTAAATTTCAAAATGATTTATTTTTTCGTCTGGTACTTTCTGGTACCCGTTCTCTTGCGATTTGCAAAGGATATGCCTTATATTTTATTGTAATTTTATCCAGATTGCGGAATGCTGCAGAATCTGAAAACTTTTTGAATGCTAAAAATGGTTCAAAATTGACAAAAAAACATGATTTTGAAAACTCTTCTGTAAGAGAGCAAAATAAATGAAACCAGGTGAAGTTTTTTTGTTTAAATGATACACCCTTATCAGGAGAACTGTGTTACATACTCAGTTATTTTTTCAAATTGTCAATGTTTCGATAATTGAAGTTCTTCCGATGAGTTATGATGCAAATGCAAAAAACAGTAGAAAAAATCGTCAAATTTCGGCATTTATTCTTAAAAAAATATGCATCCCAAAGTATTTTATTGGTTGCCATATGATGAAGAATTACTTCATTAATCTTTAAAAAATATTAGTCTCTGGAAAACCCTGAAAAAAATTTTCGACTTATGGCCAGGAATTTGGCCCATTTACGCCTGTGTGCGTCGTTCAGCATTGTGTTTGTTTAGAGCAGGGGTGCCCAACGTACGGCCCGCGGGCCGGATCCGGTCCGCGACTCGAATGAAGAAAAATAAAAATAATAGAATTTGGCCTAAGGAATAACATTTTTTACCAGTGAAAAAATATTTCAACAAGAACTTTACGTAACTTTTGAATTAAATTTTAAAAAATCAATAATAATTCTACGATTATTCAGAAATTTGATTTTTGTCGTAAAATTTCAGCAGTTGTCGTAAAACACCAGAGCGGTACAACATAGAAACATTGCTAGGATTCAGGATGCACCAAAATCGAAAAAAAAAAAATACTTTTTCCAATCGGTAATATATAAATAAATAAATTGTCTTAGTCCTAAGGAGGATGCATACGAAACATCTTATTTAACAAATCAGAGAATCAAAAAATAAAAAAAATTGAAAAAAATTATTGTAAAAAATCAAAAAGTTTGAGATTAAGAGAATCAGATACAAAGAATCAGAGAAGCAGAGAATCAGAGAATCAGAGAATCAGAGATACAGAGAATCAGATAATCAGATAATCAGATAATCAGAGAATCAGAGAATCAGAGAATCGGAGAATCAGAGAATCAAGAGAATCAAAGAATCAGAGAATAAGAGAATCCGAGAATCAGAGAATCCGAGAATCAAAGAAACAATGAATCCCGACAATCAGATAATCAGAATATCAGAGAATCAGAGAATCTAAAAATCAAAAAAGTTAAAAATCATCGTTAAAAATCAAAAAGTCAGAAGATCAGATAATCAGTGTTGAAACAAAAGTTTCATTTTCATTTTTAGAATTCTATTTTTTTTCGGGTTGAAGCCACCATCTTGACTACCACATTTCAGAAAAATTTAAAAAAGTATATTATCGTCGTATTTTAATTTTTGGCCCGTGGACTGCTATGGAGTGTCACATGTGGCCCGCTGCCGTAAAAGGTTGGGCAGGCCTGGTTTAGAACATGGTTTCCAAATCTTCGTTTCGCGGATCACTTAAACCCCCCCCCCCCCTCTCCCCCCCTTCTGTCAGGCACGCTTTGATAGTTCTGGTTCTACGAAAAGTGGGACGATAACAGACCGGGTGCACAGAAAAAAAAAACATCTTGTGATATCACATCATTATCACTGCACGCACTTCAATCGCGACGTAAAAGTGATGAACAGATTGCATTCTGTGGACCCAGTATATTAGCCGCCGCAGCTTGAAAGTGAGTTTGGCAATCGCTAGAATCGAACTGACAAACAAGTCATATAAAATTAAAATATTGGCATGGATTCGTACACTGAACCATTGATTGTGAGGCATATCCCTTACTTTTCGGCTATTTCACCGAGCTAGGAGGTAGATGATATAAATGATACTTCTACTAGGCATTTGCTTAAACGGGTTTGTTGACGCTTTTCGGTGCCAACCAGGGTATACAAGATAAGGTTCTGTTCCAAATGGAGAATAAAAATTAATTTTCACTTAAACTTGACACCCTCCAGGTATCTTAGTCCCTCCAGTCGGGCATCAACTCAATCTTTCACATGTCACGTTTTTCTAAACGCTTCAGAAATTCAACTTTTCGTTGTTCAGTCTACAATGGTATATTTACAGTCACGATCCGGGCTCGCTCAATGGAAACACGCAGTTCAGCCTCCTCGTTCTGCTCTTCCAGATCACACAGATTTACCTGTCAGTTTGGATGTTTCTCGAGGTCCGAGTTACCGCAGCTTCTCTCGATGTACCGGATGGATGTGAAGAATGTCATTCGCCAGCCCAAAATCAACAAAGCAATTGATTACACTACAAAAAATAATTAAGTGCCATTCGTGAAATGAAACTGATTTGATGCAAAATATTTCTTTGAACAATCGATGGTGAGGGTCAATTTGATCAATGTATCTCCTCTGAGTGGACCCTCTTTTTATGTCATGAGAAGGAAGCGCATTTCAGGATCATTGTAAAGCGTATCATAGGGTGATAGATCTTTCCACGGAGCTTAAGAGACGTTAAAAAGGTTTCAGAGTTCTCCTCTCGGAAGTCCTTTGAAAAGCCCCTGGACCCCCTTAAACACCTATAACTTGTCAGGGTTCCATAGGGCAATACAAAGAAGTCAAGAGGATTTGAAGGGGTCTTCAGAGGCGTTTCCGGGGATTCTTAGAAATTCAGTAGATTTCAGGAGTGTTACAGGGGGCTCGAGGGAATTTCAGGGAGTTTTTCGGAAGCATGAAGGTTTCGGAGTATTTTCAACAAGCGCCGGCGGCATTACAGTGATTACAAGGAAATTTTGGGAGACATTCCTGGGAGTTTCAGAGGATTTTCAATGTATGTATTTTGAAGGTGTTATATGCGGATTCAGGGGCATTTTTAAGGGGTTCGGAGGGTTTCAAGGTTGCTACAGAGGTTCTGACGGAGTACCAGGGGTTTTTGAAAGAAGTTTCAGGAGGTTTCGAAGTTTCTGGGGCGTTCTAAACGGTTTCAGGGGTATCTCCGAAAGGCTTCAGTGGCGTTATCAGGAGTTAAGGGAGTTAAGGAGGGTTTCAACATAATGCCTCTAAGTTCTAAGTTAAATTTCATGGTGCATCTAAGGTATTTTAGAAAGTTTCAGAGTATTTCCAGCAGGTTTTAGAAGCGTCACTGGGGCTGTCCATAAACCACGTGATATTTTTTTCTGGATATTTTATCCCCTCCCCCTGCGTGGTCTTTGGTACATAAAAAAAGTATTTTCCCTGATATTTGAGTTTTAAGCACCCCCCCCCCTAACCATGATCACGTGGCTCATGGACGGCCCCACAGGAGGTTTTACGGGACATTTTAGTGGTTCTGGAGGGTATCAGACACGTCATAGGAGTTTTCTGAGGCACTTCAGAGTGATCCAGGAGATTCTCAGAGAGCTTCGGTAGCATTATTGGGGAGAATTTCAGAGGTGCTACAAAAAATTTAAGGGAAATGACGTTTAATTTATGGCAATTTAAATTTAAGGCAAAGACGTTCACGGTCTGCCTGAAACGCTCTTCAGTCTCCTGAAACGCCCCTGAAACATCTTTTACGCCTCTGAAACCCCCTTAATTCCTAATAACGCCAGTGGAACACCCCACAAACTTCCCTGAAAATCTCTTGAAAATCGGCTGAAATACTTAATCGCGCTCCCTCTTTTTATAAAAAAAATAAAAGAAAAAAAATATAAAAAGTAGAAAAAATTAAAACAAATACAAAAAAACTGCATAATAAAGGTTAAGTGTACACTGTTTTTCGGTGCATCTCTTTCAAGGATCTCTTAAAAAAATAAAAAGCATAAATATATAAACAAACATGAAACTAAATTTATTTCCTGAATTTTACTTTAACTTGCAGTCCTGTTGTTTCGTAATCTAGTCTAACGAACCGCTTCGTCTTGAGAGCTTCCTTGCAGTTGTGCCGCAGCGATATCGGGCATCCACTCCAACTGACTTTGCTGTGTACATCCGTTATGGTTACGTGGAATCGATTGACCGACTCTAGCGAACCTAGGTACCACAACCAATAAAGAGCTTGGCTGGTGGTTTCGATACAACGAAATTTGGCTAGGAAAAACTGTTCATTCTGCTCCATGACAGCGGCGGTTGATGTCAATTTGTTCCTGATGTTACCGCAATTACTATTAGAACTAGCCGTCTGCCTTAAGCTGTTATTGTTTTCGTCCTGTGCATTTTCTGGTACCAGGACGATACACGTTACACACGATTCGTTGAAATTTATACTAAGCTGGTCGCCAGCGGCCGCATAATACTGTACGACACTCGTTTGATGAGATTTCTGCAAATGAATTAATATGTCATGTTGATTTTTCATT
This sequence comes from Aedes albopictus, assembly GCF_035046485.1. NCBI lineage: Eukaryota > Metazoa > Arthropoda > Insecta > Diptera > Culicidae > Aedes > Aedes albopictus. The sequence continues at coordinate 194,282,046 of NC_085136.1, forward strand.
TTATCACACGGTTGACCGGAAGGGCAGCAATATTGAAGTGGTGCCATTGCCATTTTTGCGATCCTGTCTGCTGCTGCTTCTCCACTGCTAATAGTGTGGTTATTTGCTTTTAATTTTAACGATTGTTTACAGAGTCTGGGGTCACGTAAAAGCAATGGCAGGCGAGCACTAATTTGTTGGAAATTAGACGGTTTCCTAGTAGCGGAATGTTTGTCCCCTGTAAATGAAAATGAGTTTTTGGTTCATTAGTAAGAATGCTATATGATTTTAGTTATCATTAACTGTTTTAATTGTTTTTATTTATGTCTAGCGATCTGTTAATTCGTTTTACATAAAAAATGTTACACTAAAAGGAAATACTTTTGATATTTTCTAGCACATTGAAATGCTCACAGGTCCAGGCAAAAATAACGCAAAATGAATCAAACATATACAATGTTCGATCACCCTCAGCAACGACGACTAATACCCACCTTCATGCTGTCCCAGCGTTTGAACTAGGAAATTAAACAATTTGTCGGCCACTATACATCGACCACGTCCCAACATCACACGACAAATTGGACATTTGGTGCTCTTGGAGCGACAACCGGAACAGATTAGATGACCGTGGCAGCACTGCCACGAGGGAGGACGAATGATTTCCAAACAAACGGGACATTCCAGCAAACCGGCAATGCCCTGAAGACAGCTGGCGAAGCGCGACAGTGACTGCGGGTTGAGGTTCTGTAATGGGAGCGTTGTACGAAGTAAAATAATGAGAGATTAAAATCTGAAACAATTGAATATGTTTGTGACATAAAGACAAAGCTCTGAAAATACGACAATATTTTAAGGACAAGGTATTTGGAGTGCATAGCTCAAAATTTCTAGAGCACCGTTTTTTAGAACCGTTGAACGGATTTGGATGAAAATGCATCACGTTAATTGTTCAGTGGTTGTCAACAGCGTGATGCATTTTAATCCAAATCCGTTCAACGGTTCTTAAAAAACGGTGCTCTAGAAATGTTGAGCTATGTACTCCAAATACCTTGTCCTTAAACGTGGTGGGCATACTTCGAAGATTGGATAATAACGAGATCAGTCGTTATTGGTGGTCGGTGCAGCCTAAGGGAGTTAAGTGAACTGATGACTGGACTTAAGTTCGTGGAGTAACCAGACTTTTGTCATGAGATGACAACCTAAATAACATTTTTTCGTTGAATAGGCTTCAAGAATGTCATCTTTTTGAACCAATTTGAACATTACCATTCGGACCATTGCGAAGGAAAATGGTTTGTGCTTCTACTCCAGTCGTTTCTACGCGAGAGTGTGAAGTTACAGGAAAAGGTTTTGCTGACGCCGTAACTTTGAAGAAGGTTGTGATTGCAGTTTCTCGATAAATTCGATGGAAAATATCGCTGCTATATGTCCGCGAGACGCAACAATTTCGTCTTGGCGGTTCTGGAATTTGGTGGCTATGTTCCTGCATATCGTCTTGAAACTGGTGCCTAAACGTTGACCAAACGTACCCTCTGGACTTCACCCTTCCAATAACAACATCCATACTTCCGTGACTCCTAGGCCAGAGGCACGCGCGTCTCTATGTACTTTCTCAGGTGTCCAACTAATCTTCGTTTCCCATTCCCCAGCGTGGCCAGGGCAGTACTCGACCGTTGGATGATTGCGTCAATCTTATCTAAGAGTCCCAAATCTGTGTGCTTTGGTAACGGACGGGAAGGAGGCAACCCTCATAACAGCGGTCCAGGATTTAGCACCTACGATTTTGTGCGACTTTCTTAAGGACAAAGGGGACGATCAAAGAAATATCCGCCATTGCTCTGTTGCTACTAAGCTGGTAATCTCAGAATCTACTTTATATTATGGCATAAAAACTTATCATTGCGTATGCTCACTTGCAGCGCATACGCTGATTGTTTTTCAGCCTCGTTCGTGCGATTGAAATCGAAATTACCATCTTCAAAATCGCGAGGCAAATTGTTAGAAAGAGAGGGAAGATAGGAAAAATAACACTGCGCCCCGTATTACCTTAATGCTAATGCAAATGCTAAATAGGCTGGAAAAAGTTATTAAAACCATCATACAGTGACCGGCACAAAAAAAAAGATCCACCATAGAGTGGTTACAGTTTTTAAAGAAAACTACATGCAAAAATGATAAAATGTACCTCTCAATGAATGCGCCTCATACATTTTACATTGCACAATGGGTCCAGAGCCGTTTTTACGAAGACAAAAATGTCTGTGCCTTAACCATAAGTTTTAGGTACATGGTGTCTTTGGGAAAGTTTCTTCTTATTTTTTGACCTTTCTTCTCATTATTGTGAAATTAGGGTGGTCCCTCTAGTTTAGCTGATCCTAACATCTGTTTTTTAATAGTTTTATGTAAGTTTACAAAATGTTCTTCAAAGTTGTAAAACAACTTATTTCGAGTAAGTTTGCCGAAGAAACTATTATTCTATCTCTTATGGTTCCTAACTTATAATTTTTTAAAAGACTCATGTTAGGGTGATCCATGAAATTCAGTTTTCTTGAAATAACTTTTAATTCGTTCGTTTCTCATAAATACTTTGTTCAGAGCACTTTTAGAACTATTAACGACGCATATTTTTTCCAAAGAGCTTAATGTTCTAACTCCCAAGGTTAAAAAGGTTATAGGTATTTTTCTTTGAAAAATCCCTTTTTTTTTCAAAAAATCATATCTCAAAAAGGAGCAAATGGATTTTCAATCTCTCGGTTGCATTGGAAAGATCGTACTCTGTTCTATTTATGGTGAAAAAACTGCAGGTACCTTTTTTGTTTAAAGCTTTTTATTAAATTTTGAAAACACGATTTTTTTCATGGAAAAGCAGTTGTAACTTTGAAAATCGATAAGATACAAACTTGGCGTCTTCGACAAAATTGTGAGTTTTTGGCTGCCCTAAATGTGCCCAAAACAAAGTATTGCGAAAAAATCAACTCATAAAATTATATTGAATAAAAACAGATTTTCGTATAAAAAACGTTACACTTCACGCAAATTCAACTCGTCTTTGTTAGATATATCAAAGTATTTAGCTTGGTAAATGGTCATCCATTTCATTAGAACCAATGTTTATTTATACTGTCAGCACCATTAATGTTATTATAAGATATTGTAAATCATGTAACTTTGATAGGCTTTTACGTTAACACCAACATATACTAGTGTTTGACATTTTCGCTATCCGTACATTGATGTGATAAATTAAAATTAAATTGATGGAAATCAGCTCAAAATCATATTTTAAGTTGAGTTCATTGACAAAATATGGATTATAAACAAATTTAAACATTTTTGACATAATTACTTCGATCTATCTAACAAAGACGAGTTGAATTTGCTTAAATTGTTCCGCTTTCCATATGAAAATCTGTTTTTATTCAATATAATTTAATGTGTTGATTTTTTCGCAATACTTTGTTTTGAGCTCTTTTAGAGCAGCCAAAAACTCACAATTTTGTAGAAGACGCTAAGTCTGTATCTCATCGATTTTCAAAGTTACAACTGCCTTTTTATGAAAAAAATCGTATTTTCAAAATTCAATAAAAAGCTTCAAATAAAAAAGGTACCTGCAGTTTTCCACCATAAATAGAACGGAGTACGATCTTTTCAATGCAATCGAGAGATTGAAAATCCATTTCTTCCTTTTTAAGATATGACTTTTTGAAAAAAAGAGATTTTTCAAAGAAAAATACCTATATCTTTTTAACCTTGAGAGTTGGAACATTGAACTCTATGGAAAAAATATGCGTTATTGATAATTCTAAAAGTGCTCGGAACAAAGTATTTACGAGAAACGAACGAATTAAAAGTTATTTCAAGAAAACAGAATTTCATGGATCACCCTAACATGAATCATTTAAAAAAATATAAGTTAGGAACCATAAGAGATAGAATAATGGTTTCTTCGGCAAACTTGCTCCAAATAAGTTGTTTTACAACTTTGTAGAACATTTTGTAAACGTACATAAAATTATTAAAAAGCAGATGTTAGGATCAGCTAAACTAGAGGGACCACCCTAATTTCACAATAATGAGAAAAAAGGTCGAAAAATAAGAAGAAACTTTCCCAAAGACACCATGTATCTAAATATTATGGTTTAGGCACAAACATTTTTGTCTTCGTAAATACGGCTCTGGACCCATGGTGCATTGTTTTAGTAATCTGTGTTGAAAAATATTTGGTTTTTGAGGAATAAAGTGATTTCTGATAAGATTGGGAAAATTGCTTAAAAAAAGATCCACTTAGCAATTAATTCTGAAACTTCAAAACTTAGCCAAATTTTCACATGTTTTGCTTCTTGGTGTATGCTTGTGATGTGTTAGACATATGAAATTTATTTTGACATGAGTTTTATCAATTTTAGGGTGATATGGGGCATATTTATTTTTCATGGTCAGTATAATGGGTAAAAAAAATTCTAAACTACAGAAACTGTTTGTAAGCAAGAATGAATGCTATTAATCTACAATATAACAATAATTCAGCTTGCAGACATACAGGGATGTACTTTTTTGGACAAATTTTATGAGTTTTGGTCGATTAATGCAAAGAAATGCACATGTTGTGAAGATTATTAGGGATTATTTGATAACTCAAAACACTTTCACGTTTGTGTATCGCAATGATCACCTCCATCTGATTGTGGTAAAGTATGCTGGAGGTATATTCTATCATATACACATTGATAATTACAAATTTTCGATGTATTACAAGTGGTGCTCACTTTTAATGTTAACTTTCAAAATAAAATCACATTGGTGTTAAATTATGCGCATACACGAAATGAGTAAGAGGCTTACGTCAAATCATGTTGGTGACTTCGGCACATATATTCCTTGCATTCCAACTGAAAATATTGCAGAAGACGGCATGATGATCTGAAGCTTTATTTTTAGTATACTTTTGATTCTGATGATGTGTGTATTGGAGTGACAGTGGAATTTGATGTTAAAAGTTAACATTATAAGTGAGCACCATGTCTACCACTTGTAATACATCGAAAATTTGTAATTATCAATGTGTATATGATAGAATATACCTCCAGCAAGCTTTACCACAAGCAGATAGACGTGACCATTGCGATACGCAAACGTGAAAGTGTTTTGAGTTATCAAATAATCCTTAGTGATCTTCACAACATGTGCATTTCTTTGCATTTATCGACCAAAACTCATAAAAATTGTCCAAAAAAGTACATCCCTGTATGTCTGCAAGCTGAATTATTGTTACATTGTAGATCAATAGCATTTATTCTTGCTTACAAATAGTTTCTGTAGTTTAATGAACTTTTTACCCATTATACTGATCTTGAAAAATAAATTCACCCCATATCACCCTAAAATTGAGAAAACTCATGTCAAAATAAATTTAATGTGTCTAAAACATGACAAAAGCATACACCAAGAAGCAAAACATGTGAAAATTTCGCTAAATTTTGAAGTTTCAGAATTAATTACTAAGTGAATCTTTTTTCTGTCATACCCAATTTTTAAGCAATTTTCCCAATCCTATCAGAAATCACTTTATTCCTCAGAAACCAAATATTTTTCAACACAGATTACTAAAACAACGTAAAATGGATGAAGTGCATTCATTGAAAGGTAAATTTTATCATTTTTGGATGTAGTTTTCATTAAAAACTGTAACCACTCTATGGTGGATCTTTTTTTGTGCCGGTCACTGTAAAACCAAAATAAAAGTTTGTGGGTTTTATGACGTCTTCCAAAACCTCTACAAAACTAATTGGTCATCAAAATGTAACATGGGAACTCTTGCTGACTTTCATAGGAATTCAGGGATTTTAACTCACCCTGCTAAAACAAACCATCAGATAGATCATTTCCTTCTGGAATGATCCTGCAGCCTTCGGTAATGCTTGCGCTGATGGTGGGTAAACTTTTATCAACAGCATTTGTAGATTGGATATTACCGAGATTCATGCTCCTTGTGATAATCTTGTTCAGACAGCTTTATGAAAGAAAGCTGAGGAGAATTAATCTTGGTCGAATATTAAAAAATAATATGTTCATAATTGTCACCATTTTCGGTCACGTTCATCTTCACTGTTACTTGAGTACCGAGAGAAAATGTCGATACGGTGCAGTACAGTACAGTACAGTACATGACAATTCTGTTTGAAAAAAAAAACAAAAATCTTGCAAAGCATTTTAAAGAATTTGAAGGATTTGAAAAAAAAAGTTTTATGGCATGAATTTCCAACTTTTGATCTACCCAACTGCTTGTAATCGTATATCATTCACATCATTGCTTAAAATTCTATTCATATGGGACAGCTATGTGATAATAGGAAGCCAAATATTGATAGAAATGCTAAGCTATGTGTTAGGTTACAAGTATACCAAGAAAGCTCCAAGCATTTGGGCCTTTGAGCCGGATCCCTGTTTTCGTTTGTTCGCATCTCGAGGTCTTGCGAGCCATTTTCTCGCCCGGAATACCGAGAGGAGTCTCGTAGCCGTGCGGTTAGGGTCACCAAGCTTCTAATCGCACCATGCTATGGGGTGAGGGTTCGATTCCCGCTCCGGGCGATGAAACTTTTCGTGAGAATAGTTTCTTCTCCGTATCCACTGGTGCATGCTCCGTGTGTCCCTTGTCTAATGTTTAGTTTCATTCAGTCTGTACAGCCTCTGGCTGAAGACGGTGTCCGCGTCTTTTTTTAATACCGAGAGGATTCATTTCATTTATTAAGTATTACATCAAATTCAAGATAAAACTGAATCAACAATATTTCTCCATAATACACGGTTCGTGGATGCAGCTCTCCATCCTCGGTCGCGCCCGATGCTCGTCAAGTCACGCTCCACCTGGTCCGCCCATCGTGGTCTCTGCGCTCCACGCCTTCTTGTGCCAACCGGATCAGTTGCAAACACCAGCTTTGCAGGGTTGTTGTCCGGCATTCTTGCAACATGCCCTGCCCACCGTATACTACCGGCTTTGGCCACCTTCTGGATGCTGGGTTCGCCGTAAAGTACAGCGAGCTCGTGGTTCATTCTTCTCCGCCACACACCGTTCTCCTGCACACCGCCGAAGATCGTCCTTAGCACGCGTCGCTCGAAAACTCCGAGTGCTTGCAGGTCCTCCTCGAGCATGGTCCATGTCTCGTGCCCGTAGAGGATTACCGGTCTTATTAGCGTATTGTACATGGTGCATTTGGTGCGTGGGTGAATCTTTTTCGACCGCAGTTTCTTCTGGAGCCCATAGTAGGCCCGACTTCCGCTGATGATGCGCCTCCGAATTTCACGGCTCACGTTGTTGTCAGCCGTCAGTAAGGATCCGAGGTAGACGAATTCCTCCACCACCTCGAAAGTATCCCCGTCTATCGTAACATTACTACCCAGACGGATCCGGTCGTTTTCGGTTCCGCCTACCAGCATGTAGGGTCTTGTACCATTTGGGCAGGTGTACCTATTTTGGGCACTTGCCGCTATAACTAAGTCAATTTCAAACCGATTGATTTGAAATTTTGTATAGAGTTAGGCACGTACAGTATCTAACTCTGTACAAAAATTCAAATCAATCGGTTTGAAATTGACTTAGTTATAGCGGCAAGTGCCCAAAATAGGTACACCTGCCCAAATGGTACAATACCCTACTTTGTTTTTGAGGCATTCACCACCAGTCCGACCTTTGCTGCTTCGCGTTTCACGCGGGTGTACAGCTCTGCCACCGTTCCAAATGTTCTGGCAATAATGTCCATGTCATCCACAAAGAACACAAATTGTCCGGATTTTGTGAAAATCGTTAGCCGGCTGTTGAGCCCGGCTCGTCGCATCACACCTTCCAGAGCGATGTTGAAGAGTAGGCATGAGAGTTGCAGTCCCCGGCGAGATTCGAATGAACTTGATAGTTCACCCGAAACCCTTACGCAGTTTTGCACACCGTCCATCGTTGCTTTAATCAGTCTAGTCAGCTTCCCAGGAAAGCCGTTTTCGTCCATGATTCTCCATAGCTCTGCGCGGTCGACACTGTCGTATGCCGCTTTGAAGTCGATGAACAGGTGATGCGTTGGGACCTGGTATTCACGGCATTTCTGGAGGATTTGCCGTACGGTAAAGATCTGGTCCGTTGTCGACCGGCCGTCGGTGAAGCCGGCTTGATAACTTCCCACGAACTCATTAGTTTTAGGTGACAGACGACGGAAGATGATCTGGGATAGCACTTTGTAGGCAGCATTCAAAATAGTGATAGCCCTGAAGTTCTCACATTCCAAATGGTAGCCTTTCTTGTGAATGGGGCAGATTACCCCTTCCTTCCACTCCTCCGGTAGCTGTTCGGTTTCCCAGATCCTGACTATCAGCCGATGCAAACAGATGGCCAACTTTTCTGGGCCTATCTTGATGAGTTCAGCTGCGATACCATCCTTACCAGCTGCTTTGTTGGTTTTGAGCTGGTGAATGGCATCATTAACTTCCCTAAGCGTGGGAGTTGGTTCATTTCCGTCCTCCGCTGCACTGGCGTCGTCGTTTCCTCCGTTGTCGTGGGCTCCCGTGCCTACGTTCTCCACGCCGTTCAGGTGCTGGTCGAAGTGCTGCTTCCACCTTTCGATCACCTCACGTCCGTCCGTCAAGAGGCCTCCGTCTTTATCCCTGCATATTTCGGCTCGCGGCACGAAGCCGTTGCGGGATGCGTTGAGCTTCTGATAGAACTTCCGTGTTTCTTGGGAACGGCACAACAGTTCCATTTCTTCACACTCCGCTTCTTCCAGGCGGCGCTTTTTCTCCCGAAAGAGGCAGGTCTGCCGTTACCGCTTCTGTTTGTAACGTTCCACGTTCTGTCGAGTCCCTTGCTGCAGCATTACCGCCCTCGCTGCATTCTTCTCCACAAAACCGTTCTGCACTCTTCTTCGAACCATTCGTTCCGTCGATTCCGTTCCACGTACCCGATGGTGCTTTCGGCTGCGTCGTTGATGGCTGCTTTCACTGTACTCCAGCAGTCCTCTAGAGGGGCCTCATCGAGCTCGCCTTCGTCTGGCAACGCGGCTTCGAGATTCTGCGCGTATGCTGAGGCGACATCCGGTTGCTTCAGTCGCTCTAGGTTGTACCGTGGCGGTCGCCGGTATCGTACATTGTTGATGACGGAGAGTTTTGGGCACAGTTTGACCATCACCAGATAGTGGTCGGAGTCGATGTTGGCGCCACGATAGGTCCTTACGTCGATAATGTTGGAGAAGTGCCGTCCGTCAATCAGAACGTGGTCGATTTGAGATTCCGTCTGCTGTGGTGATCTCTAGGTGTAACGATAATGGAGGCTGTGTTGGAAAAAGGTGCTACGTATGGCCCTATTTTTGGAGGCGGCGAAATCAATGAGTCGTAGGCCGTTTTCGTTCGTTTGATGGTGGGCGCTGAACTTACCAATCGTCGGTCTGAATTCCTCCTCCTGGCCTACCTGAGCGTTCAAATCACCTATGATGATCTTGACGTCGTGGCTTGGGCAGCGATCGTACTCGCGTTCGAGCTGCGCGTAAAATGCGTCCTTGTCATCATCAGTACTTCCGGAGTGTGGGCTGTGCACGTTTATTATGCTGAAGTTGAAGAATCGGCCTTTGATCCTCAACCTGCACATTCTTTCGTCGATCGGCCACCAACCGATCACGCGCCTCTGCATATCACCCATCACGATGAAAGCTGTTCCCAGCTTGCGTGTGTTGCCGCAGCTCTGGTAGATGGTATGATTACCTCTAAACGTTCGCACCATGGATCCTGTCCAACACACCTCCTGCAGCGCTACGATGCCGAACCCGCGGTCCTTTAGTAGATCGGCGAGTATGCGGGTGTTCCCAATGAAGTTGAGAGATCGGCAGTTCCACGTACCGAGTTTCCAATCGCAAGTCCTTTTTGTTCGCTGGGGTCGTTGCCGTTGGTCTCGGTTTGTATTATTCTGTTGTTGATTTTCCGTTCGGAGGACCATAGTGCACAGTTGAGCTTAGAGTCCTTCCCTGGCACTCGGACGTAGATCAGCCGCCATTTACATGGGGATCAGACGCTGTTGTGAGCCGCTCCTCCTGGAGAAAAGAAGCTCAGGTTTACTGAAGCAAACCCCCCTTCCCTGTCAGCCTACGACCAAAGTTCCCACCGGGGTGGGTTACCCGATCTTCCCTAAGCTTACTCATAGTTTCCGGCCGGTACCGCGTGGAGGTAGGGATAGGAGTTGCTGGGCAGAGGCTAGTGGATCACAATGGGATCTGAATTGCGCAACATACCCAGCCTTTACCGTGCCAACCAACACAATAACTACTAAAATATTACTTTGAAATGATCATTACCTCTTTTCGAGAACGGAAATTTTTTCAACTAGGTTTTAAAACGGTTTGAATGCTACTCTTAATAAGGTTTACAAACCCTCTCCGAGAGTGGTCCACTTAGCCGGAAGATGCTCTTAAAGAGGTTATCAAGAGGTGTTGATGAATAAATCAGTTTTATTGCAAGTTGTATGAAATTGGTTATGAAGATCTCTTTTAGTGCCGAATTAAACTTAAATTGTTACTTGGGATCACACTTGCAAAGCCGCTCAAGGCAACGAATCCAGACAGTATTCCAACAAGAGAACCATTATGGCGACCATCAAGGCTCGCCCTGAAGTGTTCAGAATGGCAGCTCAACTTCCTGTTGGTCGGCCCGCCATTTTCCATGTAGTTCTAGTACGATTCGGGAGACCATGGAAGTAACGGAATCACGCTTTTCCGCCCCGTACACATCCTATCAATAATGTTGTCCGGAGTAAGTAATATCTCTACCGCATATCTCCTGCATACTCGACCTTAGCTCCATGAAGGGGCATTCAAAGAGCACATGCTCCGTGGTAAAACATACTGTCATGAGAACAAGGAGTACATGCTCTTCGAAAGTTTCTATTGTAATTTATACAATAATATTCGAAACCTACTGAGTTTAGTAAAATTAATAAAGTACTTTTATTCTAACTTGCAGTTCATATGCCTAAACCAACTCCAGAAACAAAGAAACGAATCTATGACATTTGGTCGAAAGACATTTAGTCGAATGACGTTTGGTCGAATGACATTTGGTCGAAAGTACATTTGGTCGAACGGACATTTGGTCGAATGGACATTTGGTCGAAAGCCATTTTTTTTTGGAAAAAGAAGCATATGACATTTAGTCGAATGGACGATTCGTCGAATGGACATTTGGTCGAAAGGCACTAACTGATGAAAAGAGATGAGAGTGGAAAATAATATTATGGATTTCGGTATCATAATTATTTATATGTTATTGAACAAGCAAGCCTCGTTGAATAAATGTACGACTCGTGCTGAAAAAAATCATCATTTTGCAACTTGTTGCATAAATAACCATTTTGGCTCGCGTTCAGTTCATATGCAACACTGCGTCAAAGAATAGCCTATGTTTAAGGACAAACGTCTTGAAATCCCACTTCAACAGTGCATCAGAACTTCAAACGCACAATTCTCAAGAAGCAAGCTTCAAACAATAGTGCATTTTATAATGCTGTTTTCGCTCACTTATAATAAGCTTGAAACAAGAAGATCAGGTGCACTGGTTTTGTTTACGAAGAGATGTGTACGCTCGAAGTCGCGAGTTTTGGATCCTAACCAATCTGTCCTTAAAAGAAGGAAAAATATCCGATGAAAAAGTCTGCAGCTATAACATCCAAATATCAAACGGAAGAACAGCTTGTATTTAAAAGGAGAAATTGCTTCTGAAACATTCAGTAGTTGGTACAGGAAGACGCAATGAAATAAATAAACGTGAAAGAATAGCCTATGTTTCAAAGAAGGAAAAATTCATGATAAAATGACAGAAGCCATAACATTCAAACATGGTACAAATACGAATTTTGGAAGAATAGCCTATGTTCAAAAGAAGGAAAAATCATAGATGAAAAAATCACAACCATAATGTCCACTCTTCACTCTCAGCACAAATAATACACTTGAAAGAACAGCGTATGTTGAAAAGAAGGAAAAATAGTTGATGGAAAAGCCAGTATGTTATACACAAAAACGCAATGAAATGGTGAAACTGGAAAGAAGAGCCGAAACCTACACTGCACTACAATGTTTGCTTTTTTATGTTTGATATAATTAAACACGATCAAATTGCTATAGGACTTAGCGTCCATTCGACCACACGTACTTTCAACCGAATAAGTTTAGTAACATATAAATAATTATACCGAAATCTATAAAATTATTTTCCATTCAAAACTCTTCATCAGTTAGTGCCTTCGACCAAATGTCCATTCGACGAATTGTCCCTTCGACTAAATGTCATATGCTTCTTCTTCCAAAAAATGGGTTTCGACCAAATGTCCATTCGACCAAATGTCCGTTCGACCAAATGTACTTTCGACCAAATGTCATTCGACCAAATGTCCTAAAGCCGGATGTCCATATGTAGTCGTTCCAATCTGTTGCTATCACTAACTAGTTTCAGTCATGCGAATTGATCTATCTGTAAATTGTTTAATATGAATTTGGTTAGAATAACCGTAATGTGACCTGTTTGGCGCATACTAATGAAATATAATTGTTTCGCTCTAAAGCGATTGTAAAATAAGTCCAGATGGCTCGAGCAATCGAATAGGTGTTGAAGCTGCCATCTGAACGCTATTTACCACGCGCTAAATATGGTGTAATCAAATTCAGTAGGAAGTCCATTAGCAACAGCGAAGTGATACATATTCAAACTTACATTCTTCTCGAAGCCGGAGTTCCACAGCATCAAGCTAACACCTGGGCGAGGGTTCGCATTCTGTTTGCAGTTCGTAACACGCTTGGCGATGTCGACAATTTTCAGCCCTAGCAAATCTTCGTCATTGGCCTGGGAGACAAATGGTGATATAAAATGACATCAATGAATCAATTATCCAAAGTACCTACCTCAAGCACACAATCGCCAACTTTAACTCCTGCTTGCTCTGCACATGAGCCCGTCAGAACGCCGCTGACCCAGGGATAGGGATCCCATGGCGTTCGGCTGAGGTGCATTCCGAGGTTTCCACCGGCATCCGCGGGAATGAAAATGTTTCGCAGAAAATAATCGGCATTTTGCGTCTGTTCATTAACCTCCTTTGGTTTATCTGATGCTTCAATTACTTTCACTTCTGCCATCGGGCCGCCTAGGTCGCAGTGCAGATAACGACCTTTGGTGTATGTGGTATATGAGCTGGAACTATTTGTATCTTCACACTATTTCCCACAGAGCTTTTCTTCCTTTTGTTTTCATGCTTTCATTCTCATTGCTGTGCTTTCTTCAACCTCGCACTAGGTTAAGGGTAACCATCATATGACGCCATCAACCATGGAAAATCACAAATATTTCCCAGGCTAACTATGGCAATTATCTGCGTTTTGTGACGGTTGTGGAATTTCGCTGGAATGGTACAAACAATGGATATGACGAGTCATTATTCAACTTTCGAGAGCTGGCTATTAGATGATGACTAGAAGAAAAAAACAGATTTCTGTGCTTTTTGGTACAATTTCTAAGGCCATGAACCCTTGTAAACATTATCGATGATTATTTTCACTTACGGACAACATAATAGTAACGGATTTGTAAACTTTTAATTTTGCAATACATAAAAAATGTAATGCAATTTTGCATATGTGACTTCTTATATTCCTTTGTATTAATATGGATTAATCGTTAGTTAAAAAATTGCATGTTTTACACTTTTTTGATTACCCTAACATTCAACGCCACTTGCAATTTCCATCACGTCTCCCGTGAAGAACGCGAATTGCATCGAATCGCAGAAAACGTGAACTTTCCGACTAGGTCACAGCCATGTGTCATTCACAATTTGAGTTTCCCCACACGACCGTAATTCAGCGCGGGTGCGTGCTAACCATGTCAACGAACCTGAACGCAAGCTTCTTTGTTAGCTGGACTTTTTCGCACATACACAAATCTTTATCTGAAAACTAGTAGGGGGGCTCAGATGCAGTTGCGCGGGTCGCGTGTTGGCTCGCGCGTGATCGTCCATGCATCTCAGCGAGAAAAGTCCGCTCGTTCAAAAGGGAAGAGATACGAGCAACAATAAGTCATAATGCACCGCAACCAAGGACGTCTCGGCCGCCGCCGCCAACAACGCCTCCGAAAGACTTCATAACAGTTGCCATTGTGAGCGGACTCGCGCGAGCGGTAGGGAATTAAAATCGGGCTGGCCGCAGTACTGTTTGAACAAATGTGCGGATGATAAATAGCAGGAATTTAACCCTTACTAGGTTGCATAATTGTTGTTACGGCCGGCGCGCGGAATGCCTCACCAAAAAACATTTGAAAACGAAACTGGCAGAAAAACGGACCCATAAATATCCATTTCGTAGATGGCTCGTATGATACCTATGCTCTGTGCTTTTAGCTTTTTTGCAAATGAGCGTTATTGTTGAGTGTTGCATGTGCCAGAGCCTGTGCCTACAACAGTTGGACCTTTCTGCCGTTTGATTCATAGTTATGGGAAGAGCGCAAAAGAGCCGCTTTAATGACATGTTAGATAATTGTTAGCGCAATTTGTACGTTTTAAGTTAGTAGGTTCTAAATGGGATTCATTATCCATTAGCTGGTTCTGGTATGTTTACACAATATGAAATTAGACCAGACAGAACGGGTGAGCAACTAAAGCCAGTAACCCCTAGGTTTCATCCGTTAGATAAAAGTCATATCTTAAGATCCGAGCAAATTTAGAATACATTTGAGAGTCGTGGCACTCCTTCCGAAGTGCGAAGTTTCAGTTGTCCAAGCAAAGCGAACATCGTTTGATCCCTTAAAATCAATTATAAGTTGGTTAACATTCCTCATTTAAGCTCATTTACAACAAAATTTCAAACCGCTGCCAAAGACACAAGCATCAATATTTTTCAATGAAATTTTGAGGTTCACTTCACTATTAGTTGTAGTTTCAATTATGCTGGGAGCTTCAAAAATTGGAGCCACGAGGACAGTTTTATTCCGGTGGACGTCTGGGTCAGGAGGGGTAAAAATTGCATAACCTTCCTTTAAGCAAGGTCGCATTAGTTGGAATTCAAATGAATTCATCTGAAAAGTTGTTAGTTCTATGTATTATTGTATACTACGTCAGGCCTGGGGGTTAAGAAGTATATAGGTGGTGTAGAACTGTTTCCAGTCCTCCAAAATATTTTCAATTTTGAGGCTAATTTCTATGCAGTTGTAAAAGATTTTAAGGCACGCAAGAAGTAGATTTATCTGTCCTAAGCTAGGTCTTAAGCATATTGAATTTAACTATAAGTAAAACTTGATGGTAACACACTGTTTTTGTTAGAAAAATCCTGTTTTCCACGAAAGTAAGACGATTTAACAAGAAATTGCCTACTTTAAGGCGATAAATGCGGTAACTTTTGTAAAACATTAAACGCCTAAAAGTAGGCAATTTCTTGTAAAATCATGTTACTTTCGCGAGAAACATGATTTTTCTAACGAAATCAGTATGTTCCCATCAAGTTTTACTTAAAGTTTAATTCAATATGCTTAAGACCTAGCTTAGGACAAAAAATCTACTTCTTGCGTACCTCAAAATCTTTTACAAGCGCGTAGAAATTAGCCTCAAAATTGAAAATATTTTGGAGGCCTGGAAACAGTTCTACACCACCTATAGACTTCTTAACCCCCAGGCCTGACGTAATATACAATGATTCATAGAACTAACAACTTTTCAGATAAATTAATTTGAATTTCAACTAATGCGACCTTGCTAAAAGGAAGGCTATGCAATTTCTACCCCTCCTGACCCAGACGTCAACCGGAATAAAACTGTCTTCGTGGCTCCAATTTTTGAAGCTCCCAACATAATTGAAACTACAACTAATAGTGAAGTGAATCTCAAAATTTCATTGAAAGAATTGATGTTTGCGTCTTTGGCAGCGGTTTGAAATTTTGTGGTAAGCCCCGTAGCTTACGGGTTAAGCAATTTAGTGCTCCCTTTTTCAACCTACATAAAAAAGGTTTAGGTGATATTTCTTTTTAATCCTATTTCAGAATTTGATAGAAGCTCCCATGATATTAAGGGTTAGAATGATAATAATCGGTGCTAATATCGTTTATACTTAAAACAGGATGATCGTGAGAGCACAGGATAAAGAAGGATATGACACATTCTACCGTGACGTTACAACGTTTTAACGCCTTTTCTGTCAGTTTTTCCACTATAACTCGTAATAAACTTATTGGAAATTTTACTAGGAATCCGAATATGCGAAAATATTTGAGGGTTTATGCTTGAATTTACGAGTTATAGTGGAAAATCTGACAGAAGAGGCATCAAAACGTAGTAACGTCATGGTAGAATGTGTCAAATGCATATTTCTTACCGTATCCACCAGTATCACCTTACCTTTGCATATTGACAAGAGATTATTTCCGAGACAATCGTGGAAATTGAGAACATTTCACACTAATAACTGCTATCATAGTCAAAATCTTTTTATACAGAATATGAACATAACTGAACCGAATAACAATATTTTGAAAAGAAACCCGAAACTGTTCAAAAGTCCCACTACGCCTGTTGCTGCCAGCACAGCCGGCAATGCGATGACAGATCTGTATACTGTCGATAAACTGATAGATGACAGAGAGGAATGAGAATTAATAAGAAGAAGGAAGAGTAGGGGAACTGTGGGTAAGACGCCCACGTTAAGAAAGAGTCCAATTTTAATCACGAAACACTTCATAATACACACATTTTTGGCACTTACATGAAGCATCAACATGTTTCCTTCCAAATGGAAGAAAACCACAAACCAGTTTTATGTTTTACTACTAAAAAATTCAAATTTGAAAAAAGTTTGATTTTCAGAATTTTAGTTTTAATGCGGGGTAAAACGCGCCACTAGCTACAGCTATCGCCAGGATGCCAAATTGTGTACTAGACTGGGTCAACAGGGTCGTGTTTTTGGAACAAAGCTTTTTCGATGCCTTTTATGGTCTGCAACAACTGTGCAAAATTTGGACGCGATTGGTTGTGTCCCCGCTTTCCGCATTGCGTTTGAAATTTGTATGGGATTTAGTATGGGGAAACATACTTTTTTGCATTTTTCTCGTGAGAGGCTCAAATTTGTCTGGAACTATGTAACCAACGATGTTAAAGTATAGCCCAGGGGATGCTGATAAACTTTGCCAAAAAGAGTAAGGTAATAGAGTGACTCTGAAAAAAGTTATTAATGTTCAAAGTTTGGTATCTCCGCGCAACTGCTGAAAACCATTTTTTCTGCCATCACTGCTGGTGCTTCGAAGGATCAATTCATCCTTGCTTTATATTTTGACGTTTCATGGAACTTTAACTCCCATTTCATCAACAATCAGCAACAACACTAATGGTTTTGCGTTGTTTTTTTTTTCTTTTCATTCTTCAAGTATGTTTTTTTAATCACACAATTCTTATCATTTTAGGGTCTGCTTTTGGGGAATGGTTCCGGTGCTTATTTCAAACGATGACTTCTTTACGAATAACTCACTTGAATTTAAGTTGTGGCATCTCCGACCAGTTATTATGCAAGGCATTGTGGAACTTTTTGATCACATGGAAAACTCCCGGGGGTTTTCCGGATTTACTCAAAGAAGAAAACAGTTGGCGGATATTGCTAAAGCCAGGCTTGCGACGCATTTTTTCCATTTACAAACCAAGAACAATAAAACAACGTTTTGAGTCATTTGAGACAGAGGAAAACGCATAAGCCTATGAGCTACGTAGACGTATTTTTGTCCATTTAAGACACGCCATCCATCCTGGTATACTTTTGTTCATACATTTTTTTTTAGTTCGTGTGGACCGTAGACTTTGGCGTAGGATAGCCCATAAATTATGTCACGCAAAATTTGCCCATTTTCAACACTCTTCCACCCCTCCCCCTGTGCCACACCTTTTGTATTGTACCTCTTAAATTTTTGTATGGGTCGTCACACCTTGCTTGAACGCTCCTCCCCCTTCATAGTGTAACGTTATCAATGGACGTTCCCTAAGAATATGTTGTTTATGAACGGGCCTTATTAAATGTTCGGAGAGGTTCCATGGAATGATTTGTTCTAGTCATTTTAAAAGAGTTTTGCATTTGATAGCATGAACTATAACTTAAGAATGAAGGGCAATAAGTTCAACAGTTTGAGTCTAACATATTTGAAGGAACCAACTATGACATGACAGACTCCACATATATTAGAGTTCAATCACGAATTTCATAACAAAAAATGGCATAAGCACATTTTCAATCCTTGCCTTAATTTTGCTGACATTGTTGGACTCCAATTCCAAATTAATTTGAGAGTACAGAAAGCTCAAGAAGGGGCTATGACGCCTCCTCCTTTCAAATTTGTTTGTTAGCTATACCAGGGGATACAAATAAACTATCCTGAAGAAAGCAATCGCAAAAATTACAAAATGTACGATTTTTTTATTGTAATGATTTGCCTTTCTCATATTTCACCCACCGTAGATCATATGAAAAATATTAAATTATAAAACAAAATTTAATTGTATTGCAATCTACTTTTTTCCACGTTATAACATCTGAAGATTTTTACAGCTCGAGTCGTACATTTGGCCAGAGAGGCTAACAACCTACTAGCAAGCTTCCACAACATAAATTAGTCCTGCGCTTCTCAAACTCGGTTGTCACAGCTCCTCAAGCAACTTGTCGCAGGCTCGCTTTTTCTACGCAATAAGGCTGGTGCGCTTCAAAAACAGAGGGCAGGATCGGTCTATCGATAATCACATCTGACCTGTACTAGCATTGGTAGTCGTATATAGTTAAACAGGCACAATATGTTTTAATGTAAGTGTATTTCACATGAAAACTCTCATAAACTTCCATAATTTTCCCTGTGATCGAAAATCTCCCGAAACCATTCCTCAAGGACAGACCCTAAAAAAATAATAAAAATTGTGTGATCAGATAAAATAATTAAAGAATTCAAATCGATTGAAAACCATTAGTTTTGTTTGCTGTTTGTTGATGGAATGAAGGTGAGTCCCCTTGAAACGTCAGAATAAAAAGCAAGGATGAATTGATCCTTCGAAGCACCAGCAGTGTTGGCAGAAAAAATGCTTTTTAGCAGTTGCGCGGAGATATCAAACTTTGAACATTAATAACTTTTTTCAGAGTTACTCTATTACCTTACTCTTTTTGGCAAAGTTTATCAGCATCCCCTGGGCTATACTTTAACATCGTTGGTTATATAGTTGTAGACAAATCTGAGCCTCCCACGGGAAAAATGCAAAAAAGTATGTTTTCCCATACTAAATCCCATACAAATTTCAAATGCAATGCGGAATGCGGGGACAAAACCAATCGCGTCCAAATTTTGCACAGTTGTTGCAGACCATAAAAAGCATCGAAAAAGCTTTGTTCCGGACTGATGTGATCAAATCTGGATTTTCCCATACAACGTTGACCCACTCTATTGTGTACATATACTTGCGCGCCTGGTTTATTGTCAACTGTTATTGTTCGTGAATGGTAAACAGTCATTACATAATTATGGATCACCTGTAATTATGGGTCAATTCCATATAAACGTCATAATGAGCTGTTTTATCAATAATTGCTACAAAATGACGCATGGCTGTGTGTTTAGTGAACTTATTTATAGTAAAAACGTGCTGTTGCTTGGTTGCAACTTGTGTTCTACATAATTTGTGCCAGAATTTGGATCTAAATGGCTATTTTAATGTAAATAACTAGGGGTGGGCATTTTACCCCACACATGCCTCAGCAGTTTGGACCCTTGTAAAAAAGTTGTAAGGGTCAAATTCTATACTTTTTCCGCTTGGTACACAAATAATGGGAGTGTGCAAAACAGTTTGTGTGGATAGCGAGAAAAAAATCTTTTAAATGATGTAAAAAAGTGCATACATTTGACAGGCTAAAATTACATCAGAAGTAACCAAAATCTTTTTTCGAAGTTTTTGTACATTGTTTTTAGTAAAAATATGAAAACTCAAATTAAAGAAGCATTTTTATTCTTATTTTAGCGATTGCAATTGAAAAAAGTACTGAAAATAACGTGGTTTGCCTAAAACAAGGGTGGCGCAACTTGCCCCCTATGGGCGTTATGGCCGCAGTTCCCCTAGTTGACATCTTTGCGTTGAGTAGGCGACGATCGGTTACATCCGACGTCTGTTTACCAGAACATACATAAACCATATAAATTTCTTAGTTCCTTATATTGAAATGTACACATAAGCATTGAATTCTTAAGCTAAAGCATCTGAATCTATTTGAACTAACCACCCGCTGGTGGTGACCAATCAATAAACTTTTCAGCACGATCCATTATTTGGTTCTTCAGATTTGTGCCCTTGAAAATTCAAGGGGTGGCTTCGTTATATATTCACCTGAAAACACCATCATCGTGGCCAATTAGAACGATTGTTCAATTTAAACAAAACCCATTATGACTCCTCGATTAATCGACTCGATCTCGATAGTCGACTGGCACCTCTTCCAGCGGAACATCGATTGAATAGGCGGACGTCTCCCAGACTCGAGAACACAATGTCCTGGCAGCTCAGCAAGTAAGCAACATCCTGAGTATTGATAGAGTCACGAAAGACTTGATTCGATTGCGAAATATGTACCACTCGAAGGCAGTACCAGCGCTCTAGTTTTCCTACTTTGAGAAACAACATCAATCGCATGAACAGGTGGACATTTTGTCAGATAACATATAACACAATCTTAGACAACACGCTACTGTCAGTCCTCACGAAGTAACTGTCTCTGACAATCAGCATGCATCTGATCCCCATTGACTTCGTGGTGTCCCAGCCCTTATTCACGTGGATCCTACTGCAGTTTTTACCAGATCAGATCTATCGCAGTGCAAGTAATGCAGCAGAACCTGAACCACTGTCATGCAGCTCAGCAATTGCTTTGTTGGGCAGTTTCTGAGTGGGGGACGGATATCGCCATCATAGCGATCCAAAACCGAGTACCCACCGGCAACGGCAGTTGGGTCTCGAATGGGTCCAGAAAACTA
Source organism: Aedes albopictus (assembly GCF_035046485.1). Lineage (NCBI taxonomy): Eukaryota > Metazoa > Arthropoda > Insecta > Diptera > Culicidae > Aedes > Aedes albopictus. Next base: position 194,303,064 of record NC_085136.1, read on the forward strand.
GCGCCGATATGGATGACGGGTAAATACCCCGTCCAGGAGTTGGTGTCTGTCTACTATCTATGAGAGCTTCGTGGTCGCCAAAGTAAACGGAGCCTTCTTCTATAGCTATTGTGCGTCTACGCGGTGGTTTACGCATATGCTGGACTGTATGACGACCATGCTGATAGAGCGAAGGCCGATGGTAATTGCGGGTGATTCCAATGCCTGGGTAGAAGCACTGGTGAGAGCACTACACTGGATCATTACCAATATTTGGGAGGAGGAAGTATTACCGGAGGAATGCATGAAAGGTATCCTGAGTCCCATCTACAAAAAGGTCGACAAATTGTATTGCGGGAACGACCGCACGATCACACTACTGAGCGCTGCCTACAAGATAGTCTCTCAAATTTTATGCCGCCGTCTACCACCAATTGCAAAAGAGTTCGTGGGGCAATACCAGACTGGATTTATGGGTGAACGCGCTACAACGGATCAGATGTTCGCCATCCGGCAGGTGTTGCAGAAATGCCACGAATACAACGTGTCCACACATCACTTGTTCATCGATTTCAAATCGACATATGATACAATCGATCGAGAACAGCTATGGCAGATTATGCACGAATACGGATTCCCGGATAAACTGATACGATTGATCAAGGCGACGAAGGATCGAGTGATTTGCGTAGTTCGAGTATCAGGGACACTCTCGAGTCCCTTCAAATCTCGCAGAGTGTTACGGCAAGGTCTTTCGTGCTTGTTGTTCAACATTGCGTTAGAGGGTGTAATAAGGAGAGCGGGGATTAACACCAGTGATACGATTTTCACGAAGTCCGTTCAGCTGGTTGGTTTCGCTGATGATATTGATATTATTGCTCGTAAATTTGAGATGATGGCGGAAACGTACATCCGACTTAAGAGTGAAGTCAGGCGAATCGGATTAGTCATTAATGTGTCGAAGATAAAGTACATGATGGCAAAGGGCTCCAGGGAGGAATCACCGCGCCCGCCACCCCGAATTTATATCGTCGGTGATGAAATCGAGGCGGCTGAAGAATTCGTGTACTGTGACCGCCGACAACGACACCAGCAGAGAAACTCAGAGGCGCATTGTGGCAGGAAGTCGTGCTTACTTTGAACTCCGCAGAACTCTACGATCGAATAAAGTTCGCCGTAACACGAAGTTAACTATCTACAAAACGCTGATTAGACCGGTCGTCCTCTATGGGCACGAAACATGGACCCTACGTGCAGAGGACCAATGCGCCCTTGGAGTTTTCGAACGGAAGGTGTTGCGTACCATCTACGGCGGAGTGCAGATGGAAGACGGGACTTGGAGAAGGCGAATGAACCACGAGCTGCATCAGCTGCTGAGAGAACCAACCATCGTCCATACCGCGAAAATCTGGAGGCTACGGTGGGCGGGTCACGTCATCAGGATGTCGGATAGCAACCCGACTTAAATGGTTCTCGAGAGTCATCCGACCGGTACAAGAAGACGTGGAGCGCAGCGAGCTAGGTGGGTCGACCAATTGGAGGACGATCTGCGAACCCTACGCAGAGTGCGGAACTGGAGACAAGCAGCCATGGACCGAGTGGAATGGAGACGGCTACTATATACAGCGGAGGCCACCCCGGCCTTTGCCTGATCGGTAAGGTAAGTAAGTTCAATGCCTGGGCCGTGGAATGGGGAAGCCGTTTCACGAATCAGCCGGGTCAGATCCTGCTAGAGACATTGGCCATACTCGATGCCAACCTGGCTAATGTCGGTACCAAGAGTACCTTTAGTCGGAACGGTACGGAGTCGATTATTGACGTTACTCTTTGTAGTCCTGGCCTAACAAATAGATCGAACTTGAGGGTAGACGATAGCCACACTAACAGCGATCACCTGACAGATCGCTAGAATATCGAATGCAACAGCAGCAGGCAGCGGGTCGAGGAAGAGGCGACTGAGCCAGGGCCAAGCCCTCGCCGACAAAAGACATCATACTTCGACGAAGAGGAATTTAGGAGGTGCTCAGGCCTAAGCGAAACCTTCCTGGTTTAGACGGCGACGAGCTGCTAGCAGTGCTCTCGCGTTCGTTTGACGCGACCATTCCGAGGCGAGTCCACCCTAGAAATGGGAGACCACCGGCTTACTGGTGGACTCGAGCGATTTCGGATCTGCGCCGCGCCTGCATAGAGGCTAGGCAGCGGATGCAGAGAGCACGATCTGAGGAAGAACGAAACGAACAACGGGTGCTGTTCGCTGCTGTAAACGCCGTGCTGAAAACTGAGATATGGGCAAGCTAAATGACCTGCTTCGAGGGTCTCCGTCAGAGTGCCAATGCAAATCCGTGGGGTAATGCCTACAGAATCGTGATAACCGAGACGAGAGGTGTAATAATTCCTACAGAGCTATCTCCAGAAATGTAAGAGGAGATCATCGAGGGGCTTTTCCGCATCATGATCCTAGTCCTTGACCTCCTTTCGTAGGACAGCCGGGCACTGGAGCTGGCGATGAGGAGAAGGTCACCGATGTGGAACTTGCGGAGATAGCAAAGTGCCTTAGCGAATGTAAGGCCCAAGTTTCACTTGGGTATTCTCACAGCTGCTAAATCAATAGGCGAATAGAGAAATTCTTCATAATTTCGTTTATTATTGTCGTTTTTATAGACAGATAATTCACTTAACAACATTCGAAATCATGATACATCAATTCTTCCTCTTAAAGTTTTTTGATAAACAATAACTCAATGATAATCGTACTCGTTATCTAGCCTAGCTTTTATGGTTCGCTTCAATCGTCTTGGCAGCCCATCAAATACTACCTGTTTAGAAGGAAATTTTACGCTTCTTGTTTCTTCTATCTAACACTTTATCTGACAAATCATCAATTCGATTTGGATTTGATCTTGCTTCATTCTCGTTCCGATCTGGCATTCGCCCGACATCAGGTTCAGTATCAGTGGTTGGCATCACGGGTTCCGTAACAATCAGCATCGACCGACCAGCCTTGACCACCCGCATCGATGGTCCTGGTTGGTTCGACGCTTTCTGTCCATCCTTAACTACTTTGATCTACGTTGGATGCGTGGTTGTCGTTGCCTCGTTTCCACCCATGATCTGAATCTCTGTCGTCTGAATTCTGATCCAAAGTCCTCAATCTGCTCAGTCGGTTAGCAAAGCTGGTTATATTGGTTCATGGCTGCGGCTTTTCGACGTGGTTGATAGTCGTCTTCTTGTCGTTCTTCAATTGGAAGCATTTCCTTCGCACGTGCCCTCTACGACCGCAGAAATCGCAAATTCGCTGATCAACTGGTCACCTCTTGTCGTCCGTTTTGTATTGCAGGTGGGACGGACCAGCAGACGAATCCCGATAATTCGAGCGCAGGGATGGAAAATGAATTCGATGTTGACGATCTTCTTTCGGGCGTAACGCGAGTCGAACACCAAGCCGGCTCTTCACTGAATGACGAAATCCTTGAGATAACTCCTTTATCTTCTGGGTAACAGCTCCTCACCCTCCGATTAGCTAATGGGTATCTGCTATTGAGCGATGCTACCAAACCAACTTCCTCCTTATTTGTCAGAGCTTTTGTGTCGGTAGCGGTCATTTCCCAGGTAGTGATTATTTACTCAGTCTGAGCTAAGGTCAATTTGGCGCTATCCTACGTAAGACTGCGATGCTTCAAATTAGTATAACTAAGACCAACAAGGATGCGGTCCAGCACAAGGCGATTTTTCTGCTCTCCAAACTCGCAATGTTCAGCCAAAAGTTTAAGTGAAAAGATAAAATCACTAGCCGATTCGGTTTTTGAATGTTCATCACAAAATTGTACCGCTGGATCAAAACCGACTCGGTTTTGTCCAACTTCTCCTTAACCCGGGAGTGGTCGCGTCGTGTACTGAGTACACGCACCATGAAAAATGCGCGCATGTAGTACACAGCGTGAGCGCGGCGTCGCTGCAGGTTTCTGTACTAAATCAGCAGGCGTCACTGCAGGTTTCTGTACTAAATCAGCATCAGTAGGTCGGCTCTAGAGGCACGTTCTCCTCCATTTGGGAAATTTGTGCCATAAAACCCGGAAATGTATTTCCAATCGCCTAACCCAAGTGGCGAAGGATTTACCCTTTCGGTAAGGTTTCATGTTGGGAGTTATCGTGTACAACATTTTGTCAAATACCCGATCGATACGAATCGCTCACCCTGTATGCGTCCAATCGGCAGTAGAACTGAACCACCAGACGTACAATTCCTAACGTATCCGGACGAAAACACGTAGAGTAACGCGGAACAAAAGTGGTTCTCTGCGCACGAGCTAAGAGCCGAGGCAAACTTCTATAGGTTCAAAACTTTATCAGGTCAGTTAAAACAAAATTGGAATGATTTCGTTATGCGGTAGCAGAGTTATGCAATAAAATGTGTTTTGAGCTGTTTTGATGTAAGTTTTTGACCTTTTGGAATAAGAATTTGTAACGACTGAAAGAAGAAGAATTACATAACCTATTGATGTCAGAGAATCGTCCGTCCGTCGAGAGGTGCACTCGAAAAACCAAAAAACTTCCAGTGCTTCTAATAGGAAAAAAACATTGTTAAAGCCTCGACAGTGGGACAAAAGTTCGCACTTTTTTCTGAATCTAGAACATCAATATAATTACAGAATATTTAAAGCAATGACGATATCGTATAGAATCTACTACATGTGTATGATATGTGTAGTATACATCCTCCAAATCATTCCGACAGATGGTTTGAACTAGTTTTTGAAGGAGATCGATTATAAGGCAATCATTATGTACGCCTATTTAAAAAAATGGATGAAAAAACATTTTGATGCATTTTTTTCACCACACTCGTGTTATCCTTTAAAAAGTTTTTGGGAGTATTATGTTTATCTACTTTTTAGGGGTCTTTCATAGCTTAGTTTGTGAAATCACACACAAGCTGAGAACCAGACCAGCTTCCAGTAGGTATGTAATGTCATGAATAGAAAGAAATACATTTTGTGACTAGAACAGTGATGGAAAACAGTGAGGAATGTAGCTGAGCAGACACAAACGCAACAACAGAAGCCCGAATATATTTGTTGGGTTTTCAATCGCGAGTTGATTCACGATGAGAGTGTTTCCATCTCTGGACTAGAATGAAAGGATGCACATAAATTAATATAAAATAAATGAACTTCACACCAATAAAGTATCTTTCACAACACGTGAACTTTTGCCCCGCACAATGCGAACTTTTGCCCCCGTTAAGGGGGCCTGGAACCAGGAAAAACTATTTCTTTTTTTATAATAGTTATCTGATAAAGACTGTGGGGTACAAACTGTTGTCCCACATTACTTTACAAATTTCAATTTGAGTTTTTGCTTTAATCCCCCTTTAAAAATAATTGGCTGGATTTCATATTTTGGAAAGGCAGATAACAATTATTTATCAAACTAAAAGTCTTTAACGAATCCAATGTGTTTTTAATATTTTTCAGAATAATAGCTTTATTAGTTTTATCGTCCCTCTCCACCAGCCAAAGAGTGGTAGGACAAAAAGTGAAATAAATATTTGCCGTACGGCCTTACTGAAATTATAAATAAGATTAAGCTGAAAAAGAAAGCGGGGATAACATAATATTAAACACTCAACATAACTTAAACCAAACCATTTCATACACGAATGTTCACTAGTCTCAACTGAGTTCATGTCGTTGATTCATACAAATCTCATACAAATCCCATATGTTTGTTGAAAAAAGGGAGACATGGGTAATTTTATTATATTTGACACAACTTTAAACCGAATCCCTTTTAAATTTTTCGTTTGAAAATTACGAATGAACAACTCATGATGGAAATCAAAGTTAGCCCATTAAGGTGAAACTGGAAGCATTTCCTTATTTTTTTTTATTTAAACATGATTTCTGTAAAAACTAAAAACATTCTCCACCAGAAAAAAATAGTAGATAGGGTATTGGTTCCCTTGTTAAGCATGCGGCTCCCATTTTCATCTCTAATAAAGACAAATCAATCAATCAATCCCATTTTCATCCTACGAAAAACAAAGGATTGAAGCGCTGTTTGTTTTGTTTCTTATTTTTGTATTTTTTGTTAGAAGTGAGCACCCATGAAAACAAAAAGATCGGAATCAATCGGTGCCTTAATCGCTTGTTTTCGAATGGGATGTAAATGGGAGCGTGAGATTGATGATGGAACACATACCCTACCTTGTTCTATACTGTACATGTGTTCGTAAACCGATTTTGAAAATATTGCTTCGTTATTTTATAAAAAATCGAAAACCATAAATGAAGAAAAGGAACCAGTTTCGCCTTAATGCTCATTGATGAAAGTAAGTAACTTAATAAAAATTAGCTTGGAAAAACACTGTTTCTAAAGTTCACATTGTTTAGAATGTCCCTTTTCCACAAAAGCTTCAATATCTTAAACAACTTAATTTAATATTTCTTCTTCATTCATTCTTTGGCCTGGATTTATCTGACCAAATAAAGAACTGCAGCTTCCGTAATCTTCTTGGGACAATTATATATAAGTGCACCGAAACCTTCAACTCGATCACCGGCATTTTTGACCGACCACGAGCGTCGATTGCTTGATTACTAAACGGTTTCAACACAGTTGTCACACAAAAAACTGCTCATCGGTTGAGTCCCAACAGCTACAACAGTGTCCGTCCACCGACCACGGACCTCGGCTTTGCCTCAATTTCTTTTTGTTTTGTTTACTCTCAAGCCCATATGACGTTGCGGCGATGCTGATCAGTAGTGACCATGCCCTGGTACGAAAAGAGCGAAATCGTTACACAACCTGGTACTTTTTCTCTCGCGTTCAACCGCAACACACTCGATTCTACTGCGGTGTCGCCATGTGCTCTTAACGGTGTCACGGAATGCAAAGCATGCGCGCGCGGATCGAGTCGAAGCCGTCGGCGCTCGGCACACGCTAGACCCGCCGAGTTTACTACACACGTCTAACCGGCTTAAAGTTTCGAACAGAACTGAAACCAGAAATTTATGGCTTGTGGAGTGCTGCCGTTCGCGCTGGGCTGGCTGTGGCTTACAGCTTTGCAGCACAGCAGAGGTGCGGTGTTGGGTCCAGTCGTTACAAATGCGACAACTGCAAGGATGTTGTACCTTACGAAATCAATTCGAAGCGTAAGGGTTTCAAATTCTCTTAAAACTAATAATTGAAGATAAATGACCGCCATATCATATGTTTGAGGTTTGAACAAATTGCGAACTTCATAACAAAATATAAGTTTGTCAAAAAATATAACGAACATGTGAATTGTAGTTGCTATTGTTGGAATCAATCACGCAAGCTTGGTTTTATAGTTACATACGTGGGTGGTAAGCGCCTTTGCGTCAATTCGATTGAAGGTATGTTGTTGCTATTTTGTTTCCTTCTTTGTAACAATTGTTAGCCCTTATTCATGTAATAGACAGCTTGTTTTATTTTGCAGTATGCAATTCCTTTTCTTTGATAAACATAATAGAAACTAGTTTTCGTCTGCATTAAGTCTAGTTTTACAAAACTGAATGTTTGAGCTAACGGACTAGTTGATGTTTATATGTTATTCATTATTTTTTTATTTAGGAGCCATTTCTTATAGCTACTCTTGGAAGAATGGGTATCTGGCCAAAGTCTGTACAGCATATCAGCCCCACATCCCTTTCGGTACAGAGCGCAAAAAGTGAAATCTCCACGCTCAATTGCTCAACTTTGGCTCTCCAGAACTCCGAGATTTTCCAACGTAACAACAATTATTTTTCCTAATTTGAAAGAACTACTCTTTATCTTTCAATTTCTAGTTTTGACTATCTAGATAAATCGGAAATAAAAAATGTGCGACAGATAAAACTTTGTCATGTTTTGCGGTTTTTTTTCAGCAAAATTCCTTGTTGTGGTAAATTTCACATGAAACATAAACGAAAATTTGTTTGCACACATACAAGTATAAGTAATGTCTGAATTATTGAAACAGTTTACATCACATAAAACAAAGTCTGAGATGACAAAACATGCAAAACTGCTACCGCTCAACAACACAATTGTGCAGGTTCGTCACGATATGAAAGAAAAAAATATTTATCAAAATATCGGGCTTTGATGAAAATTCTTTAACAAACCCGATGAGTTTTAAATATTTTTCATATTAAATGCTTTATTATTTTTATCCCCTCCCCCCCCCCCCCCTCGACCCGTCAAAGAGTGGTGGGACAAAAAGTGAAATAAATATTTGTAACCGCCTAATGAGCTTTGAAAAACTTTTGACTTAACTTAAAATTCTTAACACGGAAGAAAATTATAACGATTTGATTATTTTTTTTAATAAAACATTAAATTTTCTTAAATTTCATCATCGTTGCAAAATTCAAGATGCTAATTATAGTTCATTTATATTCCCTCTAATTGTCTTGAATATAAATGTTTTGAAAGGAAGTAACAACATAGCCGGCAATTCATTGAAAAAGTAATGAGATGCATATTAAAAATAGACCAATTTACTAAAAAATCATAAAATAAATGAAATCGCTATAACTTTTTCTCCTGTGAATAATTTCAAGTTAAGTCAAACGTTTTTCAGAGCTCATTATATAAGTCGTAAATGGTCAAAATTGCATTGAATTCGGTTCATTGAATCCGGAGATATAACAGCTTAAAGTTGGCTATCGGATAAATATACCTTTTCCTAGAATCTTTATAGTTTCGTGCAGAATAGCCCGATCTTTTTCAAATTTTGTCCACTGATACACAACAAGTTGATCCGCTTACAGTAAAAAAGATCACTGAGAATATTTGATGCACTTTTCAAAAAGTTACAGCTATTTGAATATTTTTTGAGAAGGGAAAATTTTGCCTGTCCCGATCATTTTGTCTATCCCCTGTATGTATCTATTATGGCAGTTCACAACTTTTCGGAAATACATTTTGGCCTAACCTTACCTTACCGATCAGGCTAAGGCCGGGGTGGCCTCTGCTGTACATAGTAGCTGCCTCCATTCCACTAGATCCATGGCTGTTTGTCTCCAGTTCCGCACTCTGCGTAGGGTCCGCAGATCGTCCTCCACTTGGTCGACCCACCTAGCTCGCTGCGCACCACGTCTTCTTGTACCGGTAAGATGACTCTCGAGAACTATTTTAGTCGGGTTGCTATCCGACATCCTGATGACGTGATCCGCCCACCGTAGCCTCCCGATTTTCGCGGTATGGACGATGGTTGGTTCTCTTAGCAGCTGATGCAGCTCGTGGTTCATTCGCCTTCTCCAAGTCCCGTTTTCCATCTGCACTCCGCTGTAGATGGTACGCAGCACCTTCCGTTCGAAAACTCCGAGAGCGCGTTAGTCCTCTGCACGTAGAGTTCATGCTTCGTGCCCATAGAGGAATACCGGTCTAATCAGCGTTTTGTAGATAGTTAACTTCGTGTTACGACGAATTTTATTCGATCCTAGAGTTCTGCAGAGTCCAAAGTAAGCACGATTTCCTGCAACAATGCGCCTCTGAGTTTCTCTGCTGATGTCGTTGTCGGCGGTCACCAGTGAGGCCAAGCACACGAATTCTTCAACCGCCTCGATTTCTGATTCAGTAGTGTGATTCCTCCCTGGAGCCCTTTGCCATCATGTTCTTTGTCTTCGACACATTAATGACTAATCCAATTCGCATGGCTTCACTCTTTAGTCGGATGTAAGTTTCCGCCATCGTCTCAAATTTGCGAGCTATTATATCAATATCATCAGTTAAACGGATTTCGTGAAAATCGTCCCACTCGTGTTTATCCCCTCTCTCATTATAACACCTTCTAACGCAATGTTGAACAGCAAGCACGAAAGACCATCTCCTTGTCGTAACCGTCTGCGAGATTCGAAGGGACTCGAGAGTGTCCCTGATACTCGAACTACGCACATCACTCGATCCATCGTCGCCTTGATCAATCGTATTAGTTTATCCGGGAATCCGTATTCGTGCATAATCTGCCATAGCTGTTCTCGATCGATTGTATCATACGCCGATTTGAAATCGATGAACAAGTGATGTGTGAGCACGTTGTATTCGCGGCATTTCTGAAACACCTGGCGGATGGCGAACATCTGGTCCGTTGTAGCGCGTTCACCCATAAATCCAACCTGATATTGCCCCACGAACTCCCTTGCAATCGGTGATAGACGGCGTCATAAAATTTGAGAGAGTATCTTGTAGGCAGCGCTCAGTAGTGTGATCGCGCGGTAGTTCCCGCAATCCAACTTGTCGCCCTTTTTGTAGATGGGACACACGATACCTTCCATTCACTCCTCCGGTAATACTTCCTCCTCCCAAATCTTGGTAATGACCCAGTGTAGTGCTCTCACCAGTGCTTCTCCACCGTATTTTAGAAGCTCGCTAGTTGATCTGCTCCAGCGGCTTTGTTGTTTTTCAACCGGCCAACCTCCTTCTCAATCTCTTGGAGGTCAGGGGCCGGAACTCTTTCGTCCTGTGCACATACTCCTAGATCTGTTACCACGCCACCTTCGGCACGGTGCCCCCACAGACCGTTATTATAAAATAAAAATGTCCATCAAAACTAAGTTCAGGGGTCGAATCCTGGTGCCATTCTGCACCTCTGGGTAAATTTTTAAAATAATCCCTAGGAGGAATCTCGAGAAATCTCGATTTGATATTTTATACTAAGAAATTTCATAGAAATCCATGTTCAGATTCAACAATATTGCTTAAATACCTACAAAAAAAAGTCCCCAAAGTATTCAAAGTTGTTTCAAACCTGTATATTTTTACCAACGCAACTTTTATTATACATATTTACTACTCACCCAATTCAATTAAGTATGTTTTTTCCAAGCCATGCATCGGTTTTAACGTAAGCATTAAACAGCGATTTTCCATATTGCTTTATGAACATATTACACATCCCAGTGTCATACATTAAAATTTTCCCTAATTCTACAACTTTTTTACTATATTACGAGGAACCAACCCTCCGTAGACCACAAAGGGATCTAAGATATGTGGAAAAAGTTATTGACTGAAAACCGAAGAGCATGGAAACGCTGTTTAACATGTAAGGAATAATCGGTTTTATCGATCAGGTAAGGCTTCATAACTTTTTTCCATGAACTTCGCATCGCTTTGCGGTCTTCGGAGGTCTAATTCATCGTGAAGTTTGCTAAAGAAATTATTTTTAGGGACCAAGGGGTGACCCCAAGCGATTTTTCATTGAAGAAGTAAATTTTCTCATAAAATCGTCCGAAAAACTAAGAATAACGGGCGCAAAAAGTAGTTTTCCCGATCGACCTGATATTTTGCACAGTTGATATGGGATCAAAATGAAACTCAAAAAGTATACAAGAACTAGAGTTTATGCATTTTTTATATTTTCCCTTATAAATCGTGTCCCATGTTATTACATATACGTCGTAGTTTTCTGTTCTTTCAAAATTGGTGTACTATTAGATCTTTATTTAACACATATTTCTCAGTAATTTTCTAGTGTTCATGTGCAAGAATATGTAGCACTTTTCATTCAAAAAAATGTTCGAAACCCTAGGCAAAGCAAATCAAAGATAATCGTACACACCGTAGTTGTTACTCCGTGACTGACTAGAGTTGCACAGAGAACCAATGAAAGCAAGGCTTGGGACTAGATAACCATTCTCAATGTGCACAATTCGAGAGTTCAACATTTGAAAGTCAATAACGGCGCTGGCCACGTCCTTACGGTCATCGGATCGATTATGTGTCATACTCGCCCCATATAGGAGCGATACATATACAGCAAGGAACAATACAATTACTAAACACTGAACGCCCCTGTTCAAAATGCTAAGCAATATCGAAAAAAAAATATTTTTTTTCTTCGACTATTGTGACTGAAAACGTTATTCATTTTAAGAAAACTGCCTATAAAGACCTACTCCAGTTTTTCTAACCCTAACGTTGGTAATCAAAAGCATACATGACAAGCAACGTTTTTTGCATCTTTTTTCTGATTTTTGTACACTGCCAAATGTTTGGTAAGTCAGTTCAATCAGTTAATTGATTTAGATGAGTAGTAAATATGTATAATTGAAGTAACGATATTAAATAAATACGGGTTTGAAACAACTTTGAACACTTTAGGGAAAGTTTGTGTAGGTATTTAAGCGATATTGAACATGGATTTCTTTGAAATTTCTTAGTATAAAACATCAAATCGAGATTTCTCGAGATTCCTCTTGGGGATTATTTTAAAAATTTGCCCAGAGGTGCAGAATGGCACCAGGATTCGACCCCTGAACTTAGTTTTGATGGACATTTTTATTTTATAATAACGGTCTGTGGGGGCACCGTGTCGGTACTTGCAACGTCGCCATTGAGGTGCTCATCGTAATGCTGCCGCCACCTCTCGACCACCTCACGCTCGCTCGTGAGAATATTCCCGTGGTTATCTCGGCACATGTCAGCTTGTCGCACAAAGCCTCTGCGCGAGCGGTTCAGCTTCTCGTAGAACTTTCGTGTGTCCTTAGCGCGGTACAGCTCTTCCATCGCTTCGCGATCTCGTTCTTCCTGCTGGAGCTTCTTCATCCGGAAGACTGAGTTCTGCCTGTGCCGCGCCTGTCTGTAACGTGCCTCATTCGCTCTCGTACGGTGTTGCAGAATTCTCGCCCAAGCTGCATTCTTCTCGTTTTTCAACTATTCACATTTGCCGTCGTACCAGTTGTTTCTGTGATTTTTAGTCGCGAAGCCTAGTGCTGTAGCCGAGGTACTACTACCTATGGCGGATCGGATGTCCCTCCACCCAAGCAACACGACTTGTTGCTAAACCAGTAACAGCAACCTTAGTGCAATTTACTCACTGTCCGTATTACGGACGATAGAACACAATTGCTTCTTCTTTGAAACCCAAAAAGCGCAGATTATGAATTCTTATGCAACATAAACGAGGAGGAATGATAAAAGAAATGGAAAAAGATTTTGTCCAGACTCGAACCATGGACACCAGGAGTATAATCTACTCACCTTACATACTACACCAAGAGCTCTGTGAGAGAATCGATACTCATCGCACCATAAAAGCTACGAAGTTACTTGTAACTTTATTGCACCTTCTTTATCACAAGCTAGAGAACTGTCAAAATGAAAAGACGATCAAGTTTTCTGTAACGCATTTGGAACCTAGACTGAACAAACAAACCAGAGTTAGATGTTTCATGCATGTTACATAACACATTTAACGTTGAACAATTCGTCATTGAAATCATCGTCATCATCAAACATTTGAAAGCAGTTTTTTCGTTCAAAACAAAAGTCTTTGCTATGAAAAAATATTCACTGTACTCCACATAAGGAATAGTATGCAGTGAATATATTTTCATGGTCGATGTTTTGATTTACAGCGAGAAAACTGCTTTTTATTTTCCGAAAAATGATGACGGATGCTTGAGCCTTAATGTAAGCTGACTGTATTATCACTTGTGAGCAATATGTAAGCTCCGCCTCCACGAATCGATGTTAAACACGTGGTAATTTGTGATTTCTATGTAACAAAGCCGCAACTTTACGTATCTCGGAGTATAAATGCAACTCAACTGACAAGATGAATGTTTCGTGTGCTTCTAGTGCAACTCATTTAGACCAAAGCATAGAAAGCCACATTCTGGATGATGTTACAGGGGCTGCTTGGGCAGCCATCTTCAAGTGTAGCTGCGCCAAGCTGCTCTTCCGTTGGCAGGGCAACTGCTAACTGCTGCGCATAGTCGAGCCACCTCAACGTTACGAAGTTGCTCGATATTGAGCCGGGGCGTTCGACTTCGATGCGTGGTGGTAACTGTCGAAAGTTTTGAGCACATGCATACAGCGACTAAGTAGTGATCCGAATCTATATTCGCACTGCGGTATGTGCGGACATTGGTTATATCCGAGAAGAATTTACCGTCGATTAGAACGTGGTCGATTTGGTTTTCTGTTTGATGGTCGGGTGATCTCCAGGTGGCTTTGTGGATATCTTTGCGGGGCAAGAAGGTGCTTCGGAATACCATACCACGGGAGGCTGCAAAGTTTACGCATCGCTGGCCGTTATCATTCGATACGGCGAGGAGGCTGTTTCGCCCGATTACCGGTCTGTACATTTCCTCCCTTCCTACCTGCGCGTTCATGTCGCCGACAACGATTTTCACGTCACGCGGCGAGCAACCATCGTATGTTTGCTCTAACTGCGCGTAGAACGCTTCTTTCTCGTCACCAGGTCTCCCTTCGTGTGGGCAGTGGACGTTGATGATGCTGTAGTTGAAGAAACGACCCTTAACTCTCAACATGCACATCCTTGCATTGATCGGCTGCCACCCGATCACACGTTGTCGCATCTTGCCTAACACTATAAATGCTGTTCCCAGTTCATTGGTGGTGCCACAGCTTTGATAGAAGTTAGCCGCTCGATGCCCGCTTTTCCACACTTTCTGTCTAGTTCAACAAAGTTCCTGCAACGCCACGATGTCGAAGTTGCGGGGATGTAGTTTGTCGTAAATTATCCTGTCACATCCTGCGAAACCTAGTGACTTGCATTTCCATGTTCCAAGTTTCCAATCGTAGTCTTTACATTTTGGCAGGTAGTTGAGTAACTCTTGCCCACTATTTACACACTGTCTTCAAAATTTTTTTTAGTGGCGATTTTCTGAAAGTCCTTGCAAAGAAGGGAGAGAAATGCATTTGGTTACTCAAATTGATGGACCCCCGTTAGTTAGAACCAGTGCAGCAAAGTGTCAGCATCAACCGACATTTAAAGCTGAAATTGAGATAGCTAACCACTCATTTTTCCATTTACTTTCGGAATATCAATTGGCTGGCCTCTGATCATTCAATAGACAACAGCTCCAGCCTCAGTCAAGGCACATCATCATTCAATTGAGCCCTAGCTAGGAAGCAAAATTTGTGGCGTTGTAGGTTTAAAGCTTTCACCATCATTGATGACGTCAAACCCGACATTAACTTATCATTCACCTATTTTAATTTCGGCCACCAAACCCAATATAGGTCCAATAGTTGTTCGATGATGGGCCACATTCAATAAAAATTGAGCCGGCTTTGACACGACATTCGATATTTTTTCAGTCTGGCGGAATTTTGCAGAGTTTTTCGTGTTTCGATCCCAGCTACTCATTCGAGTGACAATTTTTTCAAATGACAAGGATTCGCTTCTCATTTGATAAGTGCTCTGATTGAATGAAATTGTTTTGAACATGACTAGAAAGAAAAATGGCTGAAAAGATTTGTTGGTTAGTTTTCAAATGAATGAGATGAATTTTTACAACACTTGTTAGAATCACAACAATTTTTGCAGACCCCTCGATTTTGGCCCAATGGTGGCTTATTTAAACCGTTATAACTCGAAAGTTTCTCCAAAAACCACCTCAAAACGAAATGTTGTTGAAAAGAGGAAAGATAGAGCTACTATTTACAGCTACAAGCCTAACTTTACCAAACACCTTATCTAACAAAATCCACGAACGGAGAAAACCGAAGAGGAAGTTCGCTGTTTCCATAGCAACTCATACATTGAGCATTTCAGAAACGTAAAAAATGCGGGTATTTTTTCACAAATCATACCCAAAGGTGAGTGATACAAGTAGTCCTTGACGAAATTCAGCACCTTATGTGAAAATCTCTTTTTTGTATACATATGTTACATACGGTGTTTGGTAAAATTAGGCTGGAAATGCTGAATCGTGTTCTAACATCAACCAATTTCGAATTTTAACACCAAATTTTAACTGTTATAAAAAATTGGGTCGGCCATATTGATTTTGGCCGCCATTTTGGATTTTTACATCAAAACTTTTTTTTTCACCGTGTTGACAACCACCGACTTTCAAAATTGTTGCATCAATTGAAAGCTTAGACATTCATACACACAACAATTCGTTATGAGGTGGTTTTAGGAGAAACTTTCGAGTTATAACGGTTTAAGTGAGCCACCATTTGACCAAAATCGAGGAGTCTGCAAAAAATGTTGTGGCTCAAACTAACGGGGGGCCCATCAATTTGAGTAACCAAATGCATTTTTCTTGCTTTTTTAGTGAGGGCTTTCAGAAAATCGGCACCTTAAATATTTTTGAAGACAAGGTGTAAAGAGTGGGCCGGTCTCAACGAGAATTATCCAAACGCAAAATTATCAAAATATCGATTTATTTTCATTTGCGACATACGAAGTTTTGTAAAGTTAGGCTTGAAGGCATGGGTTATAGAGTCAATTCTCTAAATGTTGTTGGTAATACTAGATGTTTCGACAAATTTTGTCTTGCCAAGATGTGGTGGTAGTTTTAGCACCGCACTCTAGATTGGTTTGATTTCAATCGTGTTGAATTTCTTCCCGGGCTCATAAAAATCATTGCTTCACTATTTTTGTAACAGTGTAAACATCGAGTTGATTAATTCGTCCATTCGAATAGACGAACTTATCAACTCCATGTTTACACATTCTTTTTGATGCAATAGCACTCAAGAATGGATTCTTGAATGCTATTGTCTCAAAGAGAATTCAAAATCATTTTTATATATTAAGATTTTTTGGTTCCCGTAACGTGGACAGATCACCTTAGAATGGTGCGTTGCTGCGTAAGATCTACCAAATCAAATTTTGATCTTGACATTTTTCTGCCTAAAGTAATCAGGCAGTAGTTTACAAATACTCCAAGATCAAAGTTTGATGCTTATGTAATATTTTCGTTGAAATTTTGCTGCTAATCAACGTTTTATTTCAGCAGAATTCAGGTAAATGTATTGCATGATACAGATAATATTTTAAACTGTGGCAAGCGTATCACTAATATGTAGCTTATTAGACATCACTGTTGATATTATCTAATATTTCAGATTCTCAACCGAAAAATCAAATAATTTTAAGAAATGCCATTAAGATGACGAGGAAACTAAGACGTATTTGGCAGAAAAGCAGTTTAATAATGGTGTGCCTGAACGTTGCCCAATCGCATCCTTTGGATTACCCCTCCACTAACAACATCTAGAAAAACAACCATATCCCCTTGATACCTAGGCTTGAGAGGTCGTAGAACTTTCTACATCTTTCTTAGGTGTCTAACTAACCATCCTTTCATAATGCTCAGCAGTTGCAAGGGCGAGGCCAGGACAACTCTCGACTGTTAAAGGATTGCGTCAATCTTGTCGAGAAGTCAGAGATAAGTCTCAAATCTGTGTGTTATGGTATCCAACGGGAAGGAGGCAATCCTCGTAATTGTGGTCTAGGGCTGTACTATCTACGAAATTTGTGCGACTTGCTTAATGCTTATGTTTACTTTTTCAGTTGTAACCAGGTAAATGATTAAACCATAACAATTTCTCATACGCCTTTTCACCAAGGAAAGCATCGCATTAAGCCCTATCCAATTTCCAACTTCAGATATCTATGAAGTGGGCCAAGTTCTTGGACATATTCTGAGAATATCTCTAATCAACATTTCCTCCCCATCCCCGTTGATCGTAAGGACCTGGACAAGTGTCGAGAGTTCGTTAAATGAAAGGTTTGTAAACCCCCAGTCAACTTTTCTGGCGCATTCAACGTCTCTATCGACAGCCACTCCAGGATGTGTACGGTCGGCTATGCTATGATATGCTATGCTATGCTATGAAGATTTTTTAGTTTTCAGATCTATTTTTAATATTTTCTTCTCAAAAACGTCGTGAGCAGTGTAACAGAAAGAGGATAAAATATGTGTAACGAGCTCTCAAATTTCATCAAAGGGATTGTCGCCGGTGGTTGTATGTTGTACAGCATGCTTGAAAATGTTCGTTTATTGCAAATTGGAACTGACGGTGCCCAACCGTCCGTTGAAGGTTGAGTAATTAAAATAAATGTTTTGTAATTTTTATGAATACATTGTAATTTAGCAAACAATTTTGTAAATTTATTGCAGTTTAATTTTTATATTTTAAAACTTATATATGTTATTCCATTCTATATTGTATACCAATAACCAAGCAATTTGTCATATTTACAGCTGATATATTTACAGCATAATTACAACTATCAATTAAAGTTCTGACAACCGTTTAATGCTCGCCTTCAGCAAAATTTCCGTTTCTGCATCGAATGTCGATTTGATGCACTCGCTGGAGTAAAACACGCCGCTCCTGGTATTGCTGATATCCTGGAAATGAACATAATACATTCATCGAGGTGAGACATAAAAATCGCCATGCTACACTTCATACTCACATTCCATGATTTAGTCTGCATCGAGTGGATTTCCGAGCGTGAAATCAGCTCCTTCCCCATAATCTGATGCAGGCCAGCTTTCCGTATCACCACCTCCAGCGCATAGTTCTGACAGTCGGATTCACTTCCCTGCAGCAGTGCGGAGATGAAGATATCCCCAGTGGAGCTGTAAGTAGCGAGCAGAATAAGCATTGCCAGCGAGCATTACATACGTAGGAGAATGTAATTATCGCATAAATCAAACACGCCTAATCACATTTCAACTATCAGTTGCATCCCGTTGCGTTGGAGGAGACGACATTTTCATCCCGTTTCGCTCCCGACCGCACTAATTTATGATGCTTACCTCGAATCCGAGATTAATTTCAGCCAAAATTTATGACCATCGAGAATCAACACCAGGCAAGCATTGTCAACAGGTGTCCTTGGCGGAAGTGAAATCTCGGCCGATGCTGTCCCAAACGAGATGATTGGCGTACGATGGTGGTCGGTTACATGATGGTCCACGGCGGAAGCTGCAAATCAGACGGGCTTAAGTTAGTATGCATTTAGATCTAGGCAAGCAGGAGTGGCTATTGTGGCTAGAGCTGTACGCTGACTCGATGGAGGACTTCCGGGTTACTAATCATAGTGTGGCGAAGAAACATTGAGACATATTTTATGTTGAGTTAGCATATCTAGTAAGAACTGCACTTTATTCTTAAATAAATAAATAAAAATCTATTCAATAGATTCTAGTTTGATAATTCTTGATTCACTTAAAAAACGCGTTTTTCTCAGGTGTGCAATTTTCCTTGATTTATTGTTTTTTTTATATATCACTCGTTTAATCATACGAAGCAATAATTGGAGTGATAATTCATACAAAGCAATAAGGTTAATACAATTTATTTGATAACAACGAGTTTATCAGAAGAAAAAAATGAAGAATGTCACGAAGAAAAAGTATATAAAACATACAAGTTCACTACTGATGACACGTCTTCGTGTATCACGATACGATTCATTATAGACAAATTGCGAAAATAAAATTTGACAGGATGATGTTTTACCGAAAGAGAAATGGCCAGAATCTAAGAAAGAAGAAGAAACAATCACCTAAATACACCTGTTTCGTTTTTACACGGGTCTGGTTTTTGCTATAACTCAGTCATTTTTTAACCGATTCTCATGAAATTTTGTACACTGATAGTACTAACCGTACCTACGTGTGTACAAAATTTCATGAAAATCGGTTTAAAATTGACTGAGTTATAGCGAAAACCAGACCCGTGCAAAAAAAGAATCGGGTGTATGCATTTGATTATTAATACATTCTGCAATACACATTCCAATGTATGAATTTTCAATAAAATCTTACGTGTTGGGCTCCTGGCACGTGAACTGCTGCCTAACCAACACTTCTGCGATAATGTATAAGCTCGATAGCTCAAAAGATGAATTCTACGAGAGTTTTTAAAATATTGACAATGACCCAGGAACAAGATTCACTTAGTTGATTTTGCTGTGTAACTGCCGGCTTAGAATAGTACTAGGGATCAACAATATGAGTAATCCCAAATTCATGATATTAAGTGACTGCTGCCAAGGAATTAATGATCGAGGGGTCAAAAATATGCTCGGTTATTAACGGAGCCTGTGGAGCACCTGCGCACCCCTCAGTGATTTGCCCCTTACCGCAATAAGGCAGGGCGCAGGCGTGGTGGACCTCTTTATCGTACAACTTGTGCGATTAAAATATGATCTTTAATAATAATTAAAAAGTAGTAGTGATATGTAGAAGTGGTAGTGCCGAGGTTATCCCCTTCGTAAGAGTGGGCTCTCTGCAACAGAAATGGCTGCGCAGCAGCATAAATCCATCACTGACTTTGCGTCCTCGAAATTGAACATCAGTAAGGACCTCAAGCAGGCCCTGATAAGACTTCTACATCACGTGCGACTTCGCGTTGGCCGGGAAGTCAACGATCGTGGCCAAGCAGGACCATAGATAAACTGGATGCTGCGGCAACAGTAGAGCCCGTGAAGCCTGAGATGCCGAAGCCTAGATGGAGGCCTTCGCATTCGCGGGTTGCCCAAAAAGTACGCTGGATTTCATTGCTTATTAAAAGCAAACGCAGAAGCATGTGAGGCAGCCGTCAGGTTATGAGCTACCAGGCGGCCAGCAGGTTTACCTCCGAAAGTGAAGGTCAGTAAGGCCGGTAAGTCGAACCCCAGTCGGGTTTTCCAGAAAGCTGGGAAAGGTGAGCCAGAAAAGGCCGGCCCGTCCCGGGTCAATACAAAAGGGGGTTGCGACCCAGGGGTAGGTTCTCAGCCACCACTACTGGTTAAGATAAATCAGGAAGATCCTAGAGCTCATGTTCGACAAAACGCACAAGGGTGCAGCCTACAAGTGCCTGGTGGAAGAAGTCCTTTGCGGGGGTTTTCGTGATGAGGGCTCTCACAGCGTAAGTGGCTCAGAAAGGTAAAAACTTGATCAAGAACACTGACGCGGAAGAGTTCGTAACGGCAGTGCTAAATACTAGTGATCATCGCCACCGATCGACTACGAAAGGCCCAGCAGGGCCACAGATAGCTTTGGTAGTTTGGTACGGCTATCTATGAAGTATGTCGGTATGTCAACTGACCAAACATGATCTGAAAGAGGCTTGCTTCAGATGTCTAGTATTGGAGATGCCGTGGGACTTCATAGACCCTAACAGGAGCAAGTTGATGAGTCGATGTGGATTTGAAGACCATAAGACACATGTTGGGGCCCATATAGCCGAGGCGGTAAACGCACGGGTATTCAGCATGACCATGCTGAGGGTGACGGGTTCGATTCCCGGTCGGTCTAGGAACTTTTCGTGAAGGAAATTTCCTTGGCTTCCTTGGGTATAGAGTACAGGGGATACTCAAAATAACTGAGACAGGTAAAATTTTCAATTTTAAAAAAATGTTCAACTCACTGTAACTTTTCGAAAAGGGCAGCAAATATGCTCAAATTTTTACTGTAAGTTGCTCAACTAGTTGTGTATCAGTGGTCAAAATTTGGGAAAGATCGGACCATTCTACACAAAGTTATAAAGATTCTAGAAAAAGGTATAATTATTCGATAGCCAACTTTGAGCTGTTATATCTCTGGTTTCAATGAACCGAATACAATGAAATTTTGATCATTTATGACTCATATAATGAACTTTGAAAAACAGTTTACTCAATTTGAAATTTTTAATAAGAAAAAAAGTTATGGCGATTAGAATAAAAGTATGTTTTTTTAGTAAATTTATCTATTTTTCATATGCATCCCATTACTTTTTCAATTTAATGCCGATTATTTTGTTACTTCCTTCCAAAACATATTCATATTGAAGTCAATTAGAAGGAAATTTAAATGAACTATAATTATTATCTCGAATTTTGAAACGATGATGAAGTTTTGGATAAATTGGTGGTATATTAGAAAAATAATCCAATCGTAATAATTTTCTTTCGTGTAAAGAATTTTAAGTTTAGTCAAATGTTTTTATTAGACTATCCCCACCAGTGCGTAGTAATTCGGTGAGTAGTGGTGGTGTGCAAATCGGTTTCATTTCTGATACCCACCCGTTTTCGCACCGGGCGTTCACAACATGGTTGGTAAAATACCACCTTATCTCCCCACCAGTGGTTTGTTGTAGTGCTTCATATCGTTAACAAAATACGGAGAAGCAGGGCATTTTTCTCCTCACATTATCGATTGTACGAAAGTTCTAGAATCTTGATAATTAATTCCTCAAGTGTTTCGCTCAAATTTTGAAATCCCTGAGGGCATTTCTTGAGGAATCTCTGATGGAATTCTTGAAGAGATCCTTGAAGGATCCCTGAAAAAACGAAGAATCTATGATTGAACTCCTCGAAGGAACTCCTAGAGAACTCCTTGAATAAAATCATTGATGAATCCCTGAAAGAACTTCTGAAGAAATCCCTTATGGCATTTCTGAAGGAATCTCCGAAGGAACTGCCAGAAGGAGTTCCCAGGGAAATTCCGGAAGAAAACGCCAGGGAAATCCTGGAAGGAATTGCCGGGGGAATCTCGTAAGAAATTTTCGGGGGAATCCCGGGGCAATCCCGTGAGGAATTTCCGGTTGGAATTTCCGGAAGGAATTGCCAGGGCAATCCGGGAAGCAATTCACGGGGTAATCCTGGAAGTAATGCCCAGGAAAATCTCGGAAGGAATTCCCGGGGGAACCTCGGAAGGAACTCTCGGGGGAATCTTGAAAGGAATTCCTGGGGGAATCTCGAAAGGAATTCCCGGGGGAATCTCGGAAGGAATCCCGAGGGAATCTCAAAAGGAATTCCCGGGGGAATCTCGGAAGGAATTCCCGGGG
Source organism: Aedes albopictus (assembly GCF_035046485.1). Classification (NCBI taxonomy): domain Eukaryota; kingdom Metazoa; phylum Arthropoda; class Insecta; order Diptera; family Culicidae; genus Aedes; species Aedes albopictus. The sequence goes on from NC_085136.1 coordinate 194,325,588, forward strand.
GAATCTCGGAAGGAATTCCCGGGGGAAACTTGGAAGAAATTCCAGGGGGAAACTCGGAAGGAATTTCCGAGGGAATCTCGGAAACAATTCCCGGGGAATCTCGGAAGCATTTCCCGGGGGAATCTCGGAAGGAATTCCCGGGGGAATCTTGGAAGGAATTCCCGAGGGAATCTCGGAAACAATTCCCGGGGAATCTCGGTAGCATTTCCCGGGGGAATCTCGGAAGGAATTCCCGGGGGAATCTCGGAAGGAATTCCCGGGGGAAACTTGGAAGAAATTCCAGGGGGAAACTCGGAAGGAATTCCCGAGGGAATCTCGGAAACAATTCCCGGGGAATCTCGGAAGCATTTCCCGGGGGAATCTCGGAAGGAATTCCCGGGGGAATCTCGGAAGGAATTCCCGAGGGAATCTCGGAAACAATTCCCGGGGAATCTCGGTAGCATTTCCCGGGGGAATCTCGGAAGGAATTCCCGGGGGAATCTCGGAAGGAATTCCCGGGGGAATCTCGGAAGGAATTCCCGGGGGAATCTCGGAAGGAATTCCCGGGGGAATCTCGGAAGGAATTCCCGGGGGAATCTCGGAAGGAATTCCCGGGGGAATCTCGGAAGGAATTCCCGGGGGAATCTCGGAAGGAATTCCCGGGGGAATCTCGGAAGGAATTCCTGGGGGAATCTCGGGAGGCATTTCCGAACAAATCCCTAAAGACATGCCCGGGGAAATCCCGGGGGAATCTTGGTAGGAATTCCCGGGGGAATCCCGGAAGGAATTCCCGAGGAAATTCCGGATAGTATTCCTGGATGAATCCTCGAGGACATTCTTGGAGGAATCCCTGAGGGAATCTCTGAGGAAATTCCGTGAGAAATCCGTGAGGGAATTCCGGTAGTATACCCAGATATAATTCCGGGAGGAATCTCCGATACAAATCCGGAAAGGATCCCCGGAATTCCAAGAAGAATTCCCCGAAGGAGTTCCTTGAGGATGCTCCGACGGAATTCCAAACGAAATTTCTAGAAAAATCCATGAATGTTTTTCAGGAGGAATCCCAGACGAAACTTCTGACGGATGGATCTCTGAAGGTACTTCTGGAAGGTTCCCTGGTAAAATGTTTAGAAAATTTATGAGGTAACTCCCGGAGGATTCTCCGAAGGCACTCTTATTTTAATCCAAGAATGAACTCCCTGAATTTTAATCCAAGAATAATATCCTGCAGAAATTCGTGGAAGAATCTCAAGGAACACATGCAGAAATTCGCCAAGGAACCTCTGGAGAAATCCCTGAAGGAATTGCTGAAGAATTGCGGAGTGTCTTTTAGAGAAGGACTACGAGTGTTTGGAGAAGCGGACGTGTGTTGATTGGCGGTCAGCAAATTAGCTGACGCTTTTTTAATTGAATGTTACCTATTTTTATTCTACTCGGGGCTTGCAATAGTGCATTACCTAAGACATTTGCCAGTTCCCGGTGGAAATTTCAAAAAAGTTATACGAACATTCAGGTATAGAAATTTACCGTTCTTCGGTTTGTTTCGACAATCGTATTTTGCGGCATTAAACTTTATCTTAATTATGTGTCCATTTGTGAAAACCCAACCCAAAATGCATGAGAGAACAACAGTTCAAAAATTATCAACGATAATCACATCTTTTTTATATTTCACTTGCAGAAAGCTGTCTGGTCTTTGTTTGTTATTCAGATTGAAATCATGAAGAAAAAGTAATATCAACCGCGATAGCAACGGTTGGGTATGGTTGCCAAATATATGAACCCACTGTTCACCAGGCAGGTTGGTTCTCATTTTCAAACCGATTTGGTAACGATTGGTGGGGTTCGTGCATTATGAAGGAGGTTGCCAATTTGGGTTTACTCACGCATTGGTGGGCATCGTCTTAGCTCATTATATAAGTCATAAATGATCAAAATTTCATTGCATTCGGTTCATTGAATCCGGAGATATAACAGCTCAAAGTTGGCTATCGGTAAATTATACCTTTTTCCAGAACCTTTATAACTTAGTGTAGAATGGCTCCATCTTTTCCAAATTTTGGCCACTGATACACAACTAGTTGATGAACGTACAGTAAAAATTTGAGAATATTTGATGCATTTTTCGAAAAGTTACAGCGAGTTGAACTTTTTTGAAAAGTGAAAATTTTACCTATCCCAGTTATTTTGAGTATCCCCTGTATCTTCGTGCCTGGCACACGATATACGCATGCAAAATGGTCATTGGCAGAGGAAACTCTCAGTTAATAACTGTGGAAGTGTTCATAGAACACTTAGCTGAGAAGCAGGCTTTGTCGTAACGCCAAGAAGAGAGAAAGAGAAGACACATAGCTGCACGAACCCTTCCAAGTAGTTGATTTATTCCGGGAAATCCATAAACAGCAAGCACCCAACTAGAGGTCCAAAGTTCCTGGCCATCATAAGAGCCACAGTTACTATGCGCCTCCGCGTTAGTCGATCAAGCAGTTCGTGCTGAATTGCATGATTGCCATGCTGACAGGACGAAGACCGGTGGTAATATCGGGTGACTTCCATGCTTGGGCCGTAGAATGAGGAAGCCGTTTCACGAACCAGCGGGGTCAGATCCTGCCTTAGATACTGGCCATGCTAGATGTCGATCTGAATAATGTCGGAATTTACATAATCTTTAGCCGGGAAGGAGCGCAGACCATTATCGATATTACTTTTTGTGGTTCTGACCTAACAAGTAGTTCGAACCACCTGATGGTTTGTTACAATATCGACTACAATAACAGCAGGCAGCGCGCAAAGGAAGATGTGACTAGGTCAAGGCCGTTAGTCAGTGGTGCTCAGGTTGAAGTATACCGCGGGCCAAATCAGGGTATTGCGTCTGAGCCGCGGGCCGCAGGAAAATCATCATTTGAAAAGAAATAACACTGAATTTATATATCATTTTAGGAGTTCTAACTTTTCTACTGCGGACATTTTACTACTTGAACACCATAGATTTTTGGATAATCTCAACAAGTATCTCTGGCACTTTATTGCGACATTTGCACCCATTTAGACTCGGCCGAAATTCATTATCATCACAGTCGAATTTCGCACACGGACTTCGCAGCGGCTGGCATACACAAGTTCGGTTGAGTTCATGACAGGGCCGTCGGATGCACAACAGGTAAACAAAATAAGTTTGATTAGAGTAAAATTTCGCTGGGAAATGATGATTCAGTGGATTCTCAAATTATCACAGTAGTCTAAACATTGATGAGAAACCCAATAATATTTTTGCCTCAAAGCTCTCAGTTTGACTATTGAAAACGTATAGAGTCTTGTACCATTTGTGCAGGTGTACCTATTTTGGGCACTTGCCTCTATAACTAAATCAATTTACAACCGATTGATTTGAATTTTTGTACAGAGTTAGATACTGTGCGTGCCCAACTCTGAAGAAAAATTTAAATCAATCGGTTATCAATAGGCGTTACTCGGTCTAAGCGGTGACAAGCTGGTAGTAGTTCTCTCGCGTGCATGCGATGCGACAATACCTAGGCAAGTCCACCCTAGAAAAGAAACATTTCATTTGATGCAGGTTGCTCTTCTACACCGTTTCGATTATGTGGATTCTTCCTAGTGTTTGCAGAGATCACGGGCATATTATATAACCGTCATTGGACGGTTCAAATTTCGGGAACATAACTTGCAGACTTAACATCTGTTCATTGTTTTTAAAGCAATGTACAAATAAGCAGTTAATAAGATCGACTGGTATTTATACTTCAAAGTTTTTTTCAGTACCTATTCGGCATTGACCGTCTTTCAAATAGATATATAAGAAAACATTATTAAAAACTTCATCGAGTTTATTATAATACCATTTGGCTAGGAGTTCTGTTAGGGTAAAAACACTAGACTTCCCACCCTAAAGTTACGCTCTAATCTTCACCACTTCATGCATAAAAAATGGGATTTGTTTGGAGGGGGCGAAGACTAGAGCTGTGGCAAAGTCTAGTGCTTTTACCCTGTGAATTTTCATAGTTTTTTTTTTCCTCCAGAGACACAATTCCGTCACATCCACAACAAAGTTAACAGGCTTTTTAAAGGCCTATTACATTGAGTAATTCTCGCTGAGACCGGCCCACTATTTGCACCTTGCCTTTAAAAATGCTTGTGGTGGCGATTTTCTGAAAGTCCTTGCCGAAAAAGTAAGGAAAATGCATTCGGTTACTCAAATTGATGGACCCCTTGTTAGTTAGATCCACAACAATTTTTGCAGACCCCTCGATTTTGGTCAAATGGTGGCTCATTTTAACTGTTATAACTCGAAAATTTCTCGATATACAACCTCAAAACGAAATGTTGTTAAAAAGAAGAAAGATGGAGTTACTAGGGTATGTGTGCCATCAGTCATCTCACGATCCCATATTTATCCTATTCGAAAACAAGCGATTTCGGCACCGATTGATTCCGTTCTTTTTGTTTTCATGGGTGCTTACTTCAAACAAAAAATACAGAAATAAGAAACAAAACAAACAGCGCCTCAATCCTTTGTTTTTCGTAGGATGAAAATGGGAGCCACATGCTTAATAAGGGAACCAATACCCTATTTACAGATTTTAAAAGTTGGGATCGCCATATTGGTTGTGGTTACCATTTTGGATTTTTATACCAAAACTTTTTTTCACCATGTTGGCAACCACCGATTTTCAAAATTTTTGCATCAATTGAAAACTGAGACATTTATACACAACGTATAAAAAAATAGAGATGTCTTTTTCTCCTTTCAAAAGTTTTCTGCATTTTTGTAAATCATGCCACTGTTGCGCACTGGGCCAGGTGCTGGTCGTTTACATAAATTCAGCATTATTTCGCAGTGTTTACGAACACGAATTTAAATTCGTAATCCACTAATGGAAAGCTGAGGGTTTAAGCTAATTTTTTTATATGCTATGTAAAAATATCTCAGCTTTCAATTGATGCAAAAAAATTGAAAATCTGTGGCTGCCAACATGGTGAAAAAAAAGTTTTGGTATAAAAATCCAAGATGGAGGCCCAAATCAATATGGCCTACCCATTTTTTTATAACTATGAATGATAGCTCTATCTTTCCTCTTTTCAACAACATTTCGTTTTGAGGATGTTTTTGCAGTAGTTTTCGAGGTATACCGGTTTGAATGAGCCACCATTTGACCAAAATCGAAGGTTCTGCAAAGAATGTTGTGGCTCTAACAATTTGAGTAACCAAATCTAACAGCTTTATGCAAAAAAATCTGTTGAACCCGGTTACCCAGACATATAAAATTTCCACATTTGCGATGGCGCATTCTGTGCAGAGAATGGGCTGGTTTAGCCCATACAGGCCTACGACAATTTATGTTCGACCCCATTTCACCATATCATTGAATTACCGCCGCCTATCCTTACCGTTTATCTTATCGTTGCAATACTCGCCACAAGGGCAGCAGTAGGTTGTCTGCTGAGTAGGGACTGTGATTTGAATACCATTTTCCGGTATGCTGCTCAGGCTTTCCGCCGAAACATTGCACGACAACGATGAGGTCGCCCGCCGTGTGTTCAAACTGTTGCAGGATCCAGTCAGTTCCGGTGCCAACCGGTTTGCCGATGTACACCGGGGAACAGAGATTGTGTTATCGCGCCTGGAAGAACAATATTTTGAATTTATTATCCATGAGCAGGGGAAAATTATTCAACATTATATTTACTTGAAAATTTCACTGGAAGATAAGGAAAGGGATTTGCCTTTCAGGCCGTTCAATTCTCCGCTGGGAATGGGTTGCTGCTTTTTGCTCAAGTTATCTACGGACGATGATTTTCCCATGATCTTGGCTAAGAATTTATGGGTATGAGAGTGTATTTGCTTCCCTGCAGGCAAATTTCCTTCGCTACGGAAAGAGGGCTTTCTTATGCATTTGGCTCCAAACAACCGTTCCCTCAGCTTTCCATCATTTCCTTCTGTTAAATTGAATGCTTCAGTTATCGATTGGTAAACCTGTTCGGCCAACAGGGACCTCCCAGGAGTGTATTTCTCTCTGCAGATGGCACAACGTTCTGACCGGACTCGACACCGTGAGCAAACAAGGTGACCGTTTTGGCACTGGTACACTGGCGGGGGAATCGTGTCGAAGCAAACGGGACACTCCAAGGCGGCTACGATGGTTTGCATACTGGCTGATAATCGCTCAAGATTGATTGGCATTGGGCCACAGCATAGTGATTCCGAATTACAGCTGGGCTCCATGCCGGTACTCCACAGCAAAAGAGTGACAATGTCGGATTTGGAGCGAACCATATTCGCAACTTCGGCAATCCGCATTCCGAGAACGTCTTCATTGTTTACCTGAAATCAAAAGAATAGTTAAATTAGTTAAGCTTTTAGGATTGGTATTTCGTAACGGAAAAGACGCTTAATCGTATTGCATGAACCTAGATAAGAACGACAAATGCAACAATCTTAATTCTCAGGCGGCGGTGCCAAAAAGTAGCCTAAAAAGACGATGCTTATAAAACACCATTACACTATTTTTTATATAAAAAATCACATATTAAATCATATTCAAATGTAAAAATTAGCGAGGAAAAACGATAAAAATGGGCTCTGCAAAGAGGGGTACATCCTTAAAAACAGTGTTACACTATTTTAAATGCTTACATCTCTGCTACTAATCCATATAATTACAATTTTCTTTCACCATTAGAAACCGTCAATGCGTTTCAGGGCCTTTCAGGAGGTTTCAGGAGGTTTAAGGCTGCCTTCAGGTCGCAGGGTCGCAGGTGAATTTGACGAAGGTTTAATAGGGGTTTTAGAGGCGTTTCGGGCCCATATAGCCGAGGCGGTAAACGCACGGGTATTCAGCATGACCATGCTGAGGGTGACGGGTTCGATTCCCGGTCGGTCCAGGATCTTTTCGTAAAGGAAATTTCCTTGACTTCCTTGGGCATAGAGTATCTTCGTGCCTGCCACACGATATACACATGCAAAATGGTCATTGGCAGAGGAAGCTCTCAGTTAATAACTGTGGAAGTGCTCATAGAACACTAAGCTGAGAAGCAGGCTTTGTCCCAGTGAGGACGTTACGCCATGAAGAGGAGAGGCGTTTCAAAGCATTTCAAGGCATTTCATGGCGTTTTAGGAGGTTTAGGGGGCCTTAAGGGTGCTTCAGAGGCTCGCAGGTGAATTCCACGGAGGTTCCATGGGGGTTTCAGAAGCGTTTTAAAGCGTTTAAATGCGTTTCAGGACATTTCAGTAGGTTTCCTAAGAATTTGAGGGGGCTTAAGAGGCTTGCAGGTGAATTACATGGAGGTTTTATGAGGGATTCAAAGGCGTTTCAAAGCGTTACAAGGCGTTACACTGCGTTCCAGGAGGTTTCGCAGGGGTTTAGGGGGATTCAGAGGATCTCAGATAAATTTCACGGAGGTTTTATAAGGATTTCAGGAGGTTTTATAGCGTTTCAATGCGTTTCAATGCGTTTCAATGCGTTTCAAGGCGTTTCATGGCGATTCAAGAGGTTTTGCATGTATTTTAGGCTTTAGAAGCTCTCAGGTGAATTTCACGAAGGTTTTAAAGGGGATTTAGAGGCATTTCAAAACGTTTCAAGGCGTTTCATACATTTCAATGCGTTTCAGGAGGTTTGGGGTGCCTTGAGAGTTATTCATAGGTTCGCAGGTGAATTTCACGGAGGTTTTACAGGGGTTTCAGAGACGTTTCAAAGCGTTTCAAGGCGTTTCAGGGCGTTTCAAGAGGTTTCACAGGGTTTCAGCGGCTCTCAGGTAAATTTTATTGAGATTTAATAGGAATTTTAGAGGCGTTTCAGAGCGTTTCAAAGCGTTTTTTTAGGCTTTTCAGGAGATTTCACAGCGGTTTTAGGGGGCTTCAGAGGCACTCAGGTGGATTTGGTGGATGTTTTGTAGGGGTTTTATATGCATATCAGAGCGTTTCAAGACATTTCAAGAGGTTTCAATGCGTTGCAGGGCGTCTTAGGAGGTTTAGGAGGGTTTTCGAGGGCTTCAGAGGCTCGCAGGTGAATTTCTTACATGTTCCATAGCGGTTTCTAAGCGTTTTAAGGCATTTCAAGGCGTTTCAAGGCGTTTCAAGGCGTTTCAAGGCGTTTCAAAGCGTTTTAAGAAGGTTAAGGGGGCCTCAGAGGCTCATGGGGTTTCATGAGGGATTTGGAGGCGTTTCAAAGCGTTTTAAGCCATCTCAATGGTCTTCAGAGCGGTTTCAGGGGAATATTGAAGCCCATTTAACTTTTCCTCTATTACGTAAACCTCTTGAAGACAACTATATACGTTAGTAGATCCGATGACCTATACTCAAAGAAGTTCTAGGAGATCCTCAAACTGACAATGAATTCACTACTTGAAAGCACATAGCTACATGAGGCTGTGTAAGCATAAACTTCATTCATGATGCTCCAATAGATCACTGATTACAGTTCTAGATTAGGTGGCTTAAACTCCAGGAAGTTCTCGGGTACTCCTATACAATCATAGAACCCACCATTTAATAGAACATAGATGCCTGGGGCTGTGTGAGTAAAAACCTTTTTCTTTATGCTCTTAGGTATCTAAGGTAACTAGTAGCCCTCGTACATTCGATGACCTATACGCAAGAAAGTTCTTGAACTCACCACTTGACAACACATAGCAACATGAGGCTGTGTAAACATCAATTTCATTCATAATACTCAAATAGATCACTGATTACGCTTGTATATCAGATAGCCTAAACTCCAGGGAGTTTTCGGATACTCTAAAACTGTTCTGCTCTTTTTTTTTCGTAAACCAACTTTATCTGTAATCTTGAGTACTCCAACTGCTCTGAACACAATCAAATTCCATTTAGGTAACGTTACCTAAATGGAGGGACCTAAATAGATATTACCTAACTGGATCCTACCTAAATTGAGGTTTCAGTGTACTAAATTTTGACACAAGAAGCACATATCCTTCTAATTTGGGGATTTGCTAGGGATTCCGTACTTAAAATGGACCATTGAAATGGGCCATATTGTGTTAGGGATTCCTTTAGAAATTTATATGGGGATGCCTTCAGGAATTCATGGTTGGATTATTCAAGATAATCTTTCTGGGATACGTCCAGGTGTTCCTCCGATGCTAGACATTTCCAACTGGGATTCCACATGCATTCTTCCTGTGGTGCTTCCAGTTATTCTTGCAACTATTCTAGATAGTATTCCTCCAGAAATTCCAACTGTGGTTATTTCAGAAATTCTGCTAGGTATTCTCCAGGCTTTCTTGCTGTGATTCTTCCGGGCAATCTTCCTGGAATTTTTCTAAAAAAAATCCTTCGGTTGTTCTTCCAGGAATTTCTTCAAGGAATCATCCAGGAAATCTTACAGAAATTTTACCCAAAAATTCCTCCACAAATTCATCATAGAATTCCTTTGGAAATAATTTTCAGGAAAACTCTTGAATATTCTTCCAGGAGCTCCTACAGTCCACAAATGATTCCTTCAGAAATGTCTTAAAGAATTCTTTAAGTATTCCACCAGAAAGCTCTACAAGGATTCCTTTTAAAACCTTCCATTAATTCTTTTTAACAGCAATTCTTCCATGAAAATCAAACACGAATTTCTTCAGAATGCCTTCCAGTGAGACTTTCTGCAAGCTTTCAGGAATTAGGCTTAATCATCCCAATTAGTCTAAAGATTCTTTTTAAAATTTCTCCAGGTATACCATTAGAAAATATTCCGTGGATCCTCCATATCCTCCAACGATTCCTCTAGAAAAAAATACCAGGGATACGTTCAGAAATTCCTCTGAGGATTCCTTCGGAAATTCTTCCAGAGGTTCCTACAGAAATATTCCAAGGGGTTTTTTTGAGAAATCTTCCATGGATTCCTTCAGAAAATTCATTATGAAAATATTTAGCAATTCCTTCAAAATTATTTTTAGAAATTCCTCCACAATTATTTCTTGATTTTCCTGTACAGATGTAACCAGAAGTTTTCTCAAACCTTTCTTGATGAAACGTTCCATAGATTGCCTCAGTTCTTCCAGAGAGTTTTTCTTCACGAATTCTTTCATTAAATCTTCTAGTGATTCGCTTAGGAAGAACTTCAATGATTCTTTCGGAAATTCCTCTAAAGATCCCTGTCAAAAATATCTTGATCACTAGAATGTTTTTGAAATAAATTTATGTGGAAATGTCTCCAGAGTTTCCTTCCGTAATATCTTAGGAAATTAGTTTCGAAATTTCTCCGAGTTTGTCTGAAGCAAATATTCCATGGCCTTAATTAGACATTTCTACATGGATTGTTAAGGCCAACAGCGATTGGCCAGGGTAATTCATTCTGCGTCACACCGGTAGATAAAAACTCATTGTGCTGAAGTTCCACATCTGCACAATATGAAACATTACTGTATTTGTTATACTATCCCTTGAACAAAACTCCTCAACATTCCTTTTGTTATTTTCTGTGCTCGATATCGCATACAAAAAGTTGAATGCAACAATGGGTCCTTTGTATAAGGAATAATCGGGTACAATAGGACAACTGGTAATTATGTAAACGTGTGAATAGAGCACGCACGTATATAAGCCGAGCCTCAATTGTTATATAGATAGTCTGAAATAAACTGTGAGCTGAAGCACACCATTCGTCGTTTTTCATGCCCATTCCGCAACGTATCCGCGGGAACATGGATTCTTTCGAAAGTGCTTCCAGGGATTCTCTCGAAAAATCATTCACGGATTGCTTCTGAAATTCTTCCAACAATAATTAAAAAAAAAATCAGAAATTCAGAATTCCTGAATACATTTTTCCATAGATTTCACCACAACTTTTTATTGAGATTCGTTTTGATAATTTCCAACAATTGCTCCAGAAACTTATCCAAGAGTTCTTTTTGAAACCTTCTTAAAACTTTCTTAAATTGCTTAATCAATTCCTTCAGATCTTCTTTTAGGATTTCCCTCAAAACGTCTTCTAAGGCTTATTTAAAAAAAATAAGAAAGTCTGAAAATTATTTATATGGCCTTTCCAAGATTGTTTCATAAATATTTCCTGGAATGTTTTAAGTTTTTTCATAGACTCTTCCAAGGATTATAAATAAGAAATTCGTTAGCCGTGCGTTTTTTCAAGCCTTTTTTCAAGTATTCTTTCACGAATTCTTTCAGGAATTGCCCTAGTTATTCCATCTGCAATACAATTGAAAACTCTCGAAAGAATATTTGCAGATTATTGCATTATTTTTTCCAGATATTCCTCTATGTATTTTCTCAGCCAGTTCGTCCTTTTTTCCCAACGATACATATAAAAACTTCTCTCGATGTTTTTTTCTATTTGTTTTTTTGTTTTTTTTTTTTTTAAATTTGCTGTATCTCTTGTTAGGTTGGATGTGTGAAAAAAAATGCAAAATTTTCATTGAAATTGAATCTACGTACAGAAGATTCCATTTTATATCTAAAATATCAAAATCTAAAAATAATCCTTTTGCTTATATTGAATCAAAGTAAAAAAAAACGAAAAAAAATAGAGGCTACCCATGAATTACGCAATGGCTTATAAAGGGAGAAGGGTTTGGGGGTTTGAGAAATCTTACAAGCCATACAAAAATATCTGGGTTCTCATACAAAAAATCTTACAAGGGCGGGAAGGGGTGTCGAAAATTTGTAAAAGTTACCTCACATAATAAATGGACAGTCCTATAAAATCATTTGACCATCCTGGGCTACTTGGAAAATTTTGAAGCCGGAAACAAAAAATAAATAATTAAAAATATCGAAGAACACATTTTTTCTAAAATTTGATGTTTTTAAGTTATACGGCATCTAAGATAGATCCGCGATAAATATTACTCTCAGTGTTTTTTTTTCAAGAATTCTTCTACTTCATAGACATCGAAAAAACCGTCTTCGAGTTATATTTTTTTAAGGAGAAACATGTTTTTTTTTTCTCCATACGCCCTTTCCTGGCGTCAAAAGGTTAGGTGAGGAAAAAAACCCAGTTTCATTTAAATTAAAACATATCGAGTCAAAAAAATGCATTATTTTCTGTTTTTGGCTGGAAATGCTCTGTAGTGAGGCCAATAAAACACGGCAGGCTGCCGTGGGCTGGGTACGTAGCTCAATGACTAGAGGAACGAGAAGCTATCATCTAGTCGGTATATTCAATGAAAGATGTTGGTTTGACCACTTTATGAGGTGGGTCAAACCAATCAATGTTATCCCAGATTACGGTAACTAAAACTCCTCCAACCACATATTGAGCACCCTAGATACAATCGTTTTGCATATCGGTAGGCGTATTATCCGGATGCGAATGCAGTTCGTTGATGGTCGTCATCGGTCTTCTTAAAGATCATTTCATATTACCTCTAGCACGCAGTCACCGGCCTTCAATCCGGTCACTTCTGCCGGCGATTCTCCATCCACCCGACTGACCTGTGGTGACATTGAAAAGAAGAAATGAAAAAAAGAAAAAATGAGTTTTGCTGTGTAAATAAAATTCGCTGTGGAGGTGTCACGAATCGAACGCAGATGAAGTTGGTTTAAGCCTATATTTGAATGCTAACGCTAATGGCTATCTGGACTACATTGTATGGGTGCGTTATGACACAATGCTAATATAATCAAACTAAATTAGAATCAGAAGCTAAAACTGGTTTATTACAATATTTATTACTTCTCACCCTGCTCCAAGTAACGTGTTCTGTAACAAAACGTTTCTAGTTGGCTTGATCCATTCATCATAACATTCTCGCCAAACCACGCAGAATCATGTTTACTACTAGAACGCATATGTACGTGTGGCGCTCTATAGGTGTCGCCGAAAGGTCTGTGCTTATAATATTCAGACCCAAGCAACAGGTAGGTTTGTTTTGTCTCGTGTGTTTTGCACTCGTAGAGCGCTCGCCAGAGGAACAATAACCCGGCGATCGTCATGGTCAAGGACGCCGAGTGGAGTCGTCATCGGTGGGCTTACCGTTTTGGCAGCAGCAGCATTCGACAGATCGTCCACTCCACGGAGTCTGTTCGCTCTTCGCAAATTGCTTGATATAAATTTCAACTTAGGCGCTATGAAAGTGCTTCTCATTGTAAATAATGAGATCAATAAACAAAATGTGCGGCTGCCGAAGAGCGCTAATAAATGATTCCAGGAATGATTGATCTGATAAATTAGTTTTTTAGTTTCGATGAGAAACAGTTGTTGATGAATATAAACTTATAGTGCAGTACAACCATAACTAATGAAAGATACATATTTTTTTCTAAAATCTATAATAAATTTTGCAATAAAAATTAAGTAGTAAGTGCGCAGTAGTATGTGCCACAAAAGTTCAACTTATTGGATGCAGTAGCTTAGTTTGCCCAACAGGGGAGGGGGAAAAAGTAGTAAGTGGAAAGTACTGATTTTTTTTTTTCAAATTGGAGAACAATCCAACACAATCGTCAGAACATATCTGGAGTGCGCTATGTTACAATGAATTCAGAAGTTGTCAAACTGCCGTAACTCGAATGATAATACAACGTTTGCCGGGATAGTAGGTTATGCATACATTAAAGGTTACCCCTCTATTTTTTCAACTTGCAGGATCACCGATTGTCCGCAAAACTACCATAACGTCCCAACTGTGACCGACACCTGAACTGACAATATAAAGTTTTGAACCTTCATTGAGGCGGGTCCCTGTGCAATTTTGACTGTTCCGGTTAGTAGGTAACAGAGAAGCAACTGCAAATTGTACGGTCATCTCATGTTCATGCTCATGCTAACGTACCAACTAGGACAAAGCTTGTCTCCCAGCTAAGTGCTCTATAAACACTTTCAATTCACTTCAGGAATTCAAGGAAAAATCCATTACGAAAAGTTCCTGAGTCGTACGGGATCGAAATAATCACCCTCAGCAGTATCTTGCTGAATATCCGAGCGCATACAGCTCCCCAGCTACATGGGCCTTGTACCAGTTGGAATTCTTTCGAACACAATGTTTGCAGGATTGCTATTCAAGATGTCCTGCTCGCAGTATCCTTTCTGCTTTCGAAAGCTTCAGGTTCTGCCAAGAGACCGTTACCGGTCAAATATTTATTTTAATGCTTGACCGGCTCAATTTTACGTATAGTTTGCTTGCATCGGACGCAATTATATGATGAAATAGCGTGAGGACGTTTTGCCCCGGGGGTGTGTATTACCCCTGGTTACCCTAACCTTTTCTTCAACACAGCCTCTCTTATAGTTACACCTGGAGATCACCAAACCTAAGCAAACAGTAAACGCAAATCGACCACATTCTGATTGATGGACGGCACTTTCCCGACATTATCGACGTCAAGACCTATTGAGGCGCTAACATCGACTCCGACCACTACATCATCATCAATGTACGGTACCAGCAACCGCAACGGTGCAACCTAGAGCGACTAAAGCAACCGGATATCGCCTCAGCATTCGCACAGAATCTCTAGGAAGCGTAGCCAGTCGAGGGCCCTCTAGAGGACTGCTGAAGAACAGTAAAAGCAGTCATCAAGAAGAACGCAGCACGAACGGTAATGCTACAGCAAGAAACCCGACAGAACGTGGAACTTTACAAACTGAAGCAGAAACCGCAAATCCGCCTCTTTCGGGGGAAAAAACGCAGCTGTGCCGTACCCACGAAAGATATCAACAAATCACTTTTCCGTGTTTTACGATAGTGACCCCAAACATTTAACCGATATATGATTTTGAGGGGTGACCCCAAACTTTTGGTCGATGACATCAAGGATTATTTTATTTAATAACTTTTTTTTCTAGATTTTTCAGCTAAGTTCTGTAAAAAGCAGTTGACAGCTAATAGAAAATGGGTCATATTACCGCTCTCATCTTAAAATTTGGTCGACCCAACTTCCAGCGACACTGCCGTAAGTTTATATTCATTTTTTAGAAAATTTGGCAACTTTGGGTTAAGTTTACATACAAAATTTTTTGAAAAAGTTTCTTTTAAATCATGTTCAAAGTTTCTTTGAATTATTATCTTTTGAATGAAACCTGGGGTTTTGAAATCGGACGCAAATTGGCGGAGATATGGGCCTAAAAAAATGACATGTTTTTGAGGGGGTGACCCCAAACTTTTGAACGGGAGTGTACTTGCTCGTACGATGTAATGAAAAGTTGATAATCTTTTCTGTACTTTGTTACATTGTTTGCAAAATAAAAGTTATGAAGTAATCGGACATTTAGGTACATTGGGTATTGTACCATTGTTGCAGGTGTACCTATTTTGGGCACTTGCTGCTATAACTAAGTCAATTTCAAACCAATTGATTTGAATTTTTGTATAGAGTTAGGCACGTACAGTATCTAACACTATACAAAAATTCAAAACAATCGGTTTGAAATTGACTTAGTTATAGCAGCAAGTGCCCAAAATAGGTACACCTGCCCAAATGGTGCAAGACCCTACATCAGAGCGTTCATGATTAACACAAAATTTAATCGTGATTAATCATTGATGATTAAAATTCCAATTTTGGTGATTATTGATTATGATTAATGATTAATTTGATTTTTATGATGATTAAAGATCATGATTAATGATTAAAATTGGTTTTATCTGTGATTATTGATTATGATTAATGATTAAAAATGGCTCATTGATTAAAAATCATGATTAATCATGATTAATCAATCACAAAAAACTGGAAATGATTAAAATATATTTATTGTTAAACATGTTTTTGAAGTTTCAAAAGTAAAAGGTAACTCTGTCCGGGAGATTTTTGGAAAAAGAATCATAAATCATATTATTTAGAACAGCATTTGAACCAACTTTAATTGAATAATATATTTTATATGATGAATCATTTTTCGGTGATGACTGATTAATGATTGATTAACTTTTTTTCTTATGATTATGATTACTGATTAATGATAAGATTGCAAAAACAGTGTGATTAAGATCAATGATTAATGATTAAATGAGATTTGTTTGTGATTATGATTAATGATTTTGATTAATCTTAATCATTAATCATTAATCATGATTAAATATATGATTAATCATTAACGCTCTGCCCTACATTCAAATCAAAATTTTATCTGCTTTTCAAGATGTTCATCAATACACCTAAATAATAATGAACACCCCCTGATACTAACCCAAGGGTAAGGGTCCCATTTGCTTCGCGACAGATGGAACCCACATGATCCATTCGTCTGCTTCGGGATGTGCAAAATTCTCACGGAAGGATTGTAATGGTCATCTGCTCCTGCTGTGGCATCAACTGGCTCAGTGTTCACATTTCCGTTACCAGTCAGCTTTGACATTGAACTGGATTTAATCACTGCCGTTTCGACCATTTTTCTCCACACAAATTCAGAAGGAACGAGTCCTTCACCAATTCGACACCACCGAGAACTTGTCTATTTCCGCCACTAACAACGCCACCACTATTCATAGAGCCTTAAAAAACGGCTACGATCGCGAACGAACTATGATTTTAACCCGCTCGAGCGCGCACCTCAGTAATGACTAAATCCGTGTGCTCGGGTTCGCCGCTTGTCTTCCTTCCTCATAGCATGTTTCCGATGCGGATCGAACGTGTTGTGTAGTTCGAACGTGTGTAGTTCGAATCATCACAGTCGGAAAAGACGGCTTGGCTTGGGTGCGGTGACGCGTCACAGTGGAGGTGCGACGCGAAAACCACTTCACTTTCAATATCAACCAGTCGAGCGGTCTATGACACATGGTGTACCCTACCAGCAGAGTGGGACTAGGATCACTGTCTTGCTTGTTACAGGCTTTGATGTTGATGGAATTAGGTCAGCATTTGTGAGCCTACCACAATTTGCAAATTGCAGTTAACCAAATTTAAAATTTAGTTCAACAATGGATGAATTTCAAACGCATCTAATTATTGCATGTTACGAATTCTATGATTTAGTATCCCAGATCACTGAGACTAATAGGTAGAACGGAATAAATTTTCAAAACAACGCAACATGAAGAATGGGTCCACGTGAACACGGGCGACGACGCTAAATTGATATACACGCACAAGGCAGATGGGAGATGTTCGAAGCCCTAATTCATCTTGATCATTCTAGTTTATGACAAGAAATAGTAGAGCATGGGGCCACGTGGGCCAGGAGACTTATTTTGGGCACTAGCTGCTACATTTCAGTCAGTTTTGAACCTATTGACTTGATTTTTGGGTCATGATGAGATTGAAATTGACTAGAGTGTCCTTCCCGGGACATCCCGGGACAAGAATTCCCGGGATTTGAGTGATTTCGGGATTTCCAGAATCCCGGGATATCATTTCAGAAATCCCGACAATCCCGGGAATCCCGGGATGAAGACAATTTATAGATAAAGCTGCCAAATATCAAGGCAAAAACTTTATCTGGCCATTTTCACTTTCGAAATATGAGCGGTTTTCTCACACACCACCATCGGGCTTCGGACACTAGGTCAAAAAAAAATCAATCATTAATGATAAACTTGGTATCATGTTATGCATTTCATTCATCTTTTTCTATTTATTGGTTTATTCAGTAGCAGCAAGAAAAAACTGGACATATCCCACATACTATATTACATTGTAATTTTGGAAATCTGAAACCAAACTTTTCCTATATTATGTAAATTATTTGAATTTTTCAGAAGAGAATTAATGAATCTCAATAACAAGTACAAAAGTTTTAAAATTATGGAAAACCGCAATTGCAAAAAGAGTCCAACATTTTGTATTGAAATATTCGGGAACTAAGAGTTCAAAAGGTACTCTAAAGTTATATTGAAGTGCGATTTTTACGATACATATCAACAATACAAACATCTTCCGTAGCGATATAATACAGATTATGATAATTATTTCTCTAAACCTATTAGATATTGGTAGAAAATTACTTGCAATAAATTAACTACTAAATAGTTGAAAACAGACTTTTCTTGGCGAACATAACGTTGATACTTTCATATGTATTTCGTTATTGACATTTGTACATCAAGTAGTAGTGCAGTACATTGTAGAGATGGGCAATCAGATCCGGATACGTTTAAAAGATCCGGATCCGTGCAGTGAGTGAGCGAACCGTGGCTCTTTTCCAGAGAGAGCCGGATCACCCGTCCGCGTGCCTCTATATGAAAGACCCGCGAGAAAAGAACCGTTTGCTACTCTTTGCATCGCTCTGGATTGCTTGCAGCTCATTCTCTCAGACTCATCATACGACACTCACTCTCTTGATGTGTTATGGCATTCCCGCATCCACCTTACCACCTACACAGCAGCGTGTTTGGGTCGTTCGTTCGAGTCAGGCCGCCTAGGACAGTCGGATCTGCGCTCTCCCAATTGAGCATCGTGTGCGTTGTTGGCGGACCGCATGCGTGAATTCTTCGCCAGGGAACTGAATGCGGTTGGTATACGACTGTAGTGGTGAGGGCTCGGAGCCACCGCTGGCTGTTTAGCTGTGTTTGCTTGGCGTGAGAAAAAATGCACGTGTTGTAAAGTTATGATTGCTCAGTGCGCCGCGCTGAGCGCGGTTCGGTCATTCATGACTGAGCCGCAGATCCGTTCAGAAGATCTGGTTCACTAGAGTGATTGATCCGACTCGGTTCCGATCACTGAAGTGAGCCGTTTTGCCCACCTCTAGTACATTGTATAGACATTTTATAATACTTCTTGTGATGGATACAGAAATAACCATAACTTAAAAAATGAATATTTCAACTGCACAAAAGCTAAACAAATCAATTTTCTGGGTTTTATTGAAATTTAAAAAAATCCCGGGATTTCCCGGGATTAGGACACGAAAATTGGCCGGGAAATGGACACTCTAAAATTGACTGACATAGCGGAAAGTGCGCAAAAATGGTCCCACTACCCAAATGGCCCCATACCCTACATTATAACTTTCAAATAGGGAGACACATCTCACGGTACGCGCCTATGTTGGGAAACGAATTGAAATGGGTACAAAGCTAATCTACGCGTTTATGGATGCGTGATGAAAATATCCTTAATTTCAACACGTCATAGTTTGTGCATGACACCTTGGTATGAAAGTGGTGCTTTAATTAATATAGCAAATACAAAATTTTAATTTTGCTATTTTCTATGGTTCTACTTTTCACGCATGCTAGTTGTTGATTTTTCATTAACACTAGTTGGAAACGTCGATTGAACCCCGTGGATAAAATAGAACACCAGTTGTCTTGGTTTAAAATAGCTAAGAAATGCTATGGTAGCACCATGACACAGAACAGATTCATCTTTTTTCTTTTTTTTTAAGACAATTACACCGTCTTTGGCTAGAGGTCGCACAGACTGAACATTACACTAACATTCGACAACGGACAACACATCCTAACACCCAGTGACCCAGTGGAGAATTTTTCGTTTGGCGAAAAGTTTTCCCCGACTGGAGCGGGAATCGAACCCTAAGCCTCGGAGTGAGAAACCTAAACGACTGACGCCGCTAACCGCTCGGTCACGAAGCCCACAAACAATATCTATGTTTCCATTTGGAAGCCGTGCAAAGGTAATAGCGTTCCCAGTTCAGTTGAGAGTGTTTATTTCGTGTGAACTATAGCCAATATTTGTTTAAAAATAGTGCAGGAAATGTTTTAATGTGTTATGCAGTTCTTTTTCTTGTCAGTTAGATGGCACGGTAAAAGTTGTTTTTACGCGTTATACGGAACCCATTGAGGTTATTAGACACGACACGGTAAAGGGTAATGCTTAATTAGGATCCTATTGAGATCTCTGCCCAGCAGCTCCAATCCCTACTCCCCCATGGTACCGGCCGGATGCTACGAGCTACTTCAAGGAAGATCGAGTTGGTTCTGCAAACCTGAGGATCTGTTCTGAAAGAGGCACGGCTCATAACAGCATCTGTTATGAGGCAGATGGCCAATGGGTGAAAGAGTTTGCATAAGGGAAGGTTCATTTATTACGTCCATCGTTTTTCGGGATTTCTAGAACCCCCCTCCCCCCTCTGTCAAGCTATTTTCCTATACCTAATACACGTACTGTCACACTTTTCTAGACCCTAGCAGGGACGGATGTCCTGGGGCCTGACGCACCCCCCCGCTTGCGAGTCAGCCGCGTAGTTGCCGGCTAAGAATAGGACTACTAACCCCAATTCAAGGTGTCAAGCGACCCGTGCCGAGGAATGAGTGATCGAGGGGGTGAAAAAGATGCTCGATCTTTAACGGAGCCTGTGGGGCACCTGGGCACCCCCCACAGTAAGCTGTCCCTTACCGCGTTAATGCAGAGCTCTGGCGTGGTGGACATTCTTTCTCGTGCGACTCGTGGGAATCAAATATGAGTAAACAAATTTCGAAATCAAGTGTAACAGGTAGTAGTGGTGCGATCAACCCCTTCGCAAGAAGCGGGTTGATGCGGTCTCCAACAAGGAGAAGCGAGGAGTCAGGTGCTGGAAGCTGCTTACGCAGCTCAAGCGTGGGAGCTCCTGTCCACTCCACGGCAAGCCAGCCGGCGGAGGTTATGGACGGAGCATGGTTGCTGAGGGCCATCAGCCAAGTAGCAGGAAAAGGACGGCCCGCATTGGAGGTAGCTGAGCAGCAGCTTGGCAAAATTATTGACTTCGCGACAACTAAGTCGAATATAAGTAAGGACCTGAAAACGGCCTTGCTTCGGCTTAGAGCGTCAGTCGATGAGGCCAAGCAGGAGCACGCGGTCGCGTTGCTGGCTGCGGCAGCGGCGGAACCCGCAAAGGAGAAAGCTTCTAAGCTTACGCAAACGGAGGCCTTCTCTTTCGCGGGTAGTCCGAAGAGTGTGGAAGCGAATGCTCGTGACAAACGTGACAAGCATTCGCAGAAGCGGGCGAGGCAGCCGTCAGGTGAGGAGCTGTCTGGCGGTGCCCGCAAGGCCAGGCGTATAATAACCCCGAAAGCCGGTGGTTATGCCGGAAAGTCGGACCCCAGCCAGGGTTCCCGGAGAGCTGGGAAGGGTGGGCCTGAAAAGGCCGGCCCGTCCCGGATTGATGGGAACAAGGGGTTGCGACCGATGATGGGCCCTCAGCAGCCACAGAGCAGGGCGATCCAAGGAGAAGACCCTCCTTGGACAAAGGTAGAGCGGAAGAAGAAGAAGAAGGTGAATCCGCAGGTAGAAGTGCAGGACGCCAAGCCAAGGCGTAGGAAGGCAGGTGCCAGGCGTGAGAAAGGTGACGCTATCGTCATCAAGACGGAACAGTCCAAGTACTCGGACGTCTTGAAGACGATGCGAAGCGACGCCAAGCTTGAGGGTCTTGGAGCCGACGTACGCAATATTAGACGTACTCGTACGGGCGAAATGATCCTGGAGCTGAAGCGCCAAAAGGAGCACAAGGGCGCCGCCTACAAAAGGCTGGCAGAAGAGGTCCTTGGCGAAGGTGTGCAGGTGAGGGCTCTGACACATGAGGCGACTCTGAAGGTCAAAGACATTGACGAGATCACCAAAGTGGAAGAGCTCGTCACGGCACTGCGGCAACAGTGCGATGTGCAGGTGGCCGCCGCAGCCGTTAAGCTACGGAGAGGGCCAGCAGGGACACAGATAGCTTTGGTTCAGCTACCTGTGGCGGAAGTTAAAAAGTCCGTTAAAGTAGGGAGTATTAAGGTGGGCTGGTGTGTATGTCACCTGACATTCCACGAGCCACCTGAGGTTTGCTTCAGGTGTCTGGAACCAGGACACAAGTCGTGGGACTGCAAAGGCCCCGACAGGCGCAAACTGTGTAGGCGATGCGGCGCTGAAGGTCATAAGGCCCAAAGCTGCACGAGTCCGCCCATCTGCATTATCTGTACCGGGAAAACCTCGAAAAACAGACATGCGATGGGTGGTCCAGGGTGCCCGGCCTTTAAGAAAGCCGCAGTGAACAACAAATCACAGTGCAGGTAACGCAGCTGAACCTGAACCACTGTGATGCGGCTCAGCAACTGCTTTGTCAGGCGGTTTCTGAGTGGGAGACGGATATCGCCATCATTTCGGACCCATACCGAGTACCCGCCGGCAACGGCAACTGGGCCTCGGATGGGACCAGGAAAATGGCGGCGATATGGACGACGGGTAAATACCCCGTGCAGGAGTTGGTGTCTACTACCTATGAGGGCTTCGTGGTCGCCAAAGTAAACGGGGTCTTCTTCTGTAGCTGTTATGCGCCTCCGCGGTGGCCGATCGAGCGGTTCACGCAAATGCTGGACCGCCTTACGACCGTGCTAACAGGGCGAAGGCCGGTGGTAATAGCGGGTGACTCCAATGCCTGGGCTGAGGAATGGGGAAGCCGTTTCACGAACCAGCGGGGTCAGATCCTGCTAGAAACACTGGCCATCTTAGATGTCGACTTGGCTAACGTCGGTACCAAGAGTACCTATAGTCGAAACGGAGCGGAGTCAATTATTGACGTGACCTTTTGTAGTCCTGGCCTAACAAGTAGTCCGAACTGGAGAGTAGATGATGGCTACACTCACAGCGACCACCTGGCGGTTCGCTACAGTATCGACTACAACAACAGCAGACAGCGGATAGAAGAAGAGGCGGCTAGGCCAAGGCCAAGCCCTCGTAGGTGGAAGACATCATACTTCGACGAAGAGGTATTTAGGGAAGCGCTCCGCCGTGAGCAAAACTTACTCGGTTTAGACGGCGACGAGCTGGTAGCGGTGCTCTCACGTGCGTGTGATGCGACCATGCCTAGGCGAGTCCACCCTAGAAATGGGAGGCCACCGGCTTACTGGTGGATAAGAGATGAACCAGCCTAGGGCTGAAAATCTCTATAATAAAGAAATAATAATAATAATTACTGGTGGACCGACGCGATTGCGGACCTGCGCCGCGCCTGCCTACGGGCTAGGCGGCGGATGCAGCGAGCACGATCAGAGGAAGAGCGAAACAAACGGCGGGTGGTGTTCGCCGCTGCAAAAGCCGCGCTCAAGACCGAGATAAAAGCAAGCAAAAAGGCCTGCTTTGAGGGTCTCTGTCAGAGTGCCAATACGAACCCGTGGGGTGATGCCTACAGGATTGTTATGGCCAAGACGAGAGGTGTGATGGCTCCTACAGAGCAATCTCCAGAGATGTTGGAGGGGATCATTGGAGGACTTTTTCCGCGTCATGATCCTAGTCCTTGGCCTCCTTTCGTAGGACAGCCGGGGACTGGGGCTGGCGATGAGGAAAGGGTCACCGATGTGGAACTTGCGGGGATAGCCAAGTCCCTTAGCGTAGGTAAGGCCCCAGGTCCGGACGGAGTTCCGAACCTGGCCTTAAAAGTAGCTATTGCAGAAGCTCCCGAGATGTTCAGGTCTGCTATGCAGAAATGCCTGGACGAGGGAGTTTTCCCAGAAGCTTGGAAGAGGCAGAGCCTGGTACTATTGCCAAAGGCGGGGAAACCACCCGGAGACCCGTCGGCATATAGACCAATATGCTTGATTGACACGGCGGGGAAGGTGTTCGAAAAGATCATCCTCAATAGAATGTTGAAGTTCACTGAGGGCGTAAATGGTCTCTCGAGCAACCAGTATGGCTTCCGGAAGGGGAAGTCCACCGTAGACGCTATCTTGTCGGTTACAAAAACCGCCGAGAAAGCACTCGAGCCTAAGAGGAGGGGAATTCGCTTCTGCGGGGTAGTGACTCTGGATGTAAGGAATGCATTTAATAGCGCCAGTTGGGCTGCTATTGCCGATGCGCTCCTGCGTCTGGGGATACCGGAGTACTTGTACAAGATTCTCGGAAGCTACTTCCAGAATCGCGTACTGGTTTACGACACGGAGGTGGGTCGGAAGTGCTTTCACATAACCTCAGGAGTCCCGCAAGGTTCCATCCTGGGTCCGGTGTTATGGAATGTCATGTACGACGAGGTGTTGAGGTGTTGAGGTGTTGAGCATTCTTATCAGTGAGGATATGGAGTGCTTCGAAATGCGCGGCACAAGAGGCATACGCAAGACTGTCAGGATGGCCTCTATGGTCAAATGGCAGCGCGCGTGGGACAGTTCCACCAAAGGAAGGTGGACCCATAGGTTGATACCGAGGGTAGATAGTTGGATTAATAGGCGCCATGGGGAAGTTTCATTCCACCTGACACAGGTCCTTGCAGGTCATGGTTGCTTCCGACAGTATCTACACCGTTTCGGGCATGCGGATTCTCCCGAATGCCCAGTGTGCAATGGTTTAGAGGAAACGGCGGAACACGTTTTGTTCGTGTGCCCGCGTTTTCGCACAATGCGTGACCGCATGCTTGCCACATGCGGGGAGGACACAACTCCGGACAACTTGGTCCAGAGAATGTGTAGGGATGAGATTAGCTGGAATGTCGTTTCAACGGCTATCACCCATATCGTCTGGGAGCTACAAAGGAGGTGGCGCGTGGACTCGGAGAATGGCTAGTCCAGATGCAATACAAGAGGTGGTCCAGGGGTTCGAAGTCGGCTTCGTAGGTCATACCGGTGCCCTGCGGTCGAGATCGACCCTTACAGCGATTAAGTGGCCGCGGAGAGGAAGTCCCGGTAGCGGTGCTGTCGTGGCGTCAGTCTACTGGGTTGGATCTGAGCCCGCGGTTGGAAAGGGGTCCCCGGCAAGGGTCGGGGTAGGTGAGATCCTGCTGTCTGCAACCTACGGGTGCATCTGATAGGGCCTGAAGGGTAGTGATACCCTTCCTTTGCGGGCAGGTCAGATCGGGTTGCACGTGGGCATCAGTTCTTGATGTCCGCTCAGCAGTAGGGCGCGGGCGGGGTTGACCCTGCCCGCCTTCCGAGGACAAAGGGAGTGGCGAGGACCACTCGGGAAACTGGCTAAGCGCCAGCAGGCTACCGTGATGGACTCTCCAAAGTGAGTCATCGATGTTCGTTGCTGCTAGGCTACGGCAGCTAACCTTGAGGGTGCGATATGCACTAGGCCCTCTCTGAAGCAATACCTTCTTGGTGGTTCCGGAGAGACGTAGGGTTTGGCGACCATAGGAATGTGTTTTAGTGGGTCGATGAGAGAGTAGTCCTGGCTTCTACCGGCATTGTAGAAGACGGCCTCAACCCCACACTACCCTAACCTTCCTGTTAGGGTGTCTGTTGAGCAGATTTATCCCCCTATGGTTTAGAAGGAAAAAAAAAAGACCCCCCCTTCCCCCAAATCGTGGACGTAATTTTTGAACGTCGCCTAAGTTGATGATTAAGAATAGATTCTTCAACTTCAGCATAATCAATGTGAACAGCCTTCAATCTGAAAGCATAAAGACGCATTCCACGCGCTGCTAGAACGAGAGTACGATCGCCACCCAAGCCACGATGCCAAGATCATCATAGAAGCCCTTTACGCGCAAGCAAGTCAGGTTTCAGACCGACGATTAGAATGTTCAGCGCCCACGTCAGTTGGAAAGAACGAAAGAACGAAAACGGCCTATGACCAAGGAATATGGTCTTCGTTACACCGGAAGATCACCAGCACAATCGCAAATCGACCACGTTGGACGTCAGTTCTCCGACATTATCGACATCATACCTGTCGTGGTGCAAACATGGACTCTGGCCACTACCTGGTGATAATCACAATACCCCCAAAACTTTCCGGATGCCATTTCAGCATTCGCACAGAGTCTCGAGGTTGCGTTACCAGGCAAGCTCTGTGAGGCCCCTCTAGGAAACTGCTGGAGTACAGTCAAAGCAACCAACAACGATGCAATCCACAAAGTCCAACATAAATAAGGACCTTAAAACGACCACATTGTGACTTCGTAAGTCGATGGAAAATGCCATGCAAGATCACGAGAGACTTTTGAAAGCTCGAGCAATGACAGAACCGGTGAAAGCAAAGGTTACGAAGTGTACCGCGGACGGAGGCCTTTTCTTTCGCAGGAAGCCCAAAAGGTGTGGCGGATGCGGCTTCTTTTGATAAGCACTCGCATAAGCGGCAGCTGAGGCAGCCGTCAGGTGAGGAGCTGTCCAGCGGTGCCCGCAAGGCTAGGCGGATAGTAACTGTTACCGTTTGTAACAGTAAGTCTGTGTATTTGTGTTAATTTGTTTATTCTATTTGTAAAAAAAAAATATATCTTGCATGTTTCCGTGTATATAATTATTTGAATTCAATAAATGCCCTACACATACCCCTAGATGTAGTACACTAAAATTACCACAGTACACTACAATAAAAACTCCATTATATATACCAGTTAGAGTTCAGTGGAGAATAAGGTGGAATATAGGGAAAAGAGGAGAAAAAGAAAGATGGTCTATTGAGCGATAGAGGGACTAGGGATCGTTGAAGGATTGATTAGGTCTACTTCCCACAAGGACCTCATTCAAAGCGGACGTTAAAATTGAAAGTTTTGGTACACAAGAGTTAGAAGCAGAATAGTTTATTAGTGGAAAGATTTTTCTAATAAGTTGATTTGGAGAAACGATTAATATCGAGTCAGGTATGTGAGGGGCCCACATAGCCGAGGCGGTAAAGCACGGGTATTCAGCATGACCATGCTGAGGGTGACGGGTTCGATTCCCGGTCGGTCCAGGATCTTTTCGTAAAGGAAATTTCCTTGACTTCCTTGGGCATAGAGTATCTTCGTGCCTGCCACACGATATACACATGCAAAATGGTCATTGGCAGAGGAAGCTCTCAGTTAATAACTGTGGAAGTGCTCATTGAACACTAAGCTGAGAAGCAGGCTTTATCCCAGTGAGGACGTTACGCCAAGAAGAAGAGGAGGTATGCTTGTTCCTGTGAAGACCAAAGGTTAGGTCTAAGCTATATTTTGTGTCTCTAGGATCCGTTAAGTTTTGGTCACCACACCACAAGTTTCCCGGCTATTCCTCCGGTGTAAACCCCTGTCGGTCCGCTAAGGCCTAGGGAAACAGGCCGGCGTTCGTGGAAGCCACTTTGACCAAAGCCAGCACAATCACCGAATCCCAGATCCAACGACCAGGTTCAGCAAGAGGGCTCAACCACGTGGAAGTGACCCCGTAACCGAGCATCTACGTGTGTCTGGTAGCTCAGCGAGTGGCCCTAGCCAAGTTCCCTAACGCTACATTCACCATCCAGAAAGATTCGGCATCTCCGTAGTTCCACCGGTCCACAGATCCTGAGAACCTCCAAGTGCTCCTGTAGACACCGGCCGGCCAGGTACAAATAGGTTAAGTACATCACACTACACACTCACCCACACAAAACTGTACTGGATAGGACAATATATGGTATAAATTGTAACCCACTAGTATTTTCATTACACCCCCACATATCCGAGGTCTGATTAGCCGACTAGATTCCACTCCAGCCGACCTTGAGACCAGAGAGGTGCTCCAGATCGCGCTAGCCAGGAAAAGAGGTTGTTGTAGAACCCGGCCTCACACGACAGTCCGTTGCTCTGCCAAGCTTGCCGAGGTCTTTTGTCCTGGTAGCACGTGTGCTACCCTACCTACTAGTAACAAATGGCGCCCAATTAAATCAATCGAAAAGCTAATCAGATCTCAAAAAAATAATTGGCATTATTTTTTTTCACACGGAGAGTAGGACAGACAAATTTAACAAATTTACAGCAGTACACGGTAACTAATCCCATACTTCTGATATAACGGATCCTCTCAAAAGCGGCTTACTAGTGCGCGTACGTTTTCTGAAGAGAGCATTCGAGCAGTTATTTGTTGAATGAATGAACGAGTGAACGAAGTTTGAACAAGTGCTGTGCGATTAGAGTATTTAGAAACGGGTCTTGATTCGATGAGTTACTAGGAACAAATTTTGCTTACTGATTGAACGCTACTCAGTATCAGTGATTGCGATATTATCCCGCGAGTGCGGTGGCATTGAATAACAAATTCTCATTTTCTTTATTGATCGGTTATGATAGCTCAAGATGGATCTCAGTACACAGTACCATAGAATGGACGTGTCCCATTTGAGCATAGATGAAGTAGAATATGAGCTTTTCATTCGTAAAATTTCGTACAATTTGAATGAGCACGAGAGCATAAAGCGTCGTAAGTTGAAGGACCTGTTGAGGAAGGAGAGAGCGTCGAATAATCCAGTCTGATGATGATTAACCTGGGCTTGTTAGGGGAATATCTGTAAATAAAAGAAAATCGGGTTAAGTACGGTTCCTTTGAATTCCACTAAGAAGTCTTAGTGGAATTCAAAGGAACCGTACTTAACCCGATTTTCTTTTAATCCAGTCTGGTTAGGCGGTGGTACGTCGTCGACCACACCCGATGAACTTCGAGTGATTTTCTCCAAGTTGATTACGATCGGTAGCCTGCTAGAAAGTCCCAAATTGGATGCTAGAAATAGGAAAAAATTGTACACGCGATTAGTGCATTACAGAGTGCGAATCTCACGATTACACTTAGCGTCGGACTCTCACAAGTTCGTAGCAGAGATAGCGAGACTAGAGAAATCACATCACAACTAGGTAAATCACATTTGCAAGCAACATTTCGCGGAGTTAGTACCGGTGAGCGAGGGAGAAGATGTCGAGGTGCAACTCACGAAGGCGTTAGCAGATGTTAGGACCGAGATCGAGGATCTGAATCAATCGATCGCTCCGGTTGAGCCCGACGAGGCTCAGAGTAACGAACGTAGGAATTTTTTAATTGCGGAGAAAGAGAAGGAGTTGCACTCGTCCGTCAGGCGTACGGAAGAAATATTAGGTCAATTAACAAATTATGAGAATGGACAGGTGGATGGTCTGCCAAATCTGTTGAAGGCGTTCAAAGATTTTGTAGTGCAGACTTCCGAAATGGATCAGAGACGTCGTCAGAAAGAAATAGAAAGAGAACAACTGAAAATGAAGGAGGCAGAACAGCACCTTCAGAATACAGTTAGGCTTGAGAAATTGTTAGCTAGCTTGAACGAAAACCTGAAGAGCGATGCAGTTGCGAAGAAATCTTCCGGTGATCCGTTGCCGTCTGCTTCTGTAGCTTCAGTAGAACCGCGAAATCCTGAAAAAGTAAGATTCGAGTCAGATAGGTCAAGTTTAGTTTGGAAGGAATTAGCTAGCGAGAAGGTGAGCTCCTCTACGGAGAGCTCCGTCGTCAGCGTAGAACCCCCGCGTAGTAAAACCAAGAAATCGCGATCACGATCATCTCATGCTCCAAGAACTAAGTCCAGCCACAAGCGTGCGACAGAGAGGAAGAGTAGGAGGAAGTACGAAAGTACCGATTCCGTCTCCGAGAGTGAGAGTTCCAAATCCACGACGAGTAACAGTAGTAGTAGGTCATCGTCAAAGTCGAGCACCGAGAGCTCTTCTGATCACCGACGACACCGTAGAAGGAAGGCAAAGAGGGGAAGGTCTAGGTCAACGAGAAGAGTCCCAATCTCCGAATGGAGGTTGAAATACGATGGTAGAGATGAGGGTAGGAAGCTTTCCGAGTTTCTCAAGGAGATAAAAATGAGAGCTCGTGCCGAGGACGTGAGTGAGAGAGAGCTCTTCCGATCTGCTATACACCTGTTTTCAGTTAGAGCTAGAGATTGGTTTCTCGACGGCTACGAGAACCGAGATTTTAGGAATTGGTCTCAGTTGAAACGAGAGCTAAAAAGAGAATTTTTGCCTCCAGACCTGGACTTCCAACTGGAAATCCAAGCGACAAACCGTCGCCAAGGTCGAGGTGAGAGATTTGTGGAATATTTTCACGAAATGCAGAAGCTTTTCCACTCCATGACAAAGCCCATTTCAGAACGTCGCAAATTCGACATTATTTGGCGGAATATGCGACACGAATATAAAAATGCGATGACTGGTGCAAACATTCGTAGTTTGTCCAAGATCAAACGTTTTGGTCGTACGGTAGACGAAAATAACTGGTATTTGTACCAGAAATCTTCTGACACCCACAAGTCACGAAACCCTCAGGTGAACGAAATTTCTGGATCCAAAGATCGATCCAAAAAGGAGTCATCTTCAGGGCACACTTCGACTAGAGTATTTCAAAATTCCAAATTCACCACCAACAAACTAAACAAAAGTGAGTCTGAGAAGTCGCGTCAACCAGAACCTGCTAAGGAGGATCGGCAGAAGCAAAATCCTTCCGCGGTACAGGTCGAACCGACTAGAGAACCACTGAAAATTTCACCTGATCAGTACAAACGACCGCCTATTGGCGTGTGCTACAATTGCCGTCAATCAGGGCACCACTACAGCGAATGCAAAGAGAGGCTACAGAAGTTCTGCCGAGTTTGTGGTTTCTGCAATGTGTTCACCAGTGCCTGCCCAGTCTGCTCAAAAAACGCGGAGAATTCAGCTTGAGAGGGCAAGCTGAATGTCTTCAGGAAAATCCCTCCGATGCAGATGTTTTGCTGAGCTTGCGAGAAAATGACTTAATTCCTTTCGCCGAAACCGATTCGTATGAATCACCAGAGTTAAACGAGCTCTTCATTTACAACGATGGAGATGCACGGCCTTTCGTAAAAATCCAAATACTGGGAAGGGAAATTATTGGCTTGCTCGATAGCGGCGCGGAACGTTCTGTGTTAGGCAGAGGAGCAGAAAAACTTTTACAGTCTCTCAGAATCACGATCAAACCCTCGACTACCCCACTAGTAAATGCAGCAGGAAATAGCATCCCAGTTATTGGCTTTGTAGATTTACCTGTATACTTCGACAACCAAGTCAAAATTATTCCCATGATCGTGGCACCAAAACTAAACCGACGATTGATTTTAGGAGCGGGAGATTTTTGGAGAGCTTTCAATATTCGTCCCACGGTCCAGACGACTGTGGAAGTAGACGAGATTGAGCAGCCCGAGACCGAACTCATTTTAACCGATCAGCAGATCAATGATCTCGAGAAGGTTAAAAAGATGTTCAAGGTTGCAGTAGAGGGAGAGAATCTCGACACTACACACCTCTAATAACTCACCAAATCGAGTTCAAAGATGAGTTTCAGAACTCGCCACCCATACGCATAAACCCGTGTCCCACGTCTCCCCGAATGCAATCAAAAATTAATACCGAACTGGACAAACTCATTTCTCAACAGGTAGTTGAACGAAGTAACAGCGATTGGTCACTTAGTACGGTACCAGTCGTGAAACCTAACGGTGAGGTAAGGCTATGTCTGGATGCTCGTCGTTTGAACGAGCGTACACAGCGCGATGCGTACCCACTACCCCACCAGGACCGTATATTAAGTCGTTTGGGAAAGTGTAGGTATTTGTCGACAATCGATCTCACGAAAGCTTTTCTGCAAATATCACTCGAACCCAAATCACGGAAATATACGGCTTTCTCGGTGCTGGGTAGGGGACTGTATCAGTTTACCCGATTACCCTTCGGTCTCATCAATAGTCCTGCGACCCTCTCTAGGCTGATGGACGAAGTACTAGGGTACGGAGAACTTGAGCCGGAAGTATTCGTTTACTTGGATGACGTCGTTATCGTAAGCGAAACTTTTGAGGGTCATCTCAAAAGTTTACGAGAAGTCGCACGTCGTCTCAAGAACGCGAACTTGTCGGTTAACTTAGAAAAATCCAAATTTTGCCTCAATGAACTCCCTTATCTTGGCTATTTACTTACCCCCGATGGCTTGAAACCCAATCCCGATCGCAGAGAGGCGATCGGGAACTACGAGCGGCCCACCTCAATTCGCGCCCTTCGACGCTATTTGGGGATGGCGAATTATTACCGCCGTTTTATTAGCAATTTCAGTGAGATAACTGCGCCCCTCACCAATTTGCTTCGTAAAAAGCCAAAGACCATCGTATGGAACGAGCAAGCAGAAAAAGCATTCGTTTCTATTAAAGAATGTCTGATAGCTGCTCCAGTTCTATGCAACCCTGATTTCTCTCGACCATTTCAAATTCAGAGCGACGCGAGCGATACTGCGATAGCGGCAATACTGACGCAGCAGTATGCTGAAGGAGAAAAGATCGTCGCATACTATTCACAGAAGCTCACGCCCGCGCAGCAGGCGTACGCAGCTTCGGAGAAAGAGGGACTAGCTGTTCTATCTGCTATCCAAAAGTTCCGACCCTACATCGAAGGGACTCACTTCGTTGTGGTGACTGATGCATCAGCTCTCACCTACATCATGCGTGGAAAGTAGCGTACCTCATCGCGTTTAAGCCGATGGAGCATCGAGCTGCAAAGCTACGATCTAGAAATAAAGCATCGCCGAGGAAAAGATAACATCATTCCCGATGCGTTATCAAGAGCTGTCGAGAGCATTGAAGTCGAGGACTCAGGAGATCCCTGGTACTCGGATCTAGTGACCAAAGTAAGAGAGTCCCCTGAGGACAATCTCGATTACAAAATCGAAGACGGGAAGCTCTTTCAACTCGTGCCAACTAAAACCGATGTTTTAGATTACACACACCAATGGAAACTGTGTGTACCCCTAGATTTGCGTGGCCAAGTTTTGAAGCAAGAGCACGACGATGCATTACACGTCGGGTTCGAGAAAACTTTAGACCGGGTAAGAAAATTATATTTCTGGCCGAAAATGTCCGCGTCTGTCCAGAAACATGTCCAGCAATGTCGGCTATGCAAGGAGACGAAACCAGCCAATGTTTCGCAGCACCCAGTAATGGGGAAACCTAGACTAGTCACCAAACCATTTCAGATTTTGTCCATTGATTTTATTCAATCATTGCCCAGAAGTCGATCTGGCAATGCACACCTCTTAGTTCTTCTCGATTTGTATTCGAAGTGGACTGTATTAGTACCCGTTCGAAAAATTTCAACCAGTCTGACAATCAAAATTCTTGAGGAACAGTGGTTCCGACGATTTTCGGTTCCCGAAATCCTTATTTCGGATAACGCCTCTAGCTTCGTCAGCCATGAGTTCAAAGGTTTTCTTGAGCGGTACCAGGTGAAACACTGGACGAATGCTCGACACCACAGTCAAGCCAATCCTGTGGAAAGGCTTAACCGTAGTATCAATGCCTGTATCAGAACATACGTGAAAACGGACCAGAGGTTGTGGGACACGCTAATATCAGAGGTAGAGCATGTGATAAACAATACTCTACACTCATCAACCGGTTTCACACCATATAGAATTGTTTTTGGTCACGAAATAGTCTCGAGAGGTGGACGCGAGAGATGTGTCACCTGAAGAACGAATTGAGCAAAAGCAATCGGTCGATAGAAAGCTCGCGGATATCGTTCGTCGAAATCTCGAAAAGGCACATGAACACAGTCGTCGTAATTACAATCTTCGGTACAATAAACCGTCGCCGGTGTACCAAGTCGGTCAGCAGGTCTATCGTCGAAATTTTACACAGTCATCCGCCGCGGATTCGTACAACGCTAAATTAGGACCCACTTACGTGCCTTGTACCGTAGTCTCGCGTAGAGGTACGAACTCCTACGTGTTAGCTGATGATCAGGGGAAGATCGTTGGTATCTTCTCCGCTGCAGATCTTAAGCCAGGAGTCGCAGATTCTGAATAGGTTGTATAGTCCATGTCTAGGTCATAGGTGTAGTCAGGTCTGTTTTGTAAACATGTATCATAGGTTATCACTCGTCATATTTCTATTGTCCTCGATAAGCAGATGATTCGTTTCGGTACATTGTTCATTTTTGTAAATTGTCGATCGATCGCTAAAAGTAAACAAAGTGTAGAGAGAGAATGTTAGGTAGAGTCTCAGGCTTGCGTGTTAGGTGTTTGTGTAGATGTTTTTTTTTCCATAGCCCCCCAATAATTTCCAACTACCGCCATTGCCATCTAAAAGAGTAGCGTGCTCATTGAAATTGTCGAACTGATTAAGGTGATTAAAACTGCTAAATGCAGACATATTCAATGTGCAAAGTAGCAATTTTAACCGGTTTAGCTCCGCACTCAATTAGACAGCACACTTGGTAGATTTTTGTCAGCAATAGACCACTAAATTTGCACAATTAAGCCCCAAAATTCAGCAACAACACTTGGCACTGCGATCCACACGAAGCTATTTGAGAAGCAAATGGCTATTGTGTAGCTTGAGAGATGCTCTATCAGTAAGCGAAACCGAGAAAGGTATAGGTTGAATTTCTTGCAGTTTAAGAACAATACACCCTCAAAAGCAATAGGGTAGAAGCGCGTAAAATGGTACTTGTTCGAGTTTCAGGAACGAGTTCACTATTTTGTCGAATTTCGCGTTCAGAATGCTACTTTCAGAATAGTCGGTAAACATGAAAGGTGTTGTCCCAAACCTGGGCCTAATTTGTAGGTAAAGTTTAAATGAAAATAAACTTTATCTTTGATAAAGTTTATTTTCTAGAGGGAGTATGTGGTAGTGTTACCGTTTGTAACAGTTTGTCTGTGTATTTGTGTTAATTTGTTTATTCTATTTGTAAAAAAAAAATATATCTTGCATGTTTCCGTGTATATAATTATTTGAATTCAATAAATGCCCTACACATACCCCTAGATGTAGTACACTAAAATTACCACAGTACACTACAATAAAAACTCCATTATGTATACCAGTTAGAGTTCAGTGGAGAAAAAGGTGGAATATAGGGAAAAGAGGAGAAAATGAAAGATGGTCTATTGAGCGATAGAGGGACGAGGGATCGTTGAAGGATTGATTAGGTCTACTTCCCACAAGGACCTCATTCAAAGCGGACGTTAAAATTGAAAGTTTTGGTACAGAAGAGTTAGAAGCAGAATAGTTTATTAGTGGAAAGATTTTTCTAATAAGTTGATTTGGAGAAACGATTAATATCGAGTCAGGTATGCTTGTTCCTGTGAAGACCAAAGGTTAGGTCTAAGCTATATTTTGTGTCTCTAGGATCCGTTAAGTTTTGGTCACCACACCACAAGTTTCCCGGATATTCCTCCGGTGTAAACCCCTGTCGGTCCGCTAAGGCCTAGGGAAACAGGCCGGCGTTCGTGGAAGCCACTTTGACCAAAGCCAGCACAATCACCGAATTCCAGATCCGACGACCAGGTTCAGCAAGAGGGCTCAACCACGTGGAAGTGACCCCGTAACCGAGCATCTACGTGTGTCTGGTAGCTCAGCGAGTGGCCCTAGCCAAGTTCCCTAACGCTACATCCACCATCCAGAAAGATTCGGCATCTCCGTAGTTCCACCGGTCCACAGATCCTGAGAACCTCCAAGTGCTCCTGTAGACACCGGCCGGTCAGGTACAAATAGGTTAAGTACATCACACTACACACTAACCCACACAAAACTGTACTGGATAGGACAATATATGGTATAAATTGTAACCCACTAGTATTTTCATTACAGCCCCACATATCCGAGGTCAGATTAGCCGACTAGATTCCAGGTGCTCCAGATCGCGCTAGCCAGGAAAAGAGGTTGTTGTAGAACCCGGCCTCACACGACAGGCCGTTGCTCTGCCAAGCTTGCCGAGGTCTTTTGTCCTGGTAGCACGTGTGCTACCCTACCTACTAGTAACATAACCCCGAAGGTCAGCAGTAATGACGGTAAGTCGGAGCCTAGCCAGGTGTTCCGGAAAGCTGGGAAGAGTGGACCTGAAAAGGCAGGCCCATCCCGGAACGATGGAAACAAGAGAATGCGACAGTTGGTAGGCCCTCAGCAGCCACAGAGTAGGGCAAACCAAGGGGAGGATCCCCATAGGAGAAAAGTTAAGCGGAAGAGAACATGGGATGGTCGGTATACCATCTAACCTTTCATGAACCGGAGGTTTGCTTCAGGTGTCTGGAATCAGGACACAAGTCATGGGACTGCAAAGGCCATGACAGGAGCAAGCTATGCAGGCAATGCGGCGCTGAAGACCATAATTTACAAGGCTGCACGAGTCCACCCATGTGTCTGATTTGTTCCGGGAAATCCGTGAACAACAGGAACCCAGCGGGTGGTCCAACGTGCCCGGCTTTCAAGAAAGCCGTAGTGAATAAATCACAGTACAGGTAACGCAGCTGAACCTGAACCACTATGACGCAACTCAGCAACTGCTTTGTCAGGCGGTTTCTGGGTGACGGACGGATATCGCCATCATAGCGGACTCATACCGAGTACCCGCCGGCAACAACAATTGGATCTTGGATGGGTGCAGAAAAATGGTGGCGATATCGACGACTGATAAATACCCAGTCCAGATGTCTACTAACTATGAGGACTTCGTGGTCGCCAAAGTAAACGGGGTCATCTTCTGTAGCTGTTATGTGCCTCCGCGGTGGTCGATCAAGTAGTTCACGCAGATGCTGGGCTGCATGACGACCATGCTGACAGGGCAGAGGCCGGTAGTAATAGCGTGTGACTTCAATGCCTGAGCCATGGAATGGGGAAGCCGTTTCTCGAAACTGCGGGGTCAGGTCCTGCTAGAGACACTGGCCATACAAGATGGCAAACTGGCTTATTTCGGTACTAAGAGTACCTTTAGCCAAAACGGTGCGGAGTCGAATATTGACGTTATTTTTTGTAGTCCTGGCCTAACGAGAAGCTCAAACTGGACAGTAGACGGTAGCTACACTAATAGCGATCACCTGGCTGTACACTACCATAGTAACGACTACAACGACAGCAGGCAGCGGGTAGGGGAAGAGGCGGCTGGCCACGGCCAAGCCCTCGCAAGTGGAAGACATCATACTTCGATGAAGGGGTATTTAGGGAAGTATCGTGAGCGAAACCTACTTGCAGCGACGGTTGCGGTGCTCTCGCGTGCGTGCGATGCGACCTTGCCTAGGCGAGTCCACCTTAGAAATGAGACACCACTAGCTCAATGGAGGACTCAAGCGATTGCGGACCTGCGCGCCACGCATGTCTACGAGATAGGCGATGAATGCACCGAGCACGATCTGAGGAAGAGTGAAACGAACGATGGATGGTATTCGCCGCTGCAAAAGCCGCGCTGAAGACCGAGAAAAGGGCAAGCAAAAGTCCTACTTCGAGGGTTTCTGTCAGAGTGCCGATGCGAATCCATGAAGTGATGCCTACAGGATCGTGATGGCCAAGACGAGAGGTGTAATGACTCCTACAGAGCAATCTCCAGAGATGTCGGAGGCAATCATCGAGGAGATTTTCCGCGCCACGATCCTACTCCTGGGCTTCCTTTCGTAGGACAGCCGGGGACTGGGGTTGGTGATAAGGAGAGGGTCACTGATGTGGAACTTGCGGGGATGGCAAAGTCCCTTAGCGTAGATAAGGCCCCAGGTCCGGACGGAGTTCCGAACCTGGCCTTAATGTAGTTATCGCAGTGACTCTTGATAAGTTCAGGTCTGTTATGCAGAAATGCCTGGACGAGAGAGTTTTCCCAGAGGAAGCGGCAGAGCCTGGCTCTATTGCCAAAGGCGGGGAAACCACCCAGAGACATGACGGAACATAGACCAATATGCTTGACCGACTCGGCGGGGAAGGTGCTCGGAAAGATCATCCAATGTTGAGGCACACCGAGGGTGTAAATGGTCTCTCGAGTAGCCACTACGGCTTCCGGAAGGAGAGGTCAACCATAGACGCTATTCTGCCGGTTACAAAAACCTTCGAGATAGCGCTCCAGCGTAAGAGGAGGACGATTCGCTACTGTACATTAGTGATTATGAATGTAGGAAACGCGTTAAATAGTGCCGGTTGGGCGGCTATTGTAGATGCACTCCTGCGTCTGGAGATAGCCAGGTACAGGGGATAGACAAAATGATCGAGACAGACAAAATTTTTAGTTTTCAAAAAATGTTCAACTAGCTGTAACTTTTCGAAACGTGCCTCAAATATTCTCAAATTTTCACTTCAAGTTGGTCAACTCGATGTGTATCACTGGACAAAATTTGGATCGGGCAATTCTGCACAAAGTTATAAAGATTCTAGAAATAGGTGTAATAATCCGACAGTCAACTTTGAACCGAATGCAATGAAATTTTGACTATTTACGACTTATATAATGAACTTTGAAAAACTTATGTCACAGCTTAAAATTCTTAATTTTAAAGATAATTTTTTATGATTAGTTTATTTTTCTAATAAAACACCAAATTTTCTAAAACTTCAACATCGTTGCAAAATCCAAGATGCCAATTATAGTTCATTTAAATTCCCTCTAATTGTCTTGAATATAAATATGTTTTGAAGGAAAGTAACAACATAGCCTTCAATTAATAGAAAAAGTATTGGGATGCATATTTAAAATAGACCAATTTTTTAAAAAATCATAAAATAAATCAAATCGCTATAACTTTGTCTCTTGTTAATAATTTAAAGTTGTGTCAAACGTTTTTCAAAGTTCATTAAATAAGTCATAAATGGACAAAATTTCATTTGATTCGGTTCATTGAATCCGGAGATATAATACCTCAAATTTAACTTTCGTATAATAATACCTTTTTCTAGAATCTTTATAACTTCGTCTAGAATAGCCCGATCTTTACCAAATTTTGTCCACTGATACACAACTAGTTGATCATTTTACAGTGGAAATTTGAAAATATTTGATGCACTTTTCGAAAAATTACAGCTAGCTGCTCATTTTTTGAAAAGTGAAAATTTTGCCTGTCCCGATCATTTTGTCTATCCGCTGTACCTATTCAAGATTTGCGGAATAACTTAAGTTACTTCCAGAATCGAGTACTAGTTTATGACACGGAGGTGGGTCGGCAATGCTTTCATTTAACCTCAGGAGTCCCGCAAGGTCCCACCCATGGTCCGGTGTTATGGAATGTCAGAGGCTAGAGTTCCCGGTGGGGGTGGAGATCGTCGGCATCGCTGGCAACATTACGCTGGAAGTCTACAGTGAATCGATCGAAGAAGTGAAGTTCACAACTGCACACTCGATCAAGGTTGTGGAAGCGTGGCTGAGATCTAGGAAACTGGAGTTGGCTCACCACAAAACTGAGGTGGTGGTTGTAAACAACTTAAAGTCGGAGCAGCAAGCGATGATCAGTGTTGTAGACGATTGCAAATCGATCGTTGCAGCGACTAAGTGGCCGCAGAGAGAACATACTGGTAGCGTTGCTATCGTAGCGTCGGTCTACTGGTTTGAATCCGAGTTTGAAATCCGAAAAGTCAAATGTTGGGCTGGTGGTAAATGCATCAAAAACAAAGTAGATGCTATTAGGCTATGAAGGAGATTTGGTAGATTATCGACAGTCATTAGCGCAGTCTAAGGAGTCAAGTTGAACGAATGACAACGGACCGAACAAAAAGAACCGCGTCCAAGAATGCATGGATCTGTCCAGCCCAGTGAAGAGGATTGTCGTACAAAATTGGCACAAAACAAGCACCAAAGAAGTCGCGGCGATTGCTCTTCATCCCAACTGGTAACAGATAATGACATGATCTCGAACATTTTTGTTGCAGACAAAACGGGACCTAAATTTGTTGCGTACTTTTCAGTTCGTTAATAACCAATTATTACCAACCCAAAATCGAAACTTTTGGATGATACATCTTCAGCAGCGTTACAGTGTTTACCCACTCGAAGTTATCGCTCGAAAATCACAATCCAAGCATTAAAAATCTCCAAACTCTTGGTGCACGATCTTTGTCCTATTCAGTTCAAGTTGGGACAAAACTATGTCGCAACAAATTTAGGTTGCGACATTGTCGTTATTGCTGCGCGATGGTTGAATTTTGTTTCACTGGTCCAGCCAAGGATGGAAGAAAATCACTTCAAGCGATAAATGATACAGGATACGAATAATCCAAGATAGCCTTGTTCTTGCAGTAGCATGATGCCGACGTCTCACGCCATGCTCGTATCACCGTGCAATCAAAGCATCTGATGCACGCTTTATCGCGTGATGACCCGTTATCGGATCATGTTACAAGTCGTGATGAATTTTATTTTATTTTTATTCATCACAATTTAGGCCACTTTTGTACCCGTAAACCGCATTCATTATTATAAATAATACATTCATAAGCATATCTTCAAGTTAAAGAAGTACGTAATACTCAAAAAGTTAATGAAATCGCGAATTTATCATTTCAACTTCATGATAGCGATCGCATCGTGCCCGCACATGCCGAGCGAATCATTTTTCTCGGACCGTAGTTTGTTATGATGCTTGACGACAAAATGTTATCGTTGTTTCAACCGCGACACATTCGAAATCTGATCATGATCACTAGATTTCCATCCTTGGGTCCAGCCACATATTGGATTCGTTTGACCCCGAGGAGCATTGAGCCTCCAAACCGCGAAAGACACCTAGACCGACAATAAGACGTCTCCGCGTGCTTGTAAACACGGCCTTGTAGGCAGAACCTGGATAATACACCCCCTGGCCTCGAGGAAAGTGTGGGCAGTAATGGAAAGTCAAAGGCTATTGGCCGACGAGCCCCCCCCCCATGGCGGAAGAGCCTCAACGACCGTCACCGTAGCTCAATATGCAATGTGTTAATGCTTCCTGCACGAGTCTTTGAACGTCATCGTGAAAATCGGACCAGAACACCACACCAAGGGCTTGAGAAGGACGTCTGACGGTAAACCCGTCTCCACCGTTTTGAAAGCGACTGCTAAGAAGACCTACCGCAACTTCACTAATTTCATGGACGCTATCTGAGCCTGGCTGACTGCAACTGCCGGAGCTGCTCTTCCATCTGCATCTCCAAGGGAACACATGGCTGAAAATAGTTCCAAACATTTGCGGTGGTTGCAAGGGTGAAAGCAAACATATTGTATGAATAAGTATAGGTCAGACGATTAACAAATGGACTTTCGGATACATAACAGTTCAAGTCAGTGTTGAATAAAAATCTGTTTTATTATTTTATAATTATTTTCAATTTTCTTTTAACATTATTTCTATGTACATGATCAATGCTTTTGTAGTAATTTCACTGCATCGCAGTCAAAGTGCACTGACCGTTCAGTTCATCTTAAATCATTCGAAGACGGACGATAAAATGATAAGAAACCAAACAGGAGCTATTTAATACAACCCAACGTGTTGACGTTAAGCAAGCAGAACACCTACGGACCAATCAATTTTACTAGTATCTCATGCTTTTCTAGTCTCATTTAACTTTCTGTTCGCAGCAAATATTTCATCTAATCTCTTCTACTCGGTATGATACAACGGTTTTACTCTTGGAGTAGTCGTCAAATTTGGCTGGGAACTTATAGAACAAAATGGAAAACAAGTCTCGCCTATGCCAAGCGAGAAGGACATAACGTTTTGGCTGCTCCGGTTTAATTCTATCGTTTCAACATAAATATTAAATTAAGAACTCGTTTAAAATAATAAGACAGATTACCTACTTATATAATAGCAAAAATATTCATATACAGTCTTTGCAACTGTACTACTATGCAGACGAGTGTCTTGCTAACTTTCACCTAAACATAGTAAAGCAAAAAATCTTCGTAAACATAAAGTTCTTGGTTTGT
Organism: Aedes albopictus; assembly: GCF_035046485.1. Taxonomy (NCBI): domain Eukaryota; kingdom Metazoa; phylum Arthropoda; class Insecta; order Diptera; family Culicidae; genus Aedes; species Aedes albopictus. The sequence goes on from NC_085136.1 coordinate 194,366,708, forward strand.
TTCGTTCAGTTCCTCTCGCAAATGGAGGAAATACTTCAACCATTTTGTTGTCCTTAAGTTTAACTTTCACTCTTTTTATTGATCATCTCCAAATCTGATACACATTTGGTAATGCGTGTAGGGTGTCTTGTTTTAAAATCTTTTCTTTGTCTTCCAGATTTAAAAGATTTTCTTTTTAATGCTTATTCTTAAAACTACGGTTTCTTAAATTCTATTCTCATTTTTTACACATTTCCTGCAACTCAATTTGTCACTTACTAGAAGTATCTTCAATAAATTATCCTGTGTGCTACGTGAAACGTAATTCCATCAATTTATCATGTACGATTTACCGTGTAGTTAAGTTTCTCCAGCGATAGCCGAAGGTTTTCAAAATATACATGCTAATGAGTTCATTCAATCTGATATCGTTTCCTGTTTTCGACGGTAAAGCATCTATATACAGTAGTGCAACTAACGGATCACTTTCCCTGCTGGCGATTTACTATTTACGATTTCCAATCTGAGTTCGATTGTTTGTCGATTTGTCACATACGGTTTGCAGCAAATTTTTCTGATAGTTAAAACTGTACAGGTTGTTTTTATAAAATCACTGTTTGCCTTGGTAAGTAAGTGTCAGTAACTTTTTGTTCTGTGTCTGGTTGAGCTTGTTTCATTCCCTGCTTCTCGGTATTGGCTTTAGCGGATCTTTTTATATAGTGGCTATTTATCAAAACAAAAGATTAAAACGGAAATGGGCAAGCGTTGTCATTTTCCTAAGTTAGTTTCTAATTGGTGAATAGGCAGCAAACATTGTAAATACTCACCCTAAAATAAGTGGTAAGTTTGACCAAAATCAAGAAGATATTCTTTTGGTTATACTCAATTTTTTTCCATAAACGTTCATCACATTTTTTGCAGAAAACATGCTTGAGCTATTCTCTAATTACACTCAATTATTGATTTCTTTGGATACAAAGACGAGACAAAACAAGAACCATATTCATACATTTTGAGGCATGTTTCAGTTTGGTAATATGTTTGTTTGAAACAATGGAGGAATTTGAAAGAAAACTTAGTTCGTGGTTATGCCAATGCTTGACTTTTTCAATGATCGGAGTAAATATTTGAAGATTTCCAAACATCACAAGGAACACACTGCCTAAAAATGTTACCATTTATCAAACCAAATTTCATTAATACCAACAAGGGCAAAATACAACTCTTCTCAACATTCTGTACCACTCTAGTTTAGCTCGAATGTTTAAAATAATCATGAAACGAAAATGTTTGAAGTGCGTTTTCAGCTTGAAATTGGAATTGGCTTCTTTAACGGTGTTGAGATAATTCGATATTCTGAATCTGCATGCCAAACTGAGCCGAAATCCAAATTTTCATGAGTTTTGGTGCCCGGGAACCTATTTAAAAATCAACTTGAAGTTTGTATGGCAGCGATTTGTCGAATCACCCATTGTCGTGGTTTGTACTGGGCGGAGCTGTCAAACAGTTGTCCAGCTGTCAAAAGGTGATTTCAAAAAATCTCTTTGAAATTGATTTTAGGTACCAAAATAAGGTTCTAAAAATCTGAAAAAAATCACAGTGGCTCAGAAAAAGGTGCTCTTTCGTATAAAATTAAAAAATCAATACATTTTTCAAAATTTAAAAACCCAATTAGCATTAAATGGTTTATTTTAGGAAATATCGTTCATTAGCAGTCGTTCTGCCCTTTTGCCAGCAATATGAAGCATTAGGTTTGCCAAGAAAGAATTTAAGCATTGAACAAAAGACAAATACTATGCAACCCCATGCAGGAACCTACGCTGGGGCTA